>NC_031994.1:64872195-64955314 GCF_001879085.1 Nicotiana attenuata
CCCCCCCACACAGGTCTTGGAGGCAACACTGTCATGAGGCCGCTCCCACCTGGGCAAGAGGAGGCCCTGAATCTGGCTATGGACAAGAAGAGGAGGAGGAGGGTCTCGCGTTCCGATACTACAAAGCCTAAAAAGAGCAATGCTCGTAAGTCGAAGAACGACACTGCCGCTCTGCCTACCGGCATAGACCAAAAACTATAAGATGAAGAAGAGGAGAGATTAGAGGCTGACTGTGAGCTGGTGGCTCGAAAGAGGGGAAGCGTCGAAGCATCAAAAGTAGCTGACCCGGTGACGGTCGAGGAGGCTCATCTTCGAACCAAGGAGATCTCGGAAGATGGTCCGAGCAAAGTCCCCGAGTCATTGAAGGTTGAAGATGTCTCCCGCCGTGATGAACAATCGGAGGGTGTGCCTGAAGGGTCCGGTTCCGAGGCCCTCCGAGAAGGAGAGAGCGCCCCAAGTGTCTTTCTTAGGGCAATCAACATTGATGATTCGCCGCCCCTCCCCACATTTTCTGCGGGGCAAATTCAGGAGACCCAGCCTATGGAGACCCCCAATGTGGGAACGACCCACGAAAGGGATGACTTATTCTGTGTCTGCTTCATGGGGGTCGATGATATTTCCGACCTGGATGCATCGATCATTTTCGATGAGGCTCAGTGACTCCTGAACCAGATAGATTTCAGCCCCATTATTAGGTTTACGTTTGCTTTTATTTCCTTTTGTCTGATTTCCTTTCTTTCTCCATTGGCCGAGACGCTTCATTAGGAAGCATTTTCCAAATCCCAAGCTGAGCTACATAGGTGTGCGACCGATCTCAAAAGGCTCACGGAGGAGAGTGACGCCCTCAAACTCCTCTATGTGCAAAAAGAAGAGGAGGTCAGGGACCTCCAAGCTAAATTGGCAACAGCTCATAAAGAGCAGACCATCTCATCGAGCAGGTAATGTAAATTTTTGGGAGCTTGACATATTGATTTGATATTGGCGACTAACACTTAGATCCTGCAGGTTCAGCAGAAGGCCGGAAAGATCGAGCAGCTCCGCGAGGAGGCTAAGATGAAATAGGCAGAGACTATGGGGTGGAAGCAGAACATGGACCGTCTCGCCTCGGAGAATGATATTGCTCAAGCCCAGCTATCTTCGGCTGAGCGTCAATTCCACAGCGTGGAGGATGAGAGCTTGGCTCGAGCCAAGAAAATTGGGGAGGTCGAGGATCGGTTGGCCGCTAAGCTTACAAAGGTTGCATCTGAGGCAGAAAGAGTAAAGGCCGACGCGGAATCGGTCGTGGCCGTCTATTGAGTTGATGCTGAAGCCACTCACGCTCGAGCAAAGGAAATTTCTGATGCTGCTCAGGTTTGATCATTCTGTGTTGCCAAGCATGCCAAGTCTCAGTCTCGGAGAGAGACTCTCGAAGAAATTCGTGCTCGTGGTTTTGACCTCACTGTCGATATCGAGAATGCGAAAGTGCTCGAGGTCGAAGACAAAGCTTTGCTCTCCGATGATGATGACTCCAGGAGTGCAAGTGGATCCGAGAGCGGAGAAGATGAAGATGGAGCTCCCGGGGAAGATTAGGCACTTAGAATTTTTCTTCTCTTTTTGGATTTTTTGTGTAAGACCCTCAGTGGTCTTTGTAAATACTTTTGTATATATGAAAGGTCCTTTTTCTTTCCGATTTGTCTCTGGTTACTGTTTTGTGAAAACTCTATTTTGCTTTCGCCTTATGATAATTTTGATATACTTTAGGTTTTGTGAGAAATTCGACTCACTTCACTACCTTGTGAAAATTTTGTTGAAATTGGATTGCTCTTCTCTATAATTGAGTGAGTACTTGCTCGAACTCAGAGTAGAAAAACCCTTAGGTTCTTTGGTTAAGCGAGGGCGGGTCCTCTAGCTCAACAATGTAATGGACCTTAGGCTCTTGAATCAGGCCGATATGGCCTCGAAAGAGTGGCTTTTTCCCTTTTTTTTCGGCTTAAAAGTTTTAATCATATAAAAACTGTTATGCCTTAGCATGAGATAGATTTGTACCCGATTAGGGTTCAGTGTTATCGAAAAACTTTGTTATACTTAGCATAAGTTTGTTCAATTTGGTACCTCTTTAGGTTTTTCGAGGGTTGATGTTATCGAAACCCTATGTAAATTTGCCGAGGTTAGCCCTTTTATAATTGATTTTATGAAAATATTTGAAGTCCTGTTTGATTACGGAATTTCGGACGTCTCCGAACCGTGTTAGTTTGGCTGTAGCCTTTAACTTGATATTTGCCCATTGGGCTTGTTTCTCGATTACACTTCAAACTTGTACGAAGTATTAGTCCCCGAGTGGGGTTGCCGTGGCCTATAAAATTGAGGATCGCCTTTTTGAAGTCTTAAGGTTTCGAAGTTTGATAATTCGAGTACGTCGATTTTCGGACGGGAGTCCCCGAGTACGGGGTTAATTGCTCGAGCTTTAGTTGCGATTGGCTCTTGAGCCGGTTCCCGTAATATATCGTAAGTACGAAATTGTAAAGTAGAAATCTCACTAAGGCATGGAACATCTGATAAGGAAAAAGTACTTCTTTCAATAGATCATTCATGCGTACATGTTTTGTCATTAGGGCTCGGGCAATCTACATGGGCACGGTTCGTTTGACCATTTGGCCCTTTACAAAATTTTCCTATCGAGACCATGTTGACCCAAAGCACGTTCCCTGAAAACATAACATCCGAGGCTGATGCCCCCCAGTATTCGAGGTTGATTGTAAAGAGGCCTTGGATACTGTTGAATTGTCTCCAGGTAGCACATATAATTATTGCCTCGTTAAAAACTTCGCCGGAAAAACCCATTTGGCACAAAAACCGATCTAAGGAAAAAAGAGTGCAACGCGTGCTTTAAAACCTGAGGTCCTTGTGTTGAAGAATTTTTCGACGTCTTTGATCGAACACCTGTAATAAGTTAGTACCGTATATAAACGAAAAAGGGAGAGAGTCATACCTTAGCAATAATATCATTTGAGGAGTGATATGTTCTAATTATTTGGGAGTTGTTCGCCGTTCATCGTGCCAAGCTTATAAGATCCTTTTCCGAGGACCTGATGTGATCCTTCCCAATTTGGGCCAAGTTTCCCCTTGTTTGGATCTCGAGTGTTGAGGGTGACTTTTCTCAGAACTAAGTCCCCAATTTTGAAGTGTCGGAGATTAGCTCTTCGATTATAGTATCTCTCGATACGCCGTTTTAGGGCGGCCATTCGAACAAGGGCGGCTTCCCATTTTTCATCTAGCAATTCAAGGCTTGTGTTCATAGCCACGTGATTTGATTCTTCCGTTGTGTATCGAAACCTGACGCTTGGTTCCCCGACTTCGACCGGGGTCAGAGCTTCGGTGCCATATACTAAGGGGAACGGGCGTTTCCCCCTACTTGATTTTATCGTTGTCCGATATGCCCAAAGGACTTCGGGCAGAATTTTTCTCCATTTCTCCTTAGCGTCGTTCAACCTTTTCTTCGGGTTTTGAATAATGGTCTTGTTCGTCGATTCGGACTGTCCGTTCTCACTAGGATGATACTGTTACATCTCGCATTTTCGTACGTTAAAAGTTTCGTCTTCAGTTAATTTACATAGACTCGGGGATGAGATTATCTTGAGGTTAACGTATTTACGCTATTTATAACAAGCGATAAATAAGTGGCATGAAGGATAAAGGGTACACGAATTAAAGAAAACGAGTTTCGTTGAAAGTAGCCAATTTGGGATAAAATACGGGTTGAGCAATAATGCCCGATAATTATGAACTAGTACCATGCAAGGTACCATATGACCAAGGTAGTATAATGTATAAAGTATACATAAAAGTATATTAAAAATAAGTAGAATTTTAAGTAATTTAATATAATTTTTAAATTATGCGAGTAACTGATTAATTATCGGGTAACATGACATTACATAGTTAACTAATAAGTGGATAAAAAATTAATAAGATCAAACACCCCAAAAAAAAATTAACGTGGCAGCAATGCCACCTTCCTAAAGATGACTCTTAAGTCACCTCTAATTAGGTGGCAACCAAAAAGTGAATTGATAATAATGTAAGTAGCTCCTCTTCCCCACATTCTGCCGTTTTCAAAAGCTTTTAACAAAAGCTTCAATTATTACGTTAGCCATTCTTAACAAAGCTTCAATTTCCTAGCTTTTAACAAAGCTTCATCAAAAAAATGTTAGCCATTCTTAACATAAAAGAGAGGTTAGATGTTTTAAGCTTTCAAAACAAAACTGCAGAACTTTAGAAGTGAAGATTAGCACTTTCAGAATATATGTGTTAGCACTTTTCTTGTCTTGGAACAAGGAGCAATTTAGAAACGTTACATTCAAGCCTACAAGACGTTAAGCAACAAGACTTTTGCAATCAAATTCTCCTACGAGAATATTATACGGAGTTTTCCCTACTCCAGGTATGTTAAGGCCATCCCTTCTTTCTTTTGGCATGGTCCAAATTATACTGAAGAAATGAGCAAATGCACAGTTTCTACAAATTACTCTATTCATACAAATACTAGGGGTGTCTATACTCTTGATTACCCATGTGAATTATTATTATCTTCTGTTCATGGGTCTCAGAATAATACGCAAATGAAAAAGTTTATCCGAAAGGAATATTGAGATTTTTACGTATTTTTCATGCATTTCACCCATCTATACATGTGCATTGACCCATGACCAGATGGCGTTATATACATGTATATATGTAAATATATGTATATGGGATATGGGGAAAGGTTACGGCGTTATATACGCACCACCACCTGATCAGCTGGTATATGTTGATGATGTTGCCCACAGTGGCCGAGATGATATGATGAGATGCACTCAGTGGATTGATGATATTATGTACACCCATACCTATGCATGACACGACATTTATATGCATGTGCATGACATTATAAATGTTTCAGAATTTACAAAGTTATTCAGATTTAAAGATGTGTTTCTTTTTTCCATGTTTCATCTATGTCTTTTACGTACTAATTTTCATGCCTTACATACTCAGTACATTTTTCGTACTGACGCCCTATTTTACGGGACCTGCATTTCATGCCCGCAGGTGCAGGTAGGCAAGCTGACGGTCCCCCTTCTTAGGATCCCTAATCAGCGAGAGTTGGCGTGCTCTACTTGATCCGGAGCTGCTTTTGATTTTGGTACGATACGTTTGCATACATATATGGGTATGACGTGGCTCAGTCCCGTCTTTGTACAGTTATGTTTCTATTAGAGGTCTGTACACAGTATGTCCAGTTGGGTTGTATGTGGCTTTGCCGGCTTTCAGTTTTGGATGTATAGTTGTCTATAGCAGCCTTGCCGGCTCGCCCACTGTATTCTGCATGTATACGTACATATGCCTTGTTGGCAGGTTTCCTTCATGTGTGTTATTTTCGTAATTCAACAGATGTTATTCAGGTTCATATCTTAGATGTATGCTTAGGGGTGTTTGACAGGTAGGACTCAGGCACCCGTCGCGGCCCATCGGTTTGGGTCGTGACAGATACGGCGTCGATAATATCCTTTTTTTTGTGATCTTCGAGGAACCTCGTTATTTTGCTGCCGATAAATTATTTTCGATTGTCGCACACTATCTCGGCAGGTATCTCGAATCGGCATACGATGTGATCTCAGATGAAGTCTATAACTTCTTTCTCTCTGACTTTCTCGAAAGCTGTGCTTCAACCCATTAGAGAAATAGTCATTCATAAATAAAATGAACTTAGCTTTACCTTGGGTCGATGGCAGAGGGCTGACGATATCCATTCCCCATTTCATGAATAGCCATAAGGATAAGACTGAATGAAGCTGCTCCCAGGCTGTTGAATCATCGGTGCATGTCTTTAGCATTTATCGCATTTTCGAACGAACTCCTTAGTATCTTTCCCATACTGTCCCAATAATACCCTGCTCTGATGACATTGTGAACCAGTTATTCGGTGCCGGAATAATTCCCGCAAGTGTCCTCGTGAATTTCCCGTAGGACGTAGTCGGTGTCTCCCGGACCCAAGCATATTGCCAACGGCCCATCGAACATCCTTTTGTACCATCTTCGGCCAATGTAAATCGTGCAGCTTTCGTTCGCAGAGTCCACGACTCCTTAGGGTCCGACGGAAGCTTCCCATTCTTCAGATAATGGATATATTTGTTCCTCCAATCCCAAGTTAGTCTTGTGGATTTTATTTCGGCGTGGCCTTCTTCGACTACCGACTTTGAAAGTTGTATGACAGCCCCCGAGTTAATTTCATCATCTTCGACTGATGACCCCAAATTTGCAAGGGCATCGGCCTTAACGTTCTGCTCTCGAGGTAGATGGTGTAGGGTCCACTCTTTGAACCGGTTTAAGGTTACCTGCAATTTGTCCAAGTACCTTTGCATTCGATCTTCTCGAACCTCGAAGGTTTTGTTGACTTGGTTAACCACGAGTTGGGAATTACACATGGCCTCGATGACTTCCGCTTCCAAATTTTTAGCTAGCTCGAGACCTGCAATTATGGCTTCATACTCAGCCTCATTGTTAGTCAACTTAGGGGTTTTGATAGATTGTCTAATCGTATTGCCTATGGGTGGCTTCAAAACGGTACCTAGCCCGAACCCCTTCGCATTCGAAGCTCCATCTATGAAACCGATTTTAGCAATAGTTCCTTTTCGACCTCGGGCACGATGGCTGGTGTAAAGTCGGCCACGAAGTCAGCTAAGATTTGAGACTTGATGGCCGTTCAGGGTTGATACTCGATATCTGTTACACCTCATGTTTTTGTACGTGAAAGTATGTTGTAAGTCAATTGACGTAGGATTGGAAATGAGATCTTCTTTGAAAGTACATAAAGTGATTTTATGTTGTTACACCCCGTACATAAGACGTCACTGTCATTATAGGATTATCTAATGTAAACTCAAAAAGAACGAAATCCTTCTACATGGATAAGAAAGGTTTACTGAAGTCTTAAGTAAGTTAAGATGAATATGAGACTTGTTAATCATGATTTAAATGAGTTTATAGTCATGATACGACTATATATGATGTTTGAATATAAATATAAAGTTTGGGAAAAATCGGATTTAAGTTGCGAAAAAACCGACTAAAGATTTGCCTTGTAATGAAGCATTTTGAGCAATACATTTCATGTGTTATATGAGGTCTTTTTGGGTCATATTATATACTAAAATGAAGGTCTTGGAACCTATTTTCCAAATTTTCAAACCATTTATTCATACAAAATCAGGGTAGAGAAATATGAATTTATAAAGTAGGGTTGCCAAGACACGTCGCCGCACTTCGGAGAAACTGACAGTTTTATAGGCCAGGTTGCGACGCCGTTTTCTCCCAATATACTGAGAGTTACATGGATATCTTTATATGGAATTAAATCCCTATGTGTCTACTTTCCAACTTTGGAAACCGTTTGTCAACACAATATCGGACTGGAGAGATACAAGTGTTCGAAGTGGCAGTGCTCAAGCTGCCAAGCAGGCAGCTTACCCACCTGCTTGGAGAATTGAGGCGGTGGGCTTATAAGTTATCTTTACCCATTATATTTCATCAATATCCAGAGATATATTACACCAAAACACTATCAAGCTCTCCAAGAACTGTTCCAATATTCCAAGAACCAAACTCAAGAGAAATCAACACAAATCATCATCAAAGGTATTAAAGACTACAAGAGACTGCTTCTATGATGTTGTGGTGTGATTGAGGGCTATTTTGAGCTAAGTTGAGATAGGGTTTTGAGTTGTAGCTGCTGTACAAGGTATGTATAATATCTTCTTGATTGTGCCTAAGGTTAGTCTTGTGTTGGTCGTGTTTTTTTGAGTGAAAAACCATAAGATGCACTTGAAGGAACATGGGATGTGGTTGTCTTTTTGGTTGGACTGTTTTGTGGCTAAATATATGGTTTGTGGTGGCTGAAAATTATGAGAAATAATTTGATAATGTTGTGGATGCTGTTGTTAAGATTTTATAGGTGTTAATTAAGTTGATTGAATAAGAAAAGATGAGAAACAAGTGATTGACAATAAAAATTAAGGTGCTAGACGTATGGGGCTGTTTTGGAAGGCATTTTGGGGATGGTTTTAACTAGAAATAATATGGTACATATAAGTATGATGTTCTGGAATAAAAGTTGGATTCAATTCATATCTTGTTATGAGTAAAAACGAGCTTGCCGCTCAATATGATTGTTAAGATAATCAGAGAAACTCATATTCGATTATATTGTTGTTGTTACTATTGTTGGTTATAGTTGTTGTTGTTGGGCTGTTGATGACCCTTAGTGGTCTTTGCGATGTATTAAAATAGGGGAGTTGCTGCCCGATTTTCCTTAAGCTGTACGACTAGCCAAATACGATGGTACGACATTATATGTTAACAACAATATCATTTCACTTGTTGTAGATGCAAGACGTTGTGCCGAGCTTGGATGAGTAATAAGGAAGATATCATACAGGTATGTTAAGGCTTTTCCTTCTTTCCTTTTGGCATGATCCATATGATACAAGGAAACGAGCAAGCACGAAAGCTTCACAAATGTTTCTATTCTTAGAAGTACTAGGGTTGCCAATGTTCTTGATTTCCCATATGTCCTACTTTCATATCGTCTGTTCATGGGTCTCATGATATTTTGAGAGATATTATTGACTTACTTCATTATGCATTGCATTCATTTATACATTATATTGACCCACGACCTGATGGCATTATATATGCGTATAGTATATGTATATGGGGTATGGGAAAAGGTTATGGCGTTATATACGCACCACCACCTGATCAGTTGGTATACGTTGATTATTTTGCCCACGGAGGCTGAGATGATATAATGGGATTCCCTCAGAGGCTTGATGATGTTATGTACTCATATACTTATGCATGATACAACATTTACATGCACATGCATGATATTATAAATGTTGTATGATTCATAGAGCTACTCAGACTTACAGGTTGAGTACTTACTCCATATTTCTTTCATGTCTTTTATAAACTACTTTTCATTCATTACATACTCGGCACATTATTTGTACTGACGTCCCTTTTGCCGGGGACACTGTGTTTTATGCCCGCAGGTCCTGAAAGACAGGTTGACAGTTCTCCTAGTACGCTCAGCTCAGCGAAAGGTGTTGGTGCACTCCACTTGCTCCGGAGTTGCCTATTTTATCAGTATGATTTGGACATGTATCGACTGGCATGGAGGGGCCCTGTCCTGACCTTTATGATGTTTATGTACTCTTAGAGGCTTGTAGACAGATGTCTGGTATATAAATACTTCTATGGCCTTGTCGGCCTATGTTTTGAGTTTACAAATGATCATGTCAGCCTTATAGACCCGTATGTCACATGTATAAGTTTCTATATCATGTTGGGTCATCCGATGTATAGTATTCTTTTATGTTTTATTTTGATTATCTCATGATGGCCCTTTTGGCCCATTTAGCAATGATATTATGATAAGAAAGATATGTTACGTTGGTACTCAGTTGAGTAAGGTACCGGGTGCCCGTCGTGGCCCTTCGGTCTGGGTCGTGACAATATCGTACCCACTAATTTCAACGGCCCATTTGGCCAGTCGGCGCGAGAGCTCAGGCTTGTGCAAAATTTTGTGAAGGGGGTAAGTGGTTAAAACACAAATTAGGTGACATTGAAAATACGGTTTTAATTTCCTTAAGGTGCTTATTAGAGCAAATGCTAATTTTTCTAAGTGTGGTATCGGGTCTCTACTTCACCTAAAGTTCGGCTAACGTAGTAAACAAGAAATTCCATACCTTGCTCTTCTCGAACTAGGATACCACTTACCACGACCTCCGAGACAGCCAAATATAAGTAGAGTTGCTCGTCCGCTTTTGGAGTGGAAGCAATGGCGGGCTCGAAAGATAATGCTTTAATTCTTCCAATGCCTGTTGGCATTTCGGGGTTCAAGTGAAATTGTTTTTCTTTTTGAGCAGTGAGAAGAACCTGTGACTTCGATTCGATGACCTCGAGATGAAACGGCCTAAAACGGCTATCCGTCCTGTTAACCTTTGCACGGCCTTAACTCTGTCCACAGTTGTGATGTCTTCGATTGCCTTAATTTTATCGGGGTTGATCTCGATCCCCCGGTTTGACACCATAAAGCCGAGGAACTTGCCTGAACCAACCCCGAATGTGCATTTCTCGGGTTGAGTTTCATGTTGTATTTTCTCAATATGTTGAAGGTTTCCTGCAAATGTGTCAAATGGTCCTCTGCGTGTAGGGACTTAACTAGAATGTCATCAACATAAACCTCCATTGGTTTACCTCTTTGTTCTTCAAATATTCAACTTACTAGGCGTCGATAAGTAGCACCGATATTTTTTAGCCCAAATGGCATTACAATATAGCAATAGGTACCGTATAACGAAGTGTTTTCCTGATCTTCAGGGTTTATTTGTATTTAGTTGTACCCGGAGTACGCATCGAGAAAATTGAGGATCTCGTCACCGGCCGTGGTATCGATCATGCAACCGATGTTCGGCAGAGGAAAGGAATCCTTAGGGCACGCTTTGTTTAAGTCTTGTAGTCTACACACATTCTAAGTTTATTCCGCTTATTGGGGACTACGACTACGTTTGCTAACCATTCGGGGTATTTTACTTCCTGGATGGATCCTATTTTGAGAAGTTTGGTTATCTCGTCCTTGATGAATGCATGCTTTACCTCGGACTGTGGCCTTCTCTTTTGCTTTACCGGCCTGAATTTTTGATCCAAACTCAATCGATGAGTGGTAATATCCGGTGGTATCCCTGTCATGTCAAGGTGGGACCAAGCAAAACAATCCATATTTTTAATAAGGAATTTAATGAGTTTTTCCCTGAGCTCGGGAGTTAACCCCTTTCCCAGGTATACCTTTCGATCGGGCAGATGCTCGATCAGTATGAATTGCTGTAGCTCTTCGACTGTTGATTTGGTGGCATCCGAATCTTCGGGGATGACGAAGGTTCGAGGGATCCAATAATCGTCGTCTTCTTCTTCCACCCCCTGCTTCTCTGATTCAATCGAGGATGGTAGCTGTGGTTGCTATTTAGCCTCCTATTTTCCTCTGACGTCCGATCCCTTTGACTTTGAAAGTGGTGATATTGGAATCACCTCATCAACCACGAACATTTCCTTTGCAACATGCTGTTCCCCATATACTCTTTTCACCCCGTCCGATGTTGAGAACTTCATCATTTGATGGAGAGTCGAAGGTACTACCCTCATATTGTGAATCCAGGGCCTCTCGAGTAAGGCGTTGTACCTCATGTCGCCCTCGATTACATGGAATTTGGTTTCTTGAATAGTTCCCGCCACGTTCGCAGGTAAAATGATCTTTCCTTTAGCTGTTTCGCTGGCCATGTTGAAACCGTTCAGGACCTGAGCTGTGGGCACGATTCGGTCTTGTAGGCCGAGCTGCTCCAATACCCTTGATCGGATGATATTTGCCGAGCTACCTGGATCCACCAAAACATGCTTAACTTGAAATTTATTCATAAAGATAAAAATTACCAGAGCGTAACTGTAGGGTTGAGAAATTCCTTCTGCTTCCTCATCGTTGAATGATACGGTGCATTATGGCACATAATCTCGGGTCCATTTTTTCCTAGTAATTGATACCTTAGTACGTTTGAACACAGGCCCCTGGGGAATATCGACCTCGCCGACAATAATGTGGATTACATGTTGTGGCTCTTCCTGTTCATTTTTCCTGTCGGCGTCCCTTTCTCTGAAATGATTCTTGGCTCGATCACTTAAGAACTCTTGAAGGTGGCCCTCGTTGAATAGACAGGCTACCTCCTCTCTTAGTTGCCTGCAATCCTCGGTTTTGTGGCCATGTGTGCCATGATACTTACACATCAGATTGGAGTTTCTTTGGGAAGGATTGGTCTGTATGGGCCTCGACCATCTAGTATCTTTGATTCTTCCGATCACCGACACAATACCTGATGCGTCGATATTAAAATTATACTCTGATAATCGAGGTGCCTCTGTAGGATCAGCGTGCTTATCAAAACCGCTTTTGCTCATAAGTCCCCAATATCTCTGTCCTCGATCGCTTCTTCGATCATTCCGGGTGTTATTGCATCCTGGGCCGCCGTTCATGCGATCTACGAGGCATGGCTGATATCGGTCTTTGCTTGGCCGAGGCTCCCTAACGATGTCCCTCTGATTTCTAGCTGCGGACATGTTAGAATATACTGAACCGGAAGGAGCTCCTATTGCTCATCTTCGACATTTATCTTCGATTGATATCGATTATGTACATCGTCCCAAGTCACCGCTGGATATTTGATCAAATTTTGCTTCAGTTGGCGTGACGCTATCGAACTCCATTCATTCAACCCCTGAGTGAAGGCTTGAACAGCCCAATCATCTGTGACTGGTGGCAGCTCCATGCATTCCATTTGAAATCGGGACACGAACTCCATTAGCCTTTCATTATCCTTCTATTTCACTTTGTAAAGGTCCGATTTCCTCGTCGCAACCTTTATGGCCCCGGCGTGTGCCTTTATGAAAGAATATGCTAACATGGCAAATGAGTCGATAGAATTTGGCGGCGGATTGTGGTACCAATGATTGCTCCCTTTGATAGAGTTTCTTCGAACTTCTTTAATAGAACAGATTCGATCTCGTCATCTTCCAAATCATTACTTTTGATTGCGCATGTATAGGAGGTAACATGATCACTGGGATCGGTGGCCCCATTGTACTTAGGTATATCCGGCAACGCAACTTTTTGGGAATGGATTTCGGAGCCGTACTTGGAGGGAACGATTTCTGTACGAACTTCTTCGAGTCCAGACCTTTTAGGATCGGGGGTGCCCCCGGTATTTGATCAACCCATGAATTGTACGTTTCTACCTTCTTGTCATTGGCTTCGATTTTCTTTTCTCCCGATTCGATCCGTTTGGTGAGCTCCTCGAGCATCTTCATGATGGCGGGGTTAGTTCCCGATCCGTTATCGTTCAATTTTTCCGGTACAGGTTCGACCCTATGAACAACTTCCTTTGATGTTTCGAGTTTGATTCTGCTTGGCGCTCGATTCTGATTTTGGAGCTGCGCTATCACAGCTTGCTGAGTTTGCAACATTTCAAATATCATTCGAAGACTAATCCCGCCTTCTTCACCGCTCTATGCATTTTGATCGGTTGCCCGAGCTTCTCTACGGACGCTATTTTCAAGGTCGGCGCCTAAATTTCCATGGATGGCAACATGAGAACTAACATCGATTGGATCTATGGCCGGTGGTCCATCGGGATTGAGTGGAGGTACTCCGTTTTTCGGGGCAGCTATGTTCTCGTTCTCGCCATGAAGACCAAGGCCGGTGTCAGCGTGAGTGGGTGCTGCTTGAGAGTTAGACATGTTGATTCCTGAAATCAAAGTCACTTACGAGAACAAGCGTAAAGCAGCGTGTGTTATGAGGATTAATACTAGGCAGTCACTATTATCCTTAGCCCCACAGTGGGCGGCAAACTGTTTACCCTAAAATTTGAAAACAATTAAACTTGTAATGTAGTTTTAAGGATATGTGATTTCACCTAATACCAATTGATAAACGTAAAGATAAATAATGCAAATTGACAATAATACAAAGCAAACCAGTGTTTGGTCAATGCCCTCGAGCTAATGAACCCTCGAGCTTGGTAAAGTAAGAACAGTTAACGAGCAGCAAGTTGATGAGCAAAAGAGAGGAATATTATATTGCTTTGATATTAGTGAATGTAAGGTGTCTACAAATGATGGGGACTCCTTTTTATATACTAGAGGAATCCTAATTATGGTACAATTCTAATTACGGAAGTAAATCCCATGATTGGTACAAATAACCGCCCTTGATTTGATCCGTTCCGAGATTTCCGCCGTGATCTCCGACCGGTTAGGGATATCTCGCCTTTCCGTTGTTGCACTTCACTCGAAGTCGGTCATACTTAGTCTTGATTGTTGCTGGCTTCGGTCTTGACGGACATCTTGATTCTTGAACTCGACACTTCGTCTTCGTGCTGTAGCCCGATTCATTTCGAAGTTGACCCTCGACATGATCTCCTGGTCTCGATTAAATAACAAAATCGGGCAGGCCCGATTTTAACCGTATACAGTGCCTTTTTAAAAAATTTACAATTGTATTCTATACTTTTGCTACACTCGATTTTCATAATTTAGATTTAAATACATCATTAAATGTTTTTATAAATAATATATTGATTTAAAAAGGCATGTGGATGGAGGAAACTCTGAGATGTATGAAAACTGATTGTAAAATACTTGGAGTGGTAACTCTCATTAATATTACTTGCAACCATCTGTCTGTACACATATGAGTAAAAAAAACAAAAACAAATAGAGAGGCTGAGACAGCCTCAAACTGCTAGAGTATAGTCACAGTAACAAGTTCACCACACAAGCGAGAATAATCAATGAAAAGGAGAATATCATTGGTTAAATGTATTAGTTTTGAAGGAGAATGAGAATTCTTCTAACCAGAAAGAATAGAAGAATACGGTATTCTTGTTAAAGAAAAGTCATCTAAATCAAAGGATGGTTTCTCTGTGGTGGCATGGCGCTTTGTGGATAACTTAAAGGATCTCCAAATGGGTTGGAAGATCCCATGTACCACGTTTGTTGAGAATATTGGTGTTGATATTGTACCATCATCATATTTTGTTGTGGCCGTTGCTGCTGTGGCATCATGTGCTGTTGTTGCATCATCTGCTGCTGTTGCATCATTTGTTGTTGCTGCTGCTGAGACACTAACATTTGTACGTTTGTCGGAGGGGCTATGTGATTTGACATTGCAAAGGGATCATCGTGATTGATTGAACTCTGTCCTGGCAGTTCATACCCATACCCTGCGCTGTAGCCAGCCTGTTGCAGCTGTATTTGCCTCCTGGATGCATCGTCTTCATATAAACTGTCGAGTAGTAGCTTGTCGAATCCTCCAGCCTGAAGAAGACCATGAAATCAATGCAAAGTTCAAACTGACTGATAATCTGAAGTGATAACTATAGTGCATATTAAAAAAAATAATCATGTATTTAAACATGAAAAAAAGAGGACATACCAATTTTTTATCTGGTGCAATTTGGCTTCTATTGTTACTTGGTGCTGTAAGAAGAGCCAATTCCCAACCTGATGTTTTTCCAGTTTCAGTCGCTTGATAATTAGCTGATGGATTTTCTTTGCCTGTATAATATTTTAAATACATCAACTCAATATTAGCATGATACTTTCAGAATCTTTAATGAGCTAAACTGCAATAACATAGAATCATCCTAGCTCTTTGCTGTGGAGAAGTTGCATGTATTACCAGGAGGTATGATTGCAAGAGCCAATGCATTGTTTTCTTCTAATTCTGCAACTCTTGGATCCAGTTGATTCAAACCCTGTCCACAAATTGCATAAACCTCAAATTTCTAAGAACAACAATGTTCCTACACATGGCTAGGGGGACGCGATCCCTCCATGAACCTAGAAAGAGAAACGTTTACCAGCAAATCAGCAGGCTCTTCTCTTGATATCAGTGGTGGGGTTTCTTCCTCTTTCACAGGTAGTGTTTCATTTTGTGCTTCAACCTGTGTTACTTTATTATTTTTAGCTTCTTCAACTTGTTTTTCGCTTACTTCAGGGGAAGTCTCTTCAGGCTTTTCAGGTTTCTTCTTGGTTTCTTGATACTCCTACAGGTAACAATTGCAAACTCCATTCAAGCCACAAATATATACATTACAAGAAGCTAAATTTGCAGGAGTAAAATGATGACCAGAACCAGCAAAGGAAACTCTGAATAAATAATTGTGATGTTTTCAATTGAAAAATATCTTGCTTTCACTGGTAAATGTTTTAGCCTTTGTTTCACTTTTCTTTTTTTATTTCTTCTATTTATTTCCCTCTTGAAACCTTCCCAACAGAGTTGTCCTTCTGATTCTTGTCATCTTTACCTCTTCAAATTACTTGACCACTTTGATCCATTTAAGAAGTTGGACGACATACTAATCTAAGCGTTGTGAAATTTTTATTAGGTTTGTGATTCCGATTCAGAGAAAACTTTAACCAAAGGACTAAGAAGGATATTTATAGCTCAAACAATAAATCCAAGATCTTTTTCATGTTCTCACCAGCCTATTATTTGGCATTGAGCCCGTTTGAGGTGCTTCTCTAATGTATTCCTCCATTGTTGCCAGAAACGAAATAGGAGGCTGTAGATAAAAAGAACGAGGAGAGATCAAAAGAACTTAATACATGACGAATGTGCAATATCCAAAGGATTGAGGAAGAGACCTGTTTCAATGTGGGAAATTGAAAGGTTCGAGCTATATCCAAGCCTCTGCAGAAGTCATAAAAATGAGCTAGATTTTCAGCCTACATTAAGGAGGGAAAAAAAAAGAAAAATTACTTTAGATAGAAACTTAGATATCTTGTAATAAGTAAAAGATTCAAAAGAAATCGATTTATCAACCTGTTGCCCAGCTCGTTTGTATATGTCGAGAGCTTTTATAGCATCATGCTTGGACATCTCAAAAAACTGCAGGAAGATGAAGTGGCAAGAGGAGTTCAAAAAAACACAGTGGTTAATCGGTTAGAGAGCTCGAAGAGAGAAAAAAATCATACGAAGTCCACAAGATTGATTATCCCATCGTTGATTGCACAATAGATCTTAAAACTCTCCTTCAACACCTGCAAAAAGAAAAATTTGGATCATACGGTTGACAAAAGAATTCCTCTTTTAGGAATAAAACTCAGCTAATCTCACAAAATTCCTTTTGTTAATCTCTGAACTTTAACTAGTGTAAGGATGACAGTTTCAGCATATTCCTGTGGGTATTTATGATTTTGGTATTAGTGGAACTTTGCATTTCTACTATATAGCTTGTCCTTAGCTGGAAATGTTATTTTACAACTATAGGAAGTCTTTTTGTCATCTATATTGGCTCCTAGATAAAGTTCTATCATTTCCCCTTGCGTTGTGCAAATCTCGTGCCCGCTAAATAATTGAAGCAAAGAATGGTTTTGATTCGATCGTTTTTCTCCCTAAACGATCGATGTGGCTTATTAGTAATAAACTAACAAACAGAAACCAGAAATTGCAGCATGATCCATTTCTGAGCAGGTGGTAAAAGTAAGTAGTCTCAGTACCAGAGCCAAGGCATACTGAATGAGAAAGTTATAGCAAGCTCCTCCTTCAGGCTGCAAAGTTAACCAAAGATCAGAAACAATATTTTGACAGATAAAATACCAGACAGAGGATTGGATCAAGTATAGTATCAAAACCATTAATAGTAACAACACAAGATCTGACACCCTATCAACTACTATGGAATCTCCAACCAGTGTAGACACCGAAACAGGAATATCAAGAGAATCACGAGACATACTCAAATGCGAAGCAAAATATGAAGACACATAAGAATATGAATAACAGTGAGTTTAGCTCCACTGAACAGCCACGTATAATGTTACTACCTGGCAACCAGTCAAGCGATACAGAAGCTGCTGTAATGCTGGGAGCTGCTCTAAAAGTTCTTCGCCATTCAAAAGCCTTGTTCTGCAATGCACCTGATCGATGCAGACTCAAATTATATAATATGTAGCTTTTCACTATGATTCTAAAAGAGAATACAACATATATTGAAGGACAAAATGCACCTTGTCTGTTCCAGCTGAAGTTTTGGTCAATCTTTCTGCCTCAATATCATATTTTAAAGTCCTAAAGCACTCGAGTCTTTCCTCCAGAAAGAGCGCGTATGTCCTTACCCAGGCTGAGCAATCCCAAGCTGTGTTGAACACAGTAGTACATAGAAACCACTCCATTAAAGTACTTCAAATGAGAAAGCTTGAAATGAATTTGCTTTTCGCCTTACTTATAAACATGAAAATTGGATAGAGAATATAGGATTTTACCAAGATGACTTGAGTCATCCTTGAAGTTTGATAGTTGAAATATATGCCCTCTTTTAGAGTAGCGGAGTAGTTCCTCCCTGAATGAAGGATCGCCTTCTCGCAACACCCTATGAATAACTATCAGCGTCTTTATCACAACCTGAAAATTGATTATCTTTTGTTAGTATCATTAATGAAGGAAGCTGTCTCGAAAAACCTAGAATCTTTTGGAGTTCAAGCAAACCTAGTGGAAAATATATAGGGTATATATAATGGGGAAAAAAGATCTATATAGGCCATAACATTAGATCCTATGTTTTCTACTACTTTGTATTTTTATTTTGTATGATATTGGACCGAAATGAGCGTAATCAAATGGAATGCCATGTTCAGTGAGAATTCATATATCCGATTCCAAAACTTGATTCAGAAAGGAATTAGTTAGTGAATAGCTGAGAGGACTTACAATCCAGTTGCGTGTCTTTGACAATCGTCTGTTAAGTGCATGAATGCAGTAGGCAACATCTGCTCGTGGGCATGTTATCGATGTTGCAACAGCAATCTCTGCAATATTAATTAAGGAAAAAACCATAATTTTATCATCCCATAATAGGAGAAAATAAATTATGAACTTTTCTATAAACAAAGAAATATAAACATGCAATGGGACAACGAGGAATGTATAATAGACTCACTTGCAATATGCCTTTCTTTTGGAGGGCTCTCACCGTGGTTTGTTGCTTTAACAATGGCAATATCTAAATCCTTCATGAAAAAAACAAGAAATAAAAGATCATCCATCTAATATTGCATATAATTGAGCCTTTTTTTGGTATTATATATATATATATATATATATATATATATATTTCATATATGCAAACCTTGAATTCGCTTTTGACCTTGGCTAAGCCAACCTTCGTGGAATCTTTTAGCTTGTCGTATGCTTTTTTAAATCTCTCCATTCAAAATGTAATCGAATTGGTTTTCCTCTTCTGGAAAATCAAAATCACTTCTCGGATCAAATGGCATAGAGACAAAAGAGAAAAGAAGGAGGTTCCTTAAGTCTAATTATTCTTCATTACCAAAAAAATACATTCAATTTCTTTGGAAATCACAAGTCTTTGAGCTTTCAAAAACAAAATGTCAATCACATACACATGACACATATACACTGTCTCTTTTTCTAAAATTGAATTTTTCTATTATGATTATATATTCGTGGTTCCTATTTAAAAAAAAAAATGCATGAAAAGGACGGTTGTATAATGAAAAATCGTTTTGTAGTTGTTGGAATGATCATTTTATTCGAACCTTGTTTTCGGAATGGCTGAATGGTCTTTTTGTGAGTCACACCTAAACGAATATAACGGTATTTGACAGAGAATTTAACGGAATGTAATGAGAATACTAAAGTTATAGATGTGCCTTTGGCAAATTTCTTTACACCCTGTTTGTCTTCACTTAGCCGCATTTATTTTCTTGTATTTTGAATTATTTTAGATCTCAATCTGTTAGTGTGTTTGATTTTTTTTTTTCACAATAACTGACTTGCTCTTGATAGGACTGATTTTGTCTTAAAATTCTCAACAGGTTGTTTATTTAAAAGTTCCTACGAAGGTGAACTACTCAATCTATTACTGCATAACCATGCATCCTCCATCTCCACCGCACAATCATCAGCCAAGCACCTCCACTACTAATTTTTACCGCGCAATCATTACTGCCACCATGAATCATCTGTTGGTTTTTTTGGTATATGCGATGTGAATGTGAAATAGAGGGAAATAAAGAATATTTGAATTTTTTTTTTGTAATAATTCGATAAGTCGTTTTGAGCTGTAGCATCCCGTTCGACCATTTGAGACCTTAAGTAGCTTCATATGATGTAGTAAGACTTGTGTAAATTGGCAGTTTCGATGTTCGAGAGGTTCAGAATTGATTTGGAGGAGTGATTCTTAATTTGGAAGACTTAAGTTGGAAGAGTTGACCAAGGTTTGACTTTTAAGTAAACGACCTCGAAATCGGGGTTTGATGGTTTCAGTAGGTTCATATGGTGATTTTGGACTTTGGTCTATATTTGTATTCGAATTTGGATATCCCTAGAAGGTTTTGGCTTTATTTGTCGAAAGAAAATTTTTTGTAGAATTGGAGATCATAAGTTTGATCGGAAGTTGACTTTGGTGTTATCGGACTCGGATTGTGGTTTTGAGACCTTTGATAGAATCATTTAGTTTGTTAGAACTTGTGCAATAAGTTTGACTGTGATCCAAAATGTCTAAGTGTGGTTCGAACAAGTTTGGCGAAGTTAGAATATTTGAAAGTTAATAGAATGATTTTGATCTTCGATTCGTGGTTTTGATGTTACTTGCGGCATTTTGAGCCATTGAATAAGTTTGGATACTGTATTTGGGCTTGTTGGTATAATTAGACGGGATCTTGGGGGGCTTGGGTGTGATCCAGGATGGTTTTGGACCACTTTGGTTGAGTTTGGAGCTGTTGTTTCGCTGGTGTTCTGCAGTGCTTCGCATTCGCGGAGCCAAGCTCGGAATTGTGGAGAAGGATCTTGATCAGCTGGTAATGATACATCGTGTTCGCGGTTCAGGTGTCACATTTGCGACATGTGTTTGGGAGCTGGAGCTGTGTTCATCGCATGGTCGCTTTCGTGTTCACGTAGTTGTGGTAAGCTTGGCATCGTAGTTCGCGTACCAAAGTTTGCACTCGCGTAGAGTAGGAGCAGGATTGGGGGCTCGTTGGCTTTCGCATTTGTGTGATGGGACTCACTTTTGCAGTTTGTTGGCTTGTTTTCTTTCTTGATTGCGGGGCTCAAACGTGACTGCACTGACTATTTTCTTGGGCGCAGCATTTGTGCTTCGCGAACGCGAGGCTTTTGTCGTGTTCGGAAAGGGTACTTCTGGGCAGAATACATACATGTTGTATTTCGAAAATTTTACTCATCCTTTCATATTTTGAGCCCTAGAGAGGTGATTCTTCATGGAGATTTTCATACAAGACAAGAGGGTAAGTGATTTCCACCTATTTGTGATTATATTTCAAGAATCTATATGGATTTCTACACCTAAAATATGGAATTTTGAAAGAAAATTTAGAGTTATTGTCTACACTTTAAGAGAGTGTATTTTGGGATTTTAAGTATCGATTTGGATTCCGATTTTGAAAATTGATTATATATTTGGACTCGACAGATTATGGGTCATCGGATTGTTGTATTGGTTTTGAATTCGGGCACTTGCCCAGGTTGACTTTTTGGGAATTCATCAAGATCAAAGCTTTACGGTTTGGGATCGCTTCCTATAGCATTATTTGACTTTCTTGGATGATGCTTGGCTTGGATTTGCATGATTGGATGATTAAAGCGAGGTTTTGACGTGATTTATAATTAAAGCTAGCCCGGGAAGAGGTTAGTCTATTGGTTAACCTTGATAAAAGGGAAACCCCAAGGATTTGACTTGGTTGCTTTGTGTTTAAGGTATTGGGGATGGTGTATATACAGGGTGGTGAGCATATATGCACTTAAAAAGTTTATATTATGTCCGGGGTAGAATTAAGGTACTTTATGCCTTGTTTTGATTAAGTGTTCATCTTGATTCGTGATTTATTTGGCTTACATGAATATACTCTCTCTCTTATTCATGCTAGAGATCATGGCTAGGTTTTTGATTAATTATGAAGTCATGGAAGCTTATTCTTGATATGTTAAATTGCTTGAATCGTCCATACCCATATAGAAATTCCATGAGCACATATCTGTATGATTATTATTAAGTCCTTGTGCATCTTTTATCTATTAATCTTGGGCATATGCATATGTATTATATTTGGATACTTGATTTGAACTGAGATTGTGGCACGAAAGGCAAGGTCATGTGGTTGAAATATATTTATGGCGCATGACATGATGAGCGAATATTTGATTATAATTGAGCTATCAAGCTCCTTTTTACGCTTGGATTTGGTATCGTCCCTCCGAAGTCAGGTGATTACCCATGTTACTTTGGTCCCTGTGAGCATGGTCGATACATGGATTGTGTATTGCATCGATACATGGATTTTGTACCGGTTTTAGTGATACGTGGATTTTATATCTAGTTACAGTGATGCATTGATATTCTATCGGGTACATGGATCTTGTACTAGTTATGGTATAAGATAGAGTACTGAGCACGCATAGACGTCGTTGATTCATTTTGAAGCATTCATTTAAATGTTAACTGATGCATGTCACCTATATATGCTAGTTGAGAGCCTAGATTTCGTTGATTGAACCTTGCCATCTTTAAATACTATATCTGAGCAGCATTATGATTATCTCTTGGATTAGGAAAAGCATGCTTTATACTTTTCTACTATTGACATCTTTGATACATGTTATTCATGGGGATATTTACCAGTTTCTATTCCAGGCTCTGTTATTTATATTTGCGTTATAAGTATCTTGATGCCAATAGCCTCGCCACTACATCGATGTTAGACTTGATATTTACTGGGTACCGAGTGTGGTGTACTCATACTATGCTTCTACATATCTTTTTGTGTAGATCCTTAGGTGGGTTCTAGTGGAGCCTCTTGTTGAGACTAGGCGATTGCTCAGAGACTTAGCGCGAGCTACACCTCATGGATTCGTTTCGCAGTGCCCGAGTCTCTAGTCTCTATCCTTATTTATCTCCTATATATTTTCTTTTTCAAAGTATAGTTTTGATTTTGTATTCAGACTTGTACTTCTACAGTAGTTGCTCGTGTACTTGTGTTACCTAGTTCTTGAGGGTTGTACCGTTTTGTGGTCGTGTTTGAATCTGTCATGTTTGTATCAGATATTACATTATTTTAAGATTATTGATGTCTTTATTTATGATATGACTCTATTAATTAAAAGAATTTGGACGATATTCTGTTGATTGTGAGTTGGCTTGCTTAGCAAGTACGGATTGGCACCATCTGAGGTGGGATTTTGGGTCATGACATGTTGGTATTAGAGCTCTAGGTTCTAAGGGTCTTACAAGTCACAAGCATGTCTAGTATAGTCTTGTGGATCAGTACGGGGATGTCTATACTTATCTCCGAGAGGCTACAGGATGTTAGAAATTTTCCTTTTGATTCCTTATCGTGCGACTTTATCTCGGCTTGAAGCCATATCTTCAGTTCCCTCCTACTTGTTCGTACACGATGTTGAGCACCCGATATCAGTTTAGGTCCGACAATTTGTGGTGATGTGTGAGATATTTTTCCCTGTATTAGGGGCTAACTACTATCGTCGATTTGTGGTGGGGATCCCATCTATAGCCGCCAAGTATTGGTGTTGTCCACGGGTTTGGGGTCTTACACAGCATATTGTGATTCTTCACGTGTTGGATTGGATAGTGTTAGTGCAAAGTGGTAGGGTGATTGCCTACGTGTCACGGTAGTTGAAGCCCCGTGAGGAGAACTATCTGGTTCATGATTTGGAGTTTGGCATTTGTTCCAGCAGCTATGAAAGTTCCGGCCTTGGTTTATAGCTTCGTGATATGGGCATCTCTAAGCATAGTGGAATTCTTGCTTGTGTCATTGCACGGTTGTCTTATTTGAGCACATCAGAGCTTGTCAGTGTGATGATCTACATTGCTTGTCCTTAGGGACACAGTATGTGGGGTGATGCTAAGGAGGTGGTCTTAGTGTGTCGGCGTGTTTTGACTTCAGGGTTGGATTGTGCTTCTAGTGTTGATGTTTCAACGGAGATGATCATTGAGGAGGTTCATATCTTGTGGCATTTTCTTCAAACGGATGGTACAGAGATGTATCGTGATTTGAGGCAGCATTATGGGTAGCAAAGGATGAAGAAGGATATTATTAGGCATACCCCGCTGTGTTGATTTTCAACAAGTCGCGAATGAGCATCAGAGACCGATTGGCTTACTTTAGAAGATTACTATACCTGTGTGGAAGTGTGGGTGTATTGTTATGGAATTTGTGGTGGAGTAGCCACAGGCTTTGAGAAAGGTTGGTGCGATTTGGTTCATTGTGGACAAATAATTAAGTACGTAGATTTCATTTTGGTGATGACTACTTATATTTTGGAGGGTTTGAATTTGACAAGAAGGGTTGCTTGAACTACAATGAGAATGTGAATGCTTGATTATCATCTTGGTGTACTACACGGTCTTGAGTTTTGGACGTGTTGATGGATCTTTTGATTGTTCATTAAAGAACTGAATTAGATTCATGTATTAATTACATAGTACGAGGGTAGACTTGGGAGAATCTATTGATTACATAGTAGTGGTGCTCATGGAAAGGTCATTGAAAGATTTGAGGTTACATAAGTGGGCTATCTCTAGTGAGAAGATTTAAGGTCGCACGATTTCTTATGAGGTCTCTGTGAAGAGTTTTACCTTATATCCAATGCAATGTATGTACTATAATGTGGGTCTGGATCGCTTGGGGTAGATGGCATGACAGTCACGAGGTTGAGTATGTATTTGAACTGATAATTTGGGATGTGTTATGGTTAGTGCAACATGGATTTATGAGAAATTTAGCTGAGTAATAGTGTGAGGTCATGGTAACTAAGGAGGAACACTCATTGTGAGTTCTTGGGTTATGTGATTGTGGCTCAAAGACAAGTGGGGGAGCCTACCATCAACGATTGGATCACATGGTCATGTGTTGTTGTAGTTGGATCACATGGTCATGTGTTGTTGTAGTCATGTACTTCGGTATACTTGTGGATTAGCTATAGTTGAGGAGGATGACTTCGAGATTGCTTCGGCAAGGATTATGTTAAGGACATGTTATATCTCACCTTGATGTTATATGATGGTTGTGGAATGGTTTAGGTTGGGTAGTCCTTTGTGGATTTAGTGTGTAAAGAAAAAGGATTCGCTTGGCTGTTTCTTTGGAGTATTCATATGCTAATGGATCACTAATCATTCAAGATGTTTGGCTATGTATTTGGGACCGGTTCAGAGTAGGTGACTCTCGAGGATGGTTCTAATGTATTCAAGATGTGGTACCTAAGTATTTTCAGATTCATCGTGTGGCTGAGGAGTTGAATTGACGTTGGATTGTGGAAGAGACTTGGGGTATTTTTGTAACATTATCGGTTCTGCAAGGAAGTATTTGAGAGATGCAAAAAAACGGCTTCACATTCAGAGAAGATCTCTTCAGAGCGGGTATTTTGATTAGAGATACTATTGAGTGTATATGCAGGAATAAAGTGGATTACGAGTCTTAGGACAAGGAGGTTTCAAGTTGGATCAGTTGGGATACATTTTGATTGAGGTCCATAGTGTACTGGGAAAGAGAAGTATTGTTGTGAAGGAAGACCATGATAATCTGAAGGAGTTGGGTCAGCTTAGCAGTGGCTTGGATTAGCATGGTAATATGGATGATTAGTTCCTTTGGTATAATAGGGCTTTACATGTTTTTTGTGGTATATGGGTTTTGGCAGTCTACATGACTTGGTTGATATAGAGAGATTCACTTCTGATGGCTTGGTTATGGGCAAATGGATTCCGAAGAGTGGTGATGATTTGACCACGCTTGAGGTTGATGTATTTATGGGTACGAGGATGTTGTTATGTTTTGTTATTTTCTCCTAAATAGAGTTAAGTGAAAGATTTCGGGTCGATGGAGTGTGTATCCTATTCATGGTTCATAGTTGATAACAAAATTTTCATATTTTCGTGTTGTGGTACGATAGATACAGCGAACCGTGTGGTATTGAGGTTGAAGGACAAGGTTGCGATTTAGTTTTGGAAGGAACATCATGAGATTTAGATAGTATGGGGGATTTCAGATATTTACGATAATGCTAGCACTATCTTGTATCGCCTGGATAGAGTGTGCATTGTGGAAGGCCCATTGTGTTTGATTTACGGATGCTAGGCTAGTACTATGGAGATTGTTTAGCTGGTAACCTTGGATGTTCAGATTTTTGCTACTTGGTGCGGAAAGTTTATGAGAGTAATTCTCATGAGGCGATTGGGTATGCGTGATGTATCAGACATTTAAGTGAGAGAGATAGAGATAAGGTATAGAGATCTTTGTACTCTCGAGGCGTAGAGACTTGATATTTGTGGAGGCAGATTATTCCGTTGGTTGCGGACTATCAAGAGTATTAAGGGGTAGATAGCTGATTGTATGTGTCATTGATGTGGTCATTATAAATTTTGGGAGGTTATTTACCTACTTTGGGATGATCAGAATAGGTTTGGGGGCCTATTGGTAGGCCCAATGAGAATTAGTATTCTGTAGTGGATCGTATTTGCTTACTCAGTGCAGCTTTTTCTATGGGTGTGTCATCGGGCCGAATAGATGTTATTCCTGCACTGATCTATTTCATGTGTTACTCTCTTATGCCATGATGGGTTGTGAGATGACTTGATTATTTACGCACATGTGGTGACCCCGTTAAGCCTTGTGACGACATAGGAGCGAGATGGCTCTTAAGATGTTGATTTATTTGTCGCACCATAGTTGTGCTTGCCTTTTTGGTAGTGCTCTATGCTATATGTCTTCCTGTGGTTATGCTTATGCACGGTATGTGCTTGTTGTTGATACACATGTGTTTGGTGAGCATGAGAATTTTTACTCAATGAGCATTCCCGTGTGGAGAGGTATGGTGGTTGGATCGAGGTGTACGCTGCAACGATATTATGTTTGGATATGATTCCTAGTGCGTACTCCATGTATTTTGCTGCTTCCTTATGGGCTGGATTCATAGCATTGTGATTTTGTGATGTATTTGTCAGGCTTGTTAGACAATTATCTCATTTGGTTCTCATTCTATTAATAGCTACATTTGAGTTGTTGCTTGTTTAGTGCACGAAATTGCATCGTATGCAATTCTAGGTGGCATTTGGTGTGGTCTATCGGTCGGGCAGTTTGTACTAGTTGAGATGAGGTTATTGGATCGGGAATTAGTGCTATCAGATTTGGATAACTATGTTTGAAAGAAGAATGTCATTAGTCAAATCAAAAATTGGTAGTGGTTCTTGTCAGGAGAGATACCTCCACGACTTGTTAACTTGACAGGTGGTTATTAGTTTCTATAGGTTTCTTTCATCATTAAAAGTGTTGCGAGGGTTTGAAACAAGGTTTTATTTGCTATGAGGTATATTGCCGCTACCGGCTTGGTAATGAGCATTAATTGTTGTTAGAAGATATTGTTATGGCTACATGAGTTATGCGGTACGTCGTGTGGTTATATCTTCTGAGTACAATTATGGTTGATATAGCTCATCAAGGTTGATACAATGTATGTATATAATAATTGGATCTAAGACGGTGTTTCGGATGTTGGAAATTCATTCTAAGGATTGTAAGCAAAGATTGAAGGAAGAATCTTCATTTGGATTATGTTAATGGACTTGTATGGATTAAAGTGACATGTGATTGCCGTGGATGTGTGTATGATGAGCTTATGCAGATACTTGACGGCTTTGGAATGACTTTTAGCATGTTCGAGGATCAAAGTAAATTTAAGTGGGGGAGAATGTAGCGACCCGGTAGATCGTTTTGAGATTTAGCATCTTGTTCGACGGTTTGAGAACTTGAGTATCTTTATATGATGCATTATGAATTGTGTACATTATTGGTTTCGATGTTCGAGAGGTTCGAGGTTGATTTGGGGAGTGATTCTTAATTAGAAAGACTTAAGTTGGAATTGGGATTTGATGGTTTTAATAGGTTCATATGGTGATTTTGGACTTGAGCGTATGTTCGGATTTGAATTTGGATGTTCCTAGAAGGTTTTGGCTCTATTTGTCGAAAGCTGGCAATTTGAAGAATTGAAGAGTTCATAAGTTTGACCTAAAGTTAACATTGTTGTTACTGGACTTGGATTGTGGTTTTGAGACCTTGGCTAGGTTCACTTAGTTGGTTGGAATTTGTGTGAAAAGTTTGAATGTGATCTGGAATATCTATGTGTGATTTGAATAAGTTTGGCGAAGTTAGAATGTTTGAAAGCAAGATAGTAATTTTGATCTTCGCTTCATAGTTTTTTGATATTATTTGCGGTGTTTTGAGATTTTGGATAATTTTGGATATTGTATTTAGGCTTGTTGGTATGATTAGACGGGGTCCGGATGGGCTCGGGAGTCAACCAAGATGGTTTCAGACCATTTTAGTTGAGTTTAGAGTTGTGTTGCAGGTGATCTGCAGAGTTTCGCGATCGCAACATCGTGGAGCCAGGCTCGCGATCATGGAGAATAATCTTGGTCATTTGGTAATGGTGCATCGCATTCGCGGTTCAGGTGTCGTGTTCGCGACGCGTGTTTGAGAGATGGAGTTGTGTTCTTCATGTTGCATGATTGCTTTCACGTTCACGTAGTTGTAATAAGCTTGACATCGCGTTCGCATAGAGTCGGAGCAGGATTGGGGGTACGTTGGCTTTCGTGGCACTCACGGTTTGTTGGTTTGATTGCTTTCCCTATCATGGGGGTCAAATGTCACACCCCAACCTACGTTAGGCGTGGCTGGCACCTGGTGCCATGCTGGCCCGAGCAAACCACTTTGTAAATCATGATCATACGACATAAACTAGAACATATGTAGGCCAACTTTATTGAACTCATTCTTTCTATAAACTATCATGGGCCAACATGGCCACAACTCGTGATATATATACTATAAGTGTGCAAGCGTCGTGTTAGCGAGCCGTTATACTCAAAACATATCTATAAGTATGGGGCAAGGAGGCTACCATGAGTATGGACACCAAAAAACCCAGAAGGAAACATGAACGAGGGCCGACCAGGCTACTGACATACTGTACATAATGAACATGTGTCCACAAAGCCTCTAAGAGTATCTAACATCGAAATATGGTCCGGATAGGGCCCCAGCCTACCCATAAGTCAGTAGCAAAACTCTGATACCATGACTTATAGACTTGGCTGCACTCCGAATAAAGTGGAGTCTTGACAATCCTTCGCTAAATGCCAACCTCGTCTACTGTGAGGGCTCGTCAAACAGATTACTTACACCCGCATGCATGAATACAATGTCTACATGCAAAGGGAATTCAGTACGAATAATGTATCGAGTATGTAAGGCAGAAATGAAACATGACAATAATATACTATCAATGAGAGGGATAAGAGTCAACCTGTAACCTCTGACTTTCCGCTGAGGGTCATAACATTATTGTGACGTTAACTGCCCAATTGAACAGTGGCAACTGCCCGACAGGCCATAGCTGGTGGTAAATAAAGATGCATAACTACGCAATCGGCCGTAGAATTGGTGGTATATAAAGATACATAAATCCCCAACCGACCATAGATCGGTGGTAAATAAAGATGCATAACTACCAAACCGGCCATAGATCGATGGTAAATGAAGATGCAGAACCGTCCAACCAATCGTAGCTCGGTGGTAAATGAAGATGCATAACTGCCCAACTTGCAATAGTTTGGTGGTAAATGAAGATGCATAACTGCCCAACCGGCCGTAGCTCGATGGTGAAGGTGCATAATTGCCCAACCGGCCATAGCTCGGTGGTAAGATAGGAGTACAACAGCCAAATATCTATACGTACTATTTAGGTATGCATATCATCAATTCTTGTTCTCACGGAAGTGTAAAAGTTTTAGAGAACCTTTTAAGATCTTTAAGACTTCCTTCGGAATGATGTAAGGTCATTAAATAACTGATTACATTATAAATACTAACATCATCACCATAAGAATCAACAAGACTTAGAATTTGATCCATAATGTACTTTAACGACATCATGCGGAAATGAATGACGTGGGTGTCCCATCTTACTAATAGTGGAGTTATTTTGGAATAACGTTCATTTATATTTCATTTTATCTTAAAACATGCCAAGAGAAGAAAAGATTTAGCCTTAACATACTTGGCTTAACCCACTGGCTCAAGAGCTTAACTCGTATCTGATTCACGAAGTATACGATAACAAGAATGGTACTATCGTCAATCATACGAGCAATTCTTTTAATCGCATAACAGAAGGTAACTTATTCTATAAAGAAATAGATAGAATTTTCCCTGTTCTTATAAATCTCTAAAGCCTACTATAAGCAAGGTAACGCAACAACATAACTAGCAACTCTTATAACAAGTTTTACAAACCAAAAAATGATACATCGAGCGGCAAGCTCGACTATGATTATCAAACCCACTTTTCCAATATTTTCTTTCCTTTAAAACACATATCAATGACAACAACAACAATATACTCAAGTTACTCCAACAATTTCCAGTCGCTTTAAGCAACTAAACCAGCTCAACGAATCCACACAACATAACAAACGACTCAAATGCACCATTCGTCCATTACTTCCATCTTAAAATGACTAGGTATAACACATCAACTTGTCTATATACATAGAAAGGAAGAGGAATTTTACCTTGTAATACCTTCATATATTCATAACTATAACTCAACACCACCTTCAACAACTATACATACCAAGAACAATGTCAACATGTTATACAATATACTCAACAAGTTGCTTTTATCATCTACTCTTCAACTTTCAGCTTATAATAAATAACATGATTAAATCATCCAAAATGTCCAGCACACAAAGAACCACATTCATATAATTTACATCCTTATATCCATCATAAAAACAACATTAGGCAGCCCAACACGTCTCAACAACATCACAAACATCTTTCGAGTGTTATCTTGCAACATCTCTACCAAAAAACCTAGCTAGGGCTTAGATATGATCAAACCCATGTAGGAGAAGAGGATCTTACCTTTAAAAAGCAAGAACAACTCTCCTTAAACTTGAAAAACTCACAACTCATCAACAACATCATATAAGTGATCTCCACCACTTCTACAACACCTTTAATAAATAACTTAGGTTGTTTGGCCTTGGATTTGTGTATGAACCTTTAAGATATGCTTAGAAAAAGCTTAGAGGTGCTTGGAGGTCTGGTTTTGTCGAAATTGAGACTTACAGAGGAAGGCCACTTTATATAACAAGATCAGCCTCCACCGACTTTGTGGGTCTAAAAGGGAGCTTATTGCGTAGTCTCGCGAAAAACGTGAATATTGTAACGATCCAAACCGATGGGTCACGACGGGCACTCGGTACCTTACTCAACCGAGTACCAACATAACGTATCTTTCATATCATTCTATCATATGTAAGTGAACCGGAGTAAAGCATGAGGGAATATAAACTTATACATATAAAGTACGGGCCTATAAGGCCGGCATGATTCATTAGATACTCGAAACAATAGGCCGACAAGGCCATACAAGTATCCGTATACATGACATCTGTCTACAAGCCTCTAAAAATATATAATATCATAAAGTTCGGGATAGGGTCCCGCCATACCAATCAATACATGTACTAATCATACTGACCAACGAAGCAACTCCAGAGCAAATGGAGCGCACCAACACCTTCCGCTAAGCTGACAGCCTACTTGGAGGACTCTCGACATGTTTATCAGGACCTGCGGGCATGAAAGTCAGCGTCCCCAGGCAAAAAGGACGTCAGTACAAATAATGTACCGAGTATGTAAGGAATAAAAATCAGTAACTAGTAGACATGAGAGAAATATGGAGTAAAAGACTCAACATGTATATCTGAATAACTCTGTGACTTATTTAATATTATAATATTGTGCATATGCATATAAATGTCTTACCATGCATGGGTATATGCGTTCATAACATCATCAAGCCTCTGAGGGCATCACATCATATCATCTCGGCCACTGTGGGCAAATCATCAACGTATACCAGCTGATCAGGTGGTGGTGCGTACATAACGCGACAACCTTTTTCCCATATCCCATATAAATATAATATACATATATACGTGTATATAATGCCATCTGGTCATGGGCCAATGTGCATGTGTAAATGCATGAAATGCATAAGAAATACGTTAATAAGATTTTCTCGGAATGCCATAAAAATCAATATGCCTTTCAGATAAACTTTATCAAATACGTATTTTTCTGAGACCCATGAACAGAAGATATAATAATAATTCACAAGGAAAATCAAGAATATAGACACCCCTCATATTTCTATGAATAGAGTCATTTATGAAAGTTGCGTATTTTGCTCATTTCATTTGTATTATTTGGATCATGCCAAAAAGAAAGAAGGGATAGCCTTAACATACCTGGAGTAGGGAAAAATCCGTATGAAATTCTTGGAAAATATTTCACTGTACTCCCTTAGCATCGCAAAATCTCACGTTGCTAGTGTGCTAAGAAATCTCGTTGGATTTTGGTTGAAGAATGAAAATCTTCACTGCCGCAGTGAACTTAATGTGTTAAAGAATAATTTGAAATTGGTATACATTGGGTGATTGTTGGCTGCTAAGAGTGACCGAGAGGGGCAACCAAACAAACAACTCGCCAGAACTCTTTTAATCCATCAACCTCAACTTAAAATGGGATTGTTGCCTTTTTTTTGGTATTGGATCTATTAGAAGTGAAGACATAGCTTGCCGCCTAATCATAAAATGACTAATAGTCATTCTCTTAGTTTGAGGCTTTCTGCCACGTTTTTTTTGGGGGGGGGGGGGGGGGAGGTTGAAGGGATTAATCTAATCTTATCTCATAATTTAATAATTAACTAGGTAATATCCCGTTACCCGATAATTAATCAATTACCCGCATAATTATGAATTATCTCAAATTACTTAAAATACTACTCATTTTTAATATACTTTATACACCTTACTACATGGCCATGGGGTACCTTATATGGTACTAGTCCATAAATATCGGGTATTAACGTTTGGCCCGTATTTTATCCCAACATGCCAAATTTGGACGAAAATTTATTTTATTTGACTTGCTTCCCCTCTCACCTTCACGAATTTACTCATTACTTGTTTGAAATAGCATAATCCTTATAATCTCCAAATAATCTTTTCCTTAGACTGATGTCAATTACCTTATGACAAATTCAACGTACAATACTACAGGGTGCAACATCGTTGTAATATAATGCGAAGCGTAACATCATCGTAATATAATACTGCGGGACGTAATATCGATGTAATATTGCGGGGCGTAACATCATTCCCCCCTTTGGAACATTCGTCCTCGAATGTTAATTGATGCTCTTATCATTTTCATAACTTATAGCTCTTGTGAATACCTCAATACTCTCCTTGCCATTTAGGCAGTTGTGCTGCGAAAAGGCCAGGGCATCCCCCCTTTAGGCCTCTTTCCCATGCCATGACTTGTGATCGAATTCCTTCCAATCTCGTAACTGTTGCTACCTTCTATCATGCAGCCTCTATGATACTGACCTTGTAAGTATGCCTATGCGACTCTTCTCTCCTTTTTTCCTCCAGCTTTTCGACAATCTCTAGGCCTTACTTTGTAAACATATACAAGGCTTAATAGGATGCCTCTCTGGGCATCTATAGGTATACTGAAGTTCTTCGCTCGGTACTTTGTAGAACTTGTGAATATGGCTATATCTTATTTTATAGACCTGGTTATACATTCGCATGACTTTACCGCATCTATGTAGGTCATACTATACCATAATTCTTACTTTGATTTATCGTTACTGAGGCCTGCAACCAACTCCAGGTTACTCTCGTTGCTTATCCTATATGCATAAAGCTAAGTCTTTTAACGTTTCTTCATTACTGTTCATCTTAAGATTGAAGGTCTAACCTCATCTCGTACTTTGTAACTTTTATCCATCCATTATTGATTTACCTCAATATTGATCTACAATCTTCCATTGATAACTTGAAACTTCTTACATAATACATTGCTACTAGGTCTTATGTTGCATCGAGGAATATTTGAAGTAATTTTCCTAATCCACTTAGGGGCGATACTGTACTTCAATAATTGTATTTTATAGCATCCCAATGTGATTCACCTTACGTGTGTATTTTTAGCCCCTTACAATTCATGCAATCCTCTTCAAGTCCTTACTTCAATCGAAGGCCCAAACGTCATCCTTTATCTATCACAATTACGCTCTTATTCCACTACCAGGGCAGCATTCCATCTCTTCTAAATGCTACTAGTCTTAGACTCCTTTGTGTTCATTCTGGCTATACTGAGTCATCTATAACTTAGAGAATCCATAAACTCTCTTATTTTCATGAGCTTAATCCCAAGAACTTATCCATTCTTGTCACTTTTGTCACCTTTTCACTCACATTTTTTTTATCCTTACTCCTGTCTTCCTAAAACCTTGTCGCTCTACCATACTTTAGCTTGCGACCTACATATATCTATTCATACTTGTTCGCTAGCAAGTAGATTTCCTTATGTTATTCTGGAACATCAAGTGAGACATCACATCGTCTCTAACTCTTCTTTTACTCTCTAATTAGACCTTTCGGCACTTAGAAACCATAGGCTGGAAGGTATGCCACCGACGATGCTGCTATCATTCCTGGGTACTGGATCCCTGCGCTTCTAGACTTTTATCCGCAATATGGACTATTCACAACCTTCTGCATTTGAGTATCTCGTACGTTGTTCACCTTTACCTTTCTTACCTTAAAATCTTGCATTGTATCTTTTATCTCTTTCATGACCTCCCTTCTATATAGGTATAATTCACGTTTACAACTTGAAGCTTTATTATAATACTACAATCCGGTGGGAGCTTCATACTGACTTCTTATGAGGCTGTTACTTTTCTAACTGGTTTTATCGTAGAGCCTTTATAGACTATGATTGTTGTACTATCTCTTTGTACCTCTGATATTAAGGGTGATCCTGCAATGTTCTTGATCACGATTTCTATAATTTTCTAGGTCCAATGATCATACTCTTGATTTACTTAGTTGATGTAACTCTTTATTTTCCTCTTCCTTCTGATCAACCCTTGTGTAGGTTTAAGCTATCTTCCGATCTACGGATCATGGTATTAGTTATTACTTTAGCCCTTCATTGACACTATGGAATATCCATGATACAATCTTCTAACAATTTAATCCTTTGTCTATGACCTGGACTCAATTCTTTCTTTTAACTTATACCGGAGTCTTCTCGGCTTCATTAATCGAATAATTCCTTCGTTCCATTTCAGCTTTCTTCAAACATAAGCAATTTCTTTTCCCAGTCTTTTTGCCCCCGTGTTGTGTCCATACTTAGCTTATCTTAGTGCCAACACATGCCAGAGTTTTTGTGCAACTCATATGATCTCGAATATTACTTTTAATTTTACTTCACGTTCATTAGCCACAATGGGTGCCACTTTCCTTTGGAGTGCTTCCAATGTTATTGTGAGACTGTTGTTACACGACCATTTCCTATTTAGTTCATTGTGCTTTGGTTGAAGCCTTCTTCCTTATTTCCTTAACTAGTCTTTCATTGTGGTACTTAGGGAAGACCTTCTGACTCTTGTAAAGCTGCGAGCTTATTACATCGTATACCCAATGGAATTCTTGATGTTCGTACTTACTTATAATTATCCGTAGTTCATACCTCCACACCCTTATGCTTGTAAGGTTGCTTCTGAACTGATATTCTAACTGTCTTCCCAGTGACACTTTCTTTTATTTCCATAACATCCATATGATACCTTTAACTACCACAACTCCTATCTGAATATTTCTCAAGGGTCCCGATGTCATATCGGCGAGACTGAATTCTCTACGTTAGGGTTCACTATGTTTATCTTGTGCGATCAGTTGATTTGTCTGCATCCTCTTGTCCAGTCATAATTAGGCTCATCCTGAATCAACTGCTAACTATTCGTTGGCCCGTCCTCATATTAATATTGTCGCGTAATCTTTCTTGGGTCATTTCCTTTGTCTTAACTTACCTCTCGCACCGGCTCCTTATTAATCAATAATATCTCGGGTAGGAAACCTTACTTCCTCTCCCTGATGTCGTGTTTGCATAATGCTCTAGTATCGTAGCATATATGTAGGCTTTGAATAAGTGCAATCTCATCCCTTTTTCGTTTTATCGCATTCTTTCTTTACCATTCCATAATTACTAGAACCACTTAATTCTGACGTAACGTCACGTCATTCCATATTCCCCCCTTTAGGGGAGTACTAAGAGTTGGAGATACGACAATCTGCCTATAGATGTTCTACCTCTTCATTTTTGGTGTCCTTTCACATCATCGATGACCCTTACTCTCCTTGCGGTAATCCTTCTGTACTAAGGATAACAAAATTCCTTACTCGCAAGGTGACAATACTATAACTGGCACATACAGTCTCTTAAGCTTAATTTTGCTCACATTACTTACTTTAGGGAAGCGTCTTCCTGAATGACCATTCTCTGAATTTCTCATGAATCTTCTTCTGTTGTCCATTCTATTATTGCCGGTACGAAATCTGAAATTCTTATGATGTCGACCATTATCAAATCACTAAATCCCTAATTCATGTTTACTTTATCTTGTTTACCAGCCCATACTAATCTCTATTATTCTGGGGTCTAGCTTTTCCTATTGGTAATCACATTAGAGTCACGAACGTACTTCTTGAAATGAGGATATGACTTCATGACCTATAATCTTTTGTTGTCTTAAGGCCTATCACCTCTCGTCTCTTCCTTCACCTGACTATGGACCCGGTAATACCGTCATCTTTTTGATCTACCATTGTCATCCATGTATCGCGTCTTACTCATAATTCTTCCTTATCTCTCTTCTCATTACTTTGCTAATATTTCTGCCTATCCCATTCTTGTGAAAACTTCAGCAAGACATTCTTTTGTTTTTTTCTCCCCTTGCTTCATCCATTGGCTCTTCGGGTTGCTCAACGTCCTTGCCCTACTAGGGACGAAAGTCACACTAAGGTAATATTTATCCCTTTTAGGCTTTCAGTGCCTATCTTTTTATTTTTATTTTGATCATGCTAGTATTCACATTTAATTGTAATATTCTAGAGTGCACCATCTGGGTGTCTTACAAGAAGATCTATTAGCACATTTGTAATACCCTTCGGAAATGTCAACTAACACAAACAATCCATTCACCATTTTGGGTTACTCTAACCCCAATCAGATCCTGATGTTCCGTCCTTTTCTTAAACTACACCTGTTAGCCCCCATAGGGCATAATTGAGATGGGTACGGCCAATTGTACATACCTCTGTTATTGTTGAATATAACTCAAAAAGCTTATATTCTTCTGCCTGAATTATAAATACTGTTAACCTTCATTAGCTGGGCGCCTCGTACTCTTCTTCATCTTGCTTCTTTTTCTTGTTGAAACTTGTATTTATCTTTTCAATCTCTCATTGTCTTTTACCATTAAGGTGGATAGGTATTCTTGCCTCAAGACTCCTTATCAAGAGGCTTATACCTTTCACTACGCACATCATCTGCTGAAGACCTCACATTTACTTATCATAAGCATGATGCAAAGTCGAGTTCCTCTGATTCAACTCTTCCATAGCCATGTCTTTTACCAACCGTCTTTCTAGATGTAGGTATCGTCTTATTACGAATAAAATAGAAGTTAAGAATTAGAATTCTTACAACTGAGCTCCACCACATGATCTAGAGTAAGAAGAAAGAGTGACAGTCCTAAATGCCCTGTAGCCTCCTGCTTATAAGTGTGGTATAGACACACCCGTAAACAAGACTCTACTAGACACGGCTTTTAGACTCCCTAGGACAGAACTGCTTTGATACCACTTTTCACGACCCAAATCGATGGGCCACGACGGGCACCCGACACCTTACTCAACCGAGTACCAACATAACGTATCTTTCATATCATTCTATCATAGGTAAATGAACCGGAGTAAAGCATGAGGAAATACAAACTTATACATATGAAGTACGGGCCTATAAGGCCGGCATGATTCTTAATATACTCGAAACATAGGCCAAAAAGGCTATACAAGTATCCGTATACATGACATATGTCTACAAGCCTCTAAAAATACATAATATCATAAAGGTCAGGACAGGGTCCCGCCATACCAATCAATACATGTACTAATCAAATTGACCAACGAAGCAACTCCAGAGCAAATGGAGCGCACCAACACCTTTCGCTGAGCTGATAGCCTACTTGGAGGACACTCGACCTGTCTATCAGGACCTGCGGGCATGAAACGCAGCATCCCCCGGCAAAAAGGACGTCAGTACAAATAATGTACCGAATATGTAAGGAATGAAATTCAGTAACTAGTAGACATGAGAGAAACATAGAGTAAAAGACTCAACATGTATATCTGAATAACTCTGTGAATTATTTAATATTATAATGTCATGCATATGCGTATAAATGTCATACCATGAGTGGGTATATGTGTTCATAACATCATCAAGCCTCTGAGGGCATCCCATCATATCATCTCGGCTACTGTGGGCAAATCATCAACGTATACCAGCTGATCAGGTGGTGGTGCATATATAACGCCTTAACCTTTTTCCCATATCCCATATAAATATAATATACATATATACGCGTATATAACGCCATCTGGTCATGGGTCAATGTGCATGTGTAAATGCATGAAATGCGTAAAAAATACGTTAATAAGATTTTCTCGGAATGCCATAAAAATTAATATGCCTTTCGGATAAACTTCATCAAATACGTATTTTTCTAAGACCCATGAACAAAAGATATGATAATAATTCACATGGAAAATCAAGAACATAGACACCCCAAGTATTTCTATGAATAGAGTCATTTATGAAAGTTGCGTATTTTGTTCGTTTCATTTGTATTATTTGGATCATGCCAAAAAGAAAGAAGGGATAGCCTTAACATACCTGGAGTAGGGAAAATCCATATGAAATTCTTGGAAAAGGTTGGACCGTACTCCCTTAGCATCGCAAAATCTCACGCTGCTAGTGTGCTAAGAAATCTCGTTGGATTTTGGTTGAAGAATGAAAATCTTCACTGCCGCAGTGAACTTAATGTGCTAAAGAATAATTTGAAATTGGTAAATATTGGGTGATCGTTGGCTGCTAAGAGTGACCGAGAGGGGAAACCAAACAAACAATTCGCCAGATTTTTTTTAATCCATCAACCTCAACTTAAAATGGGATTGTTGCCTTTTTTTGGTATTGGATATATTAGAAGTGAAGACATAGTTTGCTACCTAATCATAAAATGACTAAGAGTCATTCTCTTAGTTTGTGGCTTTCTGCCACATTTTTTTTGGGGGGGGGGGGGGGGGGAGGGATTAATCTAATCTTATCTCATAATTTAATAATTAACTAGGTAATATCCCGTTACCCGATAATTAACCAATTATCTGTATAATTAAGAATTATCTCAAATTACTCAAAATACTACTCATTTTCAGTATATTTTATACACCTTACTATCATGGCCATGGGGTACCTTATATGGTACTGGTCCATAATTATCAGGTATTAATGCTCGACCCGTATATTATCCCAACATGTCAAATTTGGACGAAAATTTATTTTATTTGACTTGTTTCCCCTCTCACCTTCACGAATTTACTCATTACTTGTTTGAAATAGCATAATCGTTATAATCTCCAAATAATCTTTTCCTTGGAGTGATGCCAATTACCTTATGACAAATTCAACGTACAATACTACAGGGTGCAACATCATTGTAATTTAATACTGGGAAGCGTAACATGATCGTAATATAATACTGCGAGATGTAATATCGACGTAACATTGCGGGGCGTAACAAATATCTCTCTACTCTCATGTTGTATCGACGAACGATTTAATGTATTGAAAACTAGACTCGTAGATCTTTAATTTTATGGGTGGATCACCCCTTAACTCCAAGTTCATTGAGAAAAAAGCTCAGTGACATTAGACCCAAAATCTAACGAATTTATAAATGTAACTTGCGATAACTTTTGCCGCCTTTAGTTTTACAACTCGCTTGACTTTAAAACTTAACATACGAATATTACACGATTAAAGTAACTAATAATATGACCCTCTTAGTATGTTAAGAACTCCTAGTTTTACCCCAAGGTTACTGGTTATAACATTCCTAACTTGTCGGCTTTCGACGAAACTTATTTCTTCGACTCATTCAACTTCTAACCCTCTTGGTACTTGCTGATCATGATCTTAAACCTTTGTAACCTCCAAGGTAACATGATTAACTAACTTTGTATAATCTTAAGGATGATCTCATTTTTGGGCTTACGTCAGTTGACTTACGACGTACTTAATGTATAAAAATGCGAGATATAACATCATTCCACCTTTTGGAACATTCGTCCTCGAATGTTGAACTGATGCGCTTACTAGCCTTATATCTTATCAGCTCATAAGAACGCTTTAGTAGAGTTCGTGCCTTCTAGGAAACCATTCTATAAACCAATTCAGAACTCAAGGCATTCTGCTTTTAGGATTCTTGCATTCATTAGAACTGACCTTGCATATCCGGTATGCACAATCTGATATGACCTCAAACTGGTCCACCTTATCTAGAACCCTTTCTACTAATGCTCTTACCTATTGTATTAGCCCTCTTGCTAACTGTAGTCTTTCTCATTACAATCATCTTTGTGTCAATAACAGACGTAAGTCCTTACTCAACTCTGATGACTCAGCTCTGCATCACGATTTGAATTTGAAAGAAAGGTAACAAACTCTTTAATGCCCCGAAGCTTCTTGTTTATATAATGTGGTGCATAACACATCCAAAAATAAGATTCTACTAGACACGACTTTGTAGATTACCTAGGTTAGACCTGCTCTGATACCAATTTTTCACACCCCAACCTAGGTGATATGTGGCTGGGACCCGGTGCCATACTAGCCCGAGTGAACCACTCTGTAACTTATGATTGTTCGGCGTAAACTAGAACATACGTAGGCTGACTTGGCTAGACTCATTATTTCTATAAACTATCATGGGCAAACTGGTCGTGATATATATATATATATATATATATATATATATATATATATATATTGTAAGTGGGAAAGCGTGTTGTTAGCGAGCCATTATACTCAAAACATATCTGTATGTGTGGGCTGAGGAGGCTACTATGAGTATCGACACCAAACAACCCAGAAGGAAACATAAACATGGGCCGACTAGGCTACTGACATATTGTACATAATGAACATCTGTATACAAAGCCTCTAAGAGTATCTGACATCGAAATATGGTCAAGACAGGGCCCGACCTTCCCATAAGTCTGTAGCAAAACACTAACACCATCACTTATAGACTCGACTGCACTCTGAATAAAGTGAAGTCTTACCAATCCTTCGTTGAACGCTAACCTCGTCTAATGTGAGGGCTCGTCAAACTGGTTACCTACACCTGCAGGCATGAATGCAGCATCCACAGGCAAAGGGACGTTAGAACGAAGCATGTATCGTGTATGTAAGGCAGAAATAAAATATGACAATAAGATATATCACTGAGAGGTATAAGAGTCAACCTATAACCTCTAACTTGCCGCTGAGGGCCATAACATGTATAATAAGTTCAATCTCGTGTGTGTGTCTATATATATATATATATATACACACACACACACACACACACACACAATGCCATAGTTCCGACTATATCATTATCGCAACGATAATTACCCAATTGATCAGTGGTAACTGCCCGACCGTCTTGATGGTAAATGCGTAATTGCCCAACCGGTCATAGCTCGATGGTAAATAAAGATGCATAACTTCCTAACCGGACGTAGCTCAGTGGTAAATGAAGATACATAACTACCCAACCGGCCATAGCTCGATGGTAAAAAAAGATGCATAACTGCCCAACCGGTCGTAGCTCGGTGGTAATGACGATGCATAACTACCTAACCGGTCGTAGCTCGATGGTAAATGAAAATGCATAACTTCCCAACTAGTCGTAGCTAGGTGGTAAATGAAGATGCATAACTGCCCAACTAGCTGTAGCAAAATAGTAAGATAGGAGTACAATAGCCAAATCTCTATACGTGTTATTTATGTATGCATAACATCAATTTTTATTCATATGAAAGTGTAAAAGTTTTAGAGAACCTTTTAAGATCTTTATGACTTTCTTCGGAGTGACGTAAGGTCGTTACATCAATGATTACATTATGAATACTAACATCATCACCGTAAGTATCAACAAGACTTAGAACCTAATACCTAATGTACTTGAACAACATCATGAGGAAGTGAATGATTTGGGTGTTACTAATTACTAAAAGTGGAGTTATTTTGGAATAACGTTCGTTTATATTTTGCTTTATCTTAAACATGCCAAGAGAAGAAAATATTTGGCCTTAACATACCTTTTCTAAACCCACCGGCTCAAGATCTCAACTCGTATCCGCTTCACGTCCTATACGATAGCAAGAATGATAATATCGCCAACCATACGAACAATTCTCTTAATCACATAACGGAATGTAACCTATCTTACAATGAAGCGGACAACGTTTTCCCTGTTCTTATCTTTCTCTCAATCCTACCATGGGAAAGGTAACACAACAACAAAGCCAACAACTACTATAACAAGTCTTACAGCCAAAACAACGATACAATGAGCGGCAAGCTTGGTTACGATCAAACACATTTCTCCAATATTTTCTTTCCTTCAAAACCCATTTTTTTTCAAAACACAAATCAATGACAACAAGAACAATATACTCACTTTACTCCAACAATTTCAAGCCACTTTAAACAACTAAACAAGCTCAACAAATCTACACAACACAACAAACGACTCAAAGACATCATTCGTCCATTACTTCCATCTTAAAATGAGTAAGTACAACTACATCAACATGTCTATATAGAGAGGAAGATGGGTTTTCCCTTGTAATACCTTCATACATACTAAACTACAACTCAGCAACACCTTCAACAACTATACATACCAAGAAAAATGTTTACATGTTATACAATACACTCAACAAATTGCTTTCATCATCTACTCTTCAACTTATAACTTCTAAAAACTAACATGATTAAATCATCTAAAATGCCGAGCACACAAACTACCACATTCATATAATTACCAGCCTTATATTAATCATAAAAACAATATTAGACAGCCCAATACATCTCAAGAACATCACAAACAACTTTCGAGTGCTATCTTGCAACATCTCAACTATACAACCTAGTTAAGGCTTAGAGATGATCAAATCCATGTAGGAGAAGAGGAGCTTACCGTTAAACAGCAAGAAAAACTCCAAGAACAAGTCTTCTTAAATATGAAAGAACTCATCAACAACATCATATAAGTGATCTCCACCACTTCAAAAACACTTTAATGAAGAACTTAGGTGGTTTGGACTTGGATTTGTGTATGAACCTTTAAAATATTAAAGAGAGTTTAGAGGTACTTGGAGGTATGGTTTGGTTGAAAATGAGTCTTAGAGACGAAGGCCACCACTTTATATAACAAGATAAGCATCCACCGTCTTTGTGAGTCCCAAAGGGAGCTGATTGTGTAGTCTCACAAAAACGTGAATATCTCTCTACTCTCATGTTGTATCGATGAACGACTTAATGTGTTGTAAAGTAGACTCGTAGATCTTTAATTTTATGGGTGTATCACCCCTTAACTCCAAGTTCGTTGAGAAAAAAGCTCAATGACATTAGACCCAAATTTTAACAAATTTATGAACGTAACTTGTGACAACTTTTGACGTCTTTTGTTTTACAACTCGCTTAACTTCAAATTTTAACATACGACTATTATACAATTGAAATACCTCTTAATAAGACCTTCTTAGTATGTTAAGAACTCCTAGGCTTACCCCAAAGGTACGGGTTATAGCATTTCCAACTTGCAGGCTTTTGATAAAACTTATTTTCATTGAGTCATTCAACTTTTAACCCTCTTGGTACTTGCTGATCATGATCTTAAAACTTTGTAACGTCCAAGTTAACATGATTAACTTACTTTGTATAATCTCAAGAATGATCTCATTTCAAAGCTTACGTCAAGTGGGTTACAACGTACTTGACGTATGAAAATATAATATGTAACATCAGATCTGATTGCGTACACTATTTTCTGGGGCAACAGTATTTGTGCTTCGCTAACGCGAGGCTTGTGCCGCCTTCGCGAAGGGTATTTCTTGGCAGAACACATAAGTGTCATATTTTGGGATTTTTACTCATTCTTTCATATTTTGAGCCCTAGACTTGGAGATGTGCAATTATTTATGAAATTCATACAAGGCAAGAGGGCAAGTAATTTTTACTTATTTGTGATTGTATTTCAAGAATCTACATGAATTTCTACACCTAAAATATGGAATTTTGAATGGAAATTTAGGGTTTTTGTCTATACTTTAAGAGAGTATATTTTGGGGTTTTGACCATCGATTTGGACCCGAATTTGCAAACTAATTATATATTTGGACATGACATGTTATAGGTCATCAGTTTTTTCTATTGGTTTCGAATTTCGAGCACGAGGGACTAGGTTGACTATTTGTAAATTTATCGAAGATCGAGTATTACGGTTTGGGATCACTTCTTATAGCATTGTTTGACTTGTTTTGATTTATTTATATGGCTTGGATTTGCATGATTGGAGGGCCAGAGCGAGATTTTGATGCGATTTATGGTTGAAGCTAGCTCGAGAAAAGGTAAATCTCATGGCTAACCTTGTTAAGAGGGAACCCCCTAGGATTTGAGTTGATTGCTATGTGTTTAAGGTATGGGGTGGTGTATATACATGGTAGCGGGAGTATATGAAATTACCAAGTATATATCTTGTCGGGCTTGGAATTGAGGTACTTTATGCCTTGTTTTGAGTAAGTGCTCATCTTGATTCATGATTTATTTGGCTTATATGAATACACCCACTCTCTTTTTCTTGCTAGAGATCATGCCTAGGTTTTTGATTAATTATGAAGGTATGAAGGCTTATTCTTGATATGTTGAATTGCTTGAATCATCCGCAGTCACATAGAAATTTTATTATATCTACATAATTATTATTAAGTCCTTGTACATCTTTTATCTATTAATTCTTGGCATATGCATATGTATTATATTTGGACACTTGATTTGGACTGAGATTATGGCACGAAAGGCAAGGTTTTGCGGTCGAAATACAGTTCTGGAACAGGACATGATGATCGAATATTTGATTATAAGTGAGCTATCAAGATCTTTTTTGAGCTTGGATTTGGTACCGTCCCTCCGGAGTCAAGTGATTACTCGTGTTACTTTGGGCCATGTGAGCGTGGTGGAACATGGATTGTGTATCGGGCCGATACAAAGATTTTGTATCGGTTTTAGTGATACATGAATTTTGTATCGGGTTACAGTGATACATAAATTTTGTATCGGGGTACATTGATCTTGTAGTGATCATGGTAAAAGATAGAGTCTTGAGCATGCATAGGCATCCTTGATTCATTTAGAAACATTCATTTAATGCTAACTGATGCATGTCACCTATATATACTAGTTGGGAGCCTCGACTCCATTGATTGAAGCATGCCATATTTAAATACTATATCTGTGCAGTGCTATGATTATCTCTTGGATTGGAAAAAACATGCCTTATACATGTCGATTATTGACATCTTTGATACCTACTATTCATGGGGATATTTACTGTTTCAGTTCAAGTCTCTATTATTTATCTGTGTTGTAAGTATCTTGATACCTATAGCCTCGCCACGACTTCTTCGAGGTTAGGCTTAGGCTTGATACTTACTGGGTACCGATTGTGGTATACTCATATTACGCTTTTGAACATCTATTTGTGAAGATCCTCAGGTGGTTCTAGCGGAGCCTCTTGTTGAGCTTAGGCGATTGCTCAGAAACTTAGGGCGAGCTGCACTGTATGGATTCATATCGCAGTGCCCAAGTCCCTATCCTTGTTTATCTCCTGTCTATTTTCTTTTTCACATACAATTTTGATTTTGTATTCAGACTTGTACTTATACAGTAGTTGCTTGTGTACTTGTGTCACCTAGTTCTTGGGGGTTGTACCATTTTGTGGTCGTGTTCGGATCATGTTATGTTTATAGTAGATAATATATTATTTTGAGATTACTTCTATCATTATTTATGATATGACTATGTTAATTAAAGGAACCTGAACTATATTCTGTTGATTGTGAGTTGGCTTGCTAACAAGTATGCCTAGGCGCCATCACGACCTGAGGTGGGATTTTGGTTCGTAACACTCCTTTATGCAAAGGAATTTGTCCCTCATTGGAAAAGCAACACCAAGAACAACAACAAACCTATTAAAATCCCACTAGTGGGGTCTGGTGAGGGTAATGTGTACACATACGTTACCTCTACCTTATCAAGGTGGAGAGGCTATTTAAGATAGACCCTCATCTCAAGAACGATGAAAGGAAGCAATAACCAATTAATAGAAATAACAAGGTATAAGGCAGCGGAAGCAAAAGGCAAAACATGTAATAACTAAGATCAAGGACTACGAGAATACAAGACTAGTGCCAACTAATGGTAATAGCGACACACCATGTAATAATAAGGAAGTAGGAATAGAAAAATACAAGACTAGTGCTATTACTACTGATAGAACAAGGAGAAACTCTCAATTACCTGTCAACCCATAACCTTAATTTTCGAACTTCACACTTTCCTGTCGAGGGTCATGTCCTTAGTAAGTTGAAACAGTATCATTTCTTGCCTAATCACCTCTCCCCAACACTTCTTAGACCACACTCTGCCCCTCTCTGGCCTGCCACGGTCAACTTCTCACACCTCTTAACCGGGGCATTGGTGCCTATCCTCTTCACATGCCCGAACCATCTCATCTTCGATTCTTGCAACTTGTCTTCACAAGAGCTACTTCTACCTTGTTCCTATTAACTTCATTCATGATCTTGTCTTTCCTAGTATGCCCACACATCCATCTTAACATTCTCATTTCTGCTACTCTTATCTTCTGGACAGGATATTTTTTGACTGGCCAATATTCGGCTCCATACAACATAGTCGATCAAACTACCATTCTGTAGAACTTATCCTTAAGTCTTGGTGGCACATTCCTATCGCACAAGATACCAAATACAACCTCCATTCCTATCGCACATTCCTAGTCTGGTAATGTTGTTTGGAGGTTGATGAAAAGATTTGTAATTATAGGGGAGATGTTATACTTGTTTTTTGCTCTGGAGCTGGGGCTTATTTGTGCAGTTTAATTTTTTTTTTCTTTTTTGGCGATACAAAATTTACTTGATGATAAAAGTTTTATTTACCAAAAATAAAAAGAGTGCATATTAGTATATTTGTCCTTGTTTTCGGATTTAGCCGTTTCCCAATAAATCTATGGTTCGCAAGTACTGCTTTCTTTTGTCCACTGTTTCAATGAATTTAATATTTTATTCTTTAATCAAAATGTTGTAAAATTTGAGATCTCAATTGTATTTTACAACATTATAATTCTCCTTTTAGGAATTTACGATTAATTTTATGAGTAGTTATTTAAATTTTACTTTACTGTTAATTTTTGTACAGAACAAGACACTCAATTTTACATAAAGTATTATGAAAGCCATTAAACGTTATGTGATTATCAGGAAGGGTTAGTTTCAGAAATTATTACTTAATTTTTATTTTATTACACTAATTATTAAATTATTTTTTATAATAAAAAATTATTTAACTTTACTTAAGTATCAAAAAAGTTACTAAACTAATTTTTGTACAAGAAGCACATATTTTTCGCTATTTTTCCTGGTTTAAAATTTGTATATAGATGAGAAATATGACCGCACACAAAAAGGTTAAAAAAGTTTTCTAAGTAAAAACAGTGAGCTAGAAAAGGGAGAGAAGTAGGATAGCAGCAAAAGAAAGGAAGGTGGAGGGTCTGTTATCAGTTTCCACTATTATTTCCCCATCAAAGAAAGCAACACCACAGTATTATTACCAACAACAACACCACAGTATTATTACCCACAAGCACCACTACCTTACTCTTTTCTGTTGATCCACCAAATCATCATGTTACTGCTTCTCTCATTTTCTTTCTTAGGTAATTCTACTCCCCCACTCTCTCTCATCTTACATTCCCTTGTTTCGTTGCCCAAATGTTTAGGGTTTGTGATCTCTATCTTCTTCTGATCTATTACATTCAGTTTCTTAATGCAAATTGGTTATGTCTGCATTTTATTATTTTCCTTTGTTGTAATGTATGCGCACATTGTTTGAGTTGACTAGAAATTCAGTGAACTGGCCTCCAGATCTGTAATTTATCATGAATGTGTCATGCTACTACTCTGTTATTCCCTCTTTCTGTCTCTGTTATTGCTAAATGGCAACTCAAATCTCTCTGCATTTGCTGCCGCACATCATTCTGATCATTTTTTAATCATTTCAGAATGTATTTGATGTTGGAATTTGCTTCCTTTGTGATTTTGGGGTACTTATTGGAAGCTATACTTTTGTGATTGATCTTTTTGATTTTCCCATTAAGTCCAGTATGAGTGGATCAGTTTCCTAATGTGCTTTAGAAACATGTTAACTTTAAACTTCCAGTTTTACCCTTAATGAGATGGTTCATAGTCACACAAAAATATGTTGTTCTAATGGTGGATCAGTTTCCTTGATGTGCTTTTCTCAAAAATGTGGTATTTACTGCTATCTAAATGTTTAAACAGTACTTCTATTGAAATAGGTACGGCCACACTGTTGGATACGGTGAGCAAAAGCAAGTTTTAGAGCCTGTTGACAAGTTTCTGTTCAAGGGTGTTAGGGGGACTGTCCACGTGCATTGCCATTAGGCGTCTTGCTGATAGTTTAGGTTTGGCCTTATAATGGGTTCTCGATTCCCGTCTCATCAGTTGAGCAGTGGCCTTTATGTATCTGGCCGACCTGAGCAGCCAAAAGAAAGGACTCCAACTATGAGCTCAGTTGCCATGCCTTATACAGGCGGGGATATCAAAAAGTCTGGAGAACTCGGAAAAATGTTTGTTATCCCAACAACGGATGGCTCGAGATCACGGAAATCTGGACCTATCAACAATGCCCCGTTGAGAACTGGATCCTTTGGTGGCGCTACTTCTCATTCAGGTCAACTGAATTCAGTCAATCGTATGACTTCTGCTGGAGGTACTGGATCTGTTTCTCTGAAGAAGACCAATTCTGGGCCTTTAAATAAACATGGGGAGCCTATGAAGAAGTCCTCTGGTCCTCAAGGTGGTGTAGGTACTGTTTCGTCCCGCCAAAATTCTGGACCTATCCCCCCAGTTCTCCCTACCACAGGCCTCATTACATCTGGTCCTCTAAACTCTGCTGGAGCTCCTCGAAAAGTGTCAGGTCCTTTGGATTCAACAGGGTCTATCAAATTGCAGCATTCTGCTATAGTTAATAACCAAGCTGTTACTCGCATTAACCAAGGTGACGAATATTCCTTCCGCAAGAGCTTTCCAAAGCCAATATTTTGGTCCATCATTCTTTTATTTGTGATGGGATTTATTGCTGGTGGCTTTATCCTTGGTGCTGTCCGCAATCCCATTCTCCTCGTAGTTGTTATTGTCCTTTTTGCTGTAGTCAGCGCGGTGTTCACGTGGAATACTTGTTATGGAAGAAAAGCTATCATTGGTTTCATTTCTCAGTACCCAGATGCTGAGCTTAGAACTGCAAAAGATGGCCAATTTGTTAAAGTTTCTGGGGTATGTATTGTCTTTGCGCGAAACCTTTGTGTACTTCGTTTACCGCTCTTTCTATCTCGTTCTCTTGTTCAAATTGCTCCTACATTTCTCAGTTTGTCAAAGTTATCCTCCCTTTACTAAAGTCAGGTGAGATGTGAACTTGGTAAGTAGTGATGGTAAGTGGGGTATTACTGTTAGTTTTCTATTAATGGATTATTTAACTCTTGATTTAGTTTGTGCCTTTAATAGATGCTTTCGTGTTGAATTATGAAAATATGTTATCACTGGAGTATCATGGTTTCTATTCTGTTTATGAGACTGCTAATGATGATTATAAGTTCTATATTCACTTTTGGTTTTATTATGTTTTGGTGAAACAAATTCTTTCAATTGCTTTGCCAAAAGAAATAATGTTGAAAATATGAAAAACTCTGTTATTGGGGATCCTGGGATTTAAATTATAAGGTATCCTTTGTATAATGGAGAGCTGCAATTGAAATAACCTGCGAAATTTTTAATATTCTCTTTTAGGCACTTCTGACATGGGCTGCAATGATATAGATGATTATTCTACATTCTACAACTGTATTCTACTGGCTGCTGAGGAAAATATTTATTTGGAAAATGGATTCTTTATTGTTCTAACTTATGTAAAATTCTCCTTTTAAAACTTCTTTTTTTGTTTAACTTGTCTTCTTGAGAGCTTAAAATACTCTTCCTACAGTTATTGTAGTAACTTGCTTGGATTTAATAGATATTGTTAAGCTTATATATTACGATTTTTTATGTTGTCCTTGTTGGATTCTGAACACATTTTGGATATCCTATCCTGGTTCTCTGATTTTGCAGGTTGTTACCTGTGGAAATGTTCCTCTTGAATCCTCATTTCAGAAGGTTCCTAGATGTGTTTATACAGTCACAAGCTTATATGAGTACCGAGGGTGGGATTCAAAAACTGCTAACGCAGAACATCGCCGGTTTTCTTGGGGGCTTCGTGCAATGGAGGTGAGGAAAGATCGTATAAGCCCTTTTGTTCATTTTGAAAGAACCAATGATACTGTGCATTCCTCCTTGCATTGGTGGCCCATGATGATGGAAACTAAATAATTGTTATATGAATATTGCTTACTTTTTTTATTTATTTGCTTTCTTTTGTGTTTTATGGCCCAAGCATTGTACAAAGCAAGTGCTGGAGAGCAGGCGGTTTTTCCCCAAAAGAAATATTGAAAACAAGAATGTGTTCAAGAATTATACGTATGCTGTTTATGTTCTCTTCTTTTTGCATGGAGGAACTTTAAAGATAGAGATCTTCAGGTCTCTAACTTCAGGAGCTAGACATTAAGTCAAACAAAAAAGAAGGCAGCTTAGAGTTGAGAAAATAAAAAACATCAATGAAGAATTGGGCTAATCTGGAGTTGTAAGCATGTTGCACTGCTTTATGAGTTTTCAACATTGGGAGTTCCTTGATTTAAATAAGAGAGTTTTCCTTGGTCTAAATAAGAGAGTTTTATGGAATGTGGTGAAATACAATCTGAATAAGGAAAGAAAAATAATATGGATAAAGGAAACTCAAGGAATCTTCTAAATAACCTCCTACATAAAGTCGTAAAATCTGGTCCTTCGAGATAAGTCGTATAGACCAGAAAACATGAAAACTGAATCAGTCAATAGGAAGAAGACTCCAACTTTTAGGGAACTATCTAATTCTTGTTTCAAGGGAGAAATAGGAATTCCGATGCTCTTTTGACTGGATATCTTCCTAGCTCACCACAAATTAACTTATCACCTGTAAACAAATTGTACTTCAGCTTAGTATAGAAAAGAAAGTTTGTCTACATTTGGAAGTAAATCAATCAAACCTGCTTCAAATCACTGCTCCAACTAAACAAGGGAAAAGTTCTAGGCAAAGGGACAAAATGCGGCTTATATGTCTCCATGTTCTAGCAAACTATTGATACCTTGAAGTGTTCTAAAGACTTCTAAGGTTGCAAAATATGTCAGACCAGTGAGTTCATGTGGAGATGTTAAGAGAAGTTTGAATGCCTTGTTTGTTTGATACTGTTATGTGATGTCATTGTAAGTTCATTTGGACCTCCTTCCCTTGTTTGTCGTTTCCATCCCGCCCTTCTCCTTCACTTTATTTATTGTTAGCATATAATGTTCATCTATATGCTGTGTAGTTCATAATTCTTACAGAAAACTGAATGCTTTCTTTGTCTTTGCAGCGGCATGTCACTGATTTCTATATCTCCGATTTCCAGTCTGGATTAAGGGCTTTGGTCAAAACTGGATATGGTGCAAGAGTAACCCCTTATGTTGAAGAGTCTATTATTGTAGATATCGATCAATCAAACAGGGACATGTTACCCCAGTTTGTTAGATGGCTGGCAGACAGAAATCTATCCAGTGATGACCGAATAATGCGATTGAAAGAAGGGTATGATTTAACTCAATTTCAAAGAAACTTGAATATTTCTTCTGCTTGCATACTTCTTTGATTATTGAGAGGCAACATGCTCAATCATATCTGGATGCAGGATCTACCCTCTACAGTTTTATTGATTTGCATTATTGGTGAATGTATTTATTAGCTTTTTTATATCTGCTTCCTCTACCACATCTATGTTCAGGTATATAAAAGAAGGTAGCACTGTCAGTGTAATGGGAGTTGTCCAGCGGAACGATAACGTTTTGATGATTGTTCCTCCTCCAGAGCCATTTTCAACGGGATGTCAGTGGGCTAAATGCATTCTTCCAGCCAGTCTGGAGGGCATTGTATTGAGATGTGAGGACAGTTCAAAGATTGATGTTATTCCAGTGTAGCAATTTTATCATTCAAGAAGGCTCTGCTGTTTTGGTTTTACAGTTGCTGGAAAACCCTCTTCCAGTGGCAACAAGAATGGCATCTTCACACGGTTAACCAGATGTATAGCTTGTCAATTCAATTTTATTATTTTTCTTTTCCCTGTAATGGCGTTGGTTTGATCAATTGTGTAGAGGAAACATGTTGATTAGTGAGGATTTATGAGAGTTCTTTTGGCTAGAATTTTATTGATGTTGGGGGCTTTTCAAAACTTTTTGCCCTGATGCATACAAGCTATGTTTATTTGGTATTTGTAATTCTTTTGTGGCATCTTAGCCACTCTCAAGGCATTATTGCAAATGAAACCACTGCTCCGGCATATCAGCCTGATTGTTTGTTGAATAGCTTGAAAATCAGGCAAGGAGAACGCTCGGTATTAATACTAATAAATGTATTCGTAGTTGCTTTCTATAGATTCCTGGGTCCAGATGCAAACAAGAACTTGGTGTGATTTTTAATTGAGTAGAATATCAAATTCTTTCTATGTCACGACACGAAATCTCAACCAAGGAGTCGTAACACCGCTTGCTATATACAAAACTAACATTATACAACGTAAATCATAAATAAATGTAAAATTTAGAAATTACATAAAAAGTCTAAAGCAATACAACTGCCTAATGACCTCCCAGGACTGCTGTCACTGTGTACATGAGCTTGTAAGGAGTAATAAATATAGAGTCTGAAATGAAGAACTACACTGCCTGATACAATAAATAGCAACAAGGATAAGGAAGGTGACTCCAGAGTCTGCGAATGGGAATGCAACACTACCTCGAGTCTCCCAGACGTCCAAGTTAGTCACCCTCGGAACACCACTAATACCATATCTAGAATCTGCACAAGAAGTACAGAAGTGTAGTATGAACACAACTGACCCAATATACTAAGTAAGTGCCGAGCCTAATCCTCACGAATTAGTGACGAGGCTAAGACGAAGCTAAGACAAGACACCTACTATATTAACCCGAACAATTAAAAAAAAGAGAAATAACTAGTGTGGTGACAAAAGAAATAGCAAGAAGAAGTACGAGGAATAGTGAAATAATCAACTAAGGGAAATAACGATTCTATTTTCTCAATTAACACAACCAAACCTTTCATAACATCTCAAATCCAAGAGAATGAAACGATAACCATGAAACAACATAGCCAAGTCCACAAATCTGCATAATAAAAGCAAAGAGGAAAATATATCATATCAAATAGCACGACAATACCTCTCATTTCACCAAGTACGGAAACTCCTTTATATATATATATATATCACTCTTCCTCACAAGCACGGAAACACCTTTTGTGCAATAGTAATAATACCACGGAAATACCCTTCGTGCATAATCGCTCTTCCTCACAACCACGGATTCACCCTTCGAGCAATCACTCTTCGTCACCAAGCATATATAAAATAATACCAAGCAAGGTAGGAAGCATAAAAAGCATCAAGAAGAGCAATTAAGCATAATATAAAGCATGAGAAATAATCACAACCTTTGCACTGTCAAACGAGCCAATATCTCAAGAACCATAATTTCCAAATGTCTCAACAGAGCTTTAAACATAGCTACTAGCATGTATGAGAATAACCAAGTAGTTTCACAAAGTAACAAAGCATAAGAGAATATTACATATAAAGCAAACAAGACATGAAATAGAGTAATTCTACCTGCATGCTTTAACCCTGACAAACACATATACTCTCGTTACCATGCATATACGTTGCCCCCAACACATATAGCATGTAGCAAATAGATGCAATTACAATTTAATTTTCTCAAATCAAGGTTAACCAAGACACTTACATCTTTCCAAAACAAATCAACTCTCCAAAACCGCTTTTTGCTTAGCACAAGCCTCCAAATAACTCGAATCTAGTCAATTAATACTCAAATAAGTCAAAACAAGCTTTAGAAACTATCCTAGTATCAAAAAAATTCAATACTTATATATTTGAAAAGGTAAATAAAAAGTTAACCCGAGCCCACATGGTCAAATTATGAAATTAAGACAAATTCTCGATTATTCATTATTTTCTAAGTCCAAATATGTGATTTTTATCAAAATCTCCAAATCCCCAAAATTAACTCTCTTAAGTTTTGTCCTAAGACGCCAATATATACACTTTAAAATCCTAGATTTAAGGATGAAAATTTATGGGAAATCATAGAAATAAATTAAAACTAAGTTAAATTACTAACCTTTGAAGTTTGGGTGAAAATACTCTAAAACATCTCCTCAATCCGCGATTTAAGTCCCAAAAATAGTAAAAAGTGGCTAAATATGTATTTTTAACTCTATTTATACCTGGGAGAATTTCCTTCTTCATGTTCGCGAAGGGACTCCTGCGTTCGCAAAGACCAGTGGCCAATGACCACCGTATTTGGGAAGCCTACATCACGTTCGCTATATTTCAGACCTCAGCTACTCATACTCAAGAACATGCCACTACTATGTTTTAAACTCCAGGAGTTCTGATTATTCCATCAGTTGGGGCAGTTCAACCTATTACTGTGGTTAGGCCTTTTATGACTGTTGATAAGCAGAAGATGACGGATCGATTCCAGAAGTTACATCTGCAGCGTTTTGATGGTGATCACACAGCTGATGCTCAGGACTTTTGGATAAGTTTCATGAGATTTTGTGCAATTCGGGTCTAGTATAGTCTAATGGAGTTAGGTGAGAGGGCCATCCAAGAGGTGGTGGAAGAATTATGAGCAGAGTAGACCAGCAGAGTCATTCCCTCTTACTTGGACTTACTTTTCTACTCTTTCCCTGGAGAAGTTCATTATGCTCATCGGGAAAGATGAGTTGTGCAGTCTGTTTGAGTACCTACAATAGGATAATATGATTGTTACTCAGTATGAGATGTGATTTAAGGAGTTGTATTGTTATGCACGTCTCTTGATTCCAACCGAGAATGAAAAGGCGATGAGGTTGCTTGAGGGGATTAATTTTGGAATTAATCTCAATATGACTAGGGAGACAAAGAACAGGACTACCTTTCAGCAGGCAGTGGAGATAGCGTGGAGGATTGAGCGCATTTGTTGTCAGGGGAGCAGGACAACAAAGGATAAGAGGATATGTCATTCAGGAGGATTCAGTGGTGCCTCGTCTGGAGGCAAGAGTTATTTTTTGTAGAGGTCATCTTGGTAGGCCAGTTCACTCGGCGCTTCAGACTTCTCACGGTGTTGTAGTTAGCCATGGTTCTCATGGTACTCATTCGAGGCAGGCATCCTACAATGTGCCTTCTTATGGTGGTTATTCTGGTTGTCCGACACTGACTCGGTCTCATCAGCCATGCCAAAAAAGACATTGCTTTGAGTGTGGATACTTGAGGTATCTTAGGAGAGATTTCCCTAGTATTCGAGGTGGTATGTCTCATCAAGGTACTCAAGCTATGATTGCAACCCCAGTTGCCACAACATCTGCCTAGCCAGCTAGGGGTAGAGGCCAACTAGCTAGAGGTGGAGTTCAGCCAGCTAGAGGTTGTCTTAGAGGAGGACAGACCAGTGGAGGACAGGCTCCTTATTATGATTTCCCTGGTTGGCCTGAGGTAGAGGCATCTGATACAGTCATTGTAGGTATTATCTGTGTCTGTCATAGAGATGCTATGTTATTGTTTGATCTAAGTTCTATTTATTTTTATGTGTCATCTTACTTGTATCATATTTAGGTATGTCTTGTGATTCCTTGGATATTTCTATTTATGTGTCTATGCGGAGATTCTATTATAGTGGATCGGGTTTATCGGTCTTGTGTAGTTAATATTAATGGATATGATGTGATGGTGAATCTATTGTTGTTAGACATGGTGGATTTTGAGGTCATTCCTTCATGGATTGTTATCTATGTATCATGCTATCTTAGATTGTCACGCCAAGACTGTGGCTTAATCTATATCAGGGTTTCCTAGATTAGAGTTGAGAGGATCACTTGGTCATTCTATAGGTAAGGTAATTTCACTCGGGAAGGCTCAACGTATGGTTGAGAAGGGATATCTAACATATTTGACTTTTATTCGGGATTCTAGTATGGAGGTTCCTCCTATGGATTCGGTAAGGTGTTCCCTACATATTGCCGTGTATGCCACCAATAGGGATAGCGATTTTGGTATTGGCTTGGTTCTAGGCCCTCAGCCCTTATCTATTTCATCATACCACATGACTCCAACCGAGTTGAAAGAGTTGAAGGAGCAGTTTCAAGATTTGCTTCGAAAGGGTTCAGTAGAACTAGCATTTCTCCTTGGGGTACACTGGTATTAATGTGAAAAGACAAATTGCGCTATGTAACGAAGTGGCTGGTCGTTTGGACTATTAAAACCCTGTTCCCGTATTTGATGCTTCTCGTAGTTTCCTTTGGTGTTTTATGACCTGCGGCGATGGTTGGTTTGGTTTTGAGAAGGTTTGCAAGTGAATTGGAACACTTAGTTCTATTTTTAGAAGCTTAAGTTGTAAGAGTTGACCAAAATTTGAATTTTGAGTAAACGACCTTAGATTAGTATTTTGATAGTTCCTATATGTTCTTATGGTGATTTTGGACTTGGAATATGTTTGAAATTAATTTTGGATGTTCCTAAAAGATTTTAACTCTATTTGTCGAAAGGTGGCAATTTGAAGAATTGGAGAGTTCCTAAGTTTGATTGGTAATTGATTTAGGGTTAATGAGATTTGATTGTGGTTTTGAGACCTTGTATAGATCCTAAGCGTTGAATTGAACTTGTGTGCAAATTTGGGATGTAATAGGGAATATCTAAGTATGATTCGGATGCATTTGACGAAGTTGAGAAGTTTGGAAGTTAAGAGATTGATTTGATCTTCAATTCTTGATTTTTGTTGTTGTTTTTTATGTTTCGATCGTTGAGACAAGTTTGTATGAAGTGTATGGATCTATTGGAATGATTAGACGGGGTCCAGGGAGGGGGGGGGGGGGGGCTCGAGTGGGGTTCGAGGTGGTTTCAGACCATTTTCATTGAGTTTGCAACAACTTATTGTTTGTGAGGTTGCAGTGCTACACGATCATGGAGTAGAGTCTCACGATCATAGAGAAGGATTTCTTGGCTGACTTGGATTTGTGCATCACGTTCATGGATTAGTGGTCGTGATTGCGTAGTGTTGTGGAGCTGGGTATCGCGTTCCCGTGGGGGAGTCCACATTCGCAAAGGAGAGGAGTCTGGCTGGGGAATTTGGCCTTTGAGTTTGCAAATGGGTAGCTTGCGTTTCGCTTAAGAGGGTGGTCTTCTGCTCTTCACGTTGGTGAGTGTCATTTCGCATCCACGGAGAAGGGATTGCAGGTGCAGGAATTTTTACTCATTTGTGATTATATTTCAAGAATCTACATAAATTTTTAGCCCCTAAATCAAGGATTTAAAGTGTAAAAATTGAGATTTTTGGTATGAATGTAAGAGAGTGAATTTGGGGGGTTTTGAACATGAAATTGGAATCTGATTTGAAATCTACTCATGTATTTTGAATTGTAGGGTTATGGATGATCTATATCTATGATCAATTTTGGATGGTCCGTGCCTAAGGCTCAAGGTTTACTTTTTATTGACTTTTGTTTTGAGTTAAAGATTGAATATTTTGATATGAAATTAATTCATACAGCTTGTATTGGCTCACTTAAGTAATATTTGATTAGATTCGAGTCGTTTGGAGGTGGATTTGAAAGAAAAAGCAGTTTTAGAAGGTTAAAGGTGTTCTAGATTAGAAGTAAGTCTCTTGTGTATCTTTGGAAGAGGAAATTCTCCCCATAGGTGATTCTATTGCTTGATTTAGGTGCCACGTATATGCGAGGTGATCTGCATATATGCATAGCTTGTTTATGACCATAGCTAGATAGAGTTAGGCTTATAATATACCTTATTTGGACTATGTGAATTACTAGTCCATGTTTCATTGATTCTATGACTACATGATAGAGTTTATCAATGATTAAAAATCATGTTTAGGGTTATGGCTTGTTAATTTGACCGTAGTCATATTCTTGTTTCATTTGATATATGATTTAGTGATTATTGGCTTATTTTGCTCATGTTTGATATCATGGTCGTACTTAAGAACATTGAATTAACATATTAAATTGTTATGAAAAGTTGAACGACCTGATTAGTAATAACCATCTCTTATCCACGTAATTCATTCACATTTTATTATTATGTCTTGGTGCGTCTTTATCATATCATTTCATATGAATATGCATGAGTTGGAGATTTGGATATAGAGGAGAGTTGAGGATTTTGTACAAGGACATTGAGAGCAAATATTGATTATTGACTAGTGAACTTCTCGTGCTTCGCGCAATTGTAAAAGATTTTATTATATTTATAAAATGATAAATTCTAATATTCAAATAATAAAAATAATAAAATACATTATATACACTTAATTGTTTATCTTCTCATTCTCTTACACAAGCTCCGATTTCATAACGAGAAGAGGAAAGATAAAGGAATTAATTACATCTGTTTATTTCATTGCATGAAGTGTTTGTAGTTTACTTAGTTGTATGACACGGATGCAATAGAAACAAAAGAGAAAAACTTTCAGATCTTTGTTTAATTTTGATATAAAATAACAAGTTAAAGTAAATAAGTATCTCTTGTACTTTCGTCTACTATAGGTTTCTAAAGAAAAATGACCCTTATCGTAGCTCTCCTTCATTTATTTATTTCTTGCTCCTTGTTCTAAAAGTATTTCTGCTTCTTCCTTTTCTTCCTTTATTTCCCGTTATTCTAACTCCTCCTTATCTATACTTATTATTCACCAAAAATTGAAGCCATATTTCTAAACTACTCTCATATAAGGAAAATCATGTTCACCCTAACATTGACTATATTTATTCATACAATGCATCTAAGGAAATGCTATTAACATTCCACGCATCCGACAAGAAAAAAAGAAGAAGAAAGAAAACAGAGGCAAACATAAAGATTCCATCTTCTTCTCCAGACTATGTATCGCTAATGATAATTCAATACACACCTTATTTTTTTACATCACATCTTTTAACAGAAAGATATCTAAAGGCATGACACCAAAATAAAAAAATGATTTTCAGAAACATCACCATTATTCAACCCTAGAAAATGTTCCATCTATATGCATCTCGATATTTAACCATATAATTCAAGCATAAACTCTGCATATTGTTTACAAAAAAGTAGTTTTTGTGGTCAAAGTCCATATTAAAATTAAACCGATTTCTAATAATCAAGTTTACCTCACCTTTTCAAAAATAAGAGAGCAAAAAATAATTAAAATTCAATATTCAATAAACGAAGGAAAGATGATTGCTGTTTTTTGCCAAGAATTGCGAACATGAATTTTCCATCAAGTAGAGATATAAAAGTAAAAGACTGATTGCATATATTCGTGAGTTTTTTTTATGATCGTACAAAATAATGTAAGGGCACTTATATAAGGATACAATATGTAACGGTTTTCTCACACTTAATTCTATGGATTACTAACATTAACTGTATTAATTACCCGTTACTAAAATTACTTGTAATGGTTATGTTAATAATAAGTGAACACGCATAATCAAGGATAATGCTGATCCCCTTTCCATATTCGTAACTGTTCATGAATCTTCCTCTTTTATAGTCTTCATGCATCGTGTGCCTATTTCTTCTTTCCCAATTGTCAGATATAGTACCTTCTATCATCAATCGCGTGGGTATTTTAGTCATGCCTCATCACTCTTATTTATTAACCCGATTCAAATGCCACTTTTTACCATATCGTTAATCCACGTGGCATGTTCATTTTTCCACCAATACAGGTAGTCCTCCCACTTTCTGAATATTCTCAACTGAATATTCAGGAAGTGGTAAGTTTATTTATGAGGGGAATGTCTTATCGCCTCTTCCCAAAATCATTATGTTTTCTTTAGAAGTGAACAGACGTACGTCCTTTTCATTTAATGCTCGGGGACACGTGTCCTGTTATGATTGGTTCTGAAGTTTATGGCATCTTTTTAGGGTTTTTTGAGGCTGTGTCAGTTTGAAGTGAGTTTCATGATGGTGGTTCATAATGACGGTTCTTCCTTATAAATACCACATTACATACCCCAAAAACTTCTTCTATTTCCCTGTATTCACATCTAAAATCATTCTGTAATTTCTTCTCTACCTTCGTGCTTTTACCATTAAAAATGGCTTCCCGTTCTTCGAATCCTTCTTCATTATCTGACCCTCGTAAGACAATCATTGTTGATGAACTCCCTCCCTTTTCTGCTCAAGTTAGGAGTAGAAAAGGTGGTAGACTCCGCAACTTAGGTTCTATATCAAGTCGTAGCACTACGCCTTCCCAAAAGAATACCTCAAAGTCTTCTTCTAGAGCAAGAATTTCATCAACCCTTGCACCAAGGCATCTCCCCTTGGATGTGTCGCATCGGGGCATCCATCACTAAGGGAAATAAAAATGGGCTAAGAGCCGATCCTTGGTGCAGCCCTATCACAACAGAGAAATGCTCCGAGTCACCTCCCACAGTCCTTACCCTAATCACCATCATACATATCCTTAATCACTCTAGTGTATGCTACCAGAACGCCTCCACAAAACCTCCCTCGGAACTTTATCATACGCTTTTCAAGGTCAATGAACACCGTACGCAAGTCCTTCTTCCTTTTCCTATATTGCTCCATAAATCTCCTCGCCGAATGAATTGAAAATGCCAAATTCTGAGCTGCCTAATGACTTTGTTCTTCCAAACATGCCTTAACCATATTCGATCGCATTTGGGAGTATTGACTACACCCAATTCCGAGCTTCATGTTACTCTTTCTAAGTGACATTTCAGGTCCAAGGCACCCCAATTCGATTGACTGGGATGACACTTTCTCCTTCTGAGTCTGTAAAATCAGAATTTCGATCAAATCACACATTGCCAGTATACTAGGTCGTTAATTCCAGGTCCGATAACTTCGTCTCATCTACTACAATCTTCTTGACTAACCAGTCATACCAGATGCAACATGGAATCTCATAAGACACAATCCATATACCATATAATCAATAACCCGAGCATGAAGAATAAAAGTAATAAGAGGACAAAATAAGAGAATTATTAAGTAGGTTTAATAGATAAAGCAAACAAAACATAACCTTACGAACCATTTCAACAAAGGAGAAGCATCATACATGAATTAAGCACAAGAATTCATATCCCAACATAATACTGTTGCGGCGTGCAACCTGACCACATACTACTGTTGCAGTGTGCAACCCGATCATATATAATATCATTGCCGCATACATCTCGAGCCAATCATATCAATCCACTATGAATACCCATGGAACAATCATCCTCATACTCACCAAACACATGTGTAGCATCATCATGCATGTAAAGTGCATAGATATAATTATGGGAGACTAACATAATACAACAAGGAAAAGGTAAGCACGACTAAGGTGCAATAAGCAAATAAGCATTTCAAAAGTCATCTCGCTCATATATCGCCACAAGGCCTATACAGGGCCACAACATGCATGTGAATAGTCAAGTAGTCTCACAATCCATCAAAGTATAAGAGAATAACACATGAAACAAACCAAGACATGAATAACATTAACTCCACCCAATGACACATCTGTAGTAAATGATGCACACTATAAGCAAATCCAACCCCACATGACATACACAATTTCAATAGGGCTATTGGTAGGATACTGATAAGTAGGGATTTTGAATACTTATTTGCACTCTTTTACTTTAATTTTAGCTCAAAATTGCTTAAAGGTATTCTCAAAAACTGATGAAATATGCCTTCTTGACAAGTACTAAAACAAAACAAAAAGAGAAAAAATGCGGACCGCACAATATTGTGTGCGGCTGCAGACTATGAAGACTCCTATGTTAGATTTTCTATGCTAAGTGCGGACCGCACAATTATTGTGCTGTCGCAGAATATGAGGTTCAGAGAGATGGACTTTGGGTTCATGAAGAACTGCGGACCGCACCATTATTGTGCAGCCGCAGGATTCAAAAGTGCGGCTGCACTTAGAAATGTGCGGTCCGCAGAAGTCACTCAAATCAAGCTCAAAGTCAAGAGTGCTGCCGCACTCAGAAATGTGCCGTCCGCAGAATCTGAAGAAGTGTGGCCACAACCCAGAATTCTGTGGCTGCAGAAGTCCATCCTATCAAGCCAACATCAAAGTGTGGACGACACACAGAATTGTGTGGCCGCAGAACCTCCGCAGGGGCAATTTTGTCCGATAATTATAGCTATGTATAAATAGTTGTTTTGTCAAAGTTAAATCAAGTTTGAACATCAGAAATTAGATAGCCGTTTTTCCTTTACTGCTTTGGGTAACTTTGTAGTAGTTTATCATTTTAACATTGGATTTTCTTCCCTTTATCATCTTTATGAGTTTAATATTATTTTCTTCTTTAGTTTCTTCAATTTTCTCTATGAGTAGCTTAATTTCTAGCTAGGGTTGTGACCTAACCCTAGTGTGGGTACCTAATGGATGTTTGAATTAGGGTTTGTTTGTGATAGGGTTAGTGATATTTAGCCTAATTCTTGCTTGAACTTAAGAACTAATGGTTGCAAACATTGATTCATGCCTGATTGGCTTAGTCTCAACTTGAGAAAGAGAGACTAAGTCTAGGAAAACTTGGCTAACAAGGATTTGGGTGAACTCAAGAAATTGATAGCCCCAATTAAAGGGTTGAATCTAGAGATAGTATGACCCTTTCGAGCATTTATCACTTGTTTTGTGCAATACCCATTTGGACTTGAGAAAGCCAAATTTGGGAAAAATCGCTCTAACTACTGAGAGGTATTGAGTGGGTAATTGTGTGTGATTGCTATATTACGAACCCGACCAATCAAACTTTCCCTAGAGCCTACAATCCGTTAGGTAACCACCTAGGTGGAAGTCACGACCCAAGATCTTTTATAAACTTGAAAAACAACATCACCAAATATATCGTTCTCTAGCTCTTCATTTGCAAACATTACCATAATCATTAGAAGTAGAAAGTAACAACCAAACATGTGGAAGTGCATAGGCACATCATACACTTAATCTAGATATATACCTAATCCAATATAAGCTCTCTGTGGAATCGACCCCGACTCACGTTAGGTAATTATAATTGCATCGACCGCTTCATCCCAATCAATGGTGTGAATTTTGGCGACATCAATTTTTGGCGCCGTCGCCGGGGAGGTAAAAATGGATTTAGCTATATATTTGGTTTTGTGTGTGATTTATCTTCTTTTCCTTTCGAGTTACTAATCTTTTCGTGAAACGATTGTAGGTGATACAGTGGCTCTCAACAACAATGATCCTCTTGGAAATGTGTCATTGGGGGATGACGGGGATGATGACCAAGTTGATAAGGTTCCTCTTGAACCTCAGGCAAATAGACGAGGCCGACAACCTCAAGACAACATTGTTGTTCCACCACCACCTGCTCCAAGAGCGGCGGCACACCGGGTGTTGCCGAATGAGGGATATGCAAGTGCCATAGTCCCGCCCCGCATTAGGGCGGGAAACTTTCAAATCACAATTGTCATGCTTACACTATTTAAACAACAGGGATTCATCACCGGGGCTCCGAGTTAAAATTCATACAAGCACTTGAAATGGTTTGTTGACACATGCTGGGGGAGTAAGCAAACAAACATCTTCGAAGATGCTTTGTGATTGAGGCTATTCGCTTTCTCTCTACGGGGGAAGGCCTTGGATTGGTCGTATAGGTTGCCGAATCATTCTATCCATACATGGGATGAATTGAACGATAAATTCATTTCCAAGTTCTTTTCGCCTGGGCATATGGGAACTCTTAGGGATGAGATTCTAGCTTTCAAACAAGAAACCAATCAACCTTTGCACGAGATATAGGAAAGGTATCGTACTATGGTGAAAGAGTGCCCGAACAATGACATGGCGGAGCTATGATTCAACAAACTTTTTATAGGGGGATCAATACTACCAATCAATGCATGGTCAACCAACTTGCTGGTGGAAATTTCATGACAACGTCGTATGCGGAAGCTTCCGAGATTCTAGATGAAATGGTGGATACTTCATTGGCATATAAAAGTTGAGAAAACGTTCCTCAAGGAGATCTAAATGTGATTCACTTGAATAAAGAATTACATGATCATGGGCAAGCAATTGCCGAGTTGACCACCACAATGAATCAACTAGCCAAAGCTCAACTTCAACAAGTGCAAGGTCCCAAGCAAGTAAATGCAATGGAAGGAGTTTATATGATGGTGAACAAGAGAAGGCAAAAGGGCCCTCAAGTGCAAAACCGGGTTGAAAATTATGAGCAAGATGATAGTGGATTTGATCAAGATGGACAATACAATGAACAAGAGGAGGAGGTACAATATGTGAACAACTTCCAAGGGCAAAGAAACAACAATCATGGCCCGAATCAACAATAATGGCGACCACAAGGAAATCAAGGAAATCGAAATTCAAGCAATCAAGGTGGTTGGAACAATCAAAACAACCAAGGGAATTGAAACAAGCAAGGCAATCAAGGAAACTGGAATGATCAAAATAACCAAGGCAATTGGAGTGGCAATAATCAAGGCTATTGGGGAGGTAACAACCAAGGAGGGTGGAACAACAACAATAATTGGGGGTCGGGTTTTCAAAGGCCTCCGATGTTTCAACAACCGAGAAAGCTGCCTCCCTATCCTTCTCAAGGTCCTAGTTCTTCCAACAATATGATAGGCCGAATAGAGAACATGTTCAAACAAATGATGGATAAGAATGCCGACTCCGATGCTCAATTACAACACTTCAATTCATAATTTGGAAGTTCAATTGGGCCAAATCTCACAAGCTTTTAACACTTGTCCAAAGGGGGCACTACCAAGTGCTACGGTGGTGAACCGAAGGGTGGGAACAAAACGGGACATGACATGGCCGTGACTACAAGGAGTAGAAAATGTGGGGAAGCAACCACCTCAAGTCAAAGAAAATTGTGGATGAGGAACAATTGTTACAAGAAGATGAGATGCCAAGAAATGAAGTGCAAGAAAATGATGAGGTGAGAACTGATATTAATAACAATGTGGAGGAAACTCGAAAAGAAGTGAACCCATCTAGGGAGCATATTGTTGACATACCGGAACCGGTATTGCCAAAGGCTAAGGCCCTAATGCCAAGGCCTCCTCCTCCATATCCTCAAAGGCTTGCCAAGCAAAATGGTGAGAACCAATTTAAAAAGTTCATCGACATGAAGAAGAGTTTGTCTATTAATGCGCCGTTGGTTGAGGCCTTGGAACAAATGCCAGGTTATGCAAAGTTCATAAAGAACTTGGTGACCAAGAAGAGGTCGATAAATTGTGAGACTATAAAGATGACACATCAAGTGAGTGCAATTGTGCACTCAATGGCTCCTAAATTAGAAGATCTGGGCGCTTTCATAATCCCATGTACAATTGGAAGTGCCGACTTTGCAGAAGCTTTATGTGATCTTGGGGCGAGTATCAACTTGATACTCTATTCCAAACCAAGACCCACATTCATGAGGATGCAAATGGCGGATCGTATAATGAAGAGACCTTTGGGTATTATTGATTATGTGTTTCTTTGTGTTGACAAGTTCATCTTCCCGGCAGATTTTGTGATTCTTGATTGTGAAGTGGACTATGAGGTACTTATTATTTTGGGTAGACCTTTCCTTGATACGGGGAAGGCTCTTGTTGATGTGGAAGCCAGTGAGCTCACTTTCCAGGTGGGTGATGAAAAGGTGGTCTTCCATGTGTGCAAATCTATGAGGCAGCCGAATAGCAATGAAGTTTGTTCGTTCGTGGATTTGGTGACTGATGTGATTATTGATGATGCTAGTACCACAATGAATGTTGAGGATAATTTGGAAGCCTCAACCTTGATAATGATGAGGAGAAAGAAGGCTATGTGGAATGTGTGAATGCATTGCAAGGAATGAGGTCGTACACTTATGAACCCCGCAAGTTATCCTTGGATATTGAAAATCGAAAGAATCCTCCACATTGGAGGGGCTAAAAAGGTGGAAGAGAGCAATTGGATGGACATTGGCGGATATCCAGGCATAAACCCCACCTTTTGCATGCACATGATTATTTTGGAGGAGGGTGCCAAACCCTCCGTTGTACATCAAAGGAGGCTAAATGAAGCAATTCAAGAGGTGGTAAAAATGGAGATCATAAAGTGGTTGGCTGTCAGGGTTGTTTACCCCATTTCTAATAGTTCATGGACTTCTCCGGTGCAATGTGTCCCAAAGAAAGGAGGCATGACTGTGGTTACCATGACAAGAATGAGTTGATTCCTACAAGAACGGTGACTGGATGAAGAGTGTGTATGGACTATCGTAAGCTCCACAAAGTCACAAGTAAAGATCATTTCCACTTCCTTTCCTTGCTCAAATGCTTGATACGTGGCCCGGCCGTACTTTCTATTGTTTCCTCGATGGGTATTCTGGCAACAATCAAATTCTTATTGCCCCGGAGGATCAAGAGAAGACTACTTTCACATGTCCATATGGTACTTTCGCATCCTCGCGGAAGCCATTTGGGTTATGCAATGCACCGGCGACTTTTCAATGGTGTATGATGGCTATTTTCACTGACATGGTGGAGGATATTCTTGAGGTCCTCATGGATGAATTTTCTGTGGTTGGGAATTCTTTTGATGATTGCTTGAACAATTTGGATAAGGTCATGGCAAGATGTGAAAAAGACGAACTTGGTATTGAATTGGGAGAAATGTCACTTCATGGTCGAGGAAGGCATTGTCCTCGGCCACAAAATTTCAAAGAATGGTATTGAGGTTGACAAGCAAAAATAGAGGTGATTTATAAACTTCCGCCCCCTACATCTGTGAAGGGAGTGAGAAGTTTCTTGGGTCATGCGGGGTTCTATCGCTGATTCTTCAAGGATTTTTCCAAAATGGTGAACCCCTGTGTAAACTTTTGGAGAAGGAAGCCAAATTCCATTTCAATGAGGATTTCATGAAGGCATTTGAATTGCTCAAGTTCAAATTGACAACTACTCCCATTATCACCGCACCAGATTGGAGCTTGCCTTTTGAGCTCATGTGTGACGCAAGTAATGTGGCGGTTGGAGCGATTTTGGGGCAACGAATCAAAAAAATCTTCCATCCGGTCTACTATGCTAGTAAAACCATGAATGATGCCTAAATCAATTACACAGTTACTGAAAAAGAATTACTTTCTATTGTCTTTGCTATGGAGAAGTTTCGGCCGTACTTGATGGGTACAAAGGTTACTGTCCACACCGACCAAGCGGTGCTTCTATACTTAATGAGCAAGAAAGATTCAAAGGCGAGGGTAATGCGGTGGCTGCTTCTATTGCAAGAGCTTGATATAGAGATCCAAGACCGCAAGGGTAGTGAAAATCAAGTATCGGACCACTTATCTCAATTGGAGGAGGAGGGGAGGCCACATGATGGCCTAGAGATCAATGATTCCTTCCCCGACGAGCAGCTTCTAGCTATTTCAATGACCTAGATTCCATGGTTCTCCAACTTAGCAAACTATCTTGTGAGTGGCATTGTACCGAATGAGTTCTCTTCAAACCAATGGAAGAAGCTCAAACGGAATTGCCTTGACTATTATTGGGATGAACCGTATCTTTTCCGAATATGTACCGATGGTGTGATCCCACGATGTGTGCCAGAGGAAGAACAAGTGGAAATTCGTGAGGCTTGCCACTATTCACCATATGATGGTCACCATGGTGGAGCTAGAACGACAATAAAAGTGTTGAGTTGTGGATTCTATTGGCCTACTCTCTATAAGGACGCCAGTGATCTAGTCAAGCATTGTGATGAATGTCAAAGGGCCAGTGGGATTTCTAAGAAGAATGAGATGCCCCTCACCACCATCTTGGAAATTGACATCTTTGATGTTTGGGCCATTGATTTCATGGGACCGTTCGTGAGCTCACACTTACATTTTGGTAGCTGTGGAGCTATGTGTCAAAATGGGTTGAAGCCATGGCTTTACCCAACAACGAAGCTCGAAGTGTGGTGGAATTTTTGAAGAAGAACATCTTTACAAGATTTGGTACTCTAAGGGCTATCATAAGTGATGGGGATTAGCATTTTTTCAACAAGGCTTTTGATACCTTACTCACCAAGTATGGTGTCACTCACAAAGTCTCAACCCCCTATCACCCTCAAGCAAGCAGACAAGTGGAAGTCTCCAACCGGGAGATCAAGAATATTTTATCAAAAATAGTGAATGCCAGCCGGACGGAATGGTCAAGAAAACTTGATGATGCTTTATGGGCTTATAGGACGGCTTACAAAACACCGATTGGGATATCTTCATATCGATTGGTGATTGGGAAGGCTTGTCATCTTCCCGTTGAACTTGAGCATAAGGCTATGTGGGCATTGAACAAGCTTAATCTTGAATGGGATGTCGCCGCCAACTTAAGGGTGACACAATTGAATGAGCTAGATGAATCCTGGTACTATGCCTACACAAGCTCGTCTCTATACAAGGAGAAGATGAAGTACCTCCATGACAAGTACATTCGGAGCAAGGATTTTAAAGAAGGTGATCTTGTGTTATTGTTCAATTCTCGGTTACGGATGTTTCCGGGAAAGTTGAAGTCAAAATGGAGTGGCCCGTTTGAAGTTCTTGGTGTGACACCATTCGCTGCATTGGACTTGAAAAATAAGATTGATGAAGTGCTTACAGTCAACGGGCACCGGGTGAAGCTTTATCTTGGAAAAGTTAATGATGGCCACGTCGTGGCGGTTCTTCATTTCAAATGATCGGTAATCTGCGCCGTGCCGCGACGTTAAATCAGGTGTTTCTTGGGAGGCAACCCATGTGTCTTTTTCTTTTTCCTTTTCTTTTTCATTAGATAGGCTTTGTTTTGTGCTAACTAGTTTTGAAGTGTATGCAGGAATGGGTGTGCATTGCAGGGACTGTGTCATAAAAAATTGGCTAAGTGTTGAAAAAGTGCGGACTGCACAATTCTAATTGCAGTAGCAAAAATCACTCTGCGATCGCACAACTGGAGGACAAAAATTGCAAGCTCTATGAAGTTGGTCTGTAAAAATTCATAGCCAATCTTCAGCCACAAAATAAATTGTGCGGTCCGCACAAATTCTGCGATCGCACTCACTTTTGTGCGGACCGCAGAGCTTTAGCAAAGTTCCAGGTGAAGAGTGAGGACCGCACCCAAAATTGTGTGGCCGCACTCAGCTTAAGTTTGGGGAGACTTGGTCAACCTATAAATAGAACCTCATTGCACTATTCACAACTTTACACACTCTGAGTTCTTGAGACCTAAGCAAACACAGTGCAAATCAAATTAGTTCACACTTAACACTCATTTCATCAGTCCAGATTCTTCCTTGCATCTTTCATCACTGGTATGTTCAATTCATGTTTAGATTTTTTAATTTTTCTTAATTTTTGTTCTTTAGTATTCTCGTTAATTTTAGTCCTAAACTGTCAAATGTCATTCATGTGTGCTTAAAATCAAATGGGTAATATCATATGTGTTTATTGGGGACTGGGTAGATCATTAATCATGTTTAATTGCAAATACCATGTATCAATTGTGTAAAAATTGCAAAACATAAAGTCAGTGGTGCGTGATTTCAAATTGTGCGGTCCACAGATCTTAGAATTAGGGCAAATGTGTTGCATGAGAAGTGCGGACCGCACTCAAAATTGTGCGGTCCGCAGAAAATTGTGTGGCCCGCGAAAAAGTGTATGCGACCGCACTGTTGAAATATCAAATAGCTAGTAGTCTGAACCTGAAATTGTGCGGCCGCACTCAAAATTGTGCGGTCCGCACTTTAGTATGTGCGACCGCACTTTGAAATTGTGCGGTCCGCACATGGCAGTCTGCGGTCGCACCCATTTTTGTGTGGTCCGCACTGTCTCTCCAGTAGTATGTTTTCCTGCAACTGTAATGCAAATGTTTCCACTGTTTTGAACTCCAAATGACTTATGTACCTTTTATTGCAGACAATTCGATCACGAGGTCGAGGTGACACTTATAAAAGGAGGGTGAGCCCTCCCGAGGCCGAGGCAGGGGCAACCTCCCACTGTTAGTCTAAAGAGCAATAAACAAGAAGGCAACTGGTAACATAGTCCCTGAACCCTCAAAATCCAGTGAGTATCTCCCGTATAGGGAAGCTTCAGGGGGCAACTCTGTGCATGCACAATCCGAGGCCTAATCTCAACCCAAACAAGTTCCGGGTAGACTACAATTGAGAGATGAATCCTCCTCCGCTGCTAGTTCTTCTGAGGGTTCGGAAGAGGGTTACCAAGATTCTGAGCCCTCTTCCTCACATTCCCCCACAACACCTATTCCCATTTCTGATGATGATGATGCTCCTGATGATGGTAGAGGGGGTGACACTAGAGTGGGAGTCCTAAAGAGGTCAAGAAGAAGGAGATATTGGAAGATCGATTTGTGAGTTTGACATCCTTCACTAGGTTCAGAGAATGCTGGCCCCAAAGATCGCTCACAGTTGAGCGACAATTCTTAGTGAAGGACTTGGATAAATACAATCCCAATGTCCTTAGGCAGTTTAGGGAGCGCAAGGGGTGGATGTGTTTCACCTAGAGTGTCATGGATGCAAATGAGCTCTTGGTACGTGAATTCTATGCCAATGTGGCGCACATCATGAAAGGTACCAAAGTGACCAAAATGCGTAATTTGAAAGTCAAATTTGATCAATGCACTCTGAACACCTACATGTGATCCGAGGAGGTAGAATCAGTTCAGCATGTGGAGAAGCTTGCTATAGGTGATACAGCTCGCCCTTAGGTAGCAGAGGTCTTAGCAGCTCCAGGACCACCCCCACCGTGGATCACAGCGGGAGTTCCCGTTGCATGCAACACCCTCAATTTTGAAGCAAAAGGGTGACAAACATTTGTGTGCAGCCGAATAGAACCGAGCAGAAATGAGAATAATCTTCAACTTCCCCGAGCAGTTCTAGTGGCATCTATCATGGCGGGTACCCAATCAATGTCGGTGCCATCATGTCGGCCAACATGTCTGTGGTTGTCCCAAAGGGTGAAAGCTCCTATCCATATCTAAACACCCTCACTCAATACTTTAAGGATGCCAAGGTGGAGCCGAGGAGATTTGATACACAGGTGCTGGCCAAAAAGCCCTTCTCATGGTACTCTCTACAAGGACCGGGGAACCCAAAATTCAAGGTTAAAGCAACTACGACCGGTGGCCAGTCTGATGAGCTAACGGTAGTGGTTAGAGATTCTGCTGCTGAGCCTTCTATAGCCTCCATGCCTCCCACAGCAGCCGGTTCTTCCACCAAGACGACTGACATTCCACCACCTCCATCTTCTAGACCATCTACACCAGTACCAGTGCCTGCCTCTTTCACATATCCACTCACTACGCTGCGAGTCTCGCAGACATTGGTGAGTCTCAACAACTGGATGCAGATAGCTACTTCAAAGCTGTCTGAAATATCCAATGCTGTTGCAATACAGTCTTTTGCCCCAACAACATCACAGGTTCCTCCGTCAAGTGAGGAAACATTGTCAAAGATCCTTGAAAATCAGAAGATCATTATAGATACATTGGTGGCGCATGGGACGGTCATTGAGGAGTTGGGCAAACAGGTGAAGAAAATGCAAAAATCTGAGGCTTCGAAGAAGTTAGAGGATAAATTAAGAAAATAAGTTGCCAAGATAGCATCTGCTGGATATATACCACTTGATTTGCTGATGGAGTTAGCACCAGCAGCACCAACATCACCATCAGTGCCAAAGCCATCAGAGGCAGCAGCTGGCCAGTCTGAGGAGCCAGACCTTGCTACCCACTTTGCTGAGGCGATGCTGTAGATGTTTTCAAACCCTATTATTCCCCGACCGGAGGATGATGAAATCCAGTTGGCAGAGCCCGAGTATGCTGATGACCCCATGAACAATGAGACCACATAAGGAGTTCTCTTAACTCTCTAACCTTCAATATTTTGATTGTTATTAAGTATTGAGGACAATGCTTGTTCTTATTCAGGGGGTGGTCTATTTGGTTTAATTTGATTTGAAGGGATTCAAAGAAAAGCAATGATGCAAAGGATGGAGAAAACAAAGAAGGAGAAAATGACCATCATGACCAAGAAAGAGTGATGTTAAGTCTCTCTAGTTCCCCCGAGGAAAAAGAAAATGACTCAAAGAGTCGACAAAGTATGAGCAAAAAAGAGAAAATGGAGTGCTTAAGGAAAGATGAACCCATTCTATTCCAACAAATCATACCTTAGTCCAAAAGCCTTCATTACATCCCAAAAAAGCCCTACATGATTTCAAGTCGAGTGAGCTTACATTAGTGGTGATTTACATGAGGGACAAGCATATGATACCTAGAGCAACTTGTGACATTCTTTTGAGAGAGATGAGCAAACTTTTCACAAATCCTTGAATTTGAGTGCTACATTCTTAAGTGAGATATGCTAACGGAGAGTAGAGGAGGAGGAGTTTGGGATCCATAATGACCTACATGAAAGAACGAGCTTCCTTGATGAATAAAGTCAACTCTTGATGCTCTAGTGTCATATTTGAACTATTGTACTTGAAAAGTCAAATCATTGCCTTGTTGATAATTCATAAGTGTTGTGGGTAATTGTTGGTCCCAATTGATGTTTGTTTGATTCACCTTAGGCTAGCTGAAATAGATCTTTTCTTGTGGAGGTGGGAATTACCTTATTTGCTTGAGGACAAGCAAAAGCTTAAGTTTGGGAGAGTTGATAAGTAGAGATTTTGACTATTTATTTGCACTCTTTTACTTTCGTTTCAGCTCAAAATTGCTTAAAGGTATTCCCAAAAACTGATGAAATGTGCCTTCTTGCAGGAGTGTTGGAATATGAGACAAAGAGATGAAAATCAACTCAAGAAGGAGTAAATTTTGGACAAGGACTAAAACAAAGCAAAAAAACTAGAAGTGCAGACCGCACAATATTGTGTGCGGCCGCAGACTATGAAGACTCCTCTATCAGATTTTCTATGCAAAGTGTGGACCGCACAATTATTGTGCGGCCGCAGAATATGAGGTTCATAGAGATGGATTCTGGGTTCATGAACAAGTGCGGACCGCACCATTATTGTGCGGTCACAGGATTCAAAAGTGCGACCGCACTCAGAAATGTGCGGTCCACAGAAGTCACTCAGATCAAGCTCAAAGTTAAGAGTGCTGCCGCACTCAGAAATGTGCGGACCGCACACAGAATTTTGCGGCCGTAGAACCTCCGCAGGGAAAATTTTATCCGATAATTACAGTTTTGTATAAATAGCCGATTTTGTCAACGTTAGATCAAGTTTGAACATCAGAAAATAGATAGCCATTTTTCCTTTATTACTTTGGGTAACTTTGTAGTAGTTTATCATTTTAACATTGGATTTTCTTCCCTTTATCATCTTTATGAGTTTAGTCTTATTTTCTTATTTAGTTTCTTCAATTTTCTCTATGAGTAGCTCAATTTTTAGCTAGGGTTGTGACCTAACCCTAGTGTGGATACCTAATGGATGTTAGAATTAGGGTTTGTTTGTGATAGGGTTAGTGATATTTAGCCTAGTTCTTGCTTGAACTTAAGAATTAATGGTTGCAAACATTGATTCATGCCTGATTGGCTTAGTGTCTACTTGAGAAAGAGAGACTAAGTCCAGGAAAACTTGGCTAACAAGGATTTGGGTGAACTCAAGAAATTGATAGCCCCAATTAAAGGGTTGAATCTAGAGATAGTATGACCCAACTCGAGCATTTATCACTTGTTTTGTGCAATACCCATTTGGACTTGAGAAAGTCAAATTTGGGAAAAACCGCTCTAACTACTGAGAGATATTGAGTGGGTAATTGGGTGTGATTGCTATATTACAAACCCGGCCAATCAAACTTTCCCTAGAGCCTACAATCCGTTAGGTAACCACCTAGGTGGAAGTCACGACCCTAGATCTTTTATAAACTTGAAAAGCAACACCACCAAAAATATCGTTCTCTAGCTCTTCATTTGCAAACATTAGCATAATCATTAGAAGTAGAAAGAAACAACCAAACATGTGGAAGTTCTTATGCACATCATACACTTAGTTTAGATATATACCTAATCTAATATAAGCTCTCAGTGGAATCGACCCCGACTCACATTTGGTAATTATAATTGCATCGGCCACTTCACAATCCTAATCAGTGGTGTGAATTTGGGCGACATCAGCTATCCCAAATCCCACACGGCTCACTGAATCTATCATGATATCATATGAAAATATGAGAAACTCGCTATCAACTATAAATCATATGTAGAATGATCCTCCTCATAAGAACACCATTAACCAGGAAGATACCAGTTAACTGAATTCATGAAACCATTGCAACTTGCAACAAACTCTCCATCCAAGTAAAGGATATCAACCTTAAGGTTCGAAACTACTCTAAAACGCACCAGACCCCTCAGGATACCATAAAACCATCCGAACAAGTCTATATGCCTAACACGAACTTTATCGAAGGCTCAAACCACCAAAAACAACATCAAAACAAGGAATCAAGCATCAAACGATGAATTTCAAAATTTCTAAAGTTTAAATTTCTAACTTTAGACTAGAAGCACCGGATGACTCGGTCACCCGAACAAACCTAGCACACACACAAGTCAAAAATAATCATACAAAGCTAATGGAATAGTCAAATCACCAATTCAGGGTCGGGCAATGCCTCATAATATTCTATATATCCCCACTCGAAGCAACCCTAGATGCTAAGTCTAAAACTACCCCTGACGACCCAAATCACCACTATAGAAACTTCGTATCAGAGGTGCAATGATGGGAGATAGTGACTTTATATGGTAAAAATTAGAGGGCTTGATTTTATGATCACTAAGGGCGCCTAATAAAGGACCACCCCCGGAAGGCTCAAAGTCTAGCTCGGAGTTCGCCCCCGAGGGTTCATAACGATTGACCTCGAGGCAGTGCAAACCAACGGCTACGACGCACTAGCGGGAAGTTCCCAAGGCATATGATCAAAGCCGGCAAAACTTGCAAGGGAAACACTAGTCTGTGCCAGACTAGTAAGTAGCTGTGCTAGCTATATTTCTTTGTAATAAGTACATTTGTATTATATTGGGATTCCCTCTCATCTATAAAGGGGACCCTGGTCATTTTGTAAAAGCATCCGATACACAACATTGAATACACAAGAACATTCTCTCTACTCTCTAACTCAACATATTCTCTTGATTTCATTGCTTACATTCATTGCTTATATTCATAGTGTTCTATTTATTGTTCTTCATTTATTGCTCATTATTGGTCATAAAACGCTTCCATCAAGGCTGTCATAACTGTTAATACTCCATCAACTGCCCTCGGCAGTGCATCCGACTCGACCTCGAGGCCCCGAATACACAAGCTCAAGGCCCCTGATTATCCGCCATTCGGTTTGATTATTACATTATCTACAATCTATCATCTTAATTATTAATCCTCCGCTCAGCATCTATTGCCTAACAACAAGCATAAAAATAGATCACGTATTTTTAGAACCACAAAATCAAATCTAATTGTTATTACCATTTTCAAGGTAAACAGTTTGGTGCCCAGCGTGGGGCTAAAAATAATAGTGATTGTTTTCTTGCTGGTTTACTACATAACGCAAATTATCTTTCACACTTTTTCTTTTGCAAGATCTTTTGATTTCAGGTCGAAATGTCTAACTCAGTAAACGCACACGAAAACAACAATCTTGAGGACCATGGAGAAAATGGTGTAGTTGTTCCAGGTGTTGGTATACCACCACGAAACCCTGAGGATGCGCAAGAACCAATTCCCGTGGACGCGGTCTCGCCCGATGCTTAATACGTCGGAATAAGCTCCCACACCAACATGAGCATACACCAAGGAGATCAACAAGAAGCTCAAAAAACCCGGCTTAGGAAGAACAAGGGGTTAGCCTTCACGTCATCTTCGAGATGTTACAAGCATAACAGCTGGCCATTGCTCAGCTACAAAGCTGCCCGAAAACTTCCAGAATGGTAGCACCGGAAATGGCTCCCCGAACCGAGCAGGTACCAGAAAGATCAAGCAACAATGGGTTGGCAGCTGATCCTGCCAACGTAAAGATGCTCGAAGATCTCACAAGGAGGATCGAGTCGACGGAGAAGAGTATAGAAGGCAACGCCAAGAAGGTGGAGACCTACAATTCTAGGGTCGAACAAATTCCGGGCGCACCCCCGATCTTGAAGGGTGTAGATTCGAAGAAGTTCGTACAAATGCCATTCCCGCAGGAAGCGGCCCCAAAACCTATTCCAAAGAAGTTCAGAATGCCCGACCTTCCGAAGTACGACGGAACCTCGGACCCCAACGAGATCGTCACTACCTACACTTTTGCAGTAAAAGGCAACGACCTGAAGAATGAAGAGATCGAGTCCGTCCTGCTCAAAAAATTCGGAGAAACACTTTCGAAAGGGGCTATGATGTGGTATCATAACCTTGCTCTGAACTCAATAGATTCGTTCGCTATGCTGGCAGATTCCTTCATAAAGGCGCATACTGGTGCCATCAAGGTAGATACAAGGAAATCCAACGTCTTCAAAATCAAGCAAAGGGAGAACGAGTGTTACACCCCGTGTTTTCGTACGTAAGAGTACATCATAAGTCAATTAATGTAAGCTCAGAAAGGGAATCATCTTTTAAAAGCTTACAAAGTTAGTTCATCATGTTAACGTGGAGGTTACAAATATTTAAGATCATTAGTACCAAGTAGCAAGAGGGTTTGAAGGCTTAGAAGCTAAACGAATTGAAGAAAATAAGTTTCGTCGAAAGTCGACAAGTTGGAATATTTTACCATGTACTTTTGGGGTGATACTAGGGTTATTAACATTATAAGGAGATTATATTATGAGTTATTTTAGTCATACTATAGTTGCTTTTATGTTTTGAAGTCAAGCGAGTTGTGGAACAAAAGTTGGAAAAGGTCATCACAAGTTCCATTTATAATATGGTGAAATTTAGGTCAAATGTAGATGCACTTTTCTCCCAATATACTTGGAATCTATGGATTATCTACATATCAAATTAAAGATCTACGAGTCTAGTTTCCAACGCATTAAACCGTTCCTCGATACGATATTGGAGTAAAGAGATATTTGCATTTTTGCGAGACAGCGCAGACTGGTAGGTCACAAGTAGGTACATCACCTACTTGCCAAAATGAGAGGACTTAATTAAAAGCCCCAAAGTCAGCCAAGAGGGGTCTTTTAAGGGAATAAAAACTGAGTTACCCTCTGAAACTTCAGCAGCCAAAACACAAGGAATTTCAAGCCATTCTCCTCTTTAAACTAAGCTAGAGACTCGAAATAGTTGCTCAGACTTGAAATTGATCTAAGGAACTCAATGTAATAGTATTTTTTTGGAATTTTCTGTTTTTTTTTTTGGTTTTTGAAGAAATAGATCTAGATTTATTTTTTTGAAATTCAAATCTTCAGCTTGTGAAGACTTGTGGAAATCTGGAGGGAATTTTCAGATTCTGAAACTCTTTTTCAGGTCCACCCAAAACTTGTAAAACAAGATAGTATCTACTGCCTTTTATAGGTAAAATGAAAGCAGCCCTTCAATTTTCTATTTACACTATTAGTCCCTCTTTTATTTATTCAGTGTTAACCAAATAGTCCCTTGTTTACTGACTTGTTTCTCAAGCTTAACCACTTAAAATCTGAGCTTTTAACTAAAACCCCCTTCTAGGAGCTTCTAGTAGTTTCTGAATTCAGTCCCTAAATAGATTTCCCTAAATTACCCTTTTCACTAGCCTGATACTAACCCACCCCAACCTTGTTGACTAACCATGGTTAAACAATCATTCAGCAATTTTAGTCAGTTAGAACTAGGTTCAAATCCAAATCCTAAATCTAAACTAACTACTGAGTTTCAAGTTGCCAATTACCATTAACAATCAAACCAACTAATCAAGTAACCATAATAAAATCAGTGAAACTAGAATATTAATAAAACTTATACTAATCAAACTTCCAAACCTAGAATACTAACTACGGATTTACACAAGAAAGTATGCTTAAGAGAAACATAACAGAAAAATTCATGCTACTGCATATATCAATAGAACAGAACAAATTATTCACTCAGAAGTGCAGACAAAACCTAAACTAATTACTTGAAATTATAACAAAAATAAAAAGAACTAATTAATCAATCATGAAGCAACACAGACATGGGAGAAACCACAAAATTAACAGAAAAACTCACTGGTATAATTTCTAAAATCAGGCCACTTCTAAGATTCGAAATTAGCCCCTCTATAGTGAGATTCGAGTGCCAATGATGATGAACTCAACACGAGGGAGGTGAGGGGGCCACGTGGTGTCAATTTGGTGGGGTTCGGAGAACTTAGGATTTTGGCCGGAAACTTAAAATTAATATTCGAGAAGTTCCGTTTGGATTCGAGGGACGGGGTTAGGGGGGTTTGAGAGAGGAGAACAAGACGGTTCTATGGTTTTAATTTGGACGGTATTGGGTCACCTAGGGTTTTGGCCAGAATCCTTTGATCCAAGATTCGACAAGTTTAGGTGGGATTCGAAGGGAACCGGTTTTGGATTTGTAACGAGGACGAGGAGAGGAGTAAGGGGTGTAATTTTGGTTGTGTTTGGAGACTGGGCGCCGGCGGAGATGATTTCCGACCGGCGGCGGACGGCGGAAGGCGGTGGCGATGGGGAGGGGTTCTTTAGGTTCTGGAGAGACGAAAGGTAGGGGGGGCAGGCTATCCTACATTGATATATTAAAATGAGGCCCGTTCCTGGCCGTAGGATCAAGAATCTTCGACGGCCAGGATTAATTCATATGAAACGACGCCGTTTTGGATTAAAAAGGGGCGGACCGGGTTTTTGAGGTGGGTTGGGCCATCTTTGGCTGGATTTTGGAGAGGGTTTTTTGGGCCAGTGTTATGTTTTGGAGACTAGCCCAAAACTGGGCAGTTTTAACAAGGCCAAATTTTCTTTTTAATTCTTTTCATTTGTTTTCTCTTTTTCCTTCTTTTTCTCTTCTCTTTATTTATTTATTTATTTATTTTCTTCTTGCCAAAATTAAAACTAACAAAACCTCATCTAATTTCCAAAATTGGACTAATCAATTTTTCTAAAATAAACTAAATCCTAATTTAAAGAGAAAGCTAAGGAAAAATGAAAAATGACTATTTTTGTTATTTTATTTTATTTTTGTAATGTTAATTAACTAATGAAAATGTTAAAAAAAGGTTCTAAATGCAAGTAGGTTATTTTCTTGTATTTTTTATGAGTTATATCAATTAAAAATGCACACAAAAATGCAAACAAGACAAGCATCATGCAATTAATTCCCTAAAATCAAACACTAAAGAAAAATCATAATTTTAAAGAGTCTTATAGGAATAGTTCAAGCGAGGCAAAAATCACGTGCTCATAGCTGCCCCTCTTTGCTCGGAGACACGAAGGGTTTTCGTGCAAAGATAAGTGAGCAACTATGAGAGATTTTTGCCTGCTTGGCACTCCATGAGAAGCATTTTTGAAAACTGTCTGACCGAACCCTGCTTCTGAGGTTGCCTACATATCCTTGGCTAAAAAGGAATCAGGTCAGTGTAGTTCGGGATGGTTTGGTAGCTGGGACTACCATGAGTTGTGATTTCACTGCTGCTACTGCTTGCCGAACCCCCTTATTACACCGTGTCAAAAATAAAAGAAACTAGACTAAGCTATGATCTATGAATTACAAAAGATCCTATCTATATCTTTAAACTTGCTCTTGTGGTCCTTGTTGTCTTGTTGTCTTGTATTCTCCCTGTGGAATCCATTTGTTATTGCCTTGAATTGTGATATGAGATGTTTTGCTGCTTCTCCGAGTGACGCTTGATTGCTAAAACTTAAAATAACTGCCTCTGTTCTCCAGGCGGGCTCCTGATTTCTGAGGCTTGAAATGTATGCCTCTGTTCTCCAGGCGGGCTCCTGACTGTTGAAACTTGAAATGTATGCCTCTGTTCTCCAGGCGGGCTCCTGACTTCTGAAACTTGAAATGTATCTCCTTGTTCTCCAGGTGGGTGCCTGACTTCAACAAAATAGACNTATGTTGTTTGATCTTGTGCAATCGTTGGCTGGTTGTGAACTTATTTTTAAGTTAAATTCATGGCTGGTTTATTGTATAAGAGGTGTAATGATGTACTTTTGGTTGTATTTCTCAATTTGAAAGAAAAGACAAGTCGAAACGTGTTTAAGTAAACCGAAAAATTATGTTTGAGTTGATGAACTTGTGGGACTGTTTTTGGGCTGTTTCGTGTTGGTATTGGGTTGTCTCTTTTACTACTGTTTTGATGGAGTTGAAAGGAGGAAGGGTGTGGAGAAACACCACATAATGGCAAGGTTGTTTGTTGGTCGTTCATCGTAATATTTTCGGATTGTTTGACACTATTATGGTTGTCGTGTTGTGTATGAAGCGATAGGGGTATGTTGGGCCGTTTGTGATTGTTTTGACTAGTGTGAAGTCATATATATAGGGGAGGTGCTGTCCATTTCATTGTAAAATAGATTGTGGTCGATACATAATAGTTACGACGCTTAAACGATAACGAGAGTGTCATTTCTCTTATTGTAGACTAAGGAGCCGTGAAATTGCATAGCTTGAGGTTGGGAAGAATATACAAGGTATGTTAAGGCTCTCCCTTCATTCTTTTGGCATGATCTATAGTGAAACGAACGTAAACGATACGCTATTTCATAATGAATCTACTCCTAGCAACTAAGGTTGTTAGACCCCCATATAGTAACAGAAATTATTATGGTCTTGTAAACAAGATAAAATCGAACATGAATTAGGGACCGGAGGATTTGATAATGGTCGACATCGTGAGAATTTCAGAGATCGTGCTCCAACAATAATAGAATAGACAACAAACGAATAACCTTTAAAGTTCATTTAGGAAGTCGTTTGCCTAAAGCAAGCACTCTGAGCAGAGTTAATCTTAAGGGACTAAGTGTGCCAGTTTCAGTAGGTGACACCTTCGTGCGTAAGAAATTTAGTTATCCCTGGTACAAAAGGTTACCATAAGGCGATTAAGGTTAATTGATAATGTGAAAAGACGCCAAAGATGAAGAGGTGAAACATCTATAGGTAGATCGTCGTAGTACTAAATTTTAGTACTTCCCTAAAGGGGGGAATATGGTGTGATATGGTATTAAGTTGGAGTTAAGCGGTTCAGGTAACTATGGAATGGTAAAGGAAGAATGTGGTAAAAAGGATAAAAGAATGATGTTGCATTTATTCAGTTCCTACAGATATGTTGCGACTCCAGAACATTATGCAAGCACGACACCGGGGAGAGGCAGTAAAAGTTTCCTGCCAGGATGTTATTGATAAATAAGTGTGAATGGACACTTGATACATCAGGAGCTAGTGTCGAAAGGTAAGTTAAGACGGAGGATATATCCCAAGAGAGATTATGCAAAATATATATATGAGAATGGAACAACGAGTAATTAGTAGTTGATTCAGGAAGAGCCCGGTTATGGCTAGACAAGAGGTCACAGATAAATCAACAGATCATGCAAGACAAATCTAGTGAACCGCAGCATAGTGAATTCAGTCTCGTAGATACGAGTCGCAATCATTTGAAAAAAATTTCAGATAGGATTTGAGGTAGTTAAAGGTACCGTTTAAGGTTTATGAAAATATGAGAGAGTGTCACTAAGGAGACAATAAAAAAAATTGAGCTTAGAAATAACCCTACGAGCACAAAGGCACGAAGTTATGTAACTAAGGATTATTATAGGCGAGTAAGAACAACAAAAATTTCCTTCGGGTGTACGATATAACAAGCTCAGAACCTTACAAGAGCCAGAAGGTCTCCCTAAGTACTACAACGAAAGACTAGCTGAGAAAATAAGGAAGAAGGTTTCCACCTAAGCATAGTGAGCTAAAAAGTAAATGATCTTGTAACAACAGTCTCACTACAATATTGTGTACACTCCATAAGAAAGTGGCACCTATCGTGGCTAATGAATGGAAAAAAAAATAAAAGGGGATGTTTGAGATCATATGAGATACAGGAAATTACAGTATTCGTGGGCAAAAAGACAGGCCAAGTATTCATGCAACAAGTGATAGGACGACCAGCAAAAGTAATTGCTTACATTTAAGGACAACTGAGAAGGCACGAAAGGAAATTTATGGTGGTAGCAAGTTTAAGGAAGGTTGCGAGTAGTATAAATAGATCGGTGTAGGTCCTAAAGTAAAGTATTGTAGAGAAACAAGGTTTTAGGTAGATAGGAGTAAAGATGTGAAAAGGTGAGTGAGAAGGTGACGAGAATATGTATGTCCTTGGGATTAAACCCATCAAAACAAGGGAGCTGATGATTTCCATATGTAATAAAGAGCTCGGTACAGCCTGAATGAACACAAAGGAGTCTAAGACTAGGTATAGATGGAATGCTGCCCTGGCAGTAGAATAAGGGTGTAATTGTGATTGATAAGAGGATGACGCTTAGGCCTTTGATTGAGTAATGATTTAACGAGAAAGGGATTTTATTAATTGCACGGGATTAGAATACCCCCATAAGATGAATCGCATTGGGATATAATGAAATATGGTTATTGAAGTATAGTATTATCCCTAGGTGGATCAGGAAAATCACTTCAGATGTTCCTCGATAAGATGTGAGCCCTAGTGATAGTGTATTACGTAAGAGGTTACAAGTTATTAGTGATAGATTATATTTCCACATTAAGGTGAATAAACAATAGATGGGTACAAGTTCCAAAGTACATGATGAGATTTGTTTGTTATTCTTAAGATGAATAATAATGAGGAAGCACTAAAGGACTTAGATTTATACATATAGGATAAGCAGCGAAAGAGTAACCTGGAGTTGGGTAGCGAAACCTCGGTAATAATAAACCGAAG
>NC_031994.1:64956845-64984482 GCF_001879085.1 Nicotiana attenuata
ACTACGGTTGCCGTCGTATGTATGAAGTGATTAGGTTGTGCGCGGACTGTTTTGGGAGGCTCAATATGATTATTATTTATGTTGTTTGGGCTGTTTGGTGATTGTTTGGAATTGTGTGAAGTCAAATATATAGGGGAGGTGCTGTCCGTTTCATCGTAAAATAGGTTGTGGTCGATACATAATAGTTATGACGCTTGAATGATAACTACAGTATCGTTTCTCTTATTGTAGACTAAGGAGTCGTGAAAATTGCATAGCTTGAGATTGGGGCAGTATATACAAGGTATGTTAAGGCTCTTCCTTCATTCTTTTGGCATGATCTATAGTGACACGAACGTAAACGATACGCTATTTCATAATGAATCTACTCCTAGCAACTAAGGTTGTCCATGTTATTCTTTCCTTACAAAGTTATTCCAAGAAAGCATATATGATCCTTGAGTCCTAGTGAAGTTCATATTGATGGTATGATGTCCATAATGTTAATCGACTGTGCAATGACCTTATGTCACTCCAAAAGGTTTAGAACGTGACTCCATGAGTCCAGCATGCATTATATATGTATCTACTTTACTCTACCGAGCCGCGCTATAGTCGGCCGGGTATGGCACCTATTGTGCAACCACTGATCAGTTGGGTTTACCGAGCTCCACGTGGCCGGGTACGATTATGATTGTACAGTTTTTACCGAGTCCTCTTTGAGTCCGGGTATGATATGATGATGATGATGCCCACAGAGGCGTATGTTTTTAAAAGTTTATGTATATATGTGTATTATGCATTTCATGTCACTAGCCCCCAGAGGCACTCAGATGTTACAGGTTGTATCTCCCCTATCTCTCTTTACATTACTGTTCTTATTTATGCTTTCCTGCCTTACATACTCGGTACTTTATTCGTACTGATGTCCCTTTTGCCTGGGGACGCTGCGTTTCATGCCCGCAGGTCCCGATAGACAGGTTGACATTCCTCCTAATAGGCTATCAGCTCAGCGAAGGTGTTGGTGTACTCCACTTGCTCCGGAGTTGCCTATTTGGTCAGTATGCTTTGGATATGTATTGATTTGTATGGCGGGGCCCTGTCCCGACCTTTATGATTTTATGTACTCTTAGAGGCTTGTAGACAGATGTCAGGTGTATGGATACTTGTATGGCCTTGTCGGCCTATGTTTTGAGTTTACAAATGGTCATGTCGGCCTTATAGGCCCGTATGTCACATGTATAAGTTTGTATATCATGTTGGGTTATCATACGTTAAGTATTCCCTTATGTTTTATTCTTGTTATCTCATAAAGGGTTTTCTAGCTCATTTACCCATGATAGTATGATAAGAAAGATATGTTACGTTGGTACTCGGTTGAGTAAGGCACCGGGAGCCCGTCGCGGCCCTTCGGTTTGGGTCGTGACAAATAGTCACTGCCTCGCCACGATCGTAACCCATTTTTTGGCATTTTAGGGCCATAAAACTGGTAATCCGTCCGATTCTCAAATTTTCGTGTGCTATAGCCCCGGGCCACCGGACTCAGATAGCCTAAAATTTTGTTGGCCCATCAAAACGTCCTATGCAACAATAGTCACTGACTTGCCATGCCCGTTACTCTTTCTTTGGCGTTTTAGGGCCATAAAATAAGAATCCCACCTGTTTCCTAGATTTTTGTGTGCTAGCCCACACCTTCTGCATGGGCTCGGGTCATCGGACATGACTACCCTAAAATATTTTTGGCCCATCGAAATATGAACGATAGTCACCGCCACACCATGAATGTTACTCATTTTTTGGCATTTTAGGGCCATAAATTTGACATTCCGCCCGACTCCCAGATTTTTGTGAGCTATAGCCCACACCTTCTGCATGGGACCAAGCCACTGGACCTGGATCGCCTAAAATTTTGCAGGGCCCATAAAAATGGCCTAAGTAACAATAGTCACCGCCTCGCCACGATCGTTACTTATTTTTTGGCATTTTAGGATCATAAAACTAGAATTCCACCCGATTCACAAATTTCACGTGCTATAGCCCACGTCTTCTGCATGGGCCCGGGCCACTGAATTCGGGCCTCCTAAAACTTTGGCGGCCTATCAAAAACTTCCTATGTAATAATATACATCGCTTCACCTTGATCGTTACTCATTTTTTTGCGTTTTAGGGCTATAAAACTTGAATTCCACTTCATTCCCAGATATTCGTGTCCTATAGCCTATGCCTTTTGCATAGACCCAGGCCACTGGACCCGGATCGCCTAAAATTTTTCCTGTCTATCAAAAATGTCCTAAGGAACAATAGTCACCGCTTCTCCATGAATGTTACTCATTTTTTTTTTGTGTTTTAGGGCCATAATACTAGAATTCCTTCATATTTCCATATTTTCGTGTGCACAGCCCATGTCTTCTGCATGGGGTCGGACCACCACATCCAGATCGCCAAAAATTTTGCCGGACTATAAAAAACGTCCTATGTAAAAATAGACACCATTTTTCCAGGATCGTTATTTATTTTTTGGCGTTTTAGGGCCATAAAATTGGATTTCCGCCTGATTCACAAATTTTCGAGTGCTATAGCCCACATATTCTACATGGGGCCGGGCCACCAGATCACCTAAAATTTTGCAGGACCATCAAAAACATCCTAAGGAACATTGGTTACCACATTTCCATGACCGTTACTCGTTTTTTGGTGTTATAGGACCATAAAACTGGAATTCTTCCCGATTCCCAGATTTTCGTGTGCTATAGACCATACCTTCTACATGGGTTCGGGCCACATCACCCGGATCGCCTAAAAATTTTCTGGCTGATCGAAAACGTCCTAAGAAAATAGTCACCTTCCACCACGATCGTTACTCATTTTTTAGCATTTTAGAGCCAAAAAACTAAAATTTCCGATTCTCATATGTTCGTATGCGCCCATGCCTTCTACATGGGTCCATGCAACCGGATCCGGATCGCATAAAATTTTGTCAGCCCATTAAAAATATCCTAAGGAACAATAATCACCGCCTTGCCATGACCTTTACTTTTTTTGGGGGTTTTAGGGCCATAAAACTAGAATTTCGCCCGATTCCACGATTTTCGTGTGCTATACCCATGCCTTCTGCATGGACTCCGGTCACTAGACCCGGATTAATTAAAAAAAATTTGGCCAATCAAAAACGTCCTAAGGAACAATATTCACCACCTCTCCATGATCGTTACTCGTTTTTGGCATTTTAGAGCCATAAAACTGGAATCCTGCCTGATTCTTAGATTTTTGTGTGCGCCCACGCCTTTTGATGAGCTCGGGAGACCGGACCCGCATCGCCTAAAATTTTTCCGATGCATCAAAAATTTCTTAAGGAACAATAGTCATCGCCTCGCCATGTGCGTTACTCATTTTTGGCGTTTTAGGGCCATACAACTGGAATTTCGTCCGATTCCCGGATTTTTGTATACTATAGCCCACTCCTTCTACATGGCTTAGGCCGTCAGACCCGCAAAGCCTAAAAATTTTCCGGCCCATCAAAAGCATCCTATGGAACAATAGTCACCACTTCTCCGTGACCGTTATTCTTTTCTTGGTGTTTTAGGGCCATACAACTGGACTTTCCCCGGATTCGTACATTTTCGTGTGCTATAGCCCACGCCTTCTGCATGGGCCCAGGCCACTAGATCCGGATCGCCAAATATTTTGTAGGCCTATCAAAAATGACCTAAGGAACTATAGTCGCCGTCTCTCCATGACAGTTACTCATTTTTTGGTATTTTAGGGCCATAAAACTAAAATTCCGCCCGATTCGCAGGTTTTCGTTTGCTATAGCCTACACCTTTTACATTGGCCAGAGCCACCGCACCCAAATCGCCTACGATTTTGCCAGCCCATCAAAAACATCCTAAGTAAAAATAGTCACCACCTTGCCATAATCGTTACTCGTTTTTTGACGTTTTAGGGTCATAAAACTGGAATTTCGCCCGATTCGATGATTTTCGTGTGCTATAGACTACGCCTTCTACATGGGCCCGAGCCACCAGATCCGGATCGCCTAAATCCTTCCCTTCAAAAATATCCTAAGGAACAATAGTCACCGCCTCCCCACATCTGTTACTCGTTTTTTGGCATTTTAGGGCCATAAAACTTAAAATCCAACCGATTCTCATATTTTCGTGTGATATAACCAATGCCTTCTACATGGGCCCCGGCCATTGAACCTCGATGGCCTAAAATTTTGTCAGCCTATCAAAAATGTCATAAAGAACAATAGTCACCACCTTGCCATGACCTTTACTCGTTTTTTGGCCTTTTAGGGCCATAAACTGAAATTTTGCCCGATTCCACAATTTTTGTGTGCTATAGTCTATGCCTTCTCAATGGGGCTGGGCCAGATAACGTGATCCGACTAAAATATTTGGTCCATAAAAAATGTCCTAAGGAACAATAGTCACTATCTCGCTATGACCGTTACTCATCTTTTGGCGTTTTAAGGCCATAAAACTAGAATTTCGTCTGATTCCCAGATTTTTGTGTGCTATAGCCCATACCTTCTGCATAGGGCTGGGCCACCAGACCTAGAAAGGATAATATTTTGCCGGCCAATGAAAAATATCCTACGGATTAATAGTCACCGCCTCGCATGACCATTACTCATTTTTTGATGATTTAGGGCTATAGAACTAGAATCGCCGGATTCATAGATTTTTGTGTGCTATAGCTCACGCCTTCGACATGGACTCAAGCCACCGACCCGGATCGCCTAATAATTTGTAGGCCCATTAAAAATGACCTAAGGAACATTAGTCATCGTCTCTCCATGACCGTTATTCATATTTTGGTGTATTAGGGCCATAATACTGGAATTCCGCCAGATTCTGATATTTTCGTGTGTTGTAGCCCACGTCTTCTGCATGAGCCCCGTCCACCGGATTCGGATTGCCTAATATTTTGTTGGCCTATCAAAAATGTCTTATATAAGAATAGACATCGCTTCACCATGACCGTTACTCATTTTTTATTATTTTAGGGCCATAAAACTGGAATTCTGCCTCATTCCCTGATTTTCTTGTGCTATAGCCTACGCCTTCTGCATAGGCCTAGGCCGCCGGACTCGGATCGTCTAAAAATTTTCCTGCCTATCAAAAACGTCCTAAGGAACAATAATCACCGCCTCTCCATGACTGTTACTCATGTTTTGGTGTATTAGGGCCATAATACTGGAATTCCACCTGATTCCCAGATTATCGTGTGCTATAGCCCACACCTTCTGCATGGGCCCAGGTCCATAAAATTAGAATTCCTCCCGATACCCGAATTTTTGTATGCTATAGCATACATCTTTTGCATAGGCCCAGGCCACTGGACCCGGATCGCCTAAAATTTTGCCGGCCCCTCAAAAACGTCCTAAGGAACAATAGTCACTACCTCGCCACGACAGTTACTTATTTTTTAGCATTTTAGAGCCATAAAACTAGAAATCTGTCCGATTATCAGATTTTTATATGCTTTAGGCCCGGGCCACCGGACCTTGATAGCCTAAAAGAATTTCAGCCCATCAAAAAATTTCTAAGTAACAATAGTCACTGAATTTCCATGACCGTTACTCATTGTTTTGGCGTTTTAGAGCTATAAAATTAGAATCTTAGTCGTTTCCTAAATTTGCGTTGACTAGCCCACGTCATCTGCATGGGCTCGGGCCATCGGACCTGAATACCCAAAAAAAAATTCGGCCCATAAAAAATATCCTATGGAACAATAGTCACCGCATCGCCATGACTGTTACTCATTTTTGGCATTTTAAGGTCATAAATTTGAAATCCGCCCGATTCCTAGATTTTCGTGAGCTATAGCCCACGCCTTCTACATGGGACCAGGCCACCAGACCTGGATCGCCTAAAATTTTACAGACCCATAAAAAATGACCTAAGTAACAATAATCACCGCCTCGCCATGACTGTTACTCGCTTTTTGCCGTTTTAGGGCCATAAAACTGGAACTCCACCCGATTTACTGATTTTCATGTGCTATAGCCCACGTCTTTTGCATAGACCCGGGCCACCGGATCCGTATCATCTAAAATTTGCCGGCCTATCAAAAACATCCTATGTAACAATAGACATCACTTCACCATGATTGTTACTTGTTTTTTGGCGTTTTAGGGCCATAAAACTGGAATTCCGCCTCATTCCCAGATTTTCATGTGCTATAGCCTATCCCTTCTGCATAGACTCGGGCCACCGGACCAGAACCACCTAAAATTTTTCGTGCCTATCAAAAACGTCCTAAGGAACAATAGTCGCCACCTCTCTATGATCGTTACTATTTTCTTGGTGTATTAGGGCCATAATACAGGAATTCCGCCAAATTTCCAGATTTTCTGCATGGGCTCGAACCACCGAACCCGGATCGCCTAAATTTTTCCGGCTTATAAAAAATGTTATACGCAACAATAGACACCATTTTGCCCGGACAAATATTCGTTCATTGGCGTTTTAGGGCAATAAAATTAGATTTTTGCCCGATTCGCAGATTTTTGTGTGCTATAGCCCACGTATTCTACATTAGTCGGGGCCACCAGATCGCCAAAAATTTTTCCAAGCCATCAAAAACATCCTAAGGGACATTGGTTACCACCTCGCCACGACCGTTACTCGTTTTTTGGCATTATAGGCCATAAAATTGGAATTTTGCCCAATTCCCAGATTTTCGGGTTCTATAGACCATGCCCTACCTGGGCCCGGGCCGGACCCGGATCGACTAAAATTTTGTTGGCCAATCAAAAATGTCCTATGAAACAAGAGTCACCTTCCACCATGACTATTACTCATTATTTAGCGTTTTAGAGCATAAAAATTGGAATTTTGCCCAATTCCCATATGTTCATGTGCTCTAGCCCATGCCTTCTGCATGGGCCCAGGCCACCGTACCCGAATCGCATAAATTTTGGTGGCCCTTCAAAAACGTCCTAAGGAATATTAGTCACCGCCTCGCCATGACCTTTACTTATTTTTGGCGTTTTAGGGCCTTAAAACTAGAATTTCGCCTGATTCCACGATTTTCGTGTGCTATAGCTCTCGCCTTCTGCGTAGGCCCATGCCACCAGACCCGGATCGATTAAAATTTTTCTGGCCCATCAAAAACGTCCTAAGGAACAATAGTTACCGCCTCGCCATGTTCGTTACTCGTTTTTGGCATTTTAGAGGCGTAAACCTGGAATTCCGCCCGATTCCCAGATTTTTGTGTGCTATTGCCCATGCATTCTGCATGAGCTCGGGAGACCAGACTCGTATAGCCTAAAACTTTTCCAGTGCATCAAAAACGTCTTAAGAAAAAATAGTCACCGCCTCGCCTTAGGTGTTACTCCTTTTTGGCATTTTAGGGCCATAAAAAGTGGAATTACGCCCGATTCCCAATTTTTCAGGTGCTGCCTTCTACATGGGCCAAGGCTATAAGACCGTTTAATGACCCGAACAGTCGTTTTGAGCTCAAGTACGTTGTTCGGCCATTTGAGGCCATGAGCAGCTTCACTTCAGGTTTTATAACTTGTACGTGTGGTCGGAATTGAATTTCGGGAAGTTCGGAGTTAATTTGGAAAGAAAAATTCTCATTTCGGAAGCTTTAAGTTGGAAGAATTGACTAAAGTATAATTTTTGAGTAAACGACCTCGGAACCGGGATTTGAAGGTTCCAACAGGTTCGTATGATGATTATGGACTTGGGCGTATGTTCGGAACGGGTTTTGGATGATCCGGGAGCGTTTCAGCGCATATTGTGGAAGTTGGCATTTTGGAAGAATTTCATAAATTTGGGTTGAGGTGTATTTCAATGTTATCGATTTCCGTTTGGGATTTCGAGTCTGGGAATAGCTCCGTATAGTGATTTTGGTATTGGGAGCGCGTCCGAAAGTGGATTTGGAGGTCTGTAGGTCATTTTGGGGTCATTTAAAAAGTTGGAAATTTGAAGGTTTTTGAGAAGTTTGATCGGGAGTGGACTTTTTGATGTCAGGGTTGAATTCTGATTCCGGAAGTTGGAGTAGGTTTGTAATATCGAATGTGATTTGTGTGCAAAATTTGAGGTCAATCGGACGTGATTGGATAGGTTTCGAAAGTAGAAGTTTGAAGTTCTATAGTTCATTAAGCTTGAAGTGGGGTGCGATTTGTGATTTCGACGTTGTTTGATGTGATTTGAGGCCTCGAGCAGGTCCGTGTTATGTTTAGGAACTGGTTGGTGTAATTAGTTGAGGTCCCGATGGCCTCAAATGGATTCCGGAGGATCAACAGATCGAATTTGGATTTGGAGAAAGAGCTGAAGCAGTTGGGCATCTGGTGTAATGGCACCTGCGTGAAGAGGCCCGCAGGTGCGAGCCCGCAGAAGCGGAAGAGAGTGAAGGCTGGGAGGCCGCAGGTACGGAAGGTTTTCCGCAGAAGCGGATGCGCACCTGAGGTGAAGGAGCACAGAAGAGGAGGAGCTGGCCTTGGGGGAGAGCCGCACCTACGAGAAATCCTCTGCAGAAGCGGAGACGCAGAAGCGGCAAGAGGACCGCAGGTGCGAAGGTCGGGTTGGGCAGTGAGTTTATATTACGGGATTTGGCCCATTTTTCTTTCATTCTTCACTTAGTTGGGACGATTTTAGAGAGCTTCAAGGAGGGTTTTCATCATGAAACACAATGTACGTGATTCCCACATATTGTAAGTTAAATACAAGGATTTTATATGGGTTCAAGCATGAAAATTAGTAGAAATTTGGGGCTTTGGTAGAAAACCTAGAAATTTGGTATTTTGGATCTTTGACCACAAAATTGGACATGGAATTGGAAATAAATTATATATTTGAGTTCGTGGTGTTATGGGTAAAGTTTATCTACGAAAATTTTCGAAATCCGGGCATGTGGGCCCGAGAGTGATTTTATTGACTTTTCGAGCGGAGTTGGGAATTGTTGTAAATTGAATTATAATGAGTATTAGAGTATATATTTATGGATTTGCACATTTATTGACTAGTTTTGGAGTGTTGGGCATCGGTTTGAGATGTTGGAAATGCTTGGGAGTCGGCTATGGAGCTTCGGAGCGAGGTAAGTCTCTTTTCTAACCTTGTAAGAGGGAATTAACCCTATAGGTGAACAAAATTAATACGTGCTTCTAATTGTGGGGGCTACGTACGCACGAAGTGACGAGATTCCGTATGTAGCTACTAGCTATGCCTATGTCCAGGTAGTTCTAGGTTTAGACCATGCCTTGTTGATATTGTTATTTGATTTATGTTTATTATTTGCCTTGAGAAGAAGCGAGATTGAGTTTGCTTATTAGTTGTCTTGAAAAGAGTTGAAATTGAAGAATTTGAGATTTTAAAAGTCTTCATGAACTTCGTATTTTTTTAAATCAATTGAGGAATATTATAATAAATTGAGAAATCTATGTTCAACCGCGTCACAAATATATTCCGCTAGCGGGATAAATTTCCACTACTCTCATGGTAGCAGATCGTTCGCTTCGACAGGTTTAATAGATGCATCTATGGTTCGTGTCGTTCGATCCTCGGCAGTGCACAGTTTAAATATTTATGTTGGATCAGGCCGTACGACCTCGACATAATTTTCACATGCTTGAATTGGTTGCTTGGAAATTTATAATAATTGATATTGCTTCATTGTCCTGAGATATAAATTGTTAAATGATGGAAAAAAAAATTGGAAATTTCTTATTAATAAATAATTGTTTACTTACTTCCTGATATTGAGTTTACAGCAGCTCTATGTAATCCATACTTAATTATATCATTGGTATTTTATTTATAGCCCATAGTAAGTGTCGGAGTCGACCCCTCGTTACTACTTCTTCGAGGTTAGACTAGATACTTACTAGGTACGCGTTAACTTACGTACTCATACTACACTTGCTGCACATTTTGTTGTGTAGGCACATGTATGTTTAGTAGCCTTGTGGGCGCAGAGGCGTGGTTAATGCGGGGACATAGGTGAGCTGCATTCCATGTTACGATCCGCAGTCAGCAGAGTCCAGAATTATTTTTATCTTTCCTGTCTAATCTGTATTCCAGACAGATGCTGTATTTTATTTTATCTTTCTAGTTGATGCTCATGCACTTGTGACACCGGATTTTGGGGTGATTATGGATTGTTCAGCATTGAAATTGGAAAAATATTATTATTTACTCTGTAAATTCCATCTTTTACTATCAAATTGAAGGAAAACGTGATTTCAAATACTAAAATGAGTAATTAAGTTAATCAATTATTTTTGGCTTGCTTGACGGCGGTATTAGGCGCCATCCCAACTTTTAATGGATTTTGGGTCAAATGCTATAGCCAACACCATCTGCATAGGCCCGAGCCACTAGACCCGGATCGCCTAAAATTTTGCTGGCCCGTCAAAAATATCTATAAGGAACTGTAGTCACCGCCTCGCCACGACCCTTACTCGTTTTTTGGCGTTTTAGGCCATAAAACTGCAATTTCGCTCGATTCTCAGATTTTCGTGTGCTATAGCCTAGGCCTTCTGCATAGGCACAGGCCATCGGACTCGAATAGCCCAAAACTTTGTTGAACCATCAAAAATATCCTATGGAACAATAGCCACCGCCTCGCCATAACCGTTACTCATTTTTGGCATTTTAGGGCCATAATTTAAAATTATGTTCGATTCCCAAATTTGCGAGTGCTATAGTCCACGCCTTGTGCATAGGACCAAGCCACCAGACCTGGCTCGCCTAAAATTTAGCAGGCCAATCAAAACATCTAAAGGAACAATAGTCACCGCCTCGCCATGGCCATTACTCTTTATTTTATTTTTTTGCATTTTAGGGCCATAAAAATGAAATTCCGCCAAATTCCTAGATTTTCCTGATTCCTAGATTGTTGTGTGCTATAGCCCAATCCTTCTGCATGGGCCCAGGCCACAGGACCCGGATCGCCTAAAATTTTACCGAACCATCATAAACGTCCTAAGTAAATATAGTCACCGCCTTGCCATGATCGCCTAAAGTTTTCCCCGCCCATAAAAAACATCCTATATAACAATAGTCGCCGCCTCACAATGACCGTTATTCATTTTTTGGTATTGTAGGACTGTAAAACTAGTTTACGTTCGATTCCCAAATTTTCCCGTGGTATAGCTTACGCCTTTTGCATAGGCCCAGGCCATCGGCCCGCATCGCCTAAAATTTTGCTGGCCAATCAAAAACGTCCTAAGGAACAATAGTCACCGTCTTGCCTCAACCGTTACTCATTTTTAGCGTTTTAGGGCCATAAAACTAGAAATTCGCCCGATTCTCAGATTTTCGTATGCCATAACCCACGCCTTTTGCATAGGCCCGGGCCACCGGACCCGGATAGCCTAAAATTTTGCCGGCCATCAAAAACGTCCCGAGTAACAATAGTCACTGGCTCGCCATGACCGTTACTCATTATTTCGGCATTTTAGGGCCACAAAATTGTAATTTCGCCCGATTCCTAGATTATTGTGCGGTATATCCCATGCCTTCTGCATGGGCTCAGACTACCGGACCCGGATCACATAAAATTTTTACGGCCCATAAAAACGTCCTGAGGAAAAATAGTCACCTCCTCGCCATGACTGTTACTCTTTTTTATTGGTGTTTTACGGCAACAAACCTTCTGCATGGGCCCGAGCCACCAGACCCGGATCGCCTAAAATTTTGCCGGCCCATCAAAAACATCTTAAAGAACAACAGTTACCACCTCGCCTTGACCGTTACTTTTTTTTCCATTTTAGGGCTATAAAACTAGAATTTTGCCCGATTCCCAAATTTTCATGTGCTATTGCCTATGCCTTCTGCGTGGGCCCGGGCCACCAGACCCGGATCGCATAAAATTTTACCGGCCCATCAAAAATATCTTAAGGAACAATAGTAACCTCCTCGCCATGACCGTTACTCATTTTTTGGCGTTTTAGGGCCATAAAACTAAAATTCCGCCTAATTCCCAAATTTTCATCTGCTATAGCTCGCGCCTTCTGCATGGGTCCAGGCCACAAGACCCCGATTGCCTAAAAACTTTTCAATCCATAAACAACGACCTAAGGAACAATAGTCACCAACTCGCCATAATCATTACTAGTGGTTTGGCATTTTAGGGCTTTAAACCTTGAATTTCGCCCGATTCACAGATTTTCGTATGCTATTTCCCACGTCTTCTGCATGGGCCCGGGCCACCAGACTCGGATAGCCTAAAATTTTGACAGCCCATAAACAACGACCTAAGGAACAATAGTCACCGCCTCGCCATGATCGTTACTAGTTTTTTGGCGTTTTAGGGCTATAAAACTGATATTCCATCCAATTACTAAATTTTCGTGTGCTATTGCCCACGCCTACTGCATGTGCCCGGGGCACCGCACCCAGATTTGCCTAAATTTTTGGTGGCCCATCAAAAATGACCGAAGGAACTATAGACACTAACTCGCCATGAACGTTACTCATTTTTAGCGTTTTAGGGCCATAAAACTAAAATTTTGCTTGATTCCCTTATGTTTTATTTTAGTTATCTAATGACGGCCTTCCCAACTCATTTACCCATGATAGCACGAAGAAAAATATATGTTACGTTGGTACTCGATTGAATAAGGCACCGGGTTTCCGTTGCAGCCCTTCGATTTGGGTCGTGACGGCATGGGCCCGGCAAAATGAACCCAGATCGCCTAAAATTTTGCTGGCCCATCAAAAATAACCTAAGGAACAATAGTTACCACCTTGCCATGTCCGTTACTCCTTTTTTGGCGTTTTAGGACCTAAAACTGAAATTTCGCCTGATTCTAAGATTTTCGTGTGCTATAGCCACGCCTTATGCATGGGCCCACACGAATCACCAAAAATTTTGAAGGCCCATAAAAAATGTCCAATGGAACAATAATCACTGCCTCGCCATGACTGTTACTCATTTATTTGCGTTTTAGGGCCATAGAACTAGAATTCCGCCCGATTTCCAGATGTTCATGTGCTACTGCCTACGCTTTTTGCATGGGCCCAGGCCACCAGATTCGGATTGCCTAAAAATTTTCCGGACCCTAAAAACGTCCTAAGTAACAATAGTCACTGCCTCGCCATGACTATTACTCATTTTTTTGGCGTTTTAGGGCCATAATACTGGAATTCTGTCCGATTCCCAAATTTTCGTGTGTTATAGCCAACGTCTTCTGCATGGGCCTGGGCCACTGGACCCGAATTGCCTAAAATTTTGCCGGCCTGTCAAAAATGTGCTACGTAACAATATTCATCGCCTCGCCATGACCGTTACTCTTTTTTTTTGGCATTTTAGGGCAATAAAATTAGAATTCTGCCTGATTCCCAAATTTTCGTGTGCTATAGCCAAGGCCATCTGCATAGGCCCGGGCCATTAGACCCGGATCGACTAAAAATTTTCCGACCTGTCAAAAACGTCTATAAGGATCTATAGTTACCGCCTCGCCATGACCGTTACTCGTTTTTGGCGTTTTAGACCATAAAATTGGAATTCTGCCCGATACTCAAATTTTCGTATGCCATAGCCCACAAGTGATCCGCCACTTTGTTTTCACTCCCTTTTCGATCTTGGATGTCTATATCAAACTCTTGCAACAAAAGTACCCATCTCATCATTCTGCATAGGCACAGGCCACCGGACTCGGATAGCCTAAGATTTTGCTGAACCATCAAAAATATCCTGTGAAACAAGAGTCACCTCCTCGCCATGACCGTTACTCATTTTTTGGCATTTTAGGGCCATAAATTTGAAATTTCGCCTGATTCCCAAATTTGCAAGTGCTATAGTCTACACCTTCTGCATGGGACCAGGCCACCAAACTTGGCTCGCCTAAAATTTTGCAGGTCAATCAAAAACGTCTAAAGGAACAATAGTCACCGCCTCGCCATGACCGTTACTCTTTTTTTTTGAATTTTAGGGCCATAAAAATAAAATTCTACCCGATTCCTAGATTTTTCTGATTCCTAGATTTTCGTGTGCTTTAGCCCACGCCTTCTGCATGGGCTCAGACCCGGATTGCCTAAAATTTTACCGAACCATCATAAACGTCTAAGTAAATATAGTCACCGCCTTGCCATGATCGCCTAAAGTTTTGCTCGCCCATCAAAAACATCCTGTGTAACAATAGTCACCGCCTCGCTATGACCGTTACTCGTTTTATGGTATTTTAGGACCATAAAACTAGATTTATGCTCGATTCCCAAATTTTTCTGTGGTATAGCCTACACCTTTTGCATAGGCCCAGGCCACCGGTCCGGATCGCCTAAAATTTTGCCGGCACATCAAAAACGTCCTAAAAAACAATAGTCGTCGTCTCGCCTCGACCTTACTCATATTTGGCGTTTTAGGGCCATAAAACTAGAAATCCGCTCGATTCTCAGATTTCCGTGTGCTATAACCCACACCTTCTACATAGGCCTGGGCCACCGGACCCAGATAGCCTAAAATTTTGCCGGCCATCAAAAACGTCCTGAGTAACAAAATTTAACCCACGCCTTCAGTATATCGTTTCTGATTGGCCCACAAAATTTGAGGCGATTTAGAGTCCATCGCCCGAATTCATGAAGATGGCGTGGACATTAACACACGAAAAAATGAAAATCGTCTTTAAATCATATTTTATGGCCCTAAAACCCCAAAAGTGAGTAACGGTCATGGCGAAGCGATAATTATTGTTCATTAGGCCGTTTCTGATGGCTCACACAATTTTAGGTGATTCGAAACCCGTCGTCTGAATTCATGAAGATGGCATGCACATTAGTACATGAAAAATTGAAAATCATCCTGAATTCATATTTTTCTAAAACGCCAAAAAATGAGTAACAATCATGGCGTATTTATGACTATTGTTCATTAGGTCGTTTTTTATGGGCCCAAAAACCTTTAGCTAATTCGAAGCCATCGTCCAAATTCATGAAGATGGCGTGGACATTAGCACATGAAAAATTAAAAGTCGTACTGAATTCCTATTTTATGGCCTAAAACGCAAAAAAAAATAAAAAACAGTCATGGCAAAGCGCTGTCTATTGTTTATTAGGTTGTTTTTATTGGTCCACAAAATTTTAGGCGATTCGGAGATCGTAATCCGAATTCATGAACATGGCCCTAAATTCTTGTTTTAGTGCCCTAAAATGCCAAAAAACGAGAAACAATCATGGAAAAGCAATGCCTATTATTCATTAAGTCGTTTCTGATGGGTCCACAAAATTTAGGCGATTCGGTGCCTGTCGCACGAATTCATAAAGATGACGAGGACATTAGTAAATAAAAAATTAGAAATTGTCCCGAATCTTTGTTTTATTACCCTAAAAGTGCCAAAAAAATAAGGAACGGTCATGGCGAAACAATGACTATTGTTCATTAGGTCGTTTCTGAATAGCCCACAAAATTTTCGACGATTCGAGGACCGTCACCCGAATTCATGAAGATGGCGTGGACATTAACACACAAAAAATTGAAAATCATCCTAATTCCAACTGTGGGAAGATAAGTGCAAGCAGCTTCTTGAATGGATTACTACCGGTAGAATCAAATGTAGCCAATCCGAATAGGCAATTACGTGCACCAAATGAGGAATGAAGAGGCAGCGTCGCTGTCACCCTTGCTTAGTTCCATATCTTTTTCAGTAGCAAGTGCTTCTGAATGGAGGAACAGACTGGTTTGAAAAGCAGCTGCCGGCATATATTTGGGCCCCTCGCGAAGCAGGTTGAGATTCTTTCGTGGATCATCTCCTTTCTGGATACTGCAAGAGGTCAAGGAGGAATGGGAAGTAAAACCTTTTGTGATGCTTGTTGTTATAATAGTCATAAATTTTGTACAGATTACTAATAAATGTAGGGTCTATGAAAGTGGTACAACATACCTGCTCAGAAACAAATATGGTAAATGAGCTTCATATAGCATGATTTCAAATATCTGCAACTACTCTCTGTCGAAACTGCAGATCCTCAGTTTCTATGCCATTGTTCAAATTCTAAGGTTTTCTACTTTTGTTAGGAGTTTTTAGTTGCACTGAAATTTTCCAAGTTTTTCATAACCATAATATGTGCTATTCTTCAACTTCCTGCATGCTGCTACATTATACTTTGAGCTAGGTTCTTTTAGAAACTCAATTACCGCCCTGTGATGTAATACTGAATATAAAGTCTACAAAAGGAAATAGTAGACTTTTCAAGTACTTCTAGGATTTTCCTTCACGGCATATTCGTGTTGAATCTGAAAATATCATCGGGCAATTTATTCATAGAGCATGTGACAGTAGATTCATATCTGCACTTAAGTAATGCACAAACCAAATAAAGAAAAAAACTGGAGCATCAGATAGAAATCCTGTAGAATAAGATCTAGATAATGAAAAGCATGCGGGCATTTAATGATGCTGCCTCGCAGTTAACAAAGTGGGTAAAATGGGAGATAGGGTTCAAATCCCAGTAGAGGCAAAAAATGCTTGACCGATTTCTGTGCATCTGCCTAAACTCTGATGGATAGAATTACCCCTAATAAGTTGGCCCGCACACCTTCGTGATTAAAAAAGAAAAGATAAGGAAAACCATGCCTTCCACAGATCAGAGAAAGCTATTTCTTTTGGAGAGGATGTTTGGTTTTAGGAAGAAAAATGAAAAATAAAAAAGGATTGATGCTGACAATCTTAACCTCTAAACCAAAAGGAAAGAAAGAATTTTAAACCTCGAAGTAATCCGAGGATCTTCAGCCAATAATTTTAGGGAACACAAAGGTGGAATCACTTCTGGAAGAGGCTAGTAGCTCAGAACTATCAGTATTATGTCTCTAGATTAAAAAATGTTCCATAACAGCCATATGCCATACACACCCCAAAAGAGCTGAACACACTGAAAGTTAAGAAAGTGAAGTGTATAGAGGTAAAACATCACATCAGATCTAGTTAGGCAATATCGTTGCAATTTTGACATGCAATTGATGCGTAATGTAGATGATTCGTGTTTCTGTCACTCATTTTCATCTACACATCTTATTGTCATAATCAGCACAAGCTTAACTATGTTCTAAAGTGACATTGAAGTCTGCTCCAAATGTCTACTGAAACTCTAGCTATTCCACTGTAAATAGCTAATCATACACAAGATCATCCAAACTTCTACATATATATAATAAGAAAGGGGACGCCAACTACAGCATTGACTATTCTGAGATATGAGAGCATACTATTGCCTGCCTTAACGTATTGCCCAAGAAATAAACTAATTCAATCTAGCACATAACTTGACAGGCTGCTACCTCATGCACCATAACATGTATAACAGGTAATTAACAAGTCAATTTCAGCAAATATGAAAATAATCAGTTACTAAGTAATCATATCATGAACCTTGAGAAACATTCCCCAAATGTAACGACCCGACTGGTCGTTTTGCTTTCTAGAACCACGTTCCCCTAAGACTTCCCGTACTTGCTCTTACTGATTTATGACTTGCGGGGATGGTTGGTTCGGGATTTGAAAGAGTTTGGATCGAAATCGGAACACTTGGTTCCTTGGTTCCTCAAGTTCATAAATTTGAATCAATTGGTTTTAGGGTGTGATTCCTAGTTTTAATGTTGTTTCGGGCGTTCCGAGGGTTCGAGCGAGTCCGTTTTATCATTTCAAACTTGTCGGTATGTTCGGGCGTGGCCCCGGGGGCCCCGAGCGTCAATCGGACGTGGCTCGAGCTAAGTTGAAAATTGGAGGAGGAGCTGAAGCTCTAGCTGCTGTCATAACCGCACCAGCGGTTGGCCAGCCGCAGATGCGAGCCCGCAGGTGCGGGACATGACTCGCAGATGCGGCCAAGGGTGGGCAGCCCAGAAACCGCAGATGCATCCCCTTCTCCGCAGAAGTGGTGGGCCTTCCGCAGAAGCGGACACTTGCTCGCATAATCGAGACCACAGATGCGGTCAAAGCACCGCAAGTGCGGAAATCGCTGAAGGCAGTGGCCTTCATTTAATACGGGAGTTAGTCATTTTTGACACATTTCACTCCATTGTTGGGCAATTTTGGAGCTTCTTGAGAGGGGTTTTCCACCAAGCTTTTTGAGGTAAGTAATTCCTACTACATATGAGTTAAATACTTAGATTTTGGGTAGATTATCATGTAAAAATTAGTGAAAATCATGGGATTAGAGGAAAACCTAGGGTTTGGCAAGAATGAGATTTTTTCCACGAAAATCACCATGAAACTTAGTAATAATCATATATCTATGTTCCTTAGGGTATGGGTAACAACTTCCTTCGAAAATTTTCGGAATCCGGACAAGTAGGCCCGGGGTGAATTTTAGGAATCTTACCTTTGGGGTTGGATAATCACTTTTATAGCTAGGATATGAATTTGTAAACCTATAATGATTGATTTTTACACTATTTGAATAGTTTCGGATTTTGCGACTCCGGTTTGAGAGTTTGAGCGCATTCTTGAATTGGAAGTAGGCTTGAAACGAGGTAAGTCTCTTTTCTAACCTTGTAAGAAGGAAATTTCCCTATAGGTGAACTTAATTAATATATGATTAATTGGTGGGGCTACATACGCACGAAGTGACGAGAGTCTGTACGTAGCTACTATTCCTGCTATGTCCGGGTAGTTCTAGGCTTACACCATGCTTTGTGGGTACCGTCATATGATTATAATTGTTGATTTGCATTGAATGGAACTAAGTTGAAGACGTCACAGTTTCAAAGATTTCAAGTAAATATTTATTTTGAAAAGAATTGAGAAAACATCAAGTTATATTTATACTTGACCGCGTCGCAAGTATATTCCGCGAGCGGGGTGATTATTTCCACTACTCTCATGGGAGCGGGCCGTTCGCCTCGGCAGGTTAATAAATGTATATATGGTTCGGGTCGTTCGACCCTCGGCAGTGCACAGTTTACTTTTATGTTGGATCGGGCCGAACGTGCTCGGTGGTATTCGTGTGTGATAACAGAACCGGAACCCCTTATAACTAGTATGATTTATTGCTCGAAAGATCACTTATTTTAAATGAAGAAAGTGCCTAGATTTATTAATTAGATGAAAGGATTTTTAGTATTATTCCTGTTTGAGCTTGTTGTTATCTACATACATTGTGAATTAATATATTGAACTTCATATTATTATAATTGCTGGCGCTAGTAAGTGTCGGAGTCGACCCCTCGTCACTACTTCTTCGAGGTTAGATGACATACTTATTGGGTACATATTTTTATGTACTCACTCTACACTTCTGTACTTGAATGTACAGGCTTTGAGGCAGTTGCATCTGGCCATCAGTCCGGCGTGTAGATTTGGACTCCTCAGCTTGAGACTTCCCGGTGAGCTGCCCTTCTGAGCCGTTCCGCAGCAGCTGGAGTCTCTCTTTTGTCTTTATGTTCATGTCTATTTCTTTTCCCGACAGTAAGATACGATTTTGTGTATTCTACTAGATTGCCCACACACTTGTGACACCAGGTCTTGGCACACACATTGGTAGACTTATGATATTTTGGCTTATTTTCATGATTTCAATTCGCATTTATTACTTCCATTTAAATATGCTTAAATTTTTAAACTCTAAATTTCTTAATCAACTAACTATTCAAATGAGAATTTACTATTTGATTAGTGTTGGCTTGCCTAACAACGGTGTTGGGCGTCATCATGGCCTTATACGGAATTTGGGCCGTGACACCATATCTGCAACTAAAGTTAATTATACACAACTTGATAATTACTAGTAAGCATAAGGGCAGCCCGATGCACTAAGCTCCCGCTATGCGTGGGGTCCGGGGAAGGGCGAGACCATAGGTCTATTATACACAGCCTTATCCTACATTTCTGCAAGAAGTTGTTTACACGGCTCGAACTCGTGACCTCATGGTCACATGGCAGAACTTTACATGGCAACAATCACTAGTAAGCATAACGGATTTGAAAACTAAACAGTTCAAAAATTTAAGAAATGGATTGGAATCATCAGGAGACTAAAGAAAGCACCAATACAGTATGCAACACTGCAGCCCTAGTTAAAATACTTCTCATAGCACAAAGTTATTAACTTTAAAATCAGAAATGCTAGTTAAACTCACAGCACATATAAAAAATTTAATTAGTCCAATCAATTAAGAACAGATTTAGCAACTTGCTTTTAATGGTCTTTTAATTAAAGTAATTTAGGGTTCAAGATTTGGGAATTAAATCGAAGCAGCTACTAGGGTTTCAAAGGGGTTACTAAATTTACGATTTTGAAAAAAAAAAATGTACCTACTAAAAGAGAATCACCGGATTCTTGAAAAACCGTCGAAAGATTCGCGGCGCCGGAAAAGTGTCCGATCAAATACTCGTTCCTTTATCCGACTCAGAGCATGGAGATTCAGTTACCGATTGATACCATTTTCTATGTCATTGAAGGAGAATCACAAGCCTGAAAAATATGCCACTTTCCAAAAACGGAAATAACATGTCTTTTTTAAGAAAGAAGAAATTTATTAAAAGAAACTCGGGACGCCTAAAATCCGTAACAAGAAAATTGTATCATTCGATAAGACGGACCACCATTTCTAGCATCTAAGCAGGAAAAAGGAATGAGTACTGATCATTGAAAAAAATTCGTAGATAGAATTTAATTGTTCTATTTATAAATAGTTCAACTAGAGGAGATGTGGTAGGTGAATGAGATATGTAGTCTAGAAGGAACAATTAACAAATGAATATTTCCACTTCTAAAAGGTGGATTCTTACATCAATTAGGGATATCAATTTTTCACGACAAAAAATTAAGTAGTGGTGATGACACATAAGTCAACCCGTTAGATAAGCCAATTAACAACTATTCTATTTAATAAGACTTATTAAGAAAAGAAATGATAATATAACTGTTAATACAAGAATTTTTTTCCAAGAACTGGTAGTACAAATCATGAACTTCTAAGATTAAAATTTACAAAGCTAATATGGAATAAATACATTATCTGTTCGAAAAGTAAGTAAACAGATTTATATATTCTAACTTTCTAAGGCTACCATGAACAAAAGGCAGATGTGACTGGAACGCAGGTACGACTTCCAATCCAGCTCCCGCCGTACGCAGCAACATCAGCATCCAACATCTGCACACAAGATGTAGAAGTGTAGTATGAGTACAACCGACCCCATGTACTCAATAAGTAACAAACATAACCTTAGGTTGAAAGTAGTGACGAGTTGGAACAAAGGTCGGGTCTGACACCAATAGCCAACAACAATTCATAACAATATAGTACAAGTAATAAAAGAAGTATCTCAGAAATAGAATGCTCAGCTCGTTCATAGTTCCAGAGAATAGGCATGCTTTTCAAGTATCTCAGTGAAAATCCAAATCTTTTACAGAACTTGCCAAGAAAATATGAGTAAGCTTGAAAACTGTGATTTTTACAAAAATTCTTTCAACGATAAATAAGATGTTTCATTTTCAGATAGCATGCGGAAAGTACATCTCTATGCCTGCATGTCAAGATACATGTAAAATCATGAATGTCACCAAAATCGAGTAGTAGAAGAAAATGTATCTCTATACATGTATATCAAGTATGCATGTCAAATTGAATGCATCTCAGTGATGAACTCATGTACTCACACTCTCAGAGTACTCCATCTCACTGTCTCGCATTCTCTCTCACCATGCTCAATACTCAGCACACTCAATCACTCAGCACTGTATAATACCTGCTGCGGCGTGCAGCCCGATCCACATATAGCCATAAGGCCCGTTGCAGCATGCATCCTGATCCACATATATAGCCATAAGGCTCGTTGCAGCGTGCAACCCGATCCACACACACACACACACACACATATATATATATATAGCCATAAGGCTCAGTCATCAATCTCTCCAGTCTCTCTCTCACGGGCTCACAATGTCATGAAACTAGCCCGAAAATGATGATATGATGTATCAATAAATAATAACAGAGACTGAGATATGATATGTAATGAATGAATATGACTGAGTACGAAATTTCAATGGAATCAATAAGTCAACGGCAAGAAACAACCACTACGGGTCCCAACGGTACCGGCATATAGCCTAAACATGATCTTTAGCATGATTGACAGCTCAATTACTTTAGTACGTAAAGATTTCATGGTTACAGATAAGGTCGGGTAACTACACAGTACCACAGAAATAACAGAGTCATAAATTACATGGTGCACGCCCACACGCCCCTCACCTATTATGTCCGCCACCTCAACACCAAACACATAACACATAATTCGAGGTTTCATACCTTCAGCACCAAGTTTAGAAGTGTTATTTACCTCGAAGAAGCCATTTTTAATACCGAGCAAGCCAAGACTATGCTCCAAAAATACCATCTCACGCGTACCAACTTCCAAACGGCTCAAAACTAGCCAAAAGAAACTGAAAAAACTTCAAATAATGCCAAAAGAAACAAACCCATCGATAAATGTTGAATCTTTAATCAAAAGCCCAAAATCATCCAAAAAGTCCAACCTGGGCCCGCACCTCGGAACCTGACAAAACTTATAAAATCCGATAATTCATTCAATTACAAGTCCAACCTTACTAGTTTCGCTCAAATCCGACTCCAAATCGATGTTCAAAACACAAAAATTCGCTTTACGAAACTTTAGGCTAAAACTCCTAATTTCTCTTTAAAATTCGTCAACCAATTGCCAAGAATGAAGATAGATTCATGAAATAAAATCAAAACCAAGTGTAGAACACTTATCCTAATCCTTTTGATAAAAATTGCTCCAAAAATTGCCTCAATCCGAGTCCCACATCTCAAAATATGAAGAAAGAACCAAACCTCGATTTTATAACTTCTGCCCAACATTTTCGCATATGCGGCTAAAATGTCGCATCTGCGACCTCCGCTTCTGCGAAGAAATCCCTGAATAGCCATCACCGCTTCTGCGATCCGTTACCGCTTCTGCGATCACGCTCCTGTGCTCAGTGATCCGCATCTGCGGTTGCGCAGGTGCCCCTAAGAACCTGCACCTGCGATCCACATGCCCAGCTCCATTCACGCTTCTGCGATGACACTGCCACTTTTGCGACTCCGCACACACGCCCATAACTCGAGTCATTCCAATTAGGTAGGTGAAGAGTCTCTTTCGAGCGAGATCCTTTACCGCGCCTAACTAAATGAAAGAAAGTAAGAGAGAGAGTGGCCGCCTTCCGCAGATACGGTCACACCAGAACCAGCAGCCTCAGCAATTTAACATGAAATGAAAATGATTCACAAACTCACCCGAGCCACTCGGGACCCGTCCAAATATACCGACAAGTCCCATAGTATAACACGGACCTATTCGAGGCCTCAAATCACACCTAACAACATCGAAACAATGAATCGCACCTCAATTCGAACTTGATGAACTTTGAACTTTTCAACTTCCAAAAATCGTACCAAAATATAGCAAATCAATCCGGAACAAACCCAAATTTTGCACACAAGTCCCGAATGACATAACGAAGCTATTCTAACTCCCGAGACCACAATCTGAACCCGATATCCATAAGTTCAACTCTCGATCAAACTTTTGAACTTTCCGAACCTTCAAATTTCTAACTTTCGTCAATTTGTGGCGAAACCTTCTAGAAGCATCCAAATGCAAATTCGGGCTTACGCCCGAGTCCAAAATCACCATCCGGACCTACCGGAACCATCAAAGCTCCGTCTCGATGTCAAATTCACAAAAAGTCAAACTTGGTCAACTCTTCCAATTTAAAGCTTCAACAATGAAATACCTTCTTCCAAATCGATTCCGAATAACCTGAAAACCAAAACCGACGATTCACATAAGTCATAATACCTCATACGGAGCTACTCATGCCCGTAACTACCGAGCGAAGTAAAAATACTCAAAACAACCGATCGGATCGTTACACAATTCTTCTGTTTATTTACAATTAATAAATGAATATTATTTTGGAGTTGCGAGTTTATGAGAAAGTGAATCAACGAGTCATGTTTCTAAAAGAAAATGACCCTCTTTTTTTTCTTTTCTTTTCTTCCCATATCACTTCAAAGCCCTAGTATGGCTTGGGCGCTAGCGCTTTACTAATATAAGAAAAACTCAAGCTCTTATGTTAAACGAAGTTGTGAGCCTACTTAAATATAGCTAACGATTATCAAGTCTACGACAAACGTAGGGCTAAAACAAGCAAAGCAAGCTTTCCCCCTTCATTCATTGTGGGCTGCACCTCACCGCAGGTATTGAATGAATGAAATGATTGGAGATCCTCCGTCCCTCTTGCTAATTACCAAGAACTTTGTTGTCACTAGTAAATTAGACCGTCCTCTCAAAAAAGAACTCGGAAAGGTAGCATTAATTTTTTTGCATGTCCATTAAGAAAACAATAAATACAAGGTGTAGTTTAATGACATAAAAATGTGAATTATGAAAAAAAGAAGTTATTGGGGTTAAATTGAAAAAAATTATTTGCAGTTTTAAATTATGTTTGGACATGCATTTTACTTGAAAAAAATATTGTAGTTAGCGAGGGATAATTAAATCTTACATGAAAAACGAAAAACCCACTTTTCAAATTTGAAAACTCATCTTTAAAAAAAGTTTGAAGAAGTTAGTCCAATGTATAACCAAACAAATTTTGAAAAATAATTTGAAAAAGGGAAAAAAAATTATGGACAAACGGGTCATTATCTCTAATAAATGATTTTTGATAATTGAGCAATATTAAAAAAAAACTACTATTTTTTAGTATTAACGGTATAGTTGAAAAGAATTAATAATTTTAGTCTTAAATTCCTAAAATGACAATTGCGTTAGGATTAATTTTTTAGCTACAATTAAAAAGGACGGATGGAGTATCGTACTGTACTAATTTTTCCATAAATTTATCATAGAATAAATTACACAAATATATTTTCATAATATAAATCATGTGAAGATACATCTAGTGGCGGAGCCACCCTTTCCTAAGGGGTGACATCCCTCGACAAAAAATTATATTCTATAAATAGATTAAAAAAGGTGTATAAGTATATGTTGAATTTTCTTGATTTCTTTGATTTTTTTTAAAGTTTCGTTAGTGAAATTTTCCGTTCCACTATTGGATACATCTATCTCTATTTTCAACTCAAACAGTACTTACACTTAATATACTATGAAATCCCATATTAGCTTGTGTAGTATTTTATGAGGGTATTAAATGTTTAGTTTTGAAAAAATATGGGACAGCAACACGCCTTGATAAAAGTATTTTTCACGTTTATGATAATCCAACTATATATAACAAGAAAATTGTATCATTCGTTAGGATGGACCTTCATTTTGCATCTAAGTAGGAAAAAGGAACAGGGATTTATTATTAGAAAATTTTCTGCATATTTAAATTTGATTAATCTATTTATAATGGCTCGACAATTTAACTTGAGAGACTAAGAAAATGTAGGTGAATGTGGTATTGAGATGTGCATTATTCTTTTCAAGGCACAATTAATTAATAAATGAACATTTCTACTTTTGAAAAGTGAGTTCTTATATTAGCAAGGGGTATTAATTATTTTATCAGGTCAATTTTATTAAAAAAAAATTATAAATTTTATATAGTATCGATAATTTTATAAATACTTTTTGAAATTGTCACATGCCTAGACTCTTCTAAGCTTTCAGTTCAATTCAACTAATTTTGATACTTTAATGTTGAACAATAGGTTTCAAATAATATAATGAATAAGAACAGAAATAGAGCTTTTAGGAACGTGTTACCTGTGGGTTTTTTTTTGGTTCTTTACTATTTGCACAATAATCCCTTAACTAATAGTTTTGGTTGTTTGTTCCTTTAATTTTATAACGTTATTAGATTTTTATGGGTCAATAGTGACAAATAGTATCATAGCCTCTTTTCTGGAGCTTTCATACCCTATAGGCCTCCATTTGAGTTGAACCCTCCCACCCAAGCTCCGGATCGAGTTTACTAAAATTCATAAGTTTTTGCTATAAAACATACACATGATGGAGCTACTTTTGAGTAGATGGAAAACTTATCAAGCTTCAAAAGCAAGTTATTCAGTTCACTAGCCCACGAGTTTACGAGTTGATTGTTACTAACAAATGTGGTGAGCATGGTAAATTCTTGAATTTACTTGTTGGGTTTTGGATGTGTTTAATTAATATATTAAATACTTAAAAGAGGGTGAATGAGAAATGGAGGGAAATAAAATTTTTGAGTGAAATTTTAAGTTCCCCCTTGGCAAATGGGCATTGTCCCATATTGGAAGAGGAAGAGGTTTTTTATGGGTATATAAGCAATTGCTCTTCTTCTAGCTCTTAAAGAGTTGAGAAGAAGGCAAGCCTCGCGCCGTCGTCGTCGTCGCTCGCTCGGCTTCGGCTGCGGCTTCGGATTTGGTCAATTGATTGATTAACTTTTTGGACCAAATTTATTTGTTAATAGTAAAATATTAACAGAAATATTATTAAATATTTGTTTTAATAACAAAATATTAATATTAAATCCAATCCGTTTTTCTGTTTTGGTAACAGAAAAGTAACTACCCTCTTCAATTTTCCCTCTTTATTTTCCCTCTTTATTATTGAGTAAATGGCCATTTATGTAATGGCATTTATGCTGTGGGCGTTTTGCATAAACAGCCATTCTGAAGAGTTGCACCTCTTCAGATTTCAGCCTAACTTTGGCTATAAATACAACACTATTCTGCTCAGAATTTCACTACGATTTTCTGAGTTTCTTCTCCTTCTTCTGCATACTTTTAGCATCAAACAAAGCAAAAAGTNAGCGCTGGGTTCGCCCACCTCGACTGGGATCAAGGCCTCGGCTCCGTAAACCAAAGAGAAAGGAGTGGCACCGGTACTAGTCCTTTCGGTTGTCCGGTAGGCCCATAGGATTTCGGGCAGCATTTCTCTCCATTTTCCTTTTGCGTCTTGTAACCTTTTCTTTAGGTTCTGAACGATGGTCTTGTTGGTCGACTCAGCCTGCCCGTTTCCGGTGGGATGGTACGGGGTTGACAATACCCTCTTGATCTTGTTATCCTCGAAGAATTTTGATACCTTGCTCCCAACGAACTGTTTCCCATTGTCACATACTATTTCGGAAGGCATCCCGAACCGACACACGACGTGGTCCCAAAGGAAGTCGATTACTTCTTTCTCTCGAACCTTTTCGTAAGCCTGCGCTTCAACCCATTTGGAGAAATAGTCAGTAACCAAAAGAATAAATTGAGCCTTACCTGGAGCTCGAGGAAGCGGGCCCACTATGTCCATTCCTCATTTCATGAAAGGCCATGGGGAGATGACCGAATGCAGCAGCTCAGCAGGCTGATGGATGAATGGCGCATGCCTTTGACACCTGTCGCATCTTCGTACAAATTCCCTTGCATCCTGTTCCATGTTGACCCAGTAGTATCCAGCTCGAATTATTTTTCGGACCAACGCATCCGCGCCCGAATGGTTGCCACATGACCCTTCATGGATTTCCCTTAATACGTACTCTGTGTCTCCGGGGCCAAGGCATATGGCGAGTGGTCCTCCGAAGGTTCTTTTATATAAGACTCCGTCCTCGGCCAAACAAAAACGGGCCGCTTTTGTTCTCAATGCCCTTGATTCTTTGGGGTCCTGTGGGAGTTTTCCTGTTTTTAGATAGTCCACATACCTGTTTCTCCAGTCCCAAGTAAGGCTAGTTGAGTTGACCTCGGCGTGCCCTTCTTCTACGACCGACCTCATTAG
>NC_031994.1:64985493-65030648 GCF_001879085.1 Nicotiana attenuata
TCATAGAAATTATTGTACATGTTTACCTCAGTCTCTATTATTTGCTAATATTCTGTGATACTTGATGTGCGCTGTGTCCCCTTATTTGTTGATGATGGTGAGGCTAGTGAGGTACATGACTGAGTGAGGCCGAGGGCCTGGTTGTGAGGATATTAATACCATAACGCGTGAGTTGTCCGCGTAGCACGTGAGTTGACCGTGCGGGTCCAGGTATTGATACCATAGCGCGTGAGTTGTCCGCGTAGCACGTGAGTTGACCGTGCGGATCCAGGTATTGATATGGTAGCACGTGAGTTGTCCGTGCTTAGCGCTTGGGCTTTGGGAGCCCCTCCGGAGTCTGTACACACCCCCAGTGAGCGCAGAGTGTTGAGTGTATTGAGTATTGAGTGTTCAGTGCTGAGTGCGAGTGCTGAGTGATGGAGTGATATTGTTGTGAAGTTGCATTTACTTTTGCTGTTGCTGCATTTTTCTGTTAAATTTCTTTGTGGCATTTACTGTGTTATGGAATTTACCTGTTTATTCATGTTATTTTTTAAAATTGTGAAAAATAAATAATTGGACTATTTTGCTCAGCTCGTCACTACTGCTCAGTTCCTTAGTTATTTCTGTTACTACTGAGGTGGTTGTACTCATACTACACCCTGCACTTTATGTGCAGATCCAGGTGAGTTAGAGCGCGGCGATCGTTCGGGCCTGCTATCTTTGGAGACTGCAAGGTAGCTGCTAGCGTCCGCAGGGCCTTGTTACTCCTTCTGTATTTCTTCTTTGGATTGTATCGATAGTTAGACAGTTATATCTCTTAGTTCATAGTTTTAGACGCTCATGACTTAGTGACACCCCGATGTTTGGGACTCGTTTCCGTATTTTGTATTATTTATATTTAGAGTTGGTTTACTTTTTCAGGAATTAAATTATTGGAAATGTTTTATTAAATTCTTATAATCAAATTAGTAGTAATATTTTGGGAATAGGCTTGCCTTGTAACACGATAGGCGCCATCACGACCAAGGTTAGATTTTGGGTCATGACAATTATCCTCACATTGTTTTGATAGAAAGTTTGGTCCTCAGTCATGGTTTATACCTGTTTATTGCTTAATCTTGTTCATCACTCTTTTTAATATACGAAAGTGTTTTGGGCTGAGTTCCTTGAGTTTGTACTGAGATGCCCGAGTGGCTTGTGAGGCTGACGAGTGTGTGAGGCCGAGTGCCGGATTGTGAGGATAGTTATGGATCGGGCTGCACGCCGCAGCTTTATATATATATATATATATATATATGGATCGGGCTGCACGTCGTAGCGATATGTTGGATTGGGCTGCACGCCGCAGCGATATAGAGCTTGGGCTGTAGGAGCCCCTCCGGAGTCCGCACGCCCCCAGTGAGCGCAGTCGACTATATATTTATGGATCGGGCTGCACACCGCAGCAGTTATTATTATAAGGTTCCTATTGAGCGTGAGTGCTGATTGATGAGAGTTGAGTCACGAGTGACTGAGAGGCTTGCCCGAGGGCTATATATATATGAGTGATACCTTGCCCGAGGGGCTTGTTTTACGAAATTACTGTTTTCACTCTTCCTTTATACTAAGCCTCTATTGAAAATGTTGAATAAATATTTTAAATAACTTTCATTAAATCTGGAGTTTTTGCAAGCTGTTCGGAATTTAATTACTGATTGATCTTGTTATTTCCACCGAGGTTTTTATGTTATGAGATGTATATGATTTTAAATGCTCGTCACTGCACTCAATCTTTATTTGTAATTGTTACTTACTAAGTTGGCGTACTCACATTACTCCCTGCACCTTGTGTGCAGATCCAGGTGCCAGAGCACCCGAGTGAGAGCTGTTTCTTTCTTTCTGAGCATTTTCGGAGTTAGCAATGTAGCTGCATGGCGTCCGCATCCCTGCCTTTCTCCTTCCTATCTTTTAGTATTTATTTTTATCAGACTCATCTTGTATTGAGTAGACAGTATCAGATTGTATTCTAGTGGCTCATGACTAGTGATACCGGGATCGGGCAGTGTTTGTTATTTTGCATATTTGTTTCCGCTTGTTTTGAAATGTTTAAACGAAAGATTTGTGATAATATCTGATTAGTAAATGAATTAAAAAGAAAAGACCTTTTGTGTTATAAATGTCGAATCGGCTGGCCTAGTACTGCGTTAGGCGCCATCACGACCGGGGTGGTTTGGGGTCGTGACACGTTCGCCTTTTTTACCCTTTTAAAAACAGATTTCATAATGGATAAAATTATAATTTAAGTTACTCTCCTAAAATTTAGGACTTTGAAATCAATTAAAGTTTTGCATATCATATCTTTCCTTATTAAACTAGATAAGAAAAAGATACATTAATATTAATTTTACCTTATATAAATTATACTAATTAAAAATATATCCTTGGTGTAATACTTGTAAAATCAACACTTTATACGGTGCCTTCATATGATCTCTAATTAAATTGTAATATGAGGACATAAAATCACATATTAAATTAAAATTGTTTAATATGTACAATAACATCTACTTACATGTAAGCGTGTATCAAAACGTGTGAATTACAATTCAAAGTGGAACAATTAAATATGCATTTTAATAGCATATTTAATTATGCTAAATTGTACAATCTTTAATCGATATTATAAAGGCATGAAACCTATATGAAAATATTAGTTGATTTTTTATCCTTAAATAGTTTTGTTTACCCTGGAATCCGGATAACAATTGAATTTATATGGGGTTTTAAGGATCCGTGAACTAAAAGATACAAAAGGTTTGGATTGAGGAAAATAAAAGATAAAATACTACAACAAATTGACTGCTAAAAGTAAATAATCGCAAGAATATAATAATTGCTTAAGAANCCCCCTTGGACAAGGTTTCTCAAACTTTTTTCAACAAAACTGACTCGATTTCATCATCTTCGAGGTCGTTTCCCTTAATCGCGCATGTGTATGCTGTCACATGCTCGTTTGGGTCCGAGGTCCCATTATACTTCGGGATATCGGGCATTCTAAATTTCTTAGGGATAGGTTTTGGGGCGGCACTGGATGGGAACGGTTTTTGTACAAACTTTTTAGCGTCAAGGCCTTTCAGGACCGGAGGTGCACATGGTATTTGGTCGACCCTGGAGTTGTATGTTTCTACTTTTTTATCGTTGGCCTCGATCTTTTCCTCCCCCTTTTCGATTCGTTCGGTCAATTCTTCTAGCCTCCTAAGAACCGCAGATTCAGCATCCGGCCCACCCCGTTCCGGCTGTACTGGGGTCGGATTGATGATTGCAGCTGCACGGGGAGCCTCCTCGGACCTGACAGGCTCCTGGACCCGGCTCTGGAGCTGAGCTATAGCCGATTGCTGGGCTTGCAGCATGTCAAAAATCATTTTAAGGTTGATAGTCTCTTCGCCGACTGCCTGGGCCCTCGAATCGTCCTCTCCCCGGATGCTATGTGATGATCCGGAGGCCTGATCAGTGTTGAGCGCCATCCGGGAATCGGCATCTATCGGGTTTTCGAGCCCGGGCATTCCATTGTTTCCTGTCTGCTGTTCAAGTTCGTTGTTGATTGATTGTGCCATTCTATGAGTTGGTAATTTGAATGTAAGATGGACTCTTTTGCAAAGAACCAGTGTATTGTGATGCGTCAAGAAAGAGTATCAAAGAGCTCACTAATATCCTTAGCCCCACGGTGGGCGCCAAACTGTTTACCCTGGAATCCGGATAACAATTGAATTTATATGGGGTTTTAAGGATCCGTGAACTAAAAGATACAAAAGGTTTGGATTGAGGAAAATAAAGGATAAAGACTCAACAATTGCTGTTAAAGTAAATAATCGCAGAATATAATATTGCTTAGAACAATTGTGCTTGATAGCGTACAAGAATTGAGAGAGATGGTACTGTAGTGTAATGGTTTCCGATCCCCTCTTTATGGGGTCTTCTCCCCTTTTATACATTTTGATTAAGGGTAAAAATAAGGTAGGTAAATTAATTACATCGTGGATCCCTGTAATTACGCCTTAATGGCCTGAAGTGGTTGAGAAAATCACGTTTGGGCGAGATATCCGGCGACGCTTGGTTATCCGTTACGAGTCCGGCTTCCGACCTTGTGTGTTTCTCCATCCGGTGGTGACTCATATCGAGCCCTGCAACGGTCTCGAAATGACTCGACCTCGGTTGTTGACGTGGCCGTCGTTCTACCTTGCATCCAGGTCGGGTTCGATGGCCCCGACTTGCCCCGGACCGGACCCAACCCGGTCGGGCTCAAGCAAAAAAGGGTATCACCCAATACAGTTTCCTTTAGTAATAGAAAATGATTCTTTCTCCTTTAGTTTAAACAGTTTTTGAAAAATTGTTCAACTTTTACAAATATAATCCAACACAAAGGCACGAAATTTTGTTCCAAAACTTTCTCCATAATAATACATATTATATAAAAATGTGAATGTTTGCTTTTTTTATGGATCTTCTAGCATGTTACTTTTAAATTGATGATGACTTCATATTGTTTTTATTTTTCTTAGGATAGTCGACGGGAACATATATTGTTTCTGAAACATATCCTTTCATAATGAAAAAATTAATTGGGTATTGGTTTTTTCAAGTACGATGGGCATGAGTCTTTGTATATTTTGCACCTCCAGTTCTATGTGTTTCGCTCCCTCAACTCTTGTGGTTTCTTTATGGTACTTCACATCCGGTTAAACTTTCTCATATGAAATCTAATTTAAATTAATTTGATTCAAATTTTTTATTTTTCATGAATACTCCTAGTCATAAGATCCTTCTCAACTCGTCAGATTGCATTTCGGAAAAGTTGTATGTTCAAGCAAAAAATTAAAACAATTTCTTTCTTTTCTTTTTTGGACAAACACTTAATTTCTTAATATTTTTTCGAATATCAACTTCAAATATTATCTGAGTTCTCTTCAAATATTTTTTTTCATTATTTCAAATCATGTTGTTTAAACGATACATTCATTAATTGATCGTTCTCTAATTTCTCTCTATATATTTTTTATACGAACGAAAGCTTGCAACAATGTAGTCTAACCTTGAGATGGTTATCATAAACTCATAAATTTGATAATATTCTACTGTTCTCCTCATTATTTTATTCTATTTATAATTGATAATTAAAAAAGTAAGCTCCCATTTTTTCATGTCATTTTACTACTACTATTTTCCGTTCAATCTTTGCTGCAGTGCTCGTATTGTAGGTTTACAAATAAGAAAAATTATGGATGGGCTAATTATTGAATTTATTATTATTTTAATTGTCGGTTCAGACATATTATTTATTACAATTTTAGTGAATTTTTATACATTAATTTAGGTTTCATAAATGAAAGTACTGGATTATGATAAATCGACTGCCCGAATGCTACATTCGCGGTCCGCCTCTGCCAAGCACTATACTGAACATCGTTTGCTTGCAAAAAATGTCTCCGGGTGTTCTTTTAAGGATTGATGTATTATCTTTTGTCTATTAAAAAAGGTATGGCAAATAACACCCGTCAAATTTTTTTTTAATCGAAAGCAAATACATATTATTATTATTATTATTAATTAAATAAATCGTAGCGTTTAGCAGTTTATTATTATTATTAATAATTAAATAAATCCGCCCCTGCTGGCTGCTGCACAGGCTGGTTTTGGCGGACAAAAATCAGGCCCGTGACAGTAAGCCGCTCCATTTTTTTCCCAAAGTGCAATTAAATAATTAAATGCCAACTTTCCCCGCAAATACTAATCTTCGCCGAGTTTTTGATCAAACAGAAAAGCACAAATCAATTTAAACTGCTAGTTGCACAGAAAGGCATCCGAACATTGCTGATGCTGTCGAAAAGTTTGCAACAGAAAGAATCTTGACAACTCTGTACACATGAAATGACAGTCTTGGTCTACCATTTTTAATGTACAAACCAACCAATTATGCTGGAAAGCCTAAGGTAAAACTGTTGGGTTTTGGATGTGTTTAATTAATATATTAAATACTTAAAAGAGGGTGAATGGGAAATGGAGGGAAATAAAATTTTTGAGTGAAATTTTAAGTTCTCCCCCTTGGCAAATGGGCATTGTCCCATATTGGAAGAGGAAGAGGTTTTTTATGGGTATATGAGCAATTGCTCTTCTTCTAGCTCTTAAAGAGTTGAGAAGAAGGCAAGCCTCGCGCCGTCGTCGTCGTCGCTCGCTCGGCTCGGATTCGGATTCGGTCAAATGATCGATTGATTGATTAACTTTTTGGACCAAATTTATTTGTTAATAGTAAAATATTAACAGAAAAATATTTGTTTTAATAACAAAATATTAATATTAAACCCAATCCGTTTTTCTGTTTTGGTAACAGAAAAGTAACTACCCTCTTCAATTTTCCCTCTTTATTTTCCCTCTTTATTATTGAGTAAATGGCCATTTATGTAATGGCATTTATGCTGTGGGCGTTTTGCATAAACAGCCATTCTGAAGAGTTGCACCTCTTCAGATTTTAGCCTAACTTTGGCTATAAATACAACACTATTCTGCTCAGAATTTCACTACGATTTTCTGAGTTTCTTCTCCTTCTTCTGCATACTTTTAGCATCAAACAAAGCAAAAAGTAAGTGTGATTGTGTAATTCGTTCTATCCTGGGAGGAAATAATCCATAACCTTGGGTACTAGGAGGGGATTAAATTCCTTAAGGAAACACTGTGAATTCAGTGGGCTCGAATTGGTTTTATGTCATTTCTGTTTATGTTCATTTCTATTTATACTCATTTATATTTCCAGAATTATTTTACAAATACAGTCTACTAACACTACTTTTGAGAAATAAAAATGCTACAAATATGGATGGGACTACAATGATAAGACGGAAGAGAGTAGTTATCTTAAGGTGCAAGAATTTCGTAACTGCAATACTTTTGAGTCATGCCTGACTATTTTCACATAGCTTTCATATATAACAGGGCATTGTATTACTCGTTTTCTACTTCTCTTAACATTTGTCTTTTCCTTGCTTGCTATGGTTTGATACTAACTTACTTCTCAGTATTCGTTCCATTGAAGCAGAAGATGATGAAAAGTGCAGGAGGCTTAAATTTCTAATTTCTCTCTTGTTTTCAATAGCAACAACTACTTCCAAATGTAGGAATGGAGCTCTGACGATCATGTTCCTAGAATAAACTTGGTTGAAGCATATGCCGACGTATTTGAGCCCCTCGCAAAGCAATGTTGGGACTTTTTGATGGATCATCTACTTCCTGGATACCTGAATGAGGCGAAGCAAGACAACGACAACTTTACCTCAGTGTCAAATAAGTTGGGGTCAACTATATGATTCTTCACTGACCATGTTTTTTCATTTTAAAAATCTCACAAGAAAGTCGAAGGAGGAACACAAAGTAAAACCTTTGGTACTGCTTTTTTGTGACGACCCGACCAGTCGTCTCATGAGTTACCGCTCCGTTTCCCCCATTTCTGCTTCTTTATGCTTCATTATCCGTGTTTTATGTGGTCGAGTTGATTGGTTTGTGGTTGGAGTGGAATTGGTAAGGAAATGAGACACTTAGTCTCTTTTAAGAAGGCTTAAGTTAGAAAAGCCAACCGGATGTTGACTTATGTGTTAGAGGGCTCGGTTGTGAGTTTCGATGGTTCGGTTAGCTTCGGGTGGTGATTTGTGACTTAGGAGTGTGATCGGAAGTGGTTTTGGAGGCCCGGTGTAGAATTAGGCTTGAATTGGCAAAGTTAGTATTTTGGCGAATTCCGGTTGATAGGTGAGATTTTGATCCGAGGGTCGGAATGGGATTCCGAGAGTTGCTGCAGCTTCGTTGTGTGATTTGGGATGTGTGTGCAAAATTTCAGGTCATTTGGATGTGGTTTGGTTGGGTTTTTTATCAAAAGCGTATTTCGGAAGTTTTTAGAAAACTTAGGCTTGAATTCGACGTGAATTGATAGATTTAGTGTTGTTTGAGGTGTTTTGATGATTGGAACAAGTTTGAATGAGGTTTTAGGACGTGTTGGTGCTTTTGGTTGAGGTCCCGGGGGCCTCGGAGTGGTCTCGGATGGCTAATGGGAAGAGTTTTGGACTTGTGTAATTGCAGAACTTCTGCTGCTTTTGGTGGTTTCGCACCTGCGGTTTAGGGACCGCAGGTGCGGCATCGCATGTGCGAAGGGTTATCCGCAGATGCGGATTTGTGGAGTGAGGTCAGGAACCGCAGATGCGGAATAGGGACCGCACCTGCGGAGCCGCAGATGCGGCTATTGGACCGCAGATGCGGTTAGGCGGGATTTAAGTGAATTCCGCAGATGCGGAGAAATGACCGCAGAAGCGGGTAATTGACCACAGATGCGGTTTTGACTGGGCAGAAGGTATAAATGAATCTTCTTCGCGATTTTTGAAGGGTTTATTCATTTTTAGCTTCGGACTTAGAGTTTTTGGGCAATTTTGAAGAGAGATTTCAAGGGAACTTCAATAAGGTAAGGATTTTGGACCTAAAACACAATTCTATGGTGATATTTCATGAATTAAGACTGAAAATTAAGGAATTTTTGGACTAAAAATGGAGGTATAGGGCTTGAGATAAGAGAGTCTAAATTGGGGATTTGAGGGGTCAATTGAACTCCGATTCTTGTGTTTTTGATAGGTATGAACTCGTGGGGGGATAAGGAATCTAATAATGTAAAAATTTTTGAGTTTCGAGAAGTGGGCCCGGGGCTCGGATTTTTCTAATTTCGGGATTTTTGATATTTTTCGATTGTTTTCGCTTGGGTTTTGTTCCCTTAGCCTATTGTGACGTATTCGTTCTGGTTTTGGTCAGATTCGACACGCGAGGAGGCCGACTTGAGAGGCAAGGGCATAGCGAGCTAGAGCTTTAGCCGGTTTGAGGTGAGTAATGAATGTAAATGATGTCCTGAGGGTTTGAAACCCCGGATTTGCACATCGTAGTGCTATATTGAGGTGAGACACGCGCTTGATGATGAGCGTGGGGTCGTTTACTATTGGGGATTGTGACTTGGTCCGTCCCGAGTGATGCTTTTACCGCGTATTTGATTGAAGCTTAATTGATATCATCATTATTTGGACTGATTGCCATATTTGGGCTTCGTGCCAACTATTTGAACCCTTCGGGGAGTTCTTATCATCATTTCCTCACTGTTTTGATTTATTACTTGAACTCAGTCGTACCGTTTTCTACTATTTTACAACTCAGCCACTTTTACTCGGTTTTTTAAAACTAAAATGATATGTTAAATGATGTTTTGGGTTGAGGACTACTGTTTTACTAATGCCCGAAGGGCTTACATAATTTCTGGACTGAGTATGGCCAAGGGCCAGATGTGAGGATACTATGGGATCGGGTTGCGCACCGCAGCAGTGTTATACTGATATTGATATGAGGCCGAGGGCCTAGATTGGTGCCACGAGATGTCTTGTTATTGCGCTTGGGCCGTAAGGGGCCCCTCCTGGAGTCTGTACACCCCCAGTGAGCGCCGTCGATGATAAATATATGGATCGGGCTGCATGCCGCAGCGGGTGCTATAGAGTACCGTTCTATGTGATGATTTTTCTTTTACTGTCTATCACTTGACTGCTTATGTGTTGCAGAATTATCATATTTCGTTTTCCATTGGTTTATTGCTTTCATATTACTTGTTTTAAACTGTCGTATATAGATTACTCTGTGTTTCTCCAGAATTTCTTATCTTCAGTCATTATTTATGCTTATTACTCACTGGGTCGGAGTACTCACATTACTCCCTGCACCTTGCGTGCAGATCCAGGTGCATCTGAGGCTGTTGAGGATTTTCAATCGGGCAACACATATCCGCGAGTATCGAGGTAGCTGCATGGCGTCCGTAGCCCTGATCTCTCCCTTCTATCCTTTGTTTTATCCTCATTTCCTAGACTGATTATGTAATAGGCTGTTAAACTTGTATTAGAGGCTCAGACTTGTGACACCGGATCTGTTCGGGCTATGTAGTGGTATTATCATTTGAATTTCCGCATATTTAACTCTTGCTCCAAGCTTGTATTATGGTAATTAGGCAGTTTAACTGTTTTAGCTAATAATAAACTTTATAAGAAAAAGGGTGAGGTTGTTAGTTGGTCAGGCTTGCCTAGCAGTGTGTTGGGCGCCATCACGACCTGGGGTTGGGGTCGTGACATTTTTGCAATAGTAGTTACAGATTTTTTAGGTTTTGCTGCTTCTTCTGCTGTCAAAATAGCAGTTTCATTGTTCTCAATATACAACCCCTTAAACTTGACACTAATTTTCATTTAAACACCTCAACTGAGGCTTTTTTCCATCAAACACTTAATCTATTATTAAATTGTACCTATTAGACATATTTGACTTATGTGGCAAAGTGCGTGCTCCACACTTGTTCTAAGAGCGTGACTTTATTAAGGTCCCCTTTTATTTCAGAATGTATATAATTGATAAATTTAAGTCCTTAAAAACTAAGGGGAGCATATACAATGGGATTGACTTTTATTTATTGCTAGTGCTTTGTTTGGTTGATAGGTGAAGATGGTGGCATGACTGGAGACACCAACTTTATTAACCAAATTGTTTTTCAATCTCAACAAAGATTTTTAGGGGTTTTTGCAGCTTTGCTTTGTTTATCAGATTGCTTTGATCGCCTTTGAAAAAGATATTGTTTCTAAGCAAGAACATCTAAGAATTCGAGGGAATAGTGAGGTGGAGGTGGGGAGGTTACGGTGGGCGGGAGGGGAGCACATCTCTAACATTTTTTTAACTCAAATCCATGCGGCGTCTTTTCATTCGTTATTTTCCATGTCAGCGCGTGTGAACTTCACGCATTACTTTTCTTGCATTGGTTAGTCTCTGAGGTGTTTAATAGGTACACATCGATTGAAGTTAGAGTATCTAATGGGAACAAGCCTCGGTGTTAGAATAGGATTAGTATTATACTCTTACACTGGTATTTATTTATACTGCACTAGAGAGTTGTACAAATATGCTTATATTCTTGTACAGAGGACAACTTATAAATACAAAACCCTTACCCTGTTTAGGGTAAGCACAACATTTGTACCAATTATATCATGGTATCAGATACAAGAGGCGATCCTGAGTATTAATCCCGTCATCTTCCAGTGTTTCTCTCTCCGGAGACTTCGTCTTCCCGTTACTCTGTTGCTGTTCTTCTATGTTCTCTGCTGCTACGGGCACTTCGTGGCTTTGGTTCTTAACAATTCCTTCTAATTCTTCATCATATTTGCTTATTCACGTTGACTTTGAAGTGGGTTTTCCTCTATCTACATTTAATCTTTTTATCACCATTGACGGTGGACAAACTCTAGCGATTATATCAATTGAGTTTAGGTACTGCCGCTATTAAATTGTTATTGATTGGGTGTTATTATTTGGGTAATCTATTTATTGCAATTATATTCAATTTGCTTCGGTGCTTCCATTACTTTGGTGCAACATGATTCTTTTTGGATTAGCATTATTCTACTTTTACATGATGGCATCTGCAATCCCTTTCTCTGTTCATATAAAGGATTTGGTCCTGAAATATTGCACCAAACCAATTATTTGAAATGGACTCATGTACTTCAACTGGTGTTGGAGATGTTTGATCTCTTTGGCCATATTGATGGTTCTAATGTGGCACCTTCACAATTTCTGCTTGTTACTGAGGGTTCATCATCTGTTAAGCAAATCAATCCTGAATATTCAAAGTGGCGTAGGGTTGACCGTCTTATTATTACTTGGATTCATGCTACTATACATTCTGATCTCATTCCTTTACTCTATGATTTCTCTACTGCTGCTGATGCTTGGTCTAGGCTTAAAATACATTTTCTTCATCAGTCTACTGCCCGTGAGATGCAGTACAAACATAGTCTTCAGACATTTAAAAAAGGAGACCTATCGATTGATTTGTACATGGAAAAGATACGTGAATCTGCCGATTGCCTTCATTCTATCGGTCGTGGTGTGGATGAACCTGAATTGGTACGTTGTTCTTTGAATGGACTTCCTGTCTCTTATGAATAATTTATTGTTATGGCTTTGAATATGCGCCCTCCTCTAACTTTTGCAGAGTTGTGGAGTATGCTCATTACCCATGAGGTGCACACTCTGCCTACAAGTGATGTGGCCTATGCTCCTCTGCCTACCGCTTTGTTAGCTGGTTCATCTTCTTCTGTTGGTCCATCTTCTGGCCGTGGTAACTTCGTTCTTTATCGAAACTATCATTGTGGGCAATCTGGTCGTGGTCATGGCCTTGGTCGACGAGGTCGTGGTTCTCCTTCTCAATTGTCTTATGGAGGTCATTATCAGCAAAATGTTCAGCAGCAATTCACAGTTCCTCATGGATATGATAAGGGTGTTCTTGGTGCTTCCCCTATATAGATGCCTCCATTTTCCATGCCGAACCCGACTACTCCTATGGATACTTGTCAGATTTGTAGTATGACTAGCCATACAGTTATCTCTTGTCCGCAGTGTCATAATTATTCATTTGCCCCCACCATAGCTCAAGCACACTTGGCAGGCTTGTCTCTCCATTCCCCGACTGACAAAAATCGGTACTTGGGTTCGGGAGCGACCTCACACATGTCTTTTGACCAAGGTAATATTTCTTTTCCTACTCCTACTTTCAATAATTCTATACTTGTTGACAATGGTGAATCAGTTCCTATTCAATCTATTGGTTCTTCCTCCTTGTCCACTTCGTCGCATACTTTTCCGTTGCCCTATGTCTTATGTGTTCCACTTCTTCGTAAAAGTTACTTTCTGTTCATCAATTTTCCTAAGATAATATTTGCTCAATTAAATTTTTTCCTTGGGGTTTTGTTGTGAAGGATCTGCAGACGGGGAAAATGCCACACTGACGGGCCTCTGTATCCATTTCTTCAACCTACTTCTTGCTCGTCCTCTTTATCAGAAGCCCTCACTGTCTCCTTGGTTCCTGCATCAGTTTGGCATGCTCATCTTGGTCATCCAGGATCTATAGTCCTTGCGTCACTTAGGTCAAGAAATTTTATTTCTTTTAATAATACAGACCTTGGGTCGTTCTTTTGTAATTCTTGTTAGACTTCTAAGCATTCTAAATTACCATTTTCTATTAGTTCTTCTTCTTCAACTCATGTGTTAGAGTTGATTCACTCTGATGTATGGATGTCACCCATTGTATACGGCTAAAATCAGAGAGCCCGATTTTGTGACCGTTATGACATTCCACGCCCTCCTCCAGAAGCCTCGAGGTACAGTTCAAAGTTCGACCTCGGGGGTCCCCTATGCTCGACCTCGGGGCAGCGCAAGTCGGTGGCTACCAGCGGGAAGTTTCCAAGACACGTTACCAAAGTTGACAATATCTGCAAGAAAAGTACTAGCCTGTACCAGACTAGTAAATAGTTGTACCAGCTATGTCTCTTTGTAATAAATGCACATGTACTATATTGGGATTCCCTATCCTATATAAAGGGGATCCTTGTTATAGAGAAAGGAGGAGATATACAACACACTACATTCAATACAAGAACATTCTCTGCTCTCTAGCTTAAACATATTCTCTTGGTCTCATTATTTACATTTATTGCCTATATTCATTGTGTTCTATTAATTGTCCATCATTTATTGCTCATTATTGATCATAAAGAGGCGCCATCGCAGCTCTCATAACTGTTAACCCTTCATCGATCGCCCTTAGCCGGGCGTCGGACTCGACCTCGAGGCCCCATATATGCCAGCTCGAGGCCCCGACTTCCAGCCAATCGGTTTGATTATTATACTATCTACAAGCTCTTACCTTATCTTCTAATCTCTCACTTAGCATCTATTACCTAACAACTAGCATAAAAATAGATCACGTATTTTTAGAACCACAATATCAAATCTAATTGTCATTACCATTTTCAAGGTAAACAGTTTGGCGCACGCCGTGGGGCTAAAAATAATAGTGATTGTTTTCTTGCTGGTTTACTACATAACGCAAGTTATCTTTCACACTTTTCCTTGTCCAAGATCTTTGATTTCAGGTCAAAATGTCTAACTCAGTAAACGCACATGAAAACAACGGTCTTGAAAACCATGGAGAGAATGGTGCAGTTGTTCCAGGTATTGGTGTACCACCATGAAACCCTGAGAACATACCAAAGCCGATCACCGCGGATGTGGTCTCACGTGATGCCCAACACGTCGATATAAGCTCCCAAACTAACAGGAGCGTACGCCAAGGAGACCCACAAGAAGCTCTGAAAACCCCAGCTCGGGAGAAACAGGAGGTTAGCCTTCACGTTATTTTTAAAATGTTACAAGCACGGCAGCACCGGAAACGGCTCCTCGAGCCAAACAGGTACTAGAAAGATCGAGTAACAACGGGTCAGCAGCCGACCCCGCTATTATGAAAATGCTCGAGGACCACATAAAGAAGATTGAATCGGGTGAAAAAATGATAGAATCCAACGACAAAAAGGGTAGAGACCTACAACTCGAGGGTCGACCAGATCCCGGGCGCACCCCTGATCCTGAAGGGTGTTGATTCAGAGAAGTTCGTACAAAAGCCACTCCCACAAAACACCGCTCCAAAGCCCATCCTGAAGGAATTCAGAATGCCCGATCTACGAAGTACAACGGAACCTCGGACCCCAACGAGCACGTCACTGCCCACACTTGTGCAGTAAACGGCAACGTCCTAAGGGACGATGAGCTCGAGTCCGTCCTGCTCAAAAAATTCGGAGAAACACTCTCGAAAGGAACCACGATGTGGTATCACAACCTTGCTCCGAACTCAATAGATTCATTTGCCATGCTGGCAGATTCTTTCATAAAGGCACATGCCGGTGCCATCAAGGTAGCTACAAGGAAATCAGACGTCTTCAAAATCAAGCAAAGAGAGAACGAGATGCTGCGAGAGTTCATATCTCGCTTTCAAATGGAACGAATGGACTACCGCCAGTCTCAGACGACTGGGCAATACAGGCCTTCACCCAAGGTTTGTACGAACGAGGCTCGGTGGTTTCGAAGCAGCTGAAGCAGAATTTGGTTGAATAACCAGCACTGGTCGGATGTCCACAACCGATATCAATCAAAGATCAGGGTCGAGGACGACCAGCTGGGAGCCCCCTCGGGCTCAGTATATCCTAGTAGGCTCCTGGCAAAGGAGCCGAAACCGAACAAGAAAAGATACCAACCATACACCAAAGATAGAAGAAACGCCCCAAGGCGTAACATACCCCAAAATGATCGAGGGATAGATCGAGGTCAGAATCCTCGGAGACTCGTGAGCAGAGTCAAATTCAATAGGCACACAGGACCGACAGAGGCACCCCGCCTGTTGGAATACAACTTCAACGTTGACGTTTCAGACATCGTATCCGCCATCGGTAAAATTAGAAACACCAGGTGGCCAAGGCCTAGACTACCAAATCCGTCGCATAGGAACCCCAACTTAGTATGCGAATTCACGGCACACACGGTCATAGAACCAAAGATTGCAGACAGCTCCAAGAAGAAGTAGCCCCGCTACTCAGCAAAGGACACCTCTGAAAGATACTTAGCAATCGGGCCAAAAATTTGTTCCGAGAAAAAGAGGCGAACAGGAAGAATGAAACAAATGAACCGCAACATGTCATGATCATCCCACGGGAACCCACTATCAAGAGAACAAAAATATCCATCACCAGGGAAAAGCGAACTTGAGGTTACATACTCGAGGACGCTCTCACCTTCAGCGAAGAGGACATCGGGACCTTATCTCAGCCTTATGACAATGCATTGGTAATTTCCTTTCTTGTAAATACATTTCAAATTGAACGTATACTTGTGGATCCAGGTAGCTCGGCCAATATTATCAGGTCAAGGGTCGTGAAGCAGCTCGGACTGCTCGACCAAATCGTTCCCGCCTCTCGAGTCCTCAACGGATTCAACATGGCGAGTAAAACAATGAAAGAGTAAATCACCCTCCTGGTGAACATGGCTGGCACAACCCAAAATATCAAATTCCATGTTATCGAAAGAAACATGAGCATGCAGCGAGAGAGTTATTCGCAGTACACAATGTGGCACCAACATATACACCTCCAACATCGGAGGAACCAAAGGATAAGCAAACAATGAGGTAAACAGTTTGACGGCCATTCACGGATACACCCGAATAAAACAAGCAAAGGACCGTGCCGCATCCTCGGAGCAAACACTAAAGGCATATCGAGGCTCGAAGCGCCATCGCCACTAAGGTATAACCATCTTCCTTTTTTACATCTTACACTAACCTTTGTGCAGATGTCCAATCAGAACAGTCGAAGTGCTGTCCGGCTCGAAGACCTAAAGGTCCCAAAGCATACGTTGCACTCTTTTCCTTCAATCGGATTTTATTCCAAGAAGGGTTTGATCGACAAGGTTTTTTAACAAGGCAACATCTATATGCTACCTAAGGAGAATTCAGCAAGTATTCGAGATTCCTCTTCAATCAACCTCGAATACTGGGGGGCATCCCCCCGGCAGATCATCTCCTCGGAGAAATCAAAACGATCCAAAGAGGGTCTCAATAGGGAAATGATGTATCGAGCCAAACGGTCGAAAGAACCGTGTCTGCATAGAACAATCAAACCCTCAGCGGCAAAAACTATGTATACTTATACCAAGTAATCAAAGAATACTTTCCCCTCAATCAAAACATTTCGCGTTTCAAAGAAGTTCGGTATTTTTTACAAAAACGGCTCCAGAGCCAAAACGTCCCGAACACTCGGGGACTGGCGTCAAAAACTCGAAACCACATGACCCCCGGGTTGGAAGCTTCAAACTCGTAAGCCCTTAATGAGGCAACGTCAAGTCTACAAGAACGGCTCCAGAGCCAAAAATCCTCGACATCTCGGGGACTGTCGTGGACGGTCACCCTATCGAGGTATCAAGAACCCGAGGCTGTAAGACCCCATACGGGCGACCTCGAGCCCGAAAGCCCTCCACGTGGCAATATCAAGAAAATATACGACCTCCACAAGGCGTTACCAGCGCTGTAAGACCTCAAGCCAAGCATGAACTGTACTTGTACCAAGTAACTCATTTATAAGACCTTACAAAAAGGCATCATTCCGAATACTCGGGGACTGACGCCAAAGACTCGAGGCCATATGACCTCCGGGTCGGAAACTTCAAACTCGTAAGCCCTCAATGAGGCAACATCAAATTTACAAAGAATGGCTCCAGAGCCAAAGAAATTCCGACGTCTCAGGGACTGTCATCGATTATCACTCCATCAAACTATCAGGAACTCGAGGCCGTAAGACCCCAAGTGGGCGACCTCGAGCCCGAAAGCCCTCCATGTGGCATTACTAGAAAATGTATGACCTCGACGAGGCATTATCAACCATATAAGACCTTTTAAAGGCAACACCAATATCTGTAAGACCTCAAGCAAGGCATGAACCATACTTGTACCAAGTAAAATTATCTGTAAGACCTCAAGCAAGGCATGAACTATACTTGTACCAAGTAACAATATCTATAAGACCTCAAGCAAGGCATGAACTATACTTGTACCAAGTAACAATATCTGTAAGACCTCAAGCAAGGCATTAACCATACTTGTACCAAGTAACCAAAACTGTAAGACCTCAAGCAAGGCATGTAAAAATTATAAGACCTTACAAAAAGGCATTGCCTCGATCTTAAAGTTAAGGCTATATATTCGAACTTATAAGACCCCTAAAAAGGCATACCCTCGATATAGACGCTGAAAACTACTTCACTCGGGGACTAAAAGGCTCCGGCCAAACACAATGACTACGGTCACAAGGCTGTACCAGCCAAACTAACGCGACTCGGGGACGCCCGACCATCGCTATAAAATCACAGGCCTTCAATTACTTCGAAAAAACTTCAAAAAGAACTGGTTATTCAGGATACCCTCGACTTAAGCAAAAGGGCTTCGATCATATCAGCTCCAAACTACAGGCTTCAAAATCATTCAGCCATCGAGCGAAACCTCCCGAGGTGCTCATCTATCTCCATATAACGGCTCACAATCGAGGTTCTTATCGAATCGTCAAAGAGTCGGGCGAACGCAAAACTTCAAAAAAGTCTTTAATTAGGGGAAAATAAAGCCTATGTTAGAGGTCGTACCGACCCTAATGCGTAAGAGCCACTGTCGCCAGCTCAAACTAAAGGTCGTACCCCAAATGCGTAAGAGCCACTGTCACCAGCCCAAATCAAAAGGTCATACCGATCTAACGCGTCAGAGCCGCTGTCGCCAGCTTAAGCTAAAGGTCGTACCGGCCTAACGCGTGAGAGCCACTGTTGCCAGCTCAAACTAAAGGTCGTACCGACCCAAATGCGTAAGAGCCACTGTCGCCAGCCCAAATCAAAAGGTCATACCGACCTAACACGTAAGAGCCACTATCGCCAGCTTAAGCTAAAGGTCGTACCGACCTAAATGCGTAAGAGCCCTTGTCGCCGGTTTAGATCAGAGGTCGTGCCGACCAAATGCGCAAAAGCCTACGGGCTAGTCAAACGGGCCTCAGAGCCGAATTATACACCTGAGCGTCATTGCTCGAAGTCCAGTTCACCTGGCCAATCATTGAACAACGTGTAAAAGAAAGACATACGCAAGCAAACAGAAATTCACGGAAGGAGAGAACCGAAAGGTTTCTTTACATACACGCACGTATGAAACAATGCAAGGCTACATTTACAAAGTTCTCTAAGAACGCTGTACAAAGAATCAAAAAGGAAAAAGCGTAGTCTAATTTCCCCTCGGGGACTGCGGCCCAGTAGGCCTCTTCTCCATTACCTTCGGCATCAGATACGAGGAATTTGGCGTCATATTCATCCGCCTTGGCCTATGCTATCTCTTCCGAGAGATCAAAACCCCTAGCATGAATCTCTTCGAGGCTTTCCTCCAGAGATCTACGCCGATCATATCCATTGCTTCTGCTCTCTCGATCAGGAGCCCCTCTCAGCTCAGCCCGAGCTTCGACGACGTCTTTTAAATAGACGGTCACTTTCTTATCGGCCCTATCTTATCTTTAGCTTCATCCCGGGCATCCACGACCTCGGCCTTCATATCCAAAAGGTCAGACTCGAGCTTTGCGATCCTGCTCGTCTAGACCAAGCTATTTTAACAAGCATTCCGAAGTTGCACCTCGAGGGCAGAAGCCCTAGCCAAAAGCATTTTTCTTGGCCGTAACTTGGGCATCTATCTGAGCCTTAGCTCATTACACTCATGCTTGGCCTGACCAACTTCGCCCCAAAGGCGTTCCAGGTCCTTCGTCTTTCTGTGCAACTGAAATATCAAGTTATTAATCTTCGGGGATAGAAGAAGAAAACATGCATCCCCTCGAAACAAAGGTTACCTATCTCTCGAGGTAGCCTTCGTAGTCCAGGCTTCGACTCGCCTCGTACCAAAGGTATACCGACTCCTTTTCCCTTTTATCGCAAAAAAGCCCAAGGGATTTCTCCCCTTCCAAGGCTTTTCGCAACCTGGATTCGCGACGGAGCAGCTCGAACTTGAGCCTGTCAAAGGCCTATGAAAAAGAAGCTCAATCAGAAAATAAAAGTGCAAAACTGAAAGGCCAATACAGCCGGCCAAAACTCACCACAGAACATAAGCCGCCGAGCCTCCTCAAAAGTTGAGCGCACATCTACTGTCCTGGTCCCATCGGCCCGGGTAGAACCACTCCCGATGGGAATACGGTCGCTCGACACCCCGCTTAATTTAGGCAGCCCCTAGCCTCGAATTCCCCATGAAGTACCTTCGGCGGGAAAAGAAGAAGGCGGCAGAAGATCTTTATCCCTCGAAGTACCTTCGACGGGAAAAGAAGACGGCGGCAAAGGAGGAACCATTTTTCCCAAGGCTAGAAGCCTCAGATGCTGCAGGCTCAGCCGATAAATCCTCATTGAGCCTCCGAGCAGGGCTTGCCTCGCTATGAGCACCCTCGTGCTTCGAGGATTCCTTCCGTTTATTATCATTCCTCGGCCCGAAGCCGATGACCCTTCCTCTTCTCTGAGAGGACACGGTCTGATCTCAAAAACTTCTCCAATGCCTGCATTGACGGAGTTAATACGCATAAAGGAAAGTAACTTTCTAAGAAAATAAACCACACGTCATGTACCGTGGTGTTTTGCTTCCCATCTACCCTTCGACAGGTCTCGCCACTTACGGCCATCATAGGTCGAGCGAGCTGCCAGCTTCTAAGTCCAATCCGCCAGGTCCGGGACCTCGTATGGCATCCACAGGATCGTTGTAATAAAGAAAAGGAAAGCATATTTACGGAGTCCGCCTCCAACATGATCAAAAATAATAAGCACGCAAGTGTTCCACTTACGTGCGAATTTCCATTTCTCAGGAAATGGCAGGAATTCCACGGGGAAAATATCGATAGTCCGTACTAAGACAAATCGGTTCATCCATCCTCGGTCTCCATCTTCTTCATTGTCGGCAACTAAGGGCCTTGCGGATCGACATCATAAAGTAATCAGGCCTCGGTAATGAAAGGGTTGGTACAATCTGATGAGATGGCTAAGGGTGAACTCAAGCCCGGCTCCCTCTGCGAAGAACCTCACCATCAATACTATCCTCTGGAATGACGGGTGAACCTATGCCAAGGTAACCCGATATCTTCTGCAAAACTCGAGCACTACTCTATCAAGTGGGCCCAATATAAAGGGGTACGTGTACACGTTCAAAAAACCCCTACATAAGCCGTGATGCTCTCATCCGGGGAAGGTACCTGCAGTACCACCTTTTTTCCCCATCCGCAGTCTCTCCTATTTGTCTCGAGGTGTTCCTCCCCTACTGATGAGATGAACCTTGATGCGATCAATATTTGGAGGCCTTTCCTAACGAAAAGTCCCTTCTCGAGATAAAGCGCCTCGAGGTCAGCTCGCCGGACGCCGGCAGTGTACCACCGACCAGGCATGAAGTAGAGGCGGAACTCCCTTCTCCTCGATGAACAGATTTGGATGAAGCAGCCATAGCTATGATAAAATAATAAAAGGTAGATGAAGACTTGGGCGAAGGCTTTGAGCCGAAAAGTGAAGCATACCGGTGGGACCGTCCTGTTCACTTCATGACTGTGCTATACGGATGACGCTGTCTTACAATGTTCGAGGGGTCAAAGATCCCCGTGTCAACCTAGCCTCGAGATGGTGCCCAATCTTGAGGCTCTCTATCAATATAACTATAAGCTCTAAGGAGCAAGCCACATAAATCTAGCCTCGAGATGGTGCCCGATCTCGATGACCTCTGTTATTTGAAGTACGGGCCATTCACCCGATTCTTAAGCCCAAGGGCTGCCCGATTTCAAGTCAGTTCTCACTCGAGAAATATTAATAAAGCCTCAGAGCTGTCTTCGCCTTCAGATCAACTTAAGCGCTCTCTCAGTCACTTTAGTTCAGGGGCCATCTATAAACGCCTTAGGGCCATCTTCATTTTAAGTTCAAAGCAAGTTTTCGAGGCCGCCCGAGTTCAAGCAAACTCTCACTTAGGAACTATTTGCGAAGGTTTAAGGGCTGTATGGACGAGACCTTTAGACACCCTGCTTGTCACGTCAATCGCTCGACAAGGCGTAACCTGATGATGTGATAGATGTATCGGAGAGGCAAGGATTCAAGACCAGTTCTTATCATTTTCACTCTAAGAAACGCGGGGACTATCTGTATACGGCTAAAATCGGAGAGCCCGATTTTGTGACCGTTATGACATTCCACGGCCCACCTCCAGAAGCCTCGAGGTACAGTTCGAAGTTCGACCTCGGGGCAGCGCAAGTCGGTGGCTACCACGGATAAGCGGGAAATTTCCAAGACATGTTACCAAAGCTGACAATATCTGCAAGAAAAGTACTAGCTTGTACGAGACTAGTAAATAGTTGTACCAGCTATGTCTCTTTGTAATAAATGCACATGTACTATATTGGGATTCCCTGTCCTATATAAAGGGGATCCTTGTTATAGAGAAAGGAGGAGATATACAACACACTACATTCAATACAAGAACATTCTCTGCTCTCTAACTTAAACATATTCTCTTGGTCTCATTATTTACATTTATTGCCTATATTCATTGTGTTCTATTAATTGTCCATCATTTATTGCTCATTATTGATCATAAAGAGCCGCCATCGCATCTCTCGTAATTGTTAACCCTTCATCGACCGCCCTTAGCCGGGCGTCTGACTCGACCTCGAGGCCCCATATACGCCGCTCGAGGCCCCAACTTCCAGCCAGTCGGTTTGATTATTATACTATCTACAAGCTCTTACCTTATCTTCTAATCTCTCACTTAACATCCATTGCCTAACAACTAGCATAAAAATAGATCACGTATTTTTAGAACCACAAAATCAAATCTAATTGTCATTACCATTTTCAAGGTAAACACCCATTCTCTTTGTTACTGAATTTCGATATTCTGTTACTTTTATTGATGACTTTTTCAAGTATTTGTGGCTTTATCCATTGTGTAATAAAAGTGAAGTTTTTCATTGCTTTTGTGCATTTAAAGCTCTTATGGAAAAGCAATTTTCTGCTTCTATAAAATGTTTTCGTTCTGATGGTGGGTGAATTCACTTATAGAGAGGACTTGCTCATGTATGATTCAAGCTAAAAGGTGTAATTCCTACTCCTAAGTCCTAACCAACTTCTTATTCTCTTTACATGCTTTTGCAAGAAAGAACAAAGATTTTATCTCAGGGTAACTTCAGAGATATCACATTTCTAGTGCCATTGACTTTATTAATTGTTCTTCAATATAACACGAAAATAGTAGCAGTCAATAAGACGGACCATCATTTCCACCATTTAAGAGGAACAAAGAACTTGATTGATCAATTTGAAAATTTCTAACCTCGGTACCTAAGGTTTAAGGCTTATATATATTGTGCAGCCCAACCTTTTATAAATAGATGTAATGGTAGATGACAGATATGTGTCTTAACTCCATAATTTAACAAATAAAAGAAGATTACTGCTAATTAAGAGTGAATTTCAAAAAAAAAAAAGGTTGACTAGTTTGATAGTCACCTTCTTTTATTAAATACAAGTAAAAAGTTATGATCTGATATGTAGATTATAGTCTCGTTATATGATTTTGGCAAGTCCTCATCTTATTAGCTAATTTTTAAATTTGAGTTACGATTATAGTTTTTTAAAACATTGTATTTATAAGGTGGCTAAAATTTTCTTTGTATTAATAAATAAAGATTACTAGTAAAGAAGGCTGAATTTTTTAATGAAATGTGAATTTGATCTAATATTCAGATTATAATTTCATTATCCTCGAAAATACTTATCTTATAGGTTAACTTTTGAGGCTAAGTGTAACGACCCGGCCGTTCGTTTTGAGAGTATTAGCCCCGATCCTCAATTTATTGCTTCCCCTATATCTTTTTATACTTATGTGACTTGCCGGGAGGTTTGGTTTTTGGTTTCGAAGTGGTTTGAGACACTTAGTCCCTAAAATGGAAGCTTAAGTTCTAGGAATTTGACTGTGGTTAGAACTGTGTGAAGACGACTCCACAATGGAGTTGTCGGTCCCGTTAGCTCGTTGGGTGATTTTGAACTTAGGAGCGTGTCCAGATTGTGATTTGGAGGTCCGTAGCTGAATTAGGCTTGAAATGGCGAAAGTTAAATTTTTGGGAAGTTTGACCAGGAGTGGATTTATTGATATCGGGGTCGGATTTAGATTCCGGAAGTTGGAGTAGGTTTGTAATGTCAAATATGACTTGTGTGCAAAATTTGGGGTCAATCGGACGTGATTTGATAGGTTTCGGCATCGGTTGTAGAAGTTGAAGTTTCAAAGTTCATTAAGTTTGAATTGGAGCGCGATTCGTGTTTTTAGCATTGTTTGATATGATTTGAAGGCTCGACTAAGTTAGTATGATGTTTTAAGACTTGTTGGTATGATTGGTTGAGGTCCCGGGGGCCTCGGGTGGATCCCGAAGGGTTAACGGACTAGATATGGACTTGTTGGAATTGCAGAAAATCTGGTGCATCAGTTGCTGGTTTCCTTCATCGCGTTCGCGAGAGAGGTCTCGCGTTCGTGTAAGGCATCTGGGAGGCCAACTGGGTTTTGTTCTTCGCTTTCGTAATGTGATTCCCGCGTTCGCGAAGCTTTGGAGCATTGAGCGTGCGCGTTCGCGATAGGGACCTCGCGTTCGCGTCAAGAAACGAGCGGGGGGTCCCAGGCATTTAGCCTATGCGTTTGCGATGAGGGTCCCGCGTTCGCAAAGGGTGAGATTGTGTGAGCTTCGCATTCGTGATTGGGCCATCGCGTTTGCGAAGAAGGATTTCACTGGACAGATATAAACATTTCAAATCGAGAGTTTTGCCATTTTTATCAAAACTTGAGATAAAGAGCTCGGATTTGGACGAGATTTTCAGAGGCATCGATTGGGTAATGATTCTTCACTTGTTGTTGGTTATATCCCACTAATCTATCATTAATTTCACCTAACTAATATATCATTAGTTTCACCTTCTAATTTAAGATTTGAGTTGAGAAATTTGGGGAAAAAGTAGAAAAAGTTCTTCAACCAAACTTTTGGGTTTTGATTGAGATTTTGGTATTGAATTTCAGTAATTTTGGTACGAGTGAACTCGTGGTTGAATTGGTGTTCGTATTTTGTGTTTTTTACCCAATTTTGAGACGTGGTCCCGGATTGACTTTTTGGGGCGACTTTCGAAATTCTTGTTAAAGTCTTGATTTCATTAATTAGATTAGTTTATTATAGTTGTATTTATAGTATGTAATTATTTTTGGCTAGATTTGGGCCATTTTCGCAGTCGGAAAATCGAGAAATAGGCATTCTTGTTGATTGATTGAGCTTGGCTCGAGGTAAGTAGCTTGTCTAACCTTGTGTGGAGGAAATTCCCTTAGGATTTGGTACGGTTGTGATACTTCTGTGATATGTGAGCGTCATGTATGTAGGGTGACGAGTGCGTACAGGGGCTAATCATAGTAAAATCCGGTTTTTACTGAGTATTAACCTATTACATTTTAATTGAGCTGTACCAGCATGTGTAGTTTTCCTATTTAGCCTAATGTCGCATGTCTACGTGTCTTAAATGCTTATTTGAAATCTGTACAGCATGCTTAATTGAATTTTCCTGTTTTCCTTGAATTTTATTAGTCTTAATTTGTAGAGTTCTTGCTGTTAATCGTTGTTTTCGTCAGCTTCGAGCTGTGTATTTATATTTGGGACTACGAGGCGGTACCTCGGGAGATCCCCCAGCACATTTACTTTTGGTATTACGAGGCGGTACCTCGGGAGATCCCCTTGCATATTTAATTTTGGGACTACGAGAGTGTATCTCGGGAGATCCCCTGTTGAGCATTTACTTTTGGGAATACGAGGCGGTACCTCGGGAGATACCCCTACACATTTACTTTTGGGACTACGAGGAGGTACCTCGGGATATCCCCTTGTATATTTACTTTTGGGACTACGAGACGGTATCTCGGTAGATCCCCTATTGAGCATTTACTTTTGGGAATACGAGACGGTATCTCGGGTGCGCCCCTGTTGTTTATCTCTTTGTGTTGTGTTGTTACTTGCTATAAAAATTCTCCTTGTTGGATTCTCAGCCTTTTCACATTATTATATCTTTGTCTTACTTATTATATACCAGTAGGGCCCTGACTTGAACTCGTCACTACTCTACCGAGGTTAGGTTTGGCACTTGCTGGGTACCGTTGTGGTGTACTCATCCTACTCTTCTGCACATGTTTTGTGTGCAGACTCTAGTACCTCCTACCAGCCCCGCTATTATCTGAGAGTACTTGCTGTTGCTACGAAGACTTCAAGGTATATCTGCCAGCGTCCACAGGACTTAAGAGTCCCCCTATATTCCCTCCCATGTTATTTTCTTTTCGTAGACTCTGATGTACAGAGACACTTAGTCATCTCCTATAAGCTTGTGACTTGTGACTACTGGGTTTTGGGAATATTGTTATATACTCGAGTGTTGGTTTACTTGTACATGCCAAGCGGCGTTTTATCAGTTATATAGTTATCTGTTGAAGTTTAGTTGTTAAATTCTGCTTTTATTTTTGTTATTCTGCAAATTGTTAGGCTTACCTAGTCGTAGAGACTAGGTGCCGTCACGACATCTTATGGAGGGAGATTTGCGTCGTGACAAGTTGGTATCAGAGCTTTAGGTTCTTAGGTGTTATGAGTCACAAGCAGGTTTAGTAGAGTCTCACGGATCGGTACGGGAACGTCTGTATGTATCTTCGGGAGGCTACGGAACTGTTAGGAAAATTTTCACTTCTTTGATTCCTTGTCGTGTGAAATTGTTGGCTTAAGAATTCTAAACTTTTGTCTTATATTCTCTCACATATGGTAAGGACACGTACAGGCGGATCAGATGACCAGGCACCCGCGCCCCCTGCTAGAGCCGCGAGAGATCGGGGGCCGGGGTAGAGGCTGAGGACGTCCACGTGGTGCAGCCAGAGCACCCGCACGAGCTGCTACAGAGGAGCCACCAGTAGCTCCAATCGGAATGTAGGCACCTGAGCTACTGCACCGGCTCTTCAGAAGACCTTTGTATAGTTCCTGAGCATGTTTGGTACTCTACCTCATGCAGGGTTGATCCCACTTGCTCCTGCCACATCTCAGGCTGGGGGAGGAGAATAGATTCCTACCTCCCGCACCCTAAAGCAGCGGGTTCAGGTCGACTAGGTTCCAGAGGTCATACTAGTACAGCCGGTAGCCCCAGTTCAGCCCAAGGATAGGACAGCAGTTACTGAGGAGGAGCAGCTCAGGCTCGAGAGGTACAAGAAGTACCACCCTCCTACTTTCAGTGGCTTGGCGTTAGAGGATGCCCAAGGTTTTCTCGAGGAGTGCCACCATATCCTCCGTACTATGGGTGTTGCGGAGTCAAGTGGGGTTTCTTTCACTACGTTCCATCTTAGAGGAGCGGCCTATCAGTGGTGGCGTGCTTATGAGTTGGGTAGTCCGGCTGAGGCAGCTTCACTCACTTGGACTCAGTTCTCGGATATGTTCTTGAGGGAGTATGTTCCCCAGAGTCTCAGAGATGCATAGCGTGCGGAGTTTAAGCAGGTGCACTAGGTTTCCATGACTTTTTCTGAGTATGCGTTTCACTTCAGTGATTTGGCTAGGCATGCACCAGCCTTGGTTGCTACAGTTCGAGAGAGGGTCCGTTGATTTATCGTGGGGCTCAACCATAGTATCAGGCTTAGCATGGCCCGGGAGTTGGAGATGGATATTGCATACCAACAAGTTGTGGGGATTGCTAGGAGATTGAAGGGTATGCTTGCTCGGGAGAGAGATGAGAAGGAGGCCAAGAGGTCTCGACGATCTGGCACTTATAGTGGTACTCGTGCCCCAGTTGTAATTCGTCATGGTAAGGGCTATGTGAGTTGCCCTATTCATTCAGCACTTCCAGCCACCAGTGGTATTTCGGCCCTTCCTAGGCCCTAGGAGCCTTATTATGCACCGCTAGTGTCTAGTGCAGCTCCTGCACCGGGTGGTTTTAGCGGTCAATCCAGCCGACCTAGCCTGAGCTAGCCACAGGAGCCATGCCCTCCGAGAGCTTGTTTTGAGTGTGGCGACGCTCGCCATATGGTGAGGGATTGCCCCAGGCTTAGGGGGGTGCACCTCCACAGACTACTCAGGCACCGCGTGCTCCACCAGGTCCTCAGGCTATGATTATAGCACCAACTACCACTCCACCAGCTCAGCCAGCTCGAGGTGGAGGTCGGCAGGTAGAGGTCGCCCTAGAGGGGGAGGCCAGGCCAGATATTATGCGCTTCCTGCTCGTACAGAGGCAATTGCTTCCGACTCTATCATTACAGGTATTGTTCTGGTCTGTCATAGAGATGCGTCAGTTTTATTTGATCCAGGCTCCACTTATTCCTATGTCCTCTTATTTTGCTCCCTATTTGGGAATATCTCGTGATTCTTTAAGTTCTCATGTTTATTTGTCTACACCTGTGGGAGATTCTATTGTTGTAGACCTTGTGTATCGGTCGTGTTTGGTTGTTCTTAGTGGTTTTAAGACCAGAGCCCATTTATTATTGCTTAGTATGGTATATTTTGATATCATTTTGGGCATGGACTGGTTGTTGCCCCATTATGCTATTCTTGATTGTCATACCAAGACCGTGACGCTGGCTATGCCAGGATTACCATGGTTAGAGTAGAGCGGTACCTTAGATTATACTCCCAGCAGAGTTATTTTATTTCTAAAGGCTCAACGAATGGTTGACAAGGGGTGTGATGCGTATCTAGCTTATGTGAGAGATGTCAGTATTGATACCCCTACCTGAGTTAGTTCCGGTAGTGTGGGATTTTCCAAATGTATTTCCAGTTGAACTATCGGGCATGCCGCCCGACAGGGATATTGACTTCGGTATTGATTTGTTGTCGGGAACTCAGGCCATCTCTATTCCTCCATATTGTGTGGCTCCTCCTGAGTTGCAGGAGCAGTTATAGGAGTTGCTTGATAAGGGCTTCATTCGGTCCAGTGTGTCACCTTGGGGTGGTCCGGTCTTGTTTGTGAAGAAGAAGGATGGTTCTATGTGTATATGCATTGATTATCACCAATTGAACAAAGTTATGGTGAAGAACAGGTATCCATTGCCTCGTATTGATGACCAATTTGATCAGTTATGGGGTTCCTAGGCGTTTTCCAAGATTGAATTGCATTCAGGCTATCACCGGTTGAAGATTTAGGAGCCAGATATCCCGAAGACTGCTTTCAGGACTCGGTATGGTCACTACGAGTTCCTAGTGATGTCATTTGGGCTGACCAACGCCCCAGCATCATTCATGCACTTGATGCACAGTGTGTTTCGGCCCTATCTTGACACATTCGTCATCGTGTTTATTGACGACATTTTGGTGTACTCCCGGAGTCGGGAGGATTATGATGAGCACCTGACGACTGTGCTCCAGACATTGAGAGAAATGAAGTTATATGCAAAATTTTCAAAGTGTGAGTTTTGGCTAGACTCAGTGGCATTTTTGGGTCATGTAGTGTCGAGTGATGGGATCAAGGTAGATGCGAAGAAGGGTGATTTGTCCCAGACCGTCCTCAGCTACAAAGATCCGGAGTTTTCTGGGTTTGGCGGGGTATTACCGTTGATTTATAGATGGTTTCTCATCTATTGCGGCACCTATGACCAGGCTGACCCAGAAGGGTGGTCCGTTCCTGTGGACAGAGGAGTGTGAGGAGAGCTTTCAAAAGCTAAAGAAATCTTTGAATACAGCTCCAGTATTGGTATCGCCTACAGGTTTGGGGTCTTATACTGTATATTGTGATTCGCCGCGAATTGGTCTCGGTGCGGTGTTGATGCAGGATGATAGGGTGATTGCCTACGCATCCAGACAACTGAAGGAGCATGAAAAGAACTATCCTGTCCACGACCTTCAGTTAGCAGCTATTGTTCATGCCTTGAAGATTTGGCGGCACTATTTGTACGGTGTCCCTTGTGAGATCTACACCGATCAACGAAGTTTGGAGCATCTATTCAAACAGAAAGATCTTAACTTGCGTCAACGGAGGTGGTTGGAGCCACTTAAGGATTATGATATCACTATTTTATACCACCCTGGGAAGGCTAATATGGCGGTCGATGCCTTGAGTCGCCGGGCGGAGAGTTTGGGGAGCTTAGCATATCTACCAGCAGTAGAGAGGCCATTGGTGTTGGATGTTCAGGCCTTGGCCAACCAGTTTGTTAGATTGGATATTTCTGAGCCTACTCAAGTTTTGGCTTGTGTGGTCTCTTAGTCTTCTCTTTATGATCGTATCAGGGAGCGTTAGTATGATGACCCCATCTGCTTGTCCTTAAGGACACGGTTCAGCACGGTGATGCTAAGGAGGTCACTATTGGAGATGATAGTGTATTGAGGATGCAGGGCAGGCTATGTGTGCCCAATGTAGATGGATTGCGTGAGTCAATTCTCCAGGAGGCTCACATTTCGCGGTACTCCATTCATCCGGGTGCCATGAAGATGTACTAGGACTTGAGGCAGCATTATTGGTGGAGGAGAATGAAGAAGGACATAGTAGAGTATGTGGCTCGGTGTCTAAATTGCCAGCAAGTGAAGTATGAGCATCAGCGGCCTGGTGGATTGCTTCAGAAGCTAGAGATTCTGGAGTGAAAATGGGAGCGGATCACTATGGATTTCGTTGTGGGGCTTCCACGAACTCAAAGGAAGTTTGATGCGGTTTGGGCGATTGTGGATAGGCTGACCAAGTCAGCTCATTTTATGCCTGTGATGACTACTTATTCTTCCGAGCAGCTGGCTTGAGTTTATATCCGCAATATTGTCAGACTTCATGGCGTGCCGTTATCTATCATCTCTAACCGGGGTACGCAGTTTACATCGCGGTTCTGGGCGGCCGTATAACATGAGTTAGGTACTCGAGTTGAGTTGAGCACAGCATTTCACCCTCAGACGGACGGCCGGTCCGAGCGCACTATTCAGATACTGGATGATATGCTCTGTGCTTGTGTGATGGAGTTTGGGGGTTCTTGGGATCAGTTCTTGCCCCTTGTAGAATTTACCTACAACAACAGTTATCAGTCGAGCATTCAGATGGCACCGTATGAGGCTTTGTATGGTAGGCGGTGTCGGTCTCCAGTGGGTTGGTTTGAGCCAGACGAGGCTAGACTATTGGATACAGACTTAGTTCATGATTCTTTGGAAAAGGTTAAAGTGATGCAGGATTAACTTCGCACAGCCCAGTCCAGACAGAAGAGTTATGTGGATCGGAAGGTTTGCGATGTTGCATTCATGGTTGGAGAGCGGGTCCTGCTCCAGGTGTCACCCATGAAGGGTGTTATGAGGTTGGGGAAGAAGAGAAAGATGAGCCCGAGGTTTATTGGCCCGTTCGAGGTGTTGCGGCATGTTAGGGAGGTTGCTTATGAGCGCATTGCCTCCCGGCCTAGAGGAGTCCATACGGTATTTCATGTTTCTATGCTCCGGAAGTATCACGGCGATCTGTCTCATATGTTGGATTTCAGCTCAGTCCAGTTGGACAATGATTTATCTTATGGTGAGAAGCCATTATCTATTTTGGACAGGCAAGTTCAGAAGCTGACGTCAAAGAACATTGCTTCAGTGAAGGTTCAGTGGAGGGGTCAGCCGGTCGAGGAGGCGACTTGGGAGACCGATCATGATATGCGCATCCTTTATCCTCATCTTTTTCACCACTTTAGGTATGTCTCTATACTCGTTCGAGGACGACCGATTGTTTTAAGAGGGGGAGGATGTAACAACTCGGCCGGTCGTTTTGAGAGTATTAGCCTCGAACCCCTATTTACTGCTTCCCTTGTATCTTTTTATGCTTATGTGACTTGCCGGGACGTTTTGTTTTTGGTTTCGGAGTGGTTTGGGATACTTAGTCCCTAAAATGGAAGCTTAAGTTCTAGGAATTTAATCGTGGTTGGAACTATGTGAAGACGACTACGAAATGGAGTTTCGTTGGTTCTGTTAGCTCTGTTGGGTGATTTTGTACTTAGGAGTGTGTCCGGATTGTGATTTAGAGGTCCGCAGCGAATTAGGCTTGAAATGGCGAAAGTTGAATTTTTGGGAAGTTTGACTGGGAGTGGACTTTTTTATATCGGGGTCGGATTCCAATTTCGGAAGTTGGAGTAGGTCCGTAATGTCAAATATGACTTGTGTACAAAATTTGGGGTCAATTGGACGTGATTTGATAGGTTTCGGTATTTATTGTAGAAGTTGAAGTTTCAAAGTTCATTAAGTTTGAATTGGAGTGCAATTCGTGTTTTTAGCGTTGTTTGATATGATTTGAAGGCTCGACTAAGTTAGTATGATGTTTTAGGACTTGTTGGAATGTTTGGTTGAGGTTCCGAGGGCCTCGAGTGGATTTCGGAGGATTAACGGACTAGATTTGGACTTGTTGGAATTGCAAAAAATCTGGTGCATCAGTTGTTGGTTTCCTTCATCGCGTTTGCGAGAGAGGTCTCGTGTTCGCGTAAGGCATCTGGGAGGCCAGCTGGGTTTTGTTCTTCGCGTTCGCGATGTGGTTCCCGCGTTCGTGAAGCTTTGAAGCATTGAGCCTACGCGTTCGCGATGAGGGACCCGCGTTCGCGAAGGGTCAGACTGTGTGAGCTTCCGCGTTCGTGATTGGGCCATCGCGTTCGCGAAGAAGGATTCACTGGGCAGATATAAACATTTCAAATCAAGGGTTTTGCCATTTTTTTCAAAACTTGAGATAGGGAGCTCGGATTTGGACGAAATTTTTGAGGGATTTTCAGAGGCATCGATTGGGTAATGATTCTTCACTTATTTTTGGTTATATCCCATTAATCTATCATTAATTTCACCTTCTAATTTAATATTTGAGTTGAGAAATTTGGGGAAAAGGTGGAAAAAGTTCTTCAACCAAACTTTTGGGTTTTGATTGAGATTTTGGTATCGGATTTGAGTGATTTTGGTACCAGTGAACTCGTGGTAGAATGGGTATTCGTATTTTGCTAATTTTACTCAATTCCGAGACATGGGCCCGGGTTGACTTTTTGGGGAGATTTTCGAAATTCTTGTTAAAGTCTTGATTTCATTAATTAGATTAGTTTATTATAGTTGTATTTATAGTATGTAATTGTTTTTGCTAGATTTGGGCCATTCTGAGTCGGAAAATCAAGGAAAAGACATTCTTGTTGATTGATTGAGCTTGGCTCGAGGTAAGTGGCTTGCCTAACCTAGTATGGGAGAAATCCCCTTAGGATTTGGTACTGTTGTGATACTTCAGTGATATGTGAGCGTCATGCATGCGAGGTGGCGAGTGCGTACACGGGCTAATTGTTGTAAAATCCTTTTACTGAGTAATAACCTGTTACATCTTAATTGAGTTATACCAGCATGTCACATGTCTACGTGTCTTAAATGCTTATTTGAAATTTATACAGCATGCTTAGTTGAATTTTCTTGTTTTCCTTGAATTGTATCAGTCTTAAACTGTAGAGTTCTTGCTATTAATTATTGTCTCCATCGGTTTCGAGCTGTGTGTTTACTTTTGGGACTACGAGGTGGTACCTCGGGAGATCCCCTTGCATATTTACTTTTGGGACTACGAGACGGTATCTCGGGAGATCCCATGTTGAGTATTTACTTTTGGGACTACGAGGCGGTGCCTCGGGAGATCCCCCTGTACATTTATTTTTGGGACTACGATGCGGTACCTCGGGAGATCCCCGTGCATATTTACTTTTGGGACTACGAGACGGTATCTCGGGAGATCCCCTATTAAGTATTTACCTTTGGGACTACGAGACAGTATCTCGGGAGCGCCCCTGTTGTTTATCTCTATGTGTTGTGTTGTTATTTGCTGTAAAAATTCTCCTTGTTAGATTCTCAGCCTTTTCATATTATTATATCTTTGTCTTACTTATTATATACCAGTAGGGCCCTGACCTGACCTCGTCGCTACTCTACCGAGGTTAGGCTTAGCACTTGCTGGGTGTGGTGTACTCATACTACTCTTCTGCAAATGTTTTGTGTGCAAACCTAGGTACTTTCTACCAGCCCCACTATTAGCTGAGAGTACTTGGTGCTGCTACGGAGACTTCAAGGTATATCTGCCAGTGTCCGCAGGACCTCGGAGTCCCCCGCTATTCCCTCCTATGTTGTTTTCTTTCCATATTCTCCTTAGACTCTGATGTATAGAGACACTTAGTTATCTCCTAAAAGCTTGTGACTTGTGACTACCGGGATTTGAAAATATTGTTTATACTCGAGTGTTTTTTACTTGTACATGCCGAGCGACGTTTTATCAGTTATGTAGTTATATGTTGAAGTGTAGTTGTTAAATTCTGCTTTTATTTCCGTTATACAGCAAATTGTTAATCTTACCTAGTCGTAGAGACTAGGTGCCGTGACGACATCTTACGGAGGGAAATTTGGATAGTGACACTGAGTTACAATCATGATATTTTTTTAACATTATACCATAGCAAAGTGGCTGAAATATATTTTGCACTCTAGAAGGCATGATTAATAAATAAAAATTACGAGTAAAGAAGGTCGAATTCTCTTATAATTAGATGTAAATTTGATCTAATATTTAGATTATAATTTTATTATATAGTCATCGAAAATACTTATCATATAAGTTAACTTTTGAGCCTGAGTTACGATCTTGATATAATTTTGTAACATTGTATCAAAGCAAAGTGGCTGAAATGTGCTTTGCATAAACTCATGTTAGCCCTTTTCTCTAAACTCTTGTTTCAACTACTGTTAAAAAAAATCAATAGAAAAAAAATACAATAAGTGAAAAAATGGAGAAAAAGAGTGGAGCTCCATCCATTTTCGATGAATATTAAGAGCACAAAAAAGCAACTGATTTAACCAATTTATCAACTCCATTACCTTTTTCAACTTGCTTGAAATATCCCTTTTAGCATTTTTTTTTTGCTTTGAATTATATACTTCAAATTTCAAGAAAAGGTATCTTGAAAAATAATATGTTTGGTATGACAAAAAGTATCTGTGAGTTTTTTTCTCTAGGCATAATTAATTAATGAATTTTTTTTAAAAAAAAATACGATTTAGATGGAGTAATTAACATTAGTGGCGAGTAGCAATGTAAAACCAAAAGAACAAGTCTCAATGTGACATAGTTTATACATTACCATATAAGTTGTAATTATGAAATAACAAGTCTTAGACTACAACCAAGTAAATACGAAATGCAGTAATGACTGTTAAATCATTTTTTTCTTCTAATCACTATCGTTTCACCAACTCTTTATCCACCCCTCTCAGATCATATAGCATCACAATAAGTGTAATATGCAAGATAGTAGTCAAAACAAGTTGCTAGCAGTATTTTTCGAGTTTTATCATATTCTCTGAATCAACAACCTTTTCAGATCGGGTTATCACTTCATCAGTGGATAATATCGGGTCTAATTCCCCGCCTACAATAACATGTCTATTTTCTCTTGCCTCTTTTCACACTGTCGCAGACTCAAAAGTCGATTTTGCCCATGTTGTTATAACTATTTTCCTAATGTCCAAATTACTTTTGCAAGACTTCATTCTGTTGAGTTGGATGTGCATTACCCAAACGGCAATGCCAAATTACAAAATAAAGGCACCAATGATCAACCAGATGAATACATTAATAGCTGAATATTTGAGCACTGAGCTTTGAAAAATTAATCCTCCCCTAAAAAACAGGAGTGCAAAAGTGATTTGGCCTATGAATGAATAGAAAATCTCATCATCACACCTCTCCATGTCCATAACATCAAGATATAGTTGGATCGGTCTTGTTCCACGGCGACCAAGCATCAACATTGGATATTAGGCCTTAGGAAGACACGGAGCATCACCAGCATCAACAATATCTTTAATGTGGTGATGATAAATTTATTGGGGGAGAAAAAGAGAAACAAATTCTTTGTTACAAGGTGGTTTATTTGTTTCTCTCTTCAACTCTAGGCTTGTTTAGCTAACTCCACATATGCAAGGTCTGAGGAAGACAAAAAGTGGTCTGTTTTCACTCTTCAACTTTAGGTTCAATATTGGTAGCTAGTAGTAGTTCGAAATGGGTTCAAGGTCACAATATAAAAGAGGATTACTTATAAAGGATGTAAATTTCTCTTATTAAATGTGAATTTGATCTAATATTTAGATTATAATTATATAGTCTTTAGAAATGCATATATCATAAGTTAACTTTTGATGTTGAGTTATGTTCATGATATTTTTGTAATATTGTATCAGAGCAAAATGATTGAAATGTACATTGCACTTTAAAAACAAAATTAGTAAATGAATATTACTAATACAGAAAGGGTGCATTCTCTCATTAAATGTGAATTTGCTCTAATAATTAAATTATAATCATATTTCACAATTTTGAGAGATATTTACCTCACAAGCTAACTTTTGAGATTGACTTACTACTATGATTTATTTTTGAACGTGGTATCAGAGCGAGATGACTGAAATATATTTTTCACTCTAGAATGCATAATTAATAAATGTTACTAGTAAACAAAAGCAAATCCTTTAATTAAATGTATCCTATTTTTTTTTCTAATCGCTATAATTTTACCTACTTTCTATCCACCTCTCTGATATCATAGGCAAAATACACTTTTCTTAGCATCGAAATAAGTGTAATATGCAAGATAATAAAGCAAAGATCAATAAACTGTCAAGCACACAAATGTAGCCAAAGCTAGTAGCCAGTAGCATTTTTTGAGTTCTATCATACTCTGAATCAACAAAATTTTTGGGTCGAGTTATCACTTCATCAGCGAACAATATCAGTTCTAAGTCCTCGCCCACAGTAACATGTCCATTTTCTCTTGCCACTTTTTACATTGTCTCTGACTCCAAAGTCGATTTTACCGTTACTGTTATAGCTCTTTTCCTAATGTCCAAATTACTTTTGCAAGACTTCATTCTGTTGAGTTAGATCGGCATTACCAAAAGGCAACGCCAAATTCCAAAATAACGGCACCAATGATCAGCCAGGTGAATACTTTAATAGCTGAACATTTGAACACGAAGCTTTTGAAAAATTAACCATTCTCTAAAAAATAGGATCGCAAAAGTGATTTGGCCTATGAATGAGTTGAAAATCTCATCCGTACGCTTCTCCATGTCCATAATGTCAAGATATAGTTAGATCGGTCTTGTTCCACGACAACCAAGGCATCAACATTGGTTGTTAGGGCTTTATGAAGATCCGGAGCATCACTAGCATCGGCAGCAACTTTAATGTGGTGGATGATAAATTAATTGGGGGAGAAAAAGAGAAGACAAATTCTTTGTTACAAGATGATTTATTTGTTCTATTTTTCAACTTTAGGCTCGTTTAGAGGTCTGAGGAAGGCAAAAAGTGATTTGTTTTCACTCTTCAACTTTAGGTTCTGTACTAGTAGCTAGTTAGTAGTTTGAAGTGGGTTCAATATTATAATACAAATGAAGATTACTGGTAAAGAATATAGATTTCTCTTATTAAATATGGATTTGATCTAATATTTTGGTTATAATTGTATTAGATAGTCTTTGGAAATGCGTATATCATTAGTTAACATTTGAGGCTGAGTTGTGATCATGATATCTTTTTAATGGTGTATCAGATCAAAGTAGCTGAAATGTGCTTTGCACTCTAGAAAGCATAATTAATAAATAAATATTACTAATACAAAGATGGTGCATTCTCTCATTAAATGTGAATTTTGTCTAGTAATTAGATTATAGTCTCATTATTTGATTTGAGAGATATTCATCTCATAAGATAACTTTTGAGATTGAGTTATGACTAATCTATTTTTTAATATGGTATCAGAGCAAGGTGACCGAAATATATTTTACACGCTAGAATGCATAATTAATAAATATTATTAGTAAACAAGAGCAAATCCTCATATTAAATGTTAGTGTTTTAAATAATAGGGCTTCTTAAAAATATTAATAGCATAATTTTATAAAATATCTCTTATTTGATTTAATATATAGACCACAGTCTCATTGTTACATGGTCTTGGAAGAATTCCATCTCATGCATTAACTTTGGAGTTGTGTTAAACTTAAGATTTTATTTTCTAACATGTTATCCCAACTAAAGTTAAGACAGCTTCACTTCGAACTTCAGTTGATTATAGTAATGAAGATTTTTGTTAGGTAAATTTGAGAGAGACAAAAAATTCGGGTAAATACTTGCCTGCACTAGAGATTTATCAAATTACATCAAATTACCATAATTTATTTATTAGTCATAGTTAAGTTAAATAAGTTTATATGCAAACATATATTATACATTTATTGGTTTAGTATAAATCCACTGATGCGAGTAAATTTTTACCAAAATTACGTGAAATTCTTGTTACCGTGGAAATGGTTATTCAAAAGAGAGTTTGTAACGACCCGATCGGTCGTTTTGAGATCTAGAGCGCCGTTCACCGGTTTGAGGCTATGAGCAGCTTAACTTCAGGTATTATGACTTGCACGCATGGTTGGAATTGAATTCCGGGAAGTTCGGAGTTGATTTGGAAAGAGAATTCTCATTTCGGAAGCTTTAAGTTGAAAGAATTGACTAAGATTGGATTCTTGAGTAAACGACCTCGGAATCGGGATTCGAAGGTTCCAGCAGATTCGTATGATGATTTCGGACTTGGGCGTATGTTCGGATCGGTTTTTGGAAGACCCGGGAACGTTTCAGCACCTACTGTGGAAGTTAGCATTTTGGAAGAATTTCATAAGTTTGGGTTGAAGTGCATTTCAGTGTTATCAATGTCTGATTGGGATTCCGAGTCTGGGAATATCTCCGTATGGTGATTCTGATGTTGGGAGCGTGATCGGGAGTAAATTCGGAGGTCCGTGGGTCATTTTGGAGTCATTTGACTAAAGATAGAAATTTGAAGGTTTTTGAGGAGTTTGACCGGAAGTGGACTTTTTGATATCGGGGTCGAATTCTGATTCCGGAAGTTGGAGTAGGTCTGTAATGTCGAATATGACTTGTGTGCAAAATTTAAGGTCAATCAGATGTGATCCGATAGGTTTCGGCATCGAATGTTGAAGTTTGAATTTCTCAAGTTCATCAAGTTTGATTTGGGGTGTGATTCATGATTTTAGCGTTGTTTGATATGATTTGAGGCCTCGAGCGAGTTCGTAATGTGTTTTGGGACTGGTTGGCATGATTGGTTGCGGTCCCGGGGGCCTCGGGTGGATTCCGGATGGTTAGCGGATCAATTTGGAAATTTGATGAAGGATTGCAGCAGCTGGTATCTGGTGTAACCGCACCTGCGAGGTTTTAGCCGCAGGTGCGGAGCCGCAAGTGCGGCTTTGTGGTCGCAGAAGCGAGTTTGGGCAAATCTGGGAGGAATGGCAGATGCGAGGCTATTTCCGCATCTGTGAGCCCGCAGGTGCGTGGCAAGCTCCGCAGATGCGGAACGCGTGAGGGGCAGCTGGGTCGCAGGAGCGGAAGGGCACGCGCAGGTGCGCTCGAGGGACCGCAGAAGCGAATTTCACCCAGATTGAAGAGGACCGCACCTGCGATGCATTTTCGCAGGTGTGGAGACTCAGGTGCGGCTGGTGCACCGCAGGTGCGAAAATGCTGGAGGCAGTTAGGTTCTTTTAAATCGGGGGTTGAGTTCATTTCAACTCTATTTCTTCCATTGGAGCCGATTTTTGGAGCAACTTTGAGGTGCCATTTTCACCACCAAGCATGAGGTAAGTGGTTTATGCTAGTTTTGAGTTAAATACATGATTGTATATAGATTTGAGCATGAAAATTAGTGAAAAATGGTGGGTTTTTGGTGGAAGATCTAGAAATTTATATTTTGGATTTTTACCACGAATTTGGGCATGAAATTAAGAGTAAATTATATATCTGAGTTCATGAGGCCATGGGTAAACTTTATCTTCGAAAAATTTCGAAATCCGGGCACGTGGGCCCGAGGGCGATTTTGTCAACTTTTCGATCGGGGTTAGGAATTGTTACAAATTGGATTAATATGAGTATTTGATCGTATATTAATGGATTTGCGTAATTATTGGCTAGTTTTGGAGCATTGTGCATCGAATTGAGTCTTCGGAAAGGCGTGGAAGGCCGGTTATGGAACTTCGGAGCGAGGTGAGTCTCCTTTCTAATCTTGTAAGAGGGAATTGTCCCCATAGGTGAGTTAATTGGTTATGTGCTCCCATTTGTGGGGGCTGCGTACGCACGAGATGACGAGAGTCCGTGCGTAGCTATTATTATGCTTAAGTCCGGGTAGTCTAGGACCCAAAATCGTGTCTTAGTTGTAATATATGAAATCTTGTTGTCAAATTGAAATGCCTAAACATATTGAAATGTATAAAAGAATTTATAAAAACTAGACATTAGTTTCTTGACTTTTAAAAAGAGAGTTTTCCTTTATTGGATGATTGATTCCCTGATGGTTTCTTGATTGACTGTTTGGAGTGTTTATTTAAATTTGACCACGTCGCATGTATGATTCGCGAGCGGGGTAATAGATGCATCTATGGTTCGCGCCATTCGACCCTCTGGCAGTGCACAGTTTAAATATTGTTGGATCGGGCCGTACGTCCTCGGCATGATTTGCGCATGCTTGTATTGCTTGCCTTGTAATTTACTGAAGTTAATATTGCTTCTTCCTGTCTTGAGAATATGTGTATAAATGATGAAAAAGGAAATTGGAAATTTTCATATAAAAGAAAGAATTGCTTACTCGCTTCCCTTTATTGAATTACAATCATGCTTATATAAATCCTCAATTTGTTACATTATCGATTTATCATTATTGGACCATTAGTAAGTGTCGAAGTCGACCTCTCGTCTCTACTTCTTCGAGATTAGGCGGGATACTTACTGAGTACACGTTGTTTTCGTACTCATGCTACACTTGCTGTGCATTTTGTTGCACAGGTACAGGTATTCCTAGCGGCCTACTGGGCGTAGCAGCATGGATGATACGGAGACTAGGTGAGCTTCATTTCTCGAGGCGACCCGCAGCCAGTATAGTCTCCTTCAGAGTATTGTGCTGTATTTTCATTCCTATCCACTTTGTATTCCAGACAGTTACTGTATTTTATTTCATTCACTAGTAAACGCTCATGCACTTGTGACACCGGGTTCTAGGATGACTATGGGGTATCTTGTATTAACTTCTTAACATTTATATTTAATTTGAGATGATTACCTTTTACTAGTAAAATCGAAGGAAAATCATAGTTTTCAAAATTTTTGAAATAAGAATTTAATTAAGTATTTTGGTTGGCTTGCCTGACAGTGGTGTCCGGCGCCATCACGACCCTTAGTGGATTTTGGGTCATGACAGAGTTCAAAGTTAAAATATTCAGTTCAGGAGATAAACACAAAAGTTTGATTAGCTATCACTTGTGCAGATTAAACCTCTTTAAAAATAAAATTTGTGAAGTATTTTTTTAATATTTTTAATTTACACTTTCTTTTTATATTCTTTTTGGAATGTGCTCATCTCCACTAATGATGCAAATCAATTAATTAAATCTCGTTAAATTTTTGTGTCTTATATACATATTGTTAATTTATCAATATTCAAAACTTACTTTGACATAACATTTGTTTATTTTAATTTCACGTGACCCATCACTAATCTTAGTTTAATAAATATTGGGCTCCGATATTATATTGTTTGTACTACATATGTTTCATAGCCTGTTTGGCCAAGTTTTTTTTTGGCTAAAAGTACTTTTTTTTTTTCGCCAAAAGCACTTTTGGCCAAAAATTGAGGTGTTTGGCCAAGCTTTTGGAAGGAAAAAAAGTGTTGTTGAGGAGAAGCAGAATCAGTTTTGGAGAAGAAGAAAAAAGTAGCTTCTCTCCAAAAGCACTTTTGAGAAAAATACACTTAGAAGCAGTTTTTTAAAGCTTGGCCAAACACTAATTGCTGCTGAGAAGTATTTTTCAAACTAATTAGCCAAACACAAACTGCTTCTCACCAAAAGTACTTTTGAGAAAAGCACTTTTAAAAAAACACTTCTCAAAATAAGCTGATTTTTGCAGCTTGGCCAAACGGGCTATTAGACGTGGATCAATGTGATAGTATACACCTCGCATGCAGGAGAAAACATCATTGTTTTCATTTCCTCATCAAAATAGAAAAACAAGTATCTCTTTAAATATAGTTCTCCAACTTGAGTAATTACAACAACATTTGTTCACGAGAAATATAAAAAGAATATCATATCATACAACCAATTTATATTTATTTCATATGTACCAAAGAATATCATTTGAACACAAGTCATCTCCTGTTGTATTCTAACACTTAGTGTTTTCTATCCTTTTTTATTCTATTGTAACATTAACACCTACTAATAACCAATACCCTATGGACTTAATTACACAAAAGAAACATTGAAAATCAATTCATTTGAGGACATTTTGGAGAGACAGCTGAAATGTTGACAAAATTGACATGGTTGCAAACAGCTTTTGAAGTTTCATCATTTTCCCCAACCAAGTTTACATTCTGCAACATAATTCTTTGACATGGAAAGTTTTTGCTGCAGTCAAAATTTATAGCTTCATTCGTCGCGCTTGTGCCTTCGATGTTTTGATAAATCACATTCTTTACTTGAACTGCTGAATCCTGTAATGAATAATCAATGAGAGATAATCAATAGTTAATACTATCAAATTAACTTTATTTCCAACCTAATAGTATTTTGTTGTAAACTACATATTCAGATTCGGGTGATTTTGACCATTTACAGGTTCTTGTGGGGAACTTTTGAATTTTTAGAAAGTTGAGGGTAGAAACTGGTTTTGGTATAGTTGGATATTGGAAAATCAAAAGGGCGTAGCAAATTATATTGATAGTGTAAAATTTTGTTATAATTTCAGTATATATTAGTTGATTTCTTTCTCGAGTTTAACTTCTATACATTGACTTAAGTATTAAAATACCCTGATAGTGCAAACAAATTTGAACGGTTAATTTATATAAGTTAAATCCCATTTTATTTAGAAGAATTAACCTAAATAGCCGTCTATCCAATCGCTTAAACAAAAAATAGTTGACGATTGTATAATATATGTGTAAATCTATATAATATGTGTATGAATGTGTATAATCAGTGTATAATCTATGTATACCGCCTAAAAAAAGTAAACAGTAAATCTAACCGGCTCTTTGTGTAAAGATCCCTTTTATTTACCTGTTCTTTGCATGGAGAATCTTGATCACAGTAGTTTTGGTCTATAATAATGGGGTTTTTGACACCATTCATCTCCACATTTTCAAACTTTATGGTGCTTGCACTTCCAGATCCTCCCTGCATTAATAAATCAACTATATATAAACCAGCGTCGTCTTTATTAAGGAGTATTTTACCCTCATATATGAAACTTTTCTATGCGAATTCAGATATAATTGGATTCCAATGCAGATACCGACATCGGTTGGGAAACTAAAAAAAATGTCTAACCATCTTATGTACATAGATAAGCAAAGTATTTTCTTAAAGAAGGTTAAAATATGTATTGGTAAAAATTGTCAATTAATTTACCTGCCAAGTCTTGATCCTAAGTCCATTGGTAGTTCCAGTAAGTTTAGCTCCATACACGTAAATATTAGACACATGAGCTTCTGAATTTCCATCTCCCAAGCTTCCAATACTAAACTCACCAACAAGGAAAAAGAAAAATAAATCAGCATATTACACAATTAGATTGTAAAATTTCCAAAATAATCTGAATAATTAAGAAAAAAAGATTGGCAGTTGTACTATTAAGTTATTCCATGATTAATTATCCCGGGATTAGTTATCCTACCCTCTTTTGGGGATAAAAGTATACTACAATCTTGGGATAACGAATCCCGAGATTAGTTATACTATAATTTTATCCCAAGCAAACGTGAGATAAACTCATCTCAAATTTAATTCCGGAATTAATAATCTCTTATCCCTTATACCAAACTAGCCCTAAATTTATTTTCAGTACCTTATTCCATGACCTGGTCCACAAGTAATGTCTTTGGCTTGAACATTTCGGGATCCACTCTCAATTGAGATGCAATCATCACCTGTCCACCAAATTAATTTCTAAAATTAGTCACACACACACACAAAAAAAAAAAAAACACCACAATTATTTTATTTGTTTGTGTGGTGGAAGATTGGGTATTTCGACGCTGTGAGTCCTGATTTAAAAAGTGAATTCTAAAAGTATGTCCGACTCTATATTGTTATGATCAATCGCTTACCATCATATCAAAAACTATAGCTGATAGCAAAGGCACAACTATATTTCTTAACCAAACTCACCAAACGAGTGCTATGCTCGAGCATGACTCTGACCCGAGCCACCCTGGCCACCCCAGCCGCCCCGTGGGCTATAGACAAGATGTTGGTGTTACCCAAAAATCTCCCACATCCCCCAACACCCACCACATGCAGCATGTTGATCTTGGGAATCAAACTCATGACTCATTAATCATGGTTGGATCCGCCATTGTGTCTCGGGTGTGTGTTTCGTTTTAGATTTAACTTATGACCACTGACAATATAAAACTTTGTTATGCTATCAATTTAATTTGATTTGTAATAATATGTTATCCCTCTTATTTTTCAGGCTATTAGTTCCACCTGATTATGGACCGTTACATGTTGTCTATATATTGACTAGACTTTGTTAAAATGTTGCAGTGTCCGTATCAGATCTTTCAAAAGTGCACTATACCCGTCATTCTGATAATAAAAAAAGATATATACCTGTGCCAATGGTACAACCAGAAATTAGGATATTTTGGGTGTTTGTTATATGAATGCCATCAGTGTTAGGGCTATTTTCTGGAGCACTCACAACAAGTTTTGTAACTTCAACTCCAGAGCATCTCTCAAATGAGAGATGCATTTGTTGTGAATCTTCTATCTTAAGGTCCCTCACTTTCAAATTGTTGCAGTTGTAGAATGTTAGGGCCTGCAACAGAAGAAATATTATTCTAAAAAAATCATAATTTAATTTACACAAATAATCGGCCGGATTTATTTTTTTACTTTTCTACCTAGTATACATATACAGATTATACATTGATCATAGACAATTTTATATATATATATATATATGTATATATATATATATATATATATATATATATATATATATATATATATATATATTTTACATTTATTATATATCACCTGACTATTTTTGGTTTAAGACCATAGTGGCTAGATTGTTCACATTTATAAGAGAAAGTAAGCTATATGCAGGGTAATTTTATTTATTTAGTCAATACTCATTGTTAGTTTATTTATTTATTTTATTGACTTATAATATTGTATCCTGCTTAATTTATCGTGACCAGCAAAATATGGTCTATAAAGTTGGTAACATATACTATAATTTTTACCAGGACATTTTCTACAAAACCTTCTGTTTGATTAGTGTGTTTGGTATAGTGAAAAATGTTTTCAGAAATTGTTTTCTTTTATTTTTAAATAACTAGTTATTTTGCTCGATTGTCAAAAACTCTCTTGAATTTAATCATATAAAGAAAGAATGGTAAAATTTACTCTATTATCATTAATCATTAGTTCTTGGCAATAAATAAATAAATAAATAAAAATTAAATGAACGTACCGTGGGTGCATGCTTGCACGGCTGCAAGATTTAAAGTAAAAAGAAAAAGAAAACAAAGTTAGTTATATCATCAAAACATGACAACAGACGTCTGTAAAAAAAAAAAAATATATATA
>NC_031994.1:65030668-65046668 GCF_001879085.1 Nicotiana attenuata
AAAAAAAAAAATATATATATATATATATATATATATATATATATATATATATATATATATATAATTTAAAAATTACTTATACTGACAGTGCATATAAAAATTAAACTAATAGTGAAGAAAATTTAAGCTTTTGAAAAATATTAAACAAAATAAAAATTACCAATTTTTTATTAATTTTGCAAGAATTTTGCCACCAAATTTTCCCATTGCCGTTGATAACTCCTCCTCCTTCAACAACCAAGTTTTGAACACTATCAAATTGAAGCCAGTGTCTGCTATCTTTGCTGTAATCTGAAGTCTTATCTGATGCTAATAGAGTTCCAGAAATCTGCATAATATTTCAAAAAACAATATTGAAGGAAAATTTTGTAAAATTTAATGCAACATATATATATATATATATATATATATATATATATATATATATATATATATATATATACACACACACACACACACCAGGGGCAGTGTAGTGTGTTATCGACGGATTCAGTTGAATACATAATTTTCGACGCGGAGTAAAAATTTATATGTAAAATCTTATTAAAACTACAAAACTGTAGATATGAACACATAAGTTTAAAAATATAATTAATTCAATGCTAAAAACTTTAAAAGTTAAATTGATAAGGTTTAAATGTTGGATCCACATTTGTATATAACCATATTTCCTCTTAAATAATGGGTTCGGCTAAAGCTACATAATAAGCTAACATCTGTCGCTGCATATAGCTAGAGAATATTATTTTATTTTCCTATATAGAAGGAGAATATTATTTTATTTTCCTATATAGAAGGATTTAAGTTATGGACATTAACCATGCTAAGAACTTTTACCACTAGCAATAAATTTAATCGGTTAAATTTGGAAAAGGAAGAAGGCGCTATTTCAATATTTCTTTGATTTCAAAGGAACATTATAATTATCTAAAAAATGAAATGAAAAAAAGAACAGGGAAAAGACGGCTATTAGAATCGAACCGATGACCATATTTGTAAAAGCTTTATTTTTCAGGCTAACATATTTTGCTTGGAACTATATATGAAGAGTTATATATGTTATTATAAGTCAACACAATTCGATAGTACAAAAAAATTATATTTTATTAGTGTACAAAACTTAAACTGCAATACTAATAGCCCAATACCTGCATTGTGATGAAAGATTTGCATGGCCCAGAAAATTCGATCTGTTTGAGAAGATATTTCTTGTTTTGAGGTACAACAAAATTCACTGCAGTTGAAGACAAACAAATTGCTTTCCATGCTTTTTGAAATGCCTGAAAAGATTATTTAATACGTTATGAACAAAAGAGAAAAACAAAAATTGTGCATTTTGGTGCTAATTAATTTAATCGTAGAAGCAACCCCAATCTCTATCTTTTTTCATCTACATATTTGCACCACAATAAGCTTCGACGCCCGCCCGATATTTGGTATCTGTATTATTAGGGCCCGACTAATATGAATTCTTGTCGCATTAGGTCTACCGAACGGAAAAATGCTCCTTACCAAGGATTTTTCTATTCTTAGAACTCGCCCTACCAGAATTTTTTTCATTCTAATTAGGGTTCGAACCTAAAACCTTTGATTAAGGGTTGAGAAATTTTATCAAACCATAACCCTTGGTGGTTACAAAAAGAATCTCGCTACCAAGAAGGAAATATTTTACTCATATTTACTAACAATATAATACAAAAAATTACTTGCTCTATATTTTTCAAATAACTAGCTAGTTTCCACTTATTATGAACAATCACTTTTAATAAGGTGACTTCACAGTTAAAATATTCTTTTACTCTGTGATTATATAAAAGTTAAACTCATTAGATAAAATATTTTTCCGCGACCCATTTATCTTATACTTGTTGTCACTCTTTTTATGTTCATCTATGTTTTGAAAATAATATATACTTATACTTCTTATTTTACGTTTAAGATTATAATTTTCAAAAGTCTGACTTTTTTCTTAACTTCGAGTTCAATCAAATACCGTCGTATGAATTGAAACAGATGGAGTATACTTATGACTGTTTAAAACAGTAATTCTTAAAGAAAGATTAAATTTCTTCTTTGGAATTCTGAGAACTTACATTTGTATCATCTGTATTTCCATCACCTTTAGCTCCAAAACTCTCCACATTTATTGTTGTAACTCCAACTGCTTCATCTTTCTCCAAATTCTTGAATCTATTAAATCTACTAATTTGATCATCAATATTGTTGTTGTTTTCAAGATCAATGGTATTGAAATAATTAGAAGGATAAGCTTGAAAATCATAACCAAATTCCTTTTCAAGATTCATGTTATGATCTTGAGCTTCTCTTAATATATCTTCATCATAGAATTTAATGTTGCTGCTGCAAGATGAAAGTGATATAATAATCATAAAAATGGTGAATAATATGAAGAGATTCCTTAGATGGGCCATATTGGTTTTTTTTTTTTGTTTTTTTTTTTGTGAAAGTAGGGACAAAAAGAGTAATTATGGAGGAAAGTATGGGGGATAAATTATTAGTTAGAGAAAAAAGAGGGTACGGAAATAATTGATATGACAAACTGAGGTGGGGAAGTTTGTCTATTTATAGAATTTAGGGGATTTGTTGGATCCTTTTCATTATGGAGATAACTTATGGTATGGTTTTTTTTTATGTGAGAGAGAGAGGTTTAGACGAAAGTATTTCTTGGACAATTTGCTGACTTCTTACCTCCATACTTCCTTAGGAAACAAGATCTACAATAAAAATGAATTATTTTTAGTTTAAATACTATCTTTTATTTAAATAGTAGTATTAGATAATATTATATCACAGCTCAATCCAATGACGCATATTGTTCGCTTTGGTGCAATAAACCTCACGTTTGTATTCATTGCAGGGACGAAGCTACATTATCCTAAGGGTGGTCAATTAACCACCATTCGTCGAAAAATTACACCGTATATATAGTGAAATGTTATATTTTAGAGGTATATAACACATATTGAATACCCTTTATCAGAAAATTATTTTTACTTCTTTCAAGTTTGAATACCCTTGAAAAAAAATCTAGTTTCGCCACTAATTCCATTTGGCTAAACACCATTATCGATCGAGCCCAAAAGGGCGTATATAATGGTGAAGTTATTCTATGCCTTATAAAGACATTCACTTTCCTCTTCTATTCCGACGTGCGGATTCGTTTACGACATCATATGCGTCCCTTCTTCAGAAACTTATCAGCCTTGAAGCCTTTCGGTCCTTCTTTTTACCCGTCTTTGTCGATCCGTTGTCCGTCATGAACGTCACATATTATCACCCAAATAAATTTGGCGCCTCAGATGGAATCCTTTTGTCTTAACCAAAGATTTTAAGTTTGAGTCCAGTAAATAAAATTAATTTTTTGATAAAAATATTTCCCTGCGAACTCTCGCTGCATGAATCTGAATTAGTCTGAACCAATCCCATTAATGTTATAGTCATTGCTAGTGCCATATTATTATTACTTCCTCCACTCATTCTATTGTGAACACATGTTGCTTGTTGAGCAAAGGAAAAAACACATATGTTGCTTTTGAAATAAAAGTTATTTTAAGTATAGCAAAAAAATTCAGATGTATCACCTACTTGATGTACTCCTATTTCGAAATTAATAAATAGACACCATATCCAGAAGGTTGATTTCATTAATTTATTTAAAATATGATCACATGTTACTTGTAGAATAAATCATTGGATGTCCAATTTATGATTTCCAAGAATGGCTAATTAAAATGTCAAGCAAAATTAGCATATTAGTTAAACTCGATCAGTATCCAATTATTACTATTAAAAACAGAAATTAGAGACTGGGCAAATTGTGTAATTAAACAACAAAATTTGTTGCTAATCCTGCTTATCGACAAATTAGCGATAGATTATCCAAAAGTTTGTTCGTTACGAGATATTTAGTCGTATTGAAATGTATAGTACTCGTATCACAGCTTTTTTACAAAGCCTTTATCTAATAATAATTAAAGAATATAAGATAAGTCCGAAATATATTAATTTCAGTAAATCCTTTGTTTTTCATTTATAGACAAGAGAAAAGATAATTTAAGATAATTACTTTAAAAAGAAAAAAGAAAAAAGAAAAAGAAAAACCATAAGCAATGTTGATTTGTCAAAATTGGAAATTCTCATTGCTTGTTTTCTAAAAATGGCTGCTATAGTTTACTTTTAAGAAAGTTGTGGTATTTCCTTAGTTATGGGCTTTGGAGTAAACCATTTAGATTTCATTATCTACCATATAAATTCTATTTAAAATTCAACATTTTATCCTTTACTTGCATGGATATGTTTTGTCGTTTATTTGACATCAGAAACTATATTTTGCATGTGTTCGTAATTATAGAATTTAGGTGTAATTAATGAAAAACAATCAACCTAGGAATGACATATCAAATATTGGGGATAGGAACATTTGATTAGTCCTACATAAATTCCTTAATCTCCTTAATCTTAAATCATATTCAGTGACGACAACAGAAATTTCATCAAGGCGATTTAGAAATTATTCTTCTGTATTTATAGAATTCAACAAGATTTTTTATCTATGTATATACAGTATAATTTTTTGACGAAAGAAAGATTCAGCTGAACCCCGTTTATTATTTTAATAAACGTGTCGTGCCGTTGATCATATCCTCAAGAATTCTTTAGTCTTGACACATGATTTGTTTTTGACAAAATATTCATTTCATAAATAGACAAGAAGTTATGGAGCTACAAAAGGATTTGAATGAACAACCTTAACTTGTTCGACTTTGGTAAGTTAGTTAAGTGAAAGTAATTAATAACTTGTAGAAGATTAACTTAGGGTTCAAGATTAGTAGTTTGCATTTATCTTCAATCAATAATGGCCACGCATGTAAATGTGATTTAATTCATATTAATCACATTTTTGTTCTTATTGGTTCAGAATTTTGGTGACATTTGACGGTGTTTTTTGTGGTAAATAATTGTTCATTAAATTGTATACTTTAAATTAACCAAACCCCACATTCATTTCTCTGCCTAATATTGAGATGAAGAAGAAAAGTGCATGAGTTTTTAACTTTCAAAATCAGAACTCTGCATCAGTCGTCACCTTTCACCAAAGGGCACCATTTTCGTGAATATTTATCTACACCGAGTGTCTACAAGTAATTAAATAATTAATTTTCAAAATTAACAAATTAAAATAAAAATGTATATTATTTAACCATGATTGAGTGTTGAATTTGTGCATATGTTAGATATGTCTTATATTTATGGGATTCTTATATTCTTATGCCATATAGTAAACTGTATTACCTTCCATGCTTAACTTTTAATATAATTACCTTTTATATACCTAATTACCATTTATGTACATTTTAGAGGTTTTAATGGTATTAATTAGTCTCCTAATTTAACTCTACCATATATTCTCACTCCCCTCAAGTTTCTCTCTCCAAATCTCACCCTCTCACCCACGTATCAAACCACACCCCACGATTTCCTCTTCAATCACCCACTATTTCCTCTTCTAAAACCAGCGAAAATTTGTAACCCCTCCACCATTGACAACCATTAAAAAGCTTTGAAGCTTTGAACTCGAATTTGGGTTTTCAAAAGACATTGTTTGTTTGGATTGGATGTTGCAAAGAATTGAGAATTCTCTCTACGTCTCTCTCTATCTCTCAATCCCAAATTTCAGTAATATAAAGCAAAGAAAAAGAGAGCAGCAATTCCACCATTGACAACCATTAAAAAGCTTTGAAGCTTTGAAGCTTTGAATTCGAATTTGGGTTTTTAAAAATCATTATTCGTTAGGATTGGGTGTTGTTGCAAATAATTGGGAATATGGTTTGGAGTTTATATCTCAATTTTGAGGGGTTTTGGTGAATATTAGACTTGGTTTTGGCTGAATTTCAGATTGAAACTCGAAGAAGAAGAAGAAGAAGAAGAAGAAGAAGACGACATGACATACATTATATTGCAGAAATTGTAGAAAAATTGTAAAAAAAAATTATAGAAAAATCGTATTCTGTTGTTTATTTATTTTTCTTTTATTCATTTAACTATTGTATGAAAGTTGAACAACATTGTATAAAAATTATATTTAAGTGGTATTATATTGTAGTTGACTAGTTGTATATAACTGAGTAAAAATAATGTACGAAAATTGTAGATAAGTTGTAGATAAGTTGTATAATATATAATTAGTTGTATGAAATTTGTTTTTACTATGTATAAATCAGATACAAAATATACAAAAGATATATTCTATAAAGTTTGTATTTAAGAGTCACGACCCGGATTTTCCACCCTCAGGAGTCGTGATGGCGCCTATTAATGTGAGCTAGGCAAGCCAAATTCCTTGAACTAATTACTTCATTATCCAATTATTCCTTTTAACAATTTTAAAGCAATAACGTATAAACAGCGGAAAATTTAGATTAAGCGGAAGAAAACAATATAATCTCTGAAATCTGTATCTATTACAACTACTGAAGCCTTAATCACCCAAAACCTGGTGTCACGGTATCACAGACGGTCTAAGATTTACTGCATACAAAGTCGTAAGAAAATAACAATACACTGTTTTTGAATTAAGGAAAATGAAACAGGGGATAAGGGATAGAGGGAGACGCCAGGGCCTGCGGACGCCTGCAGGTCTACCTTGGATCTCCGTGTGGACTGAAGATAGCCACCCGATCTACGATCCGAAGTCTACAGCACTGGGATCTGCACAAAGAGTGCAGAGTGTAGTATCAACACAACCGACCTCATGTGCTTGTAAGTGCCTAGCCTAACCTCGGCGAAGTAGTGACGAGGTTAGGACCAGACTGCCAAATAAACCTGTACAGTTATATACTCCCTCTCTTCCAATTTATGTGAACCTGTTTGACTGGGCACGGAGTTTAAGAAAAAATGAAGACTTTTGGAATTTGTGGTCTTAAACAACTCAAAAAAGGGTCCACACTATTTGTGTGGTTATAAAAGCTTCTTACTAAGAGTAGAATTGAGAATTTAAGTTAAATTGCTTCCAAATTTAGAAAGGGTTCATTCTTTTTGGAACGGACCAAAAAGGAAATAGGTTCACATAAACTGGAACGGAGGGAGTAATATACAGCAGAAAGTAAAACAGAAATAAACAAGTAAAGATAGGAGGGGGAAAAGCATGCTACGGGGAATATCAGGTAAAACAGAATATCAAGAGAATTATAAAGGAACCAAAATCCAACTACTAACAAGGATAAGGAAAACAAAGACAGAATTCACTTTCATTTCCCATGTTGTTGCAGGCGTGCAACCCGATCCCGTTTCATATATCTCGTGGAAGGCATGCCACCCGCTCCCATTTCATATATCTCGTGGCAGGCGTGCCACCCGCTCCCATTTCATTTATCTCGTGGCAAGCGTGCTACCCGCTCCCATTTCATTTATCTCGTGACAGGCGTGCCACCCGATCCCATTTCATTTATCTCGTGGCAGGCGTGCCACCCGATCCCAGTTACAAATCAACAACAACCACAAAGAATCCCGCCAAAGGAACAAGATCAATATAACAACATTCCGGCAAGGGAACAAGAGCAATATAACAACATCCCGGCAAGGGAACAAGAGCAATAATACAACATCCCGGCAAGGGAAAAATAATATTTCAACAACATCCGACAAGGGAAAAATAATATCAAAACAGACATCCCGGCAAGGAAACAATGATGATGGTAACATGTGAGGCACAATAAACCACAACGGGGTCATAACAATTATAATGCAAGACTCACGGGAATGCTTGACACCGACGTATAGATACTCGTCACCATGCCAATACGTCGTACTCCACAATTGACACGTAGCAAATAAGACACAACTCCTAATCCCTCAAGCTAAGGTTAGACCAAACACTTACCTCGAACTTCCACGGTCAACTCAAGCCTCAAACACCGCTTTTCCTTTTGAATTTGGCTCCAAATCAATTGTATCTAGACATAATCGACTTAATAACATCAATAAACGCTAAACAATCCAATTCCAATGCTTAATTATAACCTTCTAATCATTCTTCCCAAAAAGTCAAAAATCGACCTCGGGACCGCTTGGTCAAGACACGAGGTTCGGACCAAAACCCGATCACCCATTCACCCACGAGCCCGAATATATAATTTGTTTTGAAATCCGACCCCAAAACGAGGTCAAATTCCCAAATAATCAAAAAGCCCTAAATCTACCCAATTCCCCAATTTTCTACCATTAAAACCCTAGGATTATTGATAAAAGTTGATGAAAAACATTAGATAGTTGAAAGAAATCAGTTAATGATTGTGATTTGGGAAGAAAATCTCTTGAGAAAATTGCCTAGTTCTTCTATTTTTTGTGAAAGTTTGAAAGAAAAATCGCTGAAGTTATGTTTTAAAAGACTCACTGCCCGACTTCCGCACCTGCAGTGCCTGGGTCGCACCTACGAGACCGCACGTGCGAAAAACTGATTGCTTCTGCGGAAATGACTAGGCCCCGCTGGGGCCGCATCTGCGAGAAAAGCACCCGCTCCTGCGGAACCACATCTGCGGAAGATTGTCCGCATCTGCAAGACTGGACCGCACCTGCGACCCACTGTGCGCACCTGCGGTGCTCGACTCGCAGGTGCGGTTACACCAGAACCGATGCAACAGCAGTGTTTTCCTAAGTTTAAACACCCCGGAACCTACTCGAAACTCACCCGAGCCCTTGGGGCTCCAAACAAAACATGCGTACTAACTCAAAAACATCATATGAACTTATCTGTGCGATCAAATCGCCAAAATAACCTTTCAAACAACGAATTAAACCTCAAAATCAATGAAATTTCTCAAAACTTCTTTAAACATCAAATTTTGCATTTAAGGTCCGAATCACGTCAAATGGATCCCGTTTCTTACCAAACTTTACCGGCAACACATATAAATCATATTGAACCTGTACCGGGCTCCGGAACCATAATACGGGCCCGATACCACATATTTCACATAGCATTTCACTTTCAAAAACCTTTATATTTTTCAGAAAACAATTTCTTCTAAAAATTCATTTCTCGGACTTGGGACCTCGAAATTCGATTCCGGGCATATGCCCAAGTCCCATATTTTTCCACGGATCCTCCGGGACCGTCAAATCACGGGTCCGGGTCCGTTTACCCAAAATGTTGACCGAAGTCAACTTAAATGCATTTTAAGCCAAAATTTCTATATTTTCACATAATAGCTTTCCGGCTACGCGCCCGGACTGCGCACGCAAATCGCGGTGAAGCTAAAAGAGGTTTTTAAGGCCTCGAAACGTAGAATTCATTTTAAAAACAAGTGATGACCTTTTGGGTCATCACATCCTCCACCTCTAAAACAATCATTCGTCCTCGAACGGACTGAAGAAGAAAGTACCTGAGTCGGGGAAAAGATGGGGATAACGGCTCCGCATATCTGACTCAGACTCCCAGGTCGATGCCTCGGCAGGCTGACCTTTCCACTGAACACGAACAGAAGGAAAACTCTTTGATCTCAACTGACGAACCTGCTTGTCTAGAATAGCTACCGGCTCCTCCTCATAGGACAAATCCTTGTCCAGCTAGACAGTGCTGAAATCTAACACGTGGGATGGATCACCGTGATATTTCCGAAGCATGGACACATGAAACAGTGGATGCACGGCTGATAAGCTAGGCGGCAATGCAAGTCTATAAGACACCTCTCCCACTCGATCAAGGATCTCAAACGGGCCAATGAATCTAGGGCTAAGCTTGCCCTTCTTCCCAAATCTCATCACGCCCTTCACAGGCGACACTCGAAGCAATACCCGCTCACCGACCATGAAGGCTAAATCTCGAACCTTGCGGTCGGCATAACTCGTTTGCCTGGACTGAGCTGTACAAAGCCTATATTGAATGATCCTGACCTTGTCCAAGGCATCCTGAACCAGATCCGTACCCAACAATCGAGCCTCCCCCGGCTCAAACCATCCAACCGGAGACCGACACCGCCTACCATATAAAGCCTCATAAGGATCCATCTGAATACTCGACTGGTAGCTGTTGTTGTAGACAAACTCTGCTAAAGGATAAAACTGATCCCACAAGCCTCCAAAGTCAATGACACAAGCTCGGAGCATATCCTCCAAAATTTGAATAGTCCGCTCAGACTGCCCGTCCTTCTGAGGATGAAATGATGTGCTCAACTCAACCCGTGTGCCCAACTCTCGTTGATCTGCTCTCCAGAAATGTGAGGTAAATTGCGTACCTCGATCCGAAATAATAGATACGGTACACCATGAAGACGAACAATCTCCCGGATGTAGATCTCAGCAAACCTCTCGGAAGAATAGGAGACTTCCATAGGAATGAAATGCGCTGACTTGGTCAGCCTATCAACAATGACCCACAGTGCATCGAACTTCTTTTGAGTCCATGTGAGTCCAGTAACAAAGTCCATAGTGATACGCTACCACTTACACTTAGGAATCTCAATCTTCTGAAATGAACCACCAGGCCTCTGATGCTTGTACTTAACCTGCTGGCAATTCAAATACCAAGCCACATATGCAACGATATCCTTCTTCATTCTTCTCCACCAATAATGTTGCCGCAAATCCTGATACATCTTCGCGGCGCCAGGATGAATAGAGTACCGGGAGCTATGGGCCTCCTCTAAAATCAACTCTCGAAGATCATCCACATTAGGCACACAAACTCGACCCTGAAATCTCAAAACTCCATCATCACCTAAGGTAACCTGCTTGGCACCTCCGTGTTGCACCGTGTCTCTAAGGACACACAAATGGGGATCATCATACTGCCGATCTCGGATACGCTCCAATAATGAAGAACGAGCGAATGTGCAAGCTAACACACGGCTGGGCTCAGAAACATCCAACCTCACGAACTGATTGGCCAAAGCCTGAACATCCAAAGCAAGCGGTCTCTCACCGACCGGAATATAAGCAAGACTGCCCATACTGGCTGACTTCCTACTCAAAGCATCGTCCCCCACATTGGCCTTTCCTGGATGATATAAGATGGTGATATCATAGTCTTTCAACAGCTCCAACCACCTCCTCTGCCTCACATTCAACTCCTTTTGCTTGAACAAATACTGCAGACTCTTGTGATCCGTGAACACCTCACATGCCACGCCATACAGATATGCCTCCAAATCTTCAACGCGTGGACAATGGCTGCTAACTCCAAGTCATGAACAGGATAGTTCTTCTCATGAATCTTCAACTGCCGCGAAGCATAGGCAATGACCTTGCCATCTTGCATCAACACTACACCAAGTCCAATATGAGATGCATCACAATAAACTGTATAAGGCCCTGAACCTGTGGGCAAAACCAACAACGGTGCCGTAGTCAGAGCTGTCTTGAGCTTCTGAAAGCTCGCCTCACATTCATCCGGCCATCTGAACTGGGCACCCTTCTGGGTCAACCTGGTCATCGGGGCTGTGATAGATGAAAACCCCTCCACGAACCGACGATAGTAGCCTGCCAATCCCAAGAAACTCCGAATCTCTGTAGCTGATGCTGGTCTAGGCTAGTTCTTGACTGCCTCAATCTTCTTCGGATCAACCTGAATACCCTCTGCTGTCACCCATGACCCAGGAATGCAACTGAACTCAACCAGAACTCACACTTCGAAAACTTGGCGTACAACTGACTGTCCCTCAAAGTTTGAAGAACCACTCTAAGATGCTGCTCGTGCTCCTCCCGGCTGCGGGAATATATCAAAATATCATCAATGAAGACTATCACGAACGAATCCAAGTAAGGCCTGAACACTCGGTTCATCAAATCCATAAAAGTTGTTGGGGCATTTGTCAACCTGAATGACATCACCAAGAACTCATAATGCTCGTACCGAGTGTGAAAAGCTGTCTTAGGGACATCGGATGCCCTAATCCTCAACTGATGGTAGCCAAATCTCAAGTCAATCTTTGAAAATACCTTGGCACCCTGAAGTTGATCGAACAAATCATCAATTCTCGGCAGCGGATACTTATTCTTGATTATAACCTTATTCAATTGCCGGTAATCAATACACATCCTCATCAATCCATCCTTCTTCTTAACAAACAACACCGGCGCACCCCAAGGCGAAACATTGGGTCTAATGAAACCCTTTTCAAGCAAGTCTTGCAACTGCTCCTTCAACTCTTTCAACTCCAGCGGGGCCATACGATACGGCGAGATAGAAATGGGATGAGTGCCCGGAGCCAAATCAATGCAAAAGTCAATATCTCTGTCGGGTGGCATACCCAGAAGGTCTGAAGGGAATACCTCAGGAAACTCACGAACAACGGGCATAGACTCAATGGAAGGAACCTCAACACTAGAATCACGAACATAGGCCAAATAGTCCAAACACTCCATCTCGACCATACGCCGAGCCTTCACATAAGAGATAACATTGCGGGTAGAATGAACAAGAGTCCCTCTCCACTCCAAACGAGGTAAACTCGGTAAGGCTAAGGTCAAAGTCTTGGCATGACAGTCCAAGATGGCGTGATAAGGTGATAACCAGTCCATCCCCAATATGACATCGAAATCAACCATATCCAGAAGAAGCAAATCTACACGAGTCTCAAGACCTCCAATCACAACTATACATGAACGATGGACTCGATCTACCACAATGGAATCACCCACCGGTGTAGACACATAAACAGGAACACTCAAAGAATCACTAGGCATGACCAGATACGGTGCAAAATAAGATGACACATACGAGTATGTAGACCCTGGATCAAATAACACTGAAGCATCTCTATCACAAACCAGAACGGTACTTGTAATAACTGCATCGGTAGCCTTAGTCTCGAGCCTGGCTAGAAGAGCATAACATCGGGGCTGGGCCCCACTATCCTGAACTATATCTCTGGGACGGCCTGTTATTGGCTGGCCTCCACCTCTAGCGGCATGAGCTCCACCTCTAGGACCTCTACCTCCACCTCTAGCACCTCTACCTCCACCCCTAGCTGGTTGGGCGGGCTGTGGAACACTCGGTGCCTGTACCATGGCACGGAAACCCTGATGTTGAGAGCTACTCAGTGATTGAAGCCAATACCTAGCAATGTGCCTTGTATCGCCACAAGTAAAACAAGCCCTCGGCTGCTGGGGCTAACGACCCTGAAAACTCTGAAGCGACGGTGCACTAATAGGAGCTGGTGGTGCACTGTAGGACTGCTGATCAGAATGCTGCATCTGAGGACCACAACCACCTGAAGCACTGTGAGAAACCTGAAGTGCCGACTGAAAAGGCCTAGGAGGATGGCCTCTACCATACGAATCCCTACTTCCAGACGAGGTACCGCTGAATCGGCCTGAGTGACGGGGCCTCTTGTCCGACCCATGACAACCTCCCTGCGATAGAACCATCTCAACTCTCCTGGCCACATTGGCCGCCTCCTGAAAAGAGATTTCACTCCCTGTCTCCCTAGCCATCTAAAGCCGAATAGGCTGGATAAGTCCCTCAATGAACCTCCTCACCCTCTCTCTCTCTCGGTGGGAAGTATGATAAGAGCATGACGAGCCAAGTCGATGAATCTGGTCTCATACTAGGTAACCGTCATAGAACCCTGCTGGAGACGCTTAAACTACCTCCGATAGGCCTCTCTCTGAGTGATAGGGAGAAACTTCTCCAGAAATAGCTGCGTGAACTGCTCCCAAGTCAAAGCTGGTGATCCGGCTGGTCTAGCCAAGCAATAATCTCTCCACCAAGTGGCGGATCCAGACAAGCGAAAAGTAGCAAAATCGACCCCATTGGTCTCAACTATCCCCATGTTCCTGAGAACCTCATGACAGCCGTCTAGATAATCCTGGGGATCCTCAGAAGATGCACCACAGAAAGTAGTAGTGAAGAGCTTGTTGAACCTGTCCAATCTCCACAAAGCATCGGCAGACATAGCTGCGACCGGTCTGGGCTACCACACCCGGCTGAGCTGCTCCAACTGGCTGAACTGCTGGAGTCTGAAACTCGGGAGCTACCTGCTCCGGAGTGCGAGTAGCAAGAGTCTGGGCTCCTCCTCCAGCTTGAGAGACGGCTGGTGCTACAGGAAGCAAGCCTGCCCGGGTGACACTCTCCAAAAGGCCCACTAGACAGACCAGAGCATCCTGGAGTACTGGGGTAGCAATAAACCCCTTTGGGACCTGAGTTGGGCCAACCGGAGCTGCTGGGGCCGGAACCTCATCATCAAAGTCAACCTGAGGCTCCGCTGCTGGTGCTGCTGCTTGGGGCGGAGCTCTGCCCTACCTCGGCCTCTAGCACGGCCTCGGCCTCGCCCTCTGCCCCTCGTGGGAGCTGCTGCTGGGGGCTCGGGCTGCTGGTCAGCGGATGAGGAAGCGCATGTTCTCGTCATCTGCGAGAGAACAGAATAGAAATTCAATCAGTCATTGAGAAACCAAACCGCACGATAGGAAAGAAAAGATAGGAAATTTTCCTAACTCTGTAGCCTCTGGGGGATAAATACAGACGTCTCCGTACCGATCCCTCAGACTCTACTAAGCTTGTCTATGAACTGTGAGACCCATGTAACCTAGAGCTTTGATACCAACTTGTCACGACCCGGATTTCCCACCCTCGGGAGTCGTGATGGCGCCTACTAATGTGAGCTACGCAAGCCAAATTCCTTAAACTAATTACTTCATTATCCAATTATTTCCTTTTAACAATTTTAAAGCAATGACGTATAAACAGCGGAAAATTTAGATTAAGCGGAAGAAAACAATATAATCATTGAAATCTGTATCTATTACAACTACTGAAGCCTTAATCACCCAAAACCGATGCAACAGCAGTGTTTTCCTAAGTTTAAACACCCCGGAACCTACCTGAAACTCACCCGAGCCCTCGGGGCTCCAAACCAAACATGCGTACTAACTCAAAAACATCATATGAACTTATCCGCGCGATCAAATCGCCAAAATAACCTCTCAAACAACGAATTAAACCTCAAAATCAATAAAATTTCTCAAAACTTCTTTAAACATCAAATTTTGCATTTAAGGTCCGAATCACGTCAAATGGATCCCGTTTCTTACCAAACTTTACCGGCAACACATATAAATCATATTGAACCTGTACCGGGCTCCGAAACCATAATACGGGCCCGATACCACATATTTCACATAGCATTTCACTTTCAAAAACCTTTATATTTTTCAGAAAACAATTTCTTCTAAAAATTCATTTCTCGGACTTGGGACCTCGGAATTCGATTACGGGCATACGCCCAAGTCCTATATTTTTCCACGGACCCTCCGGGACCGTCAAATCACGGGCCCGGGTCCGTTTATCCAAAATGTTGAGCGAAGTCAACTTAAATGCATTTTAAGCCAAAATTTCAATGTTTTCACAGATTTTTCACATAATGGCTTTCCGGCTACGCGCCTAGACTGCGCACGCAAATCGAGGTGAAGCTAAAACAGGTTTTTAAGGCCTCGAAACGTAGAATTCATTTTAAAAACAAGTGATGACATTTTGGGTCATCACATTAAGTTGTATGTTATTGTAGTTGTATTTAACTGGGTAGAAATAATGTGTGAAAGTTGTAGATAAATTGTATAATATATAATTATTTGTGTGAAATTTATTTTTACTATTTATAAATTAGATACAATATATACAAAGACATATTGTATAAAATTTGTATAAAAATTATATTTAAGTGGTATTATATTGTAGTTGTATATAACTGAGTAGAAATAATGTATGAAAATTGTAGATAAGTTGTATAATATATAATTAGTTGTATGAAATTTGTTTTTTACTATGTATAAATCAGATACAAAATATACAAAAGACATATTGTATAAATTTTGTATAAAATTTATATTTAAGTTGTATTTAGCATTAATACAACAGTCTTTTATTACAAGGAGTCTCAATAACATGTGAAATTAAAATAAACAAGCATAATGAATCTTCTTTATCGTACTTGTAAAAATAGATCTTAAAGACGGTGAATGTCTGTAGACTCTGTACACTGTTAAG
>NC_031994.1:65049097-65055511 GCF_001879085.1 Nicotiana attenuata
GGGAGATAATCAATATACTCAAACCATCCCGGCAAGGGATTAATCATATCTCTTTCTATTTCTTTCATTTCTTACTCAATAGTCTTTTTATCGTTCGAGCCAACGCTCCAAAGAATTTACAATTCATAATTAGTCTCCTTACTCTTCACATTACATAGAATTCATCAATTAAGCATGGAAGAGTCGCAACAAAATCAGATTACGTACAAGTAAGGACTCACGGTCATGCTAGACACCAGTGTATAGATACTCATCACCATGCCTATACACAGTACTCAACATTTAGCAATTAGCAAAACAATACTCTAATCCTATTCCCTCAAGCCAAAGTTAGATTAAACACTTGCCTCGGTCCAAAGAATAGCATTCAACCCTCAAATACTGCCTTTCCTCTAGAATCCGACTCCGAAACCACGATATCTAGGCATAATTAATTCAATAATATCAATAAAGACTCAATAACAAAATCCCATAACCTAGATATGAAGTTTCTAGCATCCCTCCAAAAATACCAAAATTCGACACCGGGCCCACATGGTCCAAACACGAGGCTCGGACCAAAACCCAATCACCCATAACCCCACGAGTTCAAATATATAATTTGCTTTAAGATTCGACCCCAAATTGAAGTTGAATCACCCAAAATTCTCAAAAAAATAATTCTACCCAGAATCCTTAATTTCTACTTTGATTTCATGATTTAGGTCTAGGATTTCAGTAATTAATGAAGAAGAGTGAAGGAATTAGGTGGAAAATTACTTACCCAAAGACTTTGGTGAAGAAGAGCTTCAAAAATCGCCCCTAGAGCTTGGAGAAGACAAGTTTTATGAAAGAATGGGAATAATCCCGTAACTATTCTGTTTTTGAAATTTAAAAATCACTGGGCAAAAATGCCCTTCGCGTTCGCGGGAAAGGGGCCGCGTTCGTGAAGGGTAAGCTGGGTCTGCATCGCGATCGCGTGGGAGGAAACGCGAACGCGTAGAAGGAAAAAGGCTGGGGTCCTGGGTTTACTCTACGCGAACGCGTGGGTACATACGCGAAAGCGATGAAGGGTGAGCTGATACTATGCGAACGCAAGGACGAGTTCGCGAATGCAATGAAGGAATTACTGGGGGGGCCTGCGTTGGCCTACGCGATGGCGTAAGGGGCACGCGAACGCGAAGAAGGGGACTCAGTGGGCATCGCGAACGCATAAGGAAGAACGCGAACGCGTAGAACAAATGGGTGCCTGCAACAGCTGAAGGAAATCTGCAATATTTCTAAGTACAAAACCACTCTGAACCACCTCCGAATCACTCCCGAGCCCTCAGGACTCCTAACCAAGCACACACACTAACTCAATAACATCCTACGAACTTAACCGAGCGATCAAATCGCCAAGATAACATCATATACATAGAATCAAGCCTCAAATCACAAGATTTCTTCCAACTTTTTCATCAAACGAAAATTTTCCATTTTTAAGTCCGAAACACGTCAAACGACGTCCGTTTTCAACCAAACTTTACAGATAGAGCTTAAACCTTTTATAAGACTTGTACCGGGCGTCAAAACCAAAATACGAGCCCGATACCATAGTCTTTTAATAAATTTTCATTTCCAATTTCCTTAACAATTCCAGAAAAATAATTTCACAGAAAAATTCTTTTCTCGGGCTCTAGACCTCGGAATTCGACTCCGGGCATATGCCCGAGTCCCATATTTTTCTATGGACCCTCTGGGACCATCAAATCACGGGTCCGGGTCCGTTTACCAAAAATGTTGACCGAAGTCAACTTTAATCATTTTAAAGCCACATTTTGAAATTTTTCACAAAATTTAACATATAATCTTTCCGGCTACGCGCCCAGACTGCGCACGCAAAACGATGAAAGTAAAAATGAGGTTTTCAAGGCCTCGGAAGCATGGGATGAAAGAGAAAACAGGTGATGACCCTTTGGGTCATCACATCCCGGCAAGGGAAAATAATCAATAAGCAACAATATCCCAGCAAGGAAGCAATTTAAATACTCTTTCTCTTCCTTTCACTTTTATTTCATATCTCACTTTACCACTTGAGCCAATGCTCCAAAGGGTTCAACCATTTCATATACGTTCACAATTGTAATATAACTTGAGCCAACGCTCCTCGATGTTCATAGGTCACAATTTCCTTTCAAAAGCTTTTCACAACAAATAGGAATCATCACCGAGGCAAGAGAAATACAACGAAATCAAGATATTCATAATTTAAAGACTCACGGTCATGCTAGACACCAACGTATAGATACTCGTCACCATGCCTATATGCCGTACTCGACAATCACCACATAGCAAATAGGACTCAACTCCTAATCCCTCAAGCTAAGGTTAGACCAAACACTTACCTCAAACTTCCACGGCCAATTCAATCCTCAATAACCGCCTTTCCTCTCGAATTCGGCTCCAAAATAATTGTATCTATACAATAATGACTTCAATACATCAATAAATGCTAAACAATACGAACCCAACGCCTAATTATAGCTTTTCTATCATATTTCCCAAAAACTCAAAAATCGACCCCGGGCCCGCTTGGTCAAAACACGAGGTTCGGACCAAAATCAAATCACCCGTTCACCCACGAGCCCGAATATAAAATTTGTTTTCAAATTTGACCCCAAAACGAGGTCTAAATCAAGAAAAATCAAAAAGCCCTAACTCTACCCAAATACCCAATTTTCTACCTTAAATCACATGTTTTAGGCCTGGGATTTCAATAGATATTGAAGGAATTGGAAGAAAATAAGCTAAGAATTACTAACCCAAGAGGTTTTGGTGAAGAATCGTTTCAATGGTCGCCTAAGAGCATGGAGAAAAAGAGGTTTTGTGAAATTTCTAATGAATCCCGTAGCTACTGTTTTCTGAAGTTTAAAAATTTAACTGGGCGAAAATGCTCTATGCGATCGCGAAGAAGGTCATGCGATCGCATAGGGGAACTGAAGGTTGGTCTCTGCGATCGCGAACCAAGCATCGATCGCATAGAAGAAAGGACTTCGCCTTTTAAGGTTTGGTTTAATGAACTGCGATCGCGGAAGAAACATGCGATCCCATGGAATGAATTGTGGCTAGGCTACGCGATCGCGGATGAATCTATACGATCGCATAGAACAAAACTGGGCACCTGGAAGCTTACACTATGCGATCGCGAGGCTGCCTATGCGATCGCATAGGACTAAATATCAGACACCAGAACTGCTACTTTCTGCAACTTTTTCTAAGTCAAAACCATTCAAACACATATCCGAAACACACCCGAGCCCTCGGGGCTCCTAACAAACACATGTACTAACTCAACAACATCATACGAACTTATCCGTGCGATCAAATCGCCAAAATAACATCAAATACAATGAATCAAACCTCAAAATCAAGAGTTTTTCCTCAAACTTCATTAAGTTTCAAATTTAGAACTTTAAGTCCGAATCACGTCAAACGACGTCCGATTTTAACCAAACTTCACAGAAAGGACTTAAACTATATATAAGACCTGTGCCGGGAGCCGTAACCAAAATACGGGCCTGATGCCATCGCTTTCTAATCAAAATTCATTTCAAATTTTTCTTAAACATTTCGAGAAAACAATTTTTCTTAAAAATTTATTTCTCGGGCTTGGGACTTCGAAATTCGATTCTGGGCATACGTCCACGTCCCATATTTTCCTACGGACCCTCCAGGACCGTCAAATCACGGGTCCGGGTCCGTTTCTCCAAAACGTTTACCAAGGTCAAATTTATTCATTTTAACATCAAAACTTAGCATTTTTCATAGAATTTCATATTTAAGCTTTCCGGCTACGTGCCCGAACTGCGCACGCAAATCGAGGCGACTCTAAATGAGGTTTTCAAGGCCTCGGAGCAAAAAATTAATTAAAAACAGGTGATGACCCTTTAGGTCGTCACATTCTCCACCTCTAAAACAACCGTTCATCCTCGAACGGACAGAAGAAGGAAGTACCTGAGTCGGGGAAAAGATGAGGATAACGGCTCCACATATCAGACTCAGACTCCCAGGTCGAAGCCTCAAGAGGCTGACCTCTCCACTGAACACGAACAGAAGGGAAACTCTTCGACCTCAAATGACGAACATGCCGGTCTAGAATAGCTACCAGCTCCTCCTCATAAAACAAGTCCTTGTCCAACTAGACAGTGCTGAAATCTAACACGTAGGCTGGATCGCCGTGATACCTCCGAAGCATGGACACATGCAACACTGGATGCACGGCTGATAAGCTCGACGGCAAAGCAAGTCTATAAGCCACCTCTCCCACTCGATCAAGAATCTCAAACGGACCAATGAACCTAGGGCTAAGCTTGCCCCTCTTCCCAAATCTCATCACGCCCTTCATAGGCGACACTCGGAGCAATACACGCTCACCAGCCATAAAAGCCACATCTCGAACCTTGCGGTCTACATAGCTCTTTTACCTAGACTGAGCTGAACGAAGCCTATCCTGAATGATCCTAACCTTGTCCAAGGCCTCCTAAACCAGATCCATACCCAACAACCGAGCCACTCCCGGCTCAAACCATCCAACCGGAGACCGACACCGCCTACCATATAAAGCCTCATAAGGAGCCATCCGGATGCTCGAATGGTAACTGTTGTTGTAGGCAAACTCTGCTAAAGTCAAGAACTGATCCCAAGAACCTCCAAAGTCAATAACACAAGCTCGGAGCATATCCTCCAAAATCTGAATAGTCCGCTCCGACTGACCGTCCGTCTGGGGATGAAATGTTGTGCTTAACTCAACTCATATGCCCAACTCTCGCTGAACTGCTCTCCAAAAGCGCGAGGTAAATTGCGTACCCCGGTCCGAAATGATAGATACAAGCACACCATGAAGGCGAACAATCTCCCGAATATAGATCTCAGCTAACCTCTAAGAAGAATAGGAGACTGCCACAGGAATGAAATGCCCTGACTTGGTCAGCCTATCAACAATGACCCATACTGCATCGAACTTCTTCCGAGTCAGCGGAAGTCCAGTAACAAAATCCATAGTAATCCACTCCCACTTCCACTCGGGAAGCTCAATCCTCTGAAATAAACCACCAGGACTCTGATGCTCGTACTTAAACTGCTGACAATTCAAACAACGAACCACATATGCTACGATATCCTTCTTCATTCTACGCCACCAATAATGCTGCTGCAAATCCTGATACATCTTCGCAGCGCCTGATGAATAGAGTACCGGGAGCTATGGGCCTCCTCCAAAATCAACTCTCGGAGCCCATCCACATTAGGCACACATACTCGACCCTGCAATCTCAAAACTCCATCATCATCTAAGGTAACATGCCCGGCACCTCCGCGCTGCACCGTGTCTCTAAGGACACACAAATGGGGATCATCATACTGCCGATCACGGATACGCTCCAATAATGAAGAACGAGCGACCGTGCAAGCTAACACACGACTGGGCTCAGAAACATCCAGTCTCACAAACTGATTGGCTAAAGCCTGAACATCCAAAGCAAGCGACCTCTCACCGACCGGAATATAAGCAAGACTGCCCATACTGGCTGACTTCCTACTCAATCATCGGCCACCATATTGGCCTTTCTCGGATAATATAGAATGGTGATATCATAATCTTTCAACAGCTCCAACCACCTTCTCTGCCTCAAATTCAACTCCTTTTGCTTGAACAAGTACTGAAGACTCTTGTGATCCGTGAACACCTCACATGCCATGCCATACAGATAATGCCTCCAAATCTTCAATGCGTGAACTATGGATGCCAACTCCAAATCATGAACCGGATAGTTCTTCTCATGAATCTTCAACTGCCGCGAAGCATAGGCAATGACCTTGCCATCCTGCATCAATACTGCACCAAGCCTAATACGAGAAGCATCACAATAAACTGTATAAGGTCTTGAACCTGTGGGCAAAACCAACACCGGTGTCGTAGTCAGAGCTGTCTTGAGCTTCTGAAAGCTCGCCTCACACTCATCCGACCACCTGAACTGGGCACCCTTCTAGGTCAATCTGGTCATCGGGGCTGCAATAGATGAAAACCCCTCCACGAACCGACGATAGTAGCCTGCCAATCCCAAGAAACTCCTAATCTTTGTAGCTGATGCTGGTCTATGCCAGCTCTTGACTGCCTCAATCTTCTTCAGATCAACCTGAATACCCTCTGCTGATACAACATGACCCAGGAATGCAACTGAACTCAACCAGAACTCACACTTGGAGAACTTTGCATATAACTGACTACCCCTCAGGGTCTGAAGGACCATTCTAAGGTGCTGCTCGTGCTCCTCCTGGCTGCGGGAATATATCAATATATCATCAATGAAGACTATCACGAATGAGTCCAAATAAGGCCTGAACACTCAGTTCATCAAGTCCATGAAAGCTGTTGGGGCATTTGTCAACCCGAAT
>NC_031994.1:65058678-65074134 GCF_001879085.1 Nicotiana attenuata
AACGCCAACAAGGCTACCTCGGAGTCTCGTGGACTGAAGGTCGGCTCCCTGACTACTGCTGCGCACCGAAGTTTGCTCCGACACCTGGATCTGTGCAAAGAAGCACAGAGTGTAGCATCAGCACAACCGACCCACTGTGCTGGTAAGTGCCTAGCTTAACCCGGTCCGAAGTAGTGACGAGGCTAGACGACTACACATAACTATATATATATATATATATATATACAGCAGAATCGAGATACATAGACAAGTAATCAATATGGGAGGGGGAGCATGCTATGGTGGAAATAATAATTTCAAGTAAAAGTCGTCCAGAAACGAAGGAAACAACACAACTCAGACATTAATAGAGAATCAGAAAGCAACAAGTGCACGGCATCACCCTTCGTGCTTTTACTCTTATCCTCACCAAACAATGATATAATAAAATGTGCACGGCATCATCCTTCGTGCTTTTACTCTCTTTCCTCACATATAATCAATAGAATCGGCACGGAATGGTACATCGTGCGGCACGACATCACCCTTCATGCTTTACTCTCTTTCCTCACAATAAGCAAACAATGCACGGCATCACCCTTCGTGCTTTAACACTCTTCCTCACCCAAACAACAATCACAAACAAGGGGCAAGGGAATAAACAAAATAATAACAGAAATCCCGGCAAGGGAACACAATTAAATAATTAAATCCTGGCAAGGGTGCAACATCAATAATCTCAACGTCCCGGTAAGGGAAAATAATCAATAAGCAACAATATCCCGGCAAGGGAGAAATTTAAATACTTTTTCTCTTCCTTTCACTTTTATTTCATATCTCACTTTACCACTTGAGCCAATGCTCCAAAGGGTTCAACCATTTCATATACGTTCACAATTGTAATATAACTTGAGCCAACGCTCCTCGATGTTCATAGGTCACAATTTCCTTTCACAAGCTTTTCGCAACAAATAGGAATCATCACCGAGGCAAGAGAAATACAACGAAATCAAGATATTCATAATTTAAAGATTCACGGTCATGCTAGACACCAACGTATAGATACTCGTCACCATGCCTATACGCCGTACTCGACAATTACCACATAGCAAATAGAACTCAACTCCTAATCCCTCAAGCTAAGGTTAGACCAAACACTTACCTCAAACTTCCACGGCCAATTCAATCCTCAATAACCACCTTTCCTCTCGAATTCGGCTCCAAATCAATTGTATCTATACAATAATGACTTCAATACATCAATAAATGCTAAACAACACGAACCCAATGCCTAATTATAGCTTTTCCATCATATTTCCCAAAAACTCAAAAATCGACCCCGGGCCCGCTTGGTCAAAATACGAGGTTCGGACCAAAATCAAATCACCCGTTCACCCACGAGCCCGAATATATAATTTATTTTCAAATTTGACCCCAAAATGAGGTCTAAATCAAGCAAAATCAAAAAGCCCTAACTCTACCCAAATACCCAATTTTCTACCTTAAATCACATGTTTTAGGCCTAGGATTTCAATAGATATTGAAGGAATTAGAAGAAAATAAGCTAAGAATTACTAACCCAAGAGGTTTTGGTGAAGAATCGCTTCAATGGTCGCCTAAGAGCTTGGAGAAAAAGTGGCTTTGTGAAATTTCTAATGAATCCTGTAGCTACTATTTTCTGAAGTTTAAAAATTTAACTAGGCGAAAATGCTCTATGCGATCGCGAAGAAGGTCATGCAATCGCATAGGGGAAGGGAAGGTTGGTCTCTGCGATCGCGAACCAAGCATTGTGATCGCATAGAAAAAAGGACTTCGCCTTTTCAGGTTTGGTTTAATGAACTGCAATCGCGGAAGAAAGATGCGATCGCATGGAATGAATTGTGGCTAGGCTACGCGATCGCGGATGAATCCATACGATCGCATAGAACAAAACTGGGCACCTGGAAGCTTACACTATGCGATCACGAGGCTGCCTATGCGATCGCATAGGACTAAATATCAGACACCAGAACTGCTACTTTATGCAATTTTTTTCTAAGTCAAAACCATTCCGAAACACATCCGAAACACACCCGAGCCTCGGGGCTCCTAACCAAACACATGTACTAACTCAACAACATCATACGAACTTATCTGTGCGATCAAATCGCCAAAATAACGTCAAATACAATGAATCAAACCTCAAAATCAGGAGTTTTTCTTCAAACTTCATTAAGTTTCAAATTTAGAACTTTAAGTCCGAATCACGTCAAACGACGTCCGATTTTAACCAAACTTCACAGAAAGGACTTAAACTATATATAAGACCTGTAGCGGGCGCCGGAACAAAAATACGGGCCCGATACCATCGCTTTCTAATCAAGTTTCATTTCAAATTTTCTTAAACATTTCCAGAAAATAATTTTTCTTAAAAATTCATTTCTCGGGCTTGGGACTTCGGAATTTGATTCCAGGCACACGCCCACGTCCCATATTTTCCTACGGACCCTCCGGGACCGTCAAATCACGGGTCCGGGTCCGTTTACCCAAAATGTTGACCGAAGTCAAATTTATTCATTTTAATATCAAAACTTAGCATTTTTCACAGAATTTCATATTTAAGCTTTCCAGCTACGCGCTCGAACTGCACACGCTAATGGAGGCGATTCTAAATGAGGTTTTCAAGGCCTCGGAAGCACAGAATTAATTAAAAACAGGTGATGACCCTTTGGGTCGTCACAGTAGACAATAGACAATTGAGACTTCCATTAATAAGTCAATAGCACATGCACAGTTGAATAGTCTCTGCTGAGATAAAGTCAAACAAGAACACATAGACCAAGTCAGTTGACCCAGAAAAATTCATAGGTATTTTAAAGATCCACCGAATTGTGACATATGAGTGGAAACATAAGGAAAGAGAAGAGGAGGAAAAAAAAGGAAAAGGGTGTAACTAAATCCCTTAATTGAAGGCACTAATAATGGATTGGGAGCCTTTTAAGGTGGAATGTATATATTTTGTAAACAAAACTTGTGTAGGTAGGGTAATTTACTAAACATTAACATTTAGGGTAATATAGTTTACTATATGGCATAAGAATGTAAAAATCCCTATATTTATTGGTTTAATGTAAATATCTTGTGACAGTAAATTTTTGCCGCATAAGGATTAGGGATTATCTAAAATAGCTTGGCCTAGCTTGACATAAATCTTGAAATTCCACTTGAATATATCCTTATTCTAAACTACTCAAAAAAAAAAAAAAAAAAAACATAATTTCTTTCTTTATCTCTTGAAGCCATATGCAAGTATCCCTTTATAGATCGCCATTTAGATTTTGTCTCTATTTTTAAGAATTATATAAATATAACCTTTAAGAAATTACCCTGCCGGATAACGTTAAATTCAGGTTTAATATTTGCTTGTATATTGCTCAACCTTACAAACAAGCCATTAGATTGTCATCTAATATTTGTAACAACTTATAAAACTTTAATTCTCAATTTCTCGTTTCTAATAAGATTTTGAGTTTACTCGAAAAGAATTTTTTAATTATGATCTAAAAGGTCCAAAAGTTGCAAACTATACAATTTACGATTTGAAGAATTAACCTAAATAGCTTATCTACCGAACCACTTAATGGATATATAATATATGAATAATTCATAAATAATATGTGTATAACTGTATAAAATCAATATATAATCCATATATACAGACTAAAAAGATAATTAATGAATATGACTGGCTATTTGTGTAAAGATTCTTAGAATTTCCGAATGGACCGACAGGGCTAGTAATTGGGTCGTACCATCATTTGTATGTGGCCCATTTATTTCACTTCAATTGGGGCCAAGGACTTCAATTGATGAAATTGCAAATATAGACTACAAAATGAGCAAAGTCATTAGAAGAGAAGGCCAAGAAATTAAAGTTCTGGTGCTATTGGATATGACATTTTTTGGAATATAATCGACAAAAAATGCAACGTATGGCTGAAGATATTATGCTTTAACACAGTTTAACACGTATTATAAATTGTTCGTAGTATTGTTTGTTGGAGAAAATACAATTACAGTTGAAAAATAAAATGAAGAAAATATCTTCACGCTGAACGCGGATATCTCACTCTCTTTAAGGAGATTCAAGCTCACTGCAGCAAAGTCTTCACTGGTCCAGCAGTAATCCTCTTGACTTGTCTCCCCCAGGATACAACAGCCCGATCACGTCGTATGACTCGAACAAACTCTAAACAAGTTGTTGAGTCCAAAGCTCCACCAAGATGAACACCTTCGTTCAACAAAAGTAAAAACTCTCTTCTTTTTTATTTCACAGCTTTAACCTCACTTTATTGAAACACTCTACAATTATTTTTCTCACACCACATTATGGAAGAAAGACTACTCCTATTTATAGGTGTTCCTTGAATTAAACTGGAAGAAAGTGGGATAATAAGTTATGAAATTATGGAGAACATGAGATAATTAGTGAGTAATTAATGGTAGAACATGGTAGAAGAGTTACAAAAGAGATATGGCCATTTTCTGTTATGGAAGTTATGGCATATTTTATTTTAATTATAAAATGCTAAAATACTAACATTGTCTACAGGGGCATATACCCCTTATCTTACGCAGTGTTACGAGATGCCGCTTCGTTGAATTTTTTTTAATATATATATATATATATATATATATATATATATATATATATATATATATATGTGTGTATGTATATAAGAGATAAATATAGAAAATGACACAACTTATAATTACAATAATTTATTCATTTGTCTGTTTTTTCAAATTGTAACACCGATTATGAAAAATGTTACGTACGCCAGTAATTGTCTGTATTCTTGTCGTGGACTAGTGTTTCCTCTGTATCATCATTTTTCTTTTATTATCTTGTCATTAACAAATTAAGTAAAGCATTAGTGGGATTAATTAAAATCCCCAAAATCCCCTTTGTGTTATCTTACACACTTCCTTTTCTTGTTTGTTCAAGCAGATAAAGGAGGTCTAACCACTACTAGAATAGTAATCAGTATTTGTTTGTAATAAATTGGTAAGTCTTGGTAACCTTAGTCTACTCACTATCCATGATAGTGATCATATAACCAGTATCTCTACTGTAACCCCTTAGTACTTTTAATAAAATGTTTCCCTTTAACCAAAAAAAAAAAAAACTCTCATTATGTATTAACAGATTAAGTAAAGCATTAGTGGGATTTGATTTAATATTTCCAAATTCCCCTTTTATGTTACTTTACACCCTTCCTTTTCTGTTTATTGTGAATACTGATGACTCACTATGTATTAACAAATTAAGGAAAGCATTACAACAACAACGACGACGACCCAGTGAGATCTCACTAGTGGGGTCTGAGGAGGGTAGTGTGTACGCAGACCTTACCCCTATCCCGAAGGAGTAGAGAAGCTGTTTCCGAAAGACCCTCGGCTCAAGAGGACAAAAAGACAAAAGGAGACAACATCAGTAACACCACAGAAATAATAGAAAAGCATTAGTGAGATTAATTAACAGAAGTAACATTAGTGGGATTAATTAAAATTTCATGTGTTATTGTACACAATCTCTTTGTCTGTTTGTTCCTAATTATGACAACTTATTAGGTCATTAGATATAATGGAACTTTTAGTTTTGTTACATCTCAAATTATAACTCCACCTGTGTGAATTTGCTCATATCGATCGTCAATACCCCCATGTTTGAATAAAGAAAAAAGATTGTGGTAGGCTGATAGAATGATTAATCCTCGCACAAAAGAAAAATATGATTAATGAGAATTCATCCAACAGACCTCAACTTATTTGGGACTGAAATGTAATTATTATTGTTATTTATAACGTCAAAGATTGAATACACTTGTTTAGGGGAGCAGAAATTAGAGTAATAATAGTAGATGTAGATGTCTCAAAGCCAAAGTACAAAACCTCATATATTTATGTAACATCCAAAAAACTGTACAAAGTGTTTCAATACTACCAGTCACTCACTCGCCAAACTCGTAGAGTGCTCCAATACACTTAGTGGCGGATCCAACCATGAGTTTGCGGGATCGGCGGGAACCTAGTATTTAGGGTTTAACCGTTTATGTATAAAAAGAAAATTCGATATACATTTCAGAACACACTCTTTAAAAGAAGGAGCGTTTGGCCGGAGCTCTGCCAACAGCTCTCATCAAGTTGGCTAATTCAAGAACTCTAGCTACTTTTGTTCCTCTCTTAGCTTCAGCTGATGCCCTTCTTTCCTCTGCTTTTCTTCTTGCATTTGCTACATCATTTTCCATTTTTTCTAGTGCTTTTGCTCTTTTCTCCTCTAGCTTCCTCTGGAAAAACATGTTACAAAAGTAAAAGAATATTATTCCTCCGTTTCATTTTATATGATGATCTATGTTGTTCGAACTCTTTAAAGATGTTATTTTGTGTCTGTCAGATCCTCCAAAAGTAATACTATATTTTTTGAGGAACCAACACAAGTACGGGAGCATTTTTGGAGAGCCTGACAAACATATACGACGGTGTTTGATTGAGCATAAAGTTTAAGAAAGAAAGGACTTTCAACTTATCAAAAATATCCGCAAACTTGTGATCTTAAACAAATGACGGTTTTATGGACTATAAAAGTATATATACCAATAAAGATAAAATAATTAAAAAAAATAAGTTAAAGGGTCACCAAATATATAAATGCGTCATTTTTTTCGAAACATATTGAAAAGGAAAGAGGGATACTCTTAGGACTTGCGGTATTAAATATGTCATGACATTTCTACAACCGGTGGCGGATCTACTTAGCATTTGTGGCTGCTAAAGCACCCATTAACTTTGACCATATTTAGTAAATTTGCATAGGCAACTATAAAAATATTTAGATAAAAATTGAGTGAGCACCAACAACTAAACTCTTTTTTTCTCTTCTTTTAGAATTTTAATCGGCGAGCACCCACAACTTTAAAATTCTGGATCCGCCACTGTCTACAACAATAAGAGCATGACATTTGAGAAGTTTAACGCTAAAAAGTACCTAAATATAAAATATATAAAATAAAGTGTCAATTATTCGGAACAGACAAAAGTAAAAAAGAGTATCTATATAAAATCATATGGACATAATTCCTATTCAACAACTCAAAGAAATGAATTATACTGTCGTAATAGTACTGTCGGATAGGCTGTTCAACAAAGCTGGATCATAAATTATTCAATTATGTACTTCTGTTTACCTGTCCGTAGAGTCTAAAAGTTTATGAGTTTAAGTTTTATGGACTGACGGTATAATAAATATATAGTACACAATTAAGTTACTTAATATGTAATTGTAGATCACTCTATTTATAGCTGTAAACGATAAGTAATTTGCTATAACAGCTTAAATTATACCGATAATATAAAAAAACATTACGCATACCTTAATATTATTTATCATATGGAGCTATGTCATGCTCTTTGAGTACCGGGATATGTTATTGTTTCACGTCAAGAATTACAAACGGATTTAATTTAATTAATTTAAGGTTTATACAAGTGCATACAACTTAAAATTTAACCATTCAGTACGTATTTCAAACCTATTAGCCCGACTAATTGAGATTCTGTCGTATATGATCTATTAAAGTAGGAATCACTTTTTAATATGCGTTTTTTATTTTCAAAATTCGAATTCAAAACCTTCTGATGATTAAAGGTGAGAAATGACTCAAAATATTAGATAAATACTCTTAAAAAGCACGAGAAAATCTTAAAAGACAGATAATATAGACAGAAAATCGGGAGTACATACCTCAACTTTCTTCATCCAAGAAGTTGCCTTTTGGACCTCTTCATTTTCCCAACCATTAATAACAGCATCTTCTCTCTTAAACCTATTATTAATTTTAGCAATTTTAGCAGTTTGCCATGCATTAATCTTTGATTCAACTTCCTCTTTTTTCACCCTATGTACTGTCACTTCTCCTTGTAATTGGCTTACACTCATATTTGAACTCTCACTAGTCCCACTAGTAGTACCATGTGCTCTAGGTGAAGGACTTGGATCCAAATGAATATTATTATTATCTGCTACAATAGCTAAAGGATTATTTTCCTCCATATTTTCCTCTTCAAAAATCCTTCCCAAGTTGTTATGACTTGTACCTTCAGCTTCATGACTTGTACCATTGTTGTTATTTGTAGTAGGAATTGAAGATCCAGCTAGAACCAAAGCATTGAACTCTCTACTCATGGTTGTAAAGTTCTCACTTGGAGCTCCTCCTTCTGAGGACAAAGATGATGATCTGTGGCTACTTGTTTCCCAAGTTTCCCTTCTATGACCACGATTAATATTCGTCGATGGTGGTGGCCTTGTTGGTGTTAGAGCATGGATGTCTCTAATATGATCGTCTCGATGATTTCGATCTTGATTTTGATCATCATATTGATCGTCGTGATCAGTTTCTATGTTATTATTGTTGTTGGTGGTGTTATTGTTGCTCGTGTTTGCTATGACTAGAGCTCTTTGGTCATTCAACATGTCAAGATTCTTGTTAATTTCTTGTAGGATCAAGAATAAGAAGAAGATGATGGTGGAGGAGGAGGAAGGACAAAAGGAGAATAGAAGGGTGAAAAAGAAATAAAGAGCAACATAATCTTGAATTTTTTTGGGGCTAAAATTAATTAAAGAATGGTCAAAAGTGATATGATCCACACATGCATGTTGGAGTATGAGGAATGAGAAATTTGTACTATGGTTTGAAGTGAGTAGTGATTGAGGAATGAGAAATTTGTACTATGGATTGAAGTGATGGTTCCATAATTTACATATACATCTAAATAAAGTAAAGTAAGAAATATACAGCTAGAGATAGAAAAAAGTGGTGTTAGGCTAATTATGATGAATTTTTTGGATCTTTCTTTGGCTTGAAATTTCTAGTTGACTCCCTCATTTCATGGTAATTGAAGTTTTTTCCTCGGATTATATGCAAATATCTTAATTTTCCCCTGCCTCCATTCTTGGGGTGTGACAATAGCATGATCTTAGGTTTATTCTTATTAGTTTAAGTTCTAGGTAGACACTAGCAGGGGCAGATCCACAGTATTGCGTACTGGTCCACGTGAACCCAATAACTTTTGTTCACACCTTGAATATATATTAAGAAATCTGCTTATGGACCCAAAATATTATTGTAGTATGAACTTCAGGTCGTTGTAGGAACTCACAAAATTCAAATCATAGATCAGCCTCTAGACACTATAGGCAATGCCTGAATGTACTTATCACATGAAACAACTCACAATACAGATCTAGCTTATTGATATGTTCAAGAAAATTTTACTTAAATCCACTTAACTTTTTTTAAATAAAAAAACCTGTGCTCGGAAATTTAAGTACCTTTAGCATGGGATTTTACGTATTTAAGATTTTAAATTTATGCTTTCGTATTTGAAATTCTACCATGATTCATCTGATTTATAAGGTTCAAACGTTAATTATTCGTACTTATTTAGCAAACTTCTTAGCATATATATATATATATATATATATATATATATATATATAGTCTTGGCCGAAGTCACACGGTTTGGATGCACTCATAACTTATCCTCTACATCCACCCTAAGTAATTTTTAGAACATTATATTAAAATAGTCTACAATAGCGGGTAACTTCTAAAATAAATCCTTATATAATAACTTTAAAAATAAAGTGATATTGGACCGATAGTACAAAAAATTTATTTTGTCAATCTCATGTAACTTAAATCTTGACAAGAAGGACCAATTCCATAGATACTCTAAACCATAGGCACTTAATTGCAAATAAAAAAATATCACTTTCGACTTTTGTCTCAATGTAGTGTCGGCCAAAGAAGATTCTACATGTGCCGGACCCACCAACATTTGGTAAATAGTGGTGGACCATACACAATCTACACACGCGTCGCAGGCTAATAGTATTACCCCAAATTAAAAATAGCCACGTCGGCACATATTATTGGTTAAAAGGTACTCAATCCCTTATGTCATTTTCGCTCATGCATTGATGACCTGGCAATCGACAGATCATTGACACGTGTACGGAAGAATAACGAATAAAATATTGTGGATTTCAAGATGCCCACGTCTCACGTGATATTTAATCAACATTATGAAGCTCTAAATTAAAGTAGTAAACTATTGATTAATGATTAAGACATTCATTAAGATCATCAACAATTTTTGAATCTTTTCAACTCTCTGTTTTAAAAGGCAGAATTAGGACTCGTTCTGGGGTGGAACACTGGTAAAACGCGCTGGCTTAAGTGTGGGCTTAGTTCCGTGAGACTTACGCCTCGGCCGTTAAGGCTTACGCCCCGGACACGCCCAATGCCCAGCGTACTGGGCTCGCCTTATAGAACTTTATATAATTGTGTGTAACTAACCTTGTAAATCCTCAAATTTTCTTAATAAATCGTTGACTATTCAAAATTATTTTTCTCTTAATCATAAATCATTAAGTTGAGAGTATTTTATGTCATAATTAAAATAAAAATTATTGCATGTTATCCACTAAGACTCCTACGATAGTAGATTTTAAATATATCTTTCATTTAAAAGTATTTATTTATTAACTTTTGTTATGTCTTTATTATATTAGTCCATAATTTTTTTTATAATTATTTTCCTAAATAATTTTTTTCACGTTTACGAGATACAATACTTATTAACTTAATAGCCCAATGTTAGCTAGTAACTATTTACAAATAATTAGTTATCATGATATAGTATGGTGAATTATGTGTCACTTTATTAACTTGTTGAAACTTAAAAATAAATGATGCTAGAAAATCATATTTAAATTGTGAATTAAATTTTATATAAATTCTCTTCGAAATAGAAAACATATTAAATAAAAGGATTATTTTTAAAAAAAAATCAAATTATAATATCGAAATTCTTTCCAGATTCATTACTCCTTAAGAGATACATATAAGATTTCGCATCGAATACATTACTTTTGATGTTTGAGTTGTAACGACGTTGCAGCTAATTTGCATATTATGATATAATGCATACTTTTTGTATTATTCATAGTTGAATTATGATTTATAAATATTTTAAATAGATTATTTGGTATAATTTTGTGATTTTAATGTAATTTTTATAATTATTTTTCATCTTAAAATTCTTGAAATTAGTAATATTTAAAGATCCATGGGACTTACGCCCCATGTCTCAGGGCTTACGCCTCGCCTCATCAGAGGTAAAACGTCTCGCCTCACGCCCCCGCCTTTTAAAACATTGTTTCAACCTTAGTCAAAGATCTCGGGTTCGAGCAATGAAAATACAAAACTCGTGATAGAGAGCACTTTCCAACTAATGAACCGCAGAGGCATGAATTTGAAGTAGTCAGACCGAGTGATGGAGGAAAGATTTTCACGAACGGGATTCAAAAAAGAATAAGTGAACAAGCGAAAAAGCCAAGAGAATTCAACATTTATTATTCTAAACTTTTTTTTTTTTTTGTTTCTTTTCCAATTAAAATTAGTGATGTAAATGTGAGTGGGGAACGAGCGAGGGGGTGGAATATGACATGTTTCCATTGTTCTGTTTTTCTTTTTCTTTTTTTAAATTGAAAATTAAATACAGGTGTTTGCAGTAGTATTGGACCAAAGAGGGCTTGAAAAGGATGTGTAGGGATTAGTTATTTTTTGTCATTTTATTTATTAAAATCTAGTTTTTGATTTCCATCAACGACTAAGTTTGTATGAAGTTTGACTTTTGAAGTTGATGTTTTTGTCATTTCATAATAAATCAGATTTTAAGTGTTTGCTTTATACATTGTATTATACTCCTATCTCACTAGGAACAGTTCGATAATTAAAAATTTTGAAATGGAACTGCAGTACTAAAAGTATAAATTATATTACCTACTGTTCATATATCTGATCTTTTAAAAAAAAATGCACACTTAGTAAAGATATTTAATAACTTTGATTTCAAGAGTGTTTGTCTAAATTACCATTTATCTATTTCTTAAATGTTCACTTAATCACACACAACTAACTGGAGCAATAATGGTGTAAATGAGAAAATGTAACAAATGCTGATATTTTTCTAAACAACAAATATGTTTTTGAATAAATTTATGTTGCCCACGACTAATATGATTGAAAGAATTAACAAGTCACTCCCAAATAACTCAATGTAAAAGAACATGGAACTCTAGTAAGCACCATAAAGATACCTATACAACTTTCTTGGCAAAAAAACATAACGTATCTCTATTAAAACAAGAGTTTAAGTTTCACGCACTAACGATATAAAAAGTTCTACACAATCAAAATACTTACAAGATAATCGCAAGCAAATCTCTATGATGAGTATTACTAATTAGTAGTCGGGTAAAAGTAGTAACTGACCTAATATATTAAACTTCACCGATAACGTAAATAATGTTTTCACAAAAAACATATAAAGTATCTCTAAAAATATAAGGGGTCGTTTGGTTGGAATATGATTTATACCGATATAAGTTATGCCGATATAAGTTATATTTGGATAAGTTATGCTGGGATTAGTTATGCTGGGATTGTTGTTTATTCATTGTTCGGTATGTTGTATTAAGAATGACAATTGCATAATTTCTAAGAAGAAGGTATAAGTTATACCGGTGCTAATTATCCCACCTTCTATAAGGTATAAGTTATCCCGGTGTTAAAATTAACACCGGGATAACTTATACCTGGTTTGCTAACCAAACAGAGTATTAAGGTGGTATTAAATTTTTATACCACCCTTATACCTTCTTATACCTCATACCAAACGACCCCTAAGAGTTTAAGTTTCACGTACTAACATGATATAAAAGTTTTGCACATTGAAATACTTATATAAGATAAATGCAAGCAAATTTCTATGATAAGCATTACTAATTAGTAGTCCGATTAAAAGTGGCAACTAACCTGCTATCATAGATTAAACTTCACCGATAACATAAATGATGTTTTCAGTACTAGTGTATATAGTTAAATCCTAAAGGGCATCCCGGTACACTAAGCTCCCGCTATGCGCGGGGTCCGAGGAAGGGCCGGACCACAAGGGTCTATTGTACGCAGCCTTACCCTGCATTTCTACAAGAGCCTGTTTCCACGGCTTGAACACGTGACCTCCTGGCCGCATGGCAGCAACTTTACCGGTTACGCCAAGGCTCCCCTTCGTATAACTTAAATCCTTGAAAAAAAAAAAAGTAAGAGGAAAACTGGCCTTCAAGATATCTATACATTTGGCCTTGATGGCTGGGATATCATCAGTAACGTCTCCGCACAACTATTTTCTTGACATGTTAAGGGGTTTTCCTCTGGCTCAGCCACAACACACAAATTCTCTGGTGTCAAATCTTCATTTAGGCCAGGAGAAATCTCCTCTTCATTTGGGCCAGGAGGATAATCAATCTCGGAAGCACTTAAATCAAATATAAAGACAGAGAAACGAGAATTTCCAGTATATCGGAAGAGTAAAAAGTAACCACAACCAATTGAATAGTACTCCTTGAATTTGTTCCAACCCTCCTTTAACCATGCCATGCCACTACAGTTATGCAATTTTACTTTCCATATTGCACCATTTGGGACCTCAAGCGACACAACATCTCGCAGATTGTCCCCATACTCCATCATAAATTCATCAGGGATGTGCTGTAGAATACGAAAATTCGGAAAGAGATGAACAAAACATAAGAGAAGAACAGTAGAAAACAAATGCAAGGAAAAGGTAACCTTCAGACCAAGAAGTTGGTGTAAGCTAGCTGAAATTAGCAATATCCAAACTCCTATAATTAGTTTGAACAAACATTTGAGTTTCCTCAGCGAATAACTATTTGCAGCAGTGCTGCATCGCCCATTGTTGATTCAACTTCAATGAGTTCTATATGCATTATGCATGAGAATATAAATTTGTTTTAACAATTACGCATGAGAATAAAACTATTTAGATTTACGTCTTCTCTTTTTTCCTTTTTTTAAAACTTTCCTTATGGAAAAAATTATTGGTCAATCAGACCTGATCAAACATGAAAGCCGAAGCTCATTTTGGCCAACGAAAAGAGATAAAAAATGAAAGCCAAAAAGGCGTCCGTTGTCAATAAACCTCTTTTTTTGGATACCCCCTAATGCTAACAAGAGCATAAAGCCAGAAACCTTCTTAATTCCTAATTTCTTCAGTTCAAAGTATTCAAGTTATTCATTCTAGTTACTGCTCAAAAACAGGGAACTTGGTTGAGACTGGTTTATATTTAAATTGAGGTTTGCCAAATATCTTCCGATCCTCAAGCTTTCCACACCTCAATAATCCTCCTGTAATTAACCCATTTAATCTGACACATTAAAGTACATAAATCTTACGAAGATAATGTCATTATGCAAAAATGCTCATGTCGAGAATCCACTCGCGCACATTTTGAAGACCTACTTGAAAGGCATGGCAATCATAGATACATTACATGACTTGCTTTTAAATATTGCTTCATGGATGATTCAAAAAGTCTTCAAAGCCAAGAAGTATCTGGATGAAGCAAGGTATGATGCACTTCAGGGCGTATTTGAGAAGGCACCTTGGAGAAGAGTCATTTGTAACAATTTTGGTGTACCTAAATGGATTTTTGTATTGAGATTAGCAGCTTGGGAGAGGCTATACACTAAGGATAGATTGACAGCATGGGGAATACGCATCAACCAAGACTATTCCTTGTGTTCATCAAAGATTGGGATCACCTCTCATTTATTTTTTAAGTGCCCCTACTCTGCAACTATATGGGAGAATACTCTTATATGGCAAGGCATAAGAAGGTTTGCTCTAAGTTGGCAAGACGAGTTGAAATGGATGGCATCCAATTGTAAAGGTAAAACTACCAGTGCACATGTGTTCAGAATGACAGTGGCTGGGAGTGTATATCAAATTTGGAAAGAGAGAAATCAGAGGATCTTTCAAGGCAAATGCGGAAGTACTGAAGCTATTGTTTGAATCATCATCCAGGAGATATTCTGTAGAGGAAATTCGCAACCTAAGATCATGACACAATTGCAATCCCTAAATTTCTATCCTGTTTAGAGTTTTAGCTAGGGAGAAAAGTTATAGGAGATAGAGAGTTCTAATCTGCTAAAACTGTGTTTACAGTACGCAGATTTTTTTTTGATGTAATACTTCCAGTTGGTTAATAAAAATATTTATTTACCAAAAAAGATATTGCAGCATCAGCCATGAGTTTGGAGTTCTGGAAGTTTGATATCATTCCTTTTGCAACATCTCCAACTACAGACCCTGGTCTCCTCCGACAACTATGGAGACCACCCATATATTATCAGTTTCTGCACGAGACCTTGCATGAAGAGGAACTTCTGAAATCAGCTAAATTTCAAAACTATAGCAGTTAGAGAGGAGCTGTTCTAATATCAAAAGTTGGCTAATTATTTAGCTTTTAGCAATATCATTCGAACAAGACATGGGCTTGGCCTACCTCCC
>NC_031994.1:65074154-65088589 GCF_001879085.1 Nicotiana attenuata
CCCCCCTCTTGTTATTCATAACAAATTCATAATCAAAAGAAAGCTCCTTACCACATCTCCCTCTAATGCCATTTGAAATCACATTTTTCACTCCCTAAGTTCGGTGTCATTTCATTACAGAAAATGACAGCACCAGAAAAGTAGACACACTCCAGTAGTACAACTGTAAACCAATGTATTGGTCCTATTTAAGTTTCCGAAAATAAAGTTGGAATTCAAATGGATCATAAAATTACAGGAGAAAAAGCGGACAATTCCCACCACCTTCCATACTATCAACATTGCTTTAGACGAAATACTCCTACTTATGACAAGAAACTATTTGTTACAAACCAAAAGGGGAATTCAAAAACTTAAAAATCTACACAAACTTAAAAAAGAGAAAACACTACCAAAGAACAAATGAAGAGAACAAAAGCCATACAACTAGAAACAGAAACAAAAGATATAAGATGAAAATGCCGCATCATAAACCAATTTCCAGAACTTACTAATTTAGAGGCATGGGGAGATAGGATAACTTTGAAGAACTGAGGTGGTGTCTCCGGGCTATCTACCGGTTTTGGTTCCTCTGGCAGGCGTCTCTCTACCTTCTCTGCGGTCCGCTCTTCGTGTGGTAAGGTAATGTTAAAGTTTTGATTATTGAGACTGCAGCGAGAAAAATCAATCCCCTCATCTGGACTGCATTAAAGATGTGACAATAGATTTACCGATATTAATCTTTGAAACATGTAGACAATGATATTAAAGCTCAATCCTAAGTGGAGTCTTTTATTTTTGCTAGAAAAACTAAAACAATGAATATACAATCCACTTGAGAATATTTATTCCTTTTAATTCGCTTTCCATTATTCCTTTTCTTCCTTTTTTTAATAACTGATCAATCACAGGCAGGGCCAGCTCCGATGTTATGGAAGGTAAGGCTTGTGCCTTAGGCCCCCAAATTTAGGGGCCCCATTTTCTAAAATAATAGGTTTATAGGTATTTAAAAAATATATTTAGTACTTTTAATATAAAAGTAGAGTTTTTAATATAAAAAGAAAGAATTTTTTTAGATATATAAATAAAGTAATAACTTAACTTACTTAAAAATGGATAGATGAATAGCTTTCCTAACATTTCAATTTGTCACTTTTTACTCCTTCATCAGATAACGTGTAAAAAAGTTTCTCTCTTCCTTAATTTCTCCAAGTCAATCTTTCTTATTTCCAATCTCTTCATATTTCAGAAACCCCTACATATTTTCTGTCTTTCTCTTTGATATTCTTACTTGCCTTCTTTCTCCAAGATTTCATTAGTTCAAGTGTTCAACAATAATTTTAAGCTTCCAATAGTTCTATACTTCTATTGCTCTATAAAATCTTATCTAAGATCAACAATTTCTCAAGAAAGATTAAATGATGAATTGGCTATTGAAAAGGAATTATTAAAAAAAATCCATTATAAAAAAGATTATTAACAATTTTGTATCTTAAAAAGTTAGAAGAATAGACTTCAAATAAAAACAATCTTATAACTTCTTTATAAAAATTTAGGCCTCATATTAAACTTTGGCTCTAGGCCCCGCATGTTCTTGAGCCGGATCTTATCCCAGGGCCAGCTGCAAAAAGTTGTGAAAATGGACCCCCCCCCCCCACACCACCACCACCACCACCACCACCACCTTAAAGACCAGGCTTTTGTCTGTGGCAGGTACGAACCCACAACGTGCGCCTAACACGCATTACACACTGGGTTCAATAATTCGCTCCGTTTTATTTCCATTATTCCTTTTTGTCATATTTTTTAACTAACTGAGAAATCCCTTGGGATAGTGGGGAACAATCAAAACTTAGCAATTTTTAGATAAAATTAGTTAATGAACAAAATCACAAAACACACGATAAGAAACAAAAAGGAAGAACAAGATGAAGAAACGGAACATGCCACGGGAAGCCCGTTATAAGTGGAGAAGGTCAGAGGCGTTGACTCATTATCCATTAACAGCTTGTTTGGATGGTTGTTCCCCATTGTATCGTATTGTATTATTATTCCAAAAACAATGTTTGTTTTGATTGTTCCATTAAAATTGGTTGTATTGTATTGTTAAATCCATTGTTACGGAACAATGAAAAGTCCCATTTTTTTTAAACAACCGATTTGGTGTGGTGGTATTGTTTCCTAATATTCTTTCCAATTATGCCCTAACTTATTACTCCACAATTCTATTTTACCCTTTACCTTTTTTTCTATTTTAACTCCAAATCTTCAACCTATAACCTACTTCGTATTTTTCCAAAACTTTTGCCACCAACGTTAAAGGCCGCCTTCTCTTTTATTTTTTCTCCTAATTTGCTTTTAACTTAATTCTAATTAGTTGTGCTCCTTTGTTTTGCCTTCTTCTGTCTCGCTCCTTTGTTCTGCTTTTTTAAGGTGGTTTGCCTTCTTCTGTTTTGCTTTTTAAAATTATTTTTATGCATATTTTTTGATAAATTTAATATTTAAACAGTTGAGGGTATTTTAGTAAACTTATAAGTTAGAGTACAATACGATACAATCAAACCAAACAGCAAAATATTATTTAACAATAACAAACAATACAATCTATCCAATACATTATCTTCATAAAACGATACGATACAATACCATACAATACAATACAATACATTATAAAACGACGGGAACAATGATCCAAACAAAGTGTAACACCATTAACATAAAAAATTCCTACCCTAACACACAAATTCCTCTAATTCAGCAATACATAGATTTAAAGCAAATCTAGCATTTACCTCATTGGCCGAAATCTGCTTGTGACCAAAATACTCAATAAATCAGCTCCTTTACTAACTGATACTTCAATTGGTTAGAGTGGACAAGACTCACTGTTCCACTAACGGGTCAAAATAGAAACCCGAATCAGAGCTGACAGCCAATGCAAATCGAAAAATAGATTCTAGAGATTTGAGTGCGGGATTTTCGAAGGGACTTATAGGACCGAATACACAGACCCGTTTTAGGACCCGAACTTGACTGAGTTTTAGGGTTTAAGGGGAATTTCTCCCAATTTCTACGGTTCTTTTTAGGTTGGTTAGATTTGGGTTATTTTGTGGGCAGTTTTTTCTCGACTAAAGTTTAGGGGAAAAGTGTCAAATTTGCCACTCTATTTTTCAAAATTGAGCACTTTTGTCTGCAAATTTTTTTGTCTACTCTTACGCGGCTTTAAAGAAATACTAGTATAGTACCCACGCGATGCGCGAAAAATACGAAGAAAAAAATATAATAAATTATTAACTTAGTTGCTTAACCACCTCATATATTTATAACTTGATCAATCGTAAAATTTAAACCATTTGATCGATTCCTCATTAATCTTTAAATCCTCATTAATATAGATTCCTCATTAATTTTTGATTGGAAAAGAGGCAAAACAATTGTAAAGTATTACTATACATCAGAATTACATATAACCAAGCAAAGAGCGTAAAGTAATGTGTGTATTCATGTTATTCCTCTTCTAAGACATTGGATATGTCATTAAAGTTGCATTATTTGAAGGAATAAGTTTGCGTTATTCCATTATGTTATTTATCTTATCTAATGCTCTTAAGAAAAAAAAAATAATTAAATGACAGGTAATGTTGCAAAGAAATAAAAAACTTTCATTAATTAAATAAATTACAGGTAGTCATAGAGACGGTTCTCCCACTCTGCTTCAAATTTAAGGACATAAACCCAAAAAGATTCACTTGGCCACACCTCGTGATAAATGTCAGTTAAAATACTACCTAAAAGTTGTCCAAGTGAATCTACTAAAATTGATAATGCTTCCCAATCATATAGTATAATTTTGTCTATAGCATCTATAAGTGCATCTCTCATATAGTATGATATAATCATATAACAATTTCGAGGAGAAAAACAAATCTATGTATAATGAAATAACAATTCCGAAAACCAAACCGAATTAGCAAGGTAACAACATAGTTAAAATACCTTTTCATCTTGTAGAACCAATTCAATCGAGAATATAGTGCCTGGATTAAAACGATTCGGTACTTCCCACAAACGGACAACACGAACTTTTAACTTCCATTGCATCTACGAAATTGTTATATCCTTGATGAAATCAATGTGAGTAGCCATCTTTTGCATAGGACGTAAGTTTTCTTGAAATCTTTATAGAAGAAGGAACATTAGGATTGAAGATCGTGTAGTTGTGGAAGAAATATATATTTCCACTTTTGAATAGTTGCTACCCAGTATACAAAATCGTGGGTTACACAGTTGAAGCAATCAAAATCGTGGGAAAGTCAGTTGAAGCTATCGTGCTTTTGCAGAAAAAATTTAGGGTAAGTTGAAGAGAAGATCGAACGGTTTTGAAGGGAAGGGTTTTGAAGGCTATTCCTATATTTGAGTAAGCCGTCAAATTTTAAGAAATAAAATAATTTAATCATTTAAAGAAATTAAAAAATCAAAAAATTAAGGAGAAGTTGGAACGGTAGTTTAAAAGTCACGGTTAGGAAGGGTTTTGAACGGTTTTGATTTTTAATAAAAAAAATTCTATTCTTCCTAATAAAAATAAAATTATAATTTCTTTTTCTACTTCCTAAAAATTTGGAACAATGTCTTAATGTTCCACGTGTCTTTTTCTGATTTTGACATTTGGTTTCACGAGGGTCTTTTGTCTTCTGCTTTTAATTATAGATAGATTATTTTTACCCTTGACCCATACTAGAGCTTTTTATCTAATTGTAATTTTAAATTATAATTAAAGTTACGGGATAATTTGATATATATACTTTTTAAATATGGACAATTGAAGTCTATCCATTTTATATCATATAATAGTACAAGCTAGTCAGTTTTCGGACTGGTAATTGAAAAATAGCCAGCGTTTGCAAAGTCATTGAAAAATAACCATTATTTTGCTGCAACACGGAAAGTTCTAGCATAATATACTGGAGACAGGAGCACATGTGTATAACTTTCAGCATATTATGTTGGAACTCCAGCACACGGAAAGTTCCAGCATAATATAATGGAGATTGGAGCACCTGTGTATGAACTTTGAGCATATTATGTTGGAACTCCAGCACACGGAAAGTTCCAGCATAATATATTGGAGATTTGAGCACTTGTGTATGAACTTCCATCATATTATGTTGGAACTCCAGCATACGAAAAGTTCTAGCATAATATACTAGAGATTGGAGCATCTGTGTATGGACTTCCAGCATATTATGTTGGAACTCCAGCATGTTATGCTAGAAGTTCACATGTAAAAAATTCGAACTCCAGCATATTATAGCTATTATGCCGGAATATTTTACGGATTTTGAACAGTATTTTTGTTCAGATTTATCTTTTACATAAAAAGTGGCTAAATTTCGATTACTTCTGAAATTGTGGCTATTTTTCAATTACCACTTATAAATCTGGCTATTTTTGAATTCTCCTATTTTATGTTGGAGTATAGTACAAGTGGAGCTATCAAAATGGACTAACTCAAATCAGCTCATCCTAGATCTTATGGGCCATGATTTGATGGGCTAGAACGGGTCGGTCCCACTTTCAAAAAGAGTCTTAAATTAGTCGGCCCAACCTAGTCCAAAGTGAGCCCAACCTAGTCCTCATAGAGTCACGGGTTAGAAGGGGTTAGTCCATCTTTTTCATTCCTTTTTTTTAATAAGGAATTTTACAATCTAACTTCAAACCTAAAATTTTGTAAATTTATTAATATTTCTAACATATATGATGACATGTAAGTAAGTCAAAATTGTAAAAGCATAAATTTTTACAAGTCAATATTGCAGGCATCTAAATTTTATTGGATTTAAATCTATAAAATTATTTAGACTATATTTTTAAATTCAAGATATACTTGTTCAAATAAATTTATTGGGCTAATATAATTGGATTGTAAGTCCAATATATATGGATTAAATAAATAAGTCTTAATCCATTAGGCTAGTCTATTTAATTAGGCTAAAGTGATGAGCCCACTTCATTAAGCCCAAGATGTCAGTCTTCCTAGAGGCCCAGTTTGGTGCAACATGTCATATGACGTGGCACGTCAAGTCAAGCTGAAGAGCCAATAGGATCATGCCACGTGTCAAAATGACAAGGCATGCCAAGTCACATTAAAAGGCTAATGAAATCGCGCCACGTGTGCAAGTGACATGTTTTGGCCAATCAAGTGCGGCCTTGTCACACTTTGATTTAATTGGTCGGAAAGAGTTTGTTCTTATCATAACTCTTCCCTCCTACAACTATAAATAGGGATCTTCATAACTCAAAAAAGACACCAGAAGTTATAACAAAAATCAAGAAAGAGCTCATGGATCAAACAAGGGGATTCCTCCATAATTTTCAAGCTTCAAGCAATCCAGTTCAAGTTCAAGCTCAAGAACGAAGAACAAATCAAGTTCAAGCTCAAGAACGAAGAACAAATCAAGGTTCAAGAAATACGATTTCAAATCAAAGTTCGTACTAGTCGAATTCAAGATCATCATTCGTGGCAACAACTACATATTCAAGATCAAGCTCGAAGGACCTTGAATTTATTTACTACTGAAAAGAAGAATCAAAGGATTTATAGAGATTGTACACTCAAATATTCGAAATCAAATACTACAATTGTTGCGATATTTTCCGATCTTGATTTTATTTTCTCGACGCAGTTTATTGTCTACAAATTCTATCACGCCTGATGATAGGCTATAATTACGTATTTTAGTCGATTATTACATTCCAATTTACTGCACTTTAATTGAGTTTGAGCTTTAATCGCTAGTGTTTTGCACTAATGGTGTGTTTTATGCCTTGTAGGAGTGATTTCGAGCTATGTAAATGTTATGGAATGAATTCAAGCAATTTGGAGCTTTGAAGTCTAAGTAAAAGCCTAAGGAATTAAGACGGGATCGAGTTCGGGGATCAAGGGATGATAGTTTATAACGAAAAAAAGAATCGAGGAAGCATAATGCGCAGTGTTAGTAAAATACACATAACTTTTCGCTCAGAACTCCATTTGGGCCCCACAATTTATAGTTGGAAAGCTAACTCAAAGAGATACAACTTTCATGTTTTACGTCTTTTAAAATTCCCAACAGAACAGGGTGAAAAGTGCGCGTCAAGTGCACGGCCGCGCTCGTTAGGCAGAATCAAAGTGGATATACGCGGTCCAACCGCGGCCGCGCACGTCCTTTCCGGTAAAAGTGTCCTTTTTCGCGTAGGAGAAGGTGTAATTGTTCGTGCCCAACCTACTTGGTATATATACATGAAAAAACGGTATTTTGAGGACCTTTTGACATACTTTTGACATAATTTAGACATAAGGAGGCTAAGGAGACGAGAGATTCGACCTAAGGAGGCTAGAACACTCTAGGAGCAAGGCGGGGGATTCTTCTACGAGTTTTTCACTTCTTTCTTCCTATTTTTATTATTGGTTATGAATTCTAGTATTGTAGTTTTACATACTATTATGAATAGCTAATTTGTTATCTAGGGTTTTGATGGAACCTATTGAAGGATGATTTTCTTGTTATGCTAATATAGATTTCCTTTCTCTATTTGTTCAACTACGTTATTATTGTGGTTGGTTGAAGAGCTCTCAATCGACTGTGCCTATTTAGTGTGTATTACACGGGAGAGAGTGCATATTTAGGTAGTTGTTGAACAACATCACTCCTAACGTATATGAGGGATCAATACGGAAGGTTTAAAGGTGGGATTAGGGATAAGGAAACCTTGGGTGCGATCCGAGTGAGCCGTACTTAATGTCAGCTAGCGTAATTCGGGAGAATATGTCTGGTAAATTGTGATAATTACTCGGGAGAGAGTTACGACAGTCAGAGCGCTCATGATCGGTAGAGAATACTTAGGCGAATTTATAGAAAACGTAGTGGGAAGGATTCCGACAATAGGGGAAATCATAACTCTAGACCTCCTTAATCTTGTCTCCAACCCCTAGTATCTTTAGTTGATAATTTACTATTTTAATTTGTTAGTTAATTAGTTAAACACAAAAATATTAATATCTATAAGTTAGGAATTATTCAAGCTTGTCTTCTTAGCAATATTGAAAAGATGTAGCTAAGCCTTAGTTCTTTGTGGGATTCGACTCCGGACTTGTAAACCGGATTATATTTGCACGACCCCTTAGTCCTTTTTATAAGGCATAGTTGGGCGTGATCAACGCCTAGTGGCACAATCTGTATCTCTCATCTCACGTGATCAACGCCTAGTGGCACAATCTGTATCTCTCATCTCAACTTTTCAATCACCAAATTTCAAGAACATTAAAATGGCTTCAAAGAAATTCAACTCCAGTTCAACTTCCACCAAGGCTGCTAATTCCAGGTTCTATGCTGATGTGGCAAGCATCCTCGATGTTACTTTTGGAAGCTTTGGACCAGTTACGAGGAGCAAAGCAAGCTCGTTAGGACAACAAGAACCCCAAGTGCATATAAATTTTATTAGTTTAAATCCGTTAAATTATTTAGACTATATTTTTAAATTCAAGATGTTGCGGCCAAACGCACACGCAAGTATACGCGGTCGTCAAGTAATAAAGTGACTAAAAGTCAGATGTCGAACCCACGAGGACTTGTAATTAACTATTAACTAAATTAGACTATCCTAATTATCTAAACAAGGATTAAACCCAAAAGTAGTGATGCTAAAGTAATTAAACTAAAAAAAATAACTAATGAACTTTAAACAGAGGAAGATCAGATTTTTATATTATCAATGTGATGAAAACGATCTAGGGTTATGGACTATCTAACATTCCTATTGTATTATTCAATTGAATTGACTAACTAATTTATCTAGTTTATTGGTTAACAGGGTTAATATTGCTCATAAGAGTCTGTCGAGTTCTTACTCGCCTATTCAAGCTAAGCTAACGCATATGTGTCTTTGGAGTTAGAATCAACCAGAACGCATTTATATTTCCTGTACATCAACCAAGCAAGGCAATTAGGTATATGTCTATCCTAACAGCGAATCCGTTTCTCGATGCCCTGGTTCAAGAATTTGCTCTACTCAATCTTATGTGCAATCTAGAATTTTCACTTTCGAGTTCAATTAGATTCGTAAATAATATTTGATGATCAATCAATTAAATAATTAAGTGCAGGATTGAATAAATAAATCATTATGAAAAATCAAGAAAGCAAAATCAATATCCGAATAAAAATAGTCATGAAAGAACCACAACCCTAGAACGTGAAATTTAGCTCCACATAGACATGGTAGCCAAACAACAAATCATGCAAAGAAACATAAAAATTACTATATTTGGTGGAAGAAAAGATGAAACCCGGCCTCCACGGCGGCTATGTGCTTGTGTTTTCCTCTCAAAAAATGCCCTCCCTCCTCAAAATAGGTTTAGGTTTTTATATGAGTTGGGGACGTCTTGGGGTCGAAATAACCGAGTCCCGATTGAATTAGGCCATGTTCACATTTTGAGCGTCCAGGGCAGCGTGGGGCGCTAGTCCTGGCGCTCAACTTTTTAGCATTCTATATTGAGCACCCACAGATAGCGTCCCACGCTGCCTGTGGCCCTCAAATGTGCACTTTTGCCTTTTCTTCCCATTTTCGCTCCAATTCGCGTGCTTTCATCCCAAATCGCATCCGAAAAATTCCTACACATAGAAATACCACAAATAGCACAAATCATTATATTATACATCCGAAATCTATGAGACATGAGCACAATGTGAGGCAATATATGTAAACATATGCATACTTTAAGCCAAACATCACAAGATATATTAGTTCAAATAAATTTATTGGGCTAATATAATTGGATTATAAGTCCAACATATATGGATTAAATAAGGAGTTTTGACACAGTTACCCACAAAAATAAAACTGTTTACCCTTGTCTACCCATTTGTTTTTCTACCCATAAACTAATTACATTTTCTACCCATAGTAGTTTTTGTGGGAAATTTTTTCTTTATTCTCCAATTCTTTTTTGTTTCTATGCTTCTTTTCTTTCTTTCTTTTTTTATTTCTTTTTTCTTTTCTCCTTTTCTTTTTTCTCGGTTTCTTCTTATTTTTTTCTTTTTTCCTTTTTCTAATTTCATTTAACTTCTTTTTTTATATTCTTTTTCTCTTCATAATCTAATTTCATTTACTGTTTTCACTATTTTTATTATTCTTTTTTTATACTATTACAAAGAAAAATAAAATTGTGTACCAATTAAATGTAGCTAATACAACCAAAAAATATTAACTAACGTATGATACCAGATTAAATATTATAGCTATACCAACAGGGTATACAATTGTACGCAAAGAGTTAAAAAAAATTTAATTCAATTATTAAACTAAAATAGTATCAGTTGTCAATAAAAATTTTAAAAAATTCTAAAAGGATCTAATTGTAAGAGTATACCGTTACATTATATATCATACTATAATTTTTTTATTTTGCACATTTTTTATTTGCCCCTCACGCTGGGTAAAAGCTTAAAGCAAATTAAAGGGGAAAAGGCAAGTGAATTTACGTGTAATAAGTATACTATTATAGTATATTGTATACTATTACAACATACTATTACAGTATATTGCATATTATTACAGTATACTATAACAATATATTGTATATAATAGTATATTGTTGCAGTATAACTATATATATTGTATACTGTAGCGGTATACTATTAGGTAACTGTGTTCTTCTTCGATTATTACAATATACCATTGCAGTATATTGTAAACTATAATAGTATACTGTTGCAGTATAGCTATATACTCCTACATCATATTGTATACCGCAGCGGTATACTGTAGCTGTGTTCTTCTTTGATTTTCAACTGAAAATTTCGATCTCAATCACCTCAAATCAGCTCCAAATGCTATCAAATTTCAGTATGAACTTCCAGAAGGTACTATAAGCAATATTTAACAACACCCTCTTTGAATCAAACAAGAAATCTTCAAAATAAAAATTTTAAATTCAAGGGCCAGGGCAAAAGCAAGAGCTAGGGAAAGAACAATAAAAAAAAAACTGGAGTAGAATTGAAACTAGCCAGAGGTCAACTTCTCAGATAATCAGATCTAATTTCTTTTTGAAGAAGGATATAAGGGAAATAAAAGAGTTTGTCCTAGTCTTCTTCACGGAGGCGAATTTTATCCAAGTCATTGACATCTGGGTGTGTCAAAAGGAAGAGTTTGTGTGCAAGAACTAGCTGGGGTTGTTGTGTTCCTTCTTCCGCATCCATGGATACCTTTTTCTTTGCTATTTCTTGGTTTTTTTGTTTCACTGTATTTCAGATTCTTTCTTGTGGAAGAGTTTATACAAAGTTAATAACCGGGTAAATAGTTTGGGGCGCATGGGTAGGAGTAGTAAATAGTTTGGGCATCGGCATTAAAGGGTAAATAGTTTGGAATTGACGGGTATAAAGTGAAATTTTCTCATTAAATAAATAAGTCTTAACCCATTAGGCTAGCCCATTTAATTAGGCTAAAGTGATGAGCCCACTTCATTAAGCTCAAGATGTCATCTTCCTATAGGCCTAGTTTGGTGCCACGTGTCATATGACGTGGCACGTCAAGTCAAGCAGAAGAGCCAATAGGATCATGCCACAGGTCAAAATGACAAGGCATGCCAAGTCACATTGAAAGGCTAATAAAATCGCGCCACGTGTGCAAGTGACATGTTCTGGCCAATCAAGTGCGGCCTTGTCACGCTTCGATTTGATTGGTCGGAAAGAGTTTGTTCTTATCATAACTCTTCCCTCCTACAACTATAAATAGGGTCTTCATAACTCATAAAAAACACCAGAAGTTATAACAAGAAGCAAGAAAGAGCTCGTAGAACAAACGAGGGAATTTCTCCACAAGTTTCAAGCTTCAAGCAATCAAGTTCAAGTTCAAGAAATCAAGTTCAAGATCAAAAATGAAGAACAAATCAAGTTCAAGCTCAAGAACGAAGAACAAATCAAGGTTCAAGAAATACGATTTCAAATCAAAGTTCGTACTAGTGTAATTCAAGATCATCGTTCGTGGCAACAACTACATATTCAAGATCAAGCTCGAAGGCCCTTGAATTTATTTACTACTGAAAAGAAGAATCAGAGGATTTATAGAGATTATATTGTACACTCAAATATTCGAAATCAAATACTACGATTATTGCGATATTTTTCGATCTTAATTTTATTTTCTCGACGCAATTTATTGTCTACAAATTTGTCAATATTACAATAAAAAAATCATAGTATTAAGGAAAGTCGACTTTATTTGTGAATAGAAAGAATTAACTGTTAATAAAACTGTGAAGCTATTTGCTAATTCCAAGTAATTACTAATCAACAAGAAAAAGACACTTTACAAAAAAATCTTAACTCAAATCATGGACAAATGCAAATCAAAATATACCTACTCAATGGTCACATAAATATAGAATATGATTAACAAGAAAAAAACTGAAGTGTTCCCAATAAACCAATTCGGACTAAAAAAATTTTATTAAAATTTTCTATTTTGATAAAATAAATTTGTTGCTTCAACAAAGTTTCTTACACACTACTAGAAATCCGCTAATTAGCGATCATAAAAAGCGACCAACGTTGGTCTATTTAGGCAAATTACCGACCAAAACGCGTCCAAACAGGCTTTGTCGCTATTTTGGCGGTCGCTTTAGTATACCGAAGGTTGGTCGCAAAGGTAAAATGACCAACTGTACAATTTAAAGCACATACCGACCAACTTTGGTCGGTAGTATATTTTAATAATTTAATTTTACCGACCAAAGTTGGTTGGTGTATTTAAATTACGTTATTTTATTAATTATTTGTCACGACTCCAATCCCGGTCGTGATGGCGCCCAACACTGATGCTAGGCAAGCCCGACCAATTAAATACTCTCAACCCAAATACGTAATCCGTTAACAAATAATACGATTAAAATAGCAAATATCAAGGTTCCAATCCGAATCTAAGTAAAATAGTACGGAAAATAATAACGAATATCCAAACATTCCCCAATAGATCTGGAGTCACGAGTCTAGAGCCTCTAGATGTAATAGAGTAATATATATCCATAGTGATAAAGAAGTCTAGAATATGAAAGAAATAAACGAAATAAAGGGGAGGAGTCGGGTCCTGCGGACGTCAGGCAGCTACCTCGACAACTCCTGAAGATAAAATCCAAGAAGACAGCAAACCGCTCCACTAAGTCTCCGGAGCACCTGAATCTGCACACATGGTGCAGGGAGTAAAGTGAGTACTTCCAACTCAGTGAGTAATAAACATATATAATGGCTGAAAGTAAGAAATTCCGAAATATTACAATATAAAGCTATGATCAGCGATTCAGCACATAAAACGGTGGAACAACAACAATACCAGGACAAGTAAGACAAATAGGTATAAATGCATGAATGCAATGCACATGACCGCTGCGGCGCGCAGCCCGATCCATTTGGGTACCCGCGCTCACTGTGGGGGTTCAGACTCCGGAGGGGCTCCTACAGCCCAAGCGCAATATTATCGTAGCATTCGCTGCAGCGTTGCAGCCCGATCCACACTCAGTCCAGATATATGCATGCAAGCCACTCGGGCACAGTCAAGTTTATCAATTTTCAGTTCTAATTATTAGGGATTATAGAGATAAGTGTTTAAACCTTTATTTATTTACTAAACATTTCGAGGCAGTGTCTAACTCAGGACTGATATCATGAAATATGCTAAGCATCATGGAAGCAGTGATAAGGATCCCTGAAGGATGCACATGATAGGCACAAAGCCCCAAACATATTCATAAAATCCAAGTAGGATGATTACCAAACAATTTCTAGTCAAGCACATAGTACGAACATCAATCGGAACGGACTAGGTCACAATCCCCAGTCACAATCGACCCTGCCCTCGTCATAGAGTACGTGTCTCGCCTCAATATAGCGTCACAATGTGATATACCGGGGTTTCAAACCCTCAGGTCATCATCTACATCTATTACTCACCTCAAGCCGGCCACAAGTCTAGCTCGCTATGCCTTTGCCTTTCGAATCAACCTCTTCGCAGGCCGAATCTGATTAAAACCACAACGAATACATTACAATAGGCTAAAGAAACATAACCCAATCGAAAAGACTTGAAAAACACCAAAATTCACTAAGTTGGCAAAACCCGAGCCCCGGGCCCACTTCTCGAAAAATTACAAAATTTACATCACTGGATTCCTCGTCTCGCCACAGTCTACACATACCAATTTTACCAAAATCGGAGTTCAAATGCCCTTTCAAAATCCGTTTTTACATCACAACTTTTCAAGCCCTAGCTTGACCCGTTTTTTATGAATTTTCCTCAATTTACATGTAATTTCTACCATAAACTCGAATAATTAGGCCAAGAGACTTACATCCAATTGATTCTCAGTCAAAACCCTCGAAATTTCTCGCCCAAAGCTCTCCAAGTCGCTTAAAAATGGTGGAAAC
>NC_031994.1:65088689-65089191 GCF_001879085.1 Nicotiana attenuata
TGGGTGTAATTATACAGTTTGGCATGTTTGTTTGGTCAAGTAATTACTTGGTGAGCATGGAATTGGGTGTAATTGGAGGGGTGTAATTACACTCTCCAATTCTCAAGGGGGGGAGGGGGGGGGGGGGGAATTGGTGGTAATTACACTATGTAATTACAAGGTTGCTTTTTAATTTCTTTCTTTTTTATTTTTATTTTAATTTATTTTCTTTATAACTTTTTATTTCTATCATTTTAATTTTTTAATTTATTTTTACTTTTTAATTTCTTTTGAAATTTTAAATATATTTTTCTTTGTACATTATTTATCTTTTATTTCTCCATCTTTATTTATGAAATTGTATTATATTCATGGTTCCAATTTACTTGTTTTAGTAGTATTGGTTCACATTGTATGTTGTTCATTTTTTAGTTAGAATTGATAGATTAGTTTTTTCAAACATTTGAATAATGTTATGACACTATATTTATAAATATTAATTTATTTTATCAATCATGAATTC
>NC_031994.1:65092973-65102568 GCF_001879085.1 Nicotiana attenuata
CGGCCAAATGCCTTCTCTGAATCTGAAGTTATCCGCAGCTATCTTCCACCGTGGTTCTACCGCGGTCGCGGTGGAACCGCGGTCAACCGAGTCCTCTGAATCTTCAGGCCTGTTTTGCGTGGTTTCCTTGGGGAATTTCACAGTTGGCCTCTTTTTCTTCATTTTTGACTCCAAAAATACTCCCTAGCCTTCCTTGATCATATATCACCTGCAAATCATGAAAAGCACTAATAAGAGCATTTTGTTATCACTTTTATCATCAAAACTATACAAGAAGGTGGTTATTTAACGCGTAATTATAGTTAAATTCACCTATTATCAGAAACTTCATTTTGATCAACCAAAACTTCAACCAAAATGTAATGATGCATTAATTACCATTCCTCATGATATACTTAAACATCTTGCAAATCGCAATTGCTGAAAAAAATGCAAATTAAAAAATGACTTAAAAACACCCATGTAAACAAAATAATCCAAATTCAAAATTAGTAAAAATAAATTATAAAAATTTAAAATTAATTGACTATCATTTTTTTTCACGTAAAATTAAATCTGTAGATGGAAACTTTATTTTGATCAATCAAAACTTCAGCCAAAATGTAATAATGCATCAATTACCATTCCACACGATATACTTAGATGTCCTTCAAATTGCAACTGCTACAAAAAATACAAATTAAAAAATGACATAACATCATCCTTATAAACAAAATAATCCAAATGGAGCAATTACACATAGCATTAATCAACCTGCAAAAAATACAAAACCAGAATCAGTGAAATAAAAAAAAAAAGGAGAAAGAAAACATTATTAGGAACTTATAATACACTAAGCACAATGATATTCGATTTTTTTGCAATTAAAGCAAGAGTAGTAAAATTCAAAATTACAATGTTTCCAAACGAAGATCCACTAAAAGTAGAAGAAATAAAATAACATAGATAAATAGTAACAATTAACATTACAATTTTCAACAAAAAAAGATCTCAAAGATACAAGAAACGCAAAATTTATCTACAATCAAGAAAGTAGGAAAGAATAAAGAAAACCAGTAGAAAATTAAGAAGGAAGAGTGGGGATAATAGGAGAAGAAATAAATAGTAGCACTGAGGAAAGAAATAAAAGTGCCGAGAGAGTGAAAAAGAAGTGATATGCTTGCATTGTTCAATGAGGACCAAATTTATTTGGAGCATGTTTGGAAAGCCACCTTGGAAATGGATTTGGGTGTAATTGGGTGTAATTATACAGTTTGGCATGTTTGTTTGGTCAAGTAATTACTTGGTGAGCATGGAATTGGGTGTAATTGGAGGGGTGTAATTACACTCTCCAATTCTCAAGGGGGGGAGTTTTTAGTTTACAACTGTTTAAATTACTTGCAATCGTAGTTAGTAAAGCAACCTTCAACTGTGATTCAAACATCTGGGAAGCTGGTTCTGAAGAGTTTATTGGGTCTAAAGATAGTGATTGATAGATTAACTCTCTGTGGATTCGACCCTGGGCGTAATACTCGGGTTATATTTGCAACGTCCGCAGAGTCCTTTTTTTAGAGGGCATAATTGGGCGTGATCAGTTTCCATCTACAAATTTAATTTTACGTGGGAAAAAAACGATAGTCAATTAATTTTGTTTTTTGTAATTATTTTTTACCAATTTTCTTTACCCTGAACTATGTAAAGGATTTAAAACAAAATAAGTTTCTTTTACTATTTCCTCCTTTTTCTTTATTCGTTTCCCTTCTCTTATTTCGTTTGTCTTTCAAATAGTTGATGGAATTTCTGTCTTAGTAAAATAAATTTCTGAGTAAGCCGTAGTATAGGATAAACTTTTTGAAGAATTCCATGCTATGAATTCTGGTCAATTTTGTAGTGCCTTGTGGAGAGAAGTTCCTCTTTCTTTTCGGTTATAGCTGGTACATGAAGAATTTAAAGTACGTTATTATCATGCATTTTTTGACCTCTTATACCTTATTCACGGTCGAAATTATTAGTGCAATTTTGTGAATATCTATTGCTTATATGCTTATATAACAAAAAAAAATTGTTGTGATGTATTCAGAGATTGCGCCATATTTTTTATTTATGAATCCTAATTCACGAATTTTTTTGTGAATATCTATTGCTTATATGAAAATAAAGGAGTTACTTGGCGAAAATTGATGGGAGCAAAATGTCTATATATGAAGAGTGTTAAAATGGAAAGCAGATTTACGAAAAATTAGCCGGAGGAAATGAAGAATAAATACTAAATCGCAGCAAATATCATTCACTTAAATGCTTATAAAAATATAGAAAACGAAAGTGCTATTTGAAAAATGTACAAATATATGTATTATTATAGGAAAAATTATAAATATAAGGATTCTAAAGTTTCCTGAAAACATTTAACCGAGTTCTAAAATTAGTAAAAATATTTTTACTTTGAAATTTATCTTCTCCATAGAACGAGAAGAAACTAAAATAAACTATTAAGAGAAAAATAAAATTGAAATCTAACTTTTATGTACCAATAGAAAAATAGCTACATTTTTCTTAATTCTGTAAGTATTCAATCGTTTATTTTTTTTTTTATTATTTTCACTACTATGTGTTTATTGTTTAATTTTTTATTATTTTCACTGCTATGTGTGTATAAGAATTCTAGAGAGTGTCACCAAGTCTTTTCAAACACAGTTGGTAATATTTTAAAAGAATGAATGGTTATAATAATGTAGGACGAGTTTATTAAAAAAAAAAAAGATGTAGACAACAGACTTAATGTGAGTGTTACTTGCCTACATAATTGTTAGTATGACAGCAATAGACCATTGACATTATTTGTATTATGAGGCTAATATTTCTCATAGTTTTCTTCGTCTACCTCGATCCAATTAACAAAAAAATATCCATAAATCCATTAATTTTCTCAGTTTTCTCTCTACCCAATTTATCATTGAAATTTTGACGGTTGTTGATTCTGGTTGCACAGGTGTATGCTAGAAATTCTACGAGGCCTGGAGAACTACTTTAAGGACTCTCAGGACCCCGAGAAAATATTCCGGACATTGAATTGTGCTTACAAAGACTTCAACAATCCCAACAAACACACAAATTCGAAATTGACATGGGAGACGTAAACGATCCCAACGGAAACGTCAGGAATGAGCAAGTTGGCTTAAATGCCAGTGAAATGGCACCCCCTGTGCATGAGGGTGCACTATATGACTGGGCAAAACCCACAGCTGACAATCTGGCCACTGCCATTGTTGTGCCCGAATACAAGCTGAATCGTTCCAGATCACAATAACATGCTACACTTGTTGCAGAACAAGGGACTCTTTTCTGAGACACAAACAGAAGATCCTCAGCAACACTTGAAGAACTTCCTGTCTATATGCAAAACTCAAAGGCAACCAACGTTGACTCCGGAAGCAATCAGGCTATTATTGTTTCCATTCTCGTGACAGGAGCTGCTCAGGTTTGGCTAAACTCGCTCCCCATAAACTCTATAAAACTTGGGATGAGGTTAGTCAAGCAATTTCACAAACAAGTTCCACCCGCCAACAAAACTGCTCAACCAAATTGATGAGATTGTAAGTTTCAAACAAACCAATGGAGACACTTCACGAGACATGGGGCAGGTTTAAAGGAATGTTGGTTATGTGTCCCCACACCGCGTGTTCCAGAACAGATGTTGGGATAACGGTTTTACATGGGACTGTCTGACAGCATGAAGAATATTGTAGATGCCTTTGCGGGTGGGGCATTCTTGAGCAAGATTTGGAGAGAAAGGTCAGAATTTGCCTGGACAAAATGGCGCAGAATCGGGATGGACAACTAGGAATTGCACCTATCACTCCAGTGGTGCACTCAGTGCCTCTTGATCCTTCTAATACAATGGCTGAAAATATGGCGACTCTCTTGACACAAATGAGCATCCTCACCAAAAAGGTGGAGGAATCAGGGCAGAAGCAGCAGGTACATATAGTAAGAATACTACCAATGGGGGCTTGTGCACATCTTGCATTAGCCAGCCAATTGGTAATCCTTGGAATGCAGAGCATGATCATCATCATCAGCACCCTGAAGATATGAACTATATGGCTAACTATGGGGGTCAGAGACAAGGAAATCAGAACTGGGGTCAGCAAACTCAACAGCAGTACAGGCTACCTCAGCCACAGTATAACTCCGGAAACATGGGAGGCATGAGACCCCCCAACAACATGGTACCGTATCCTAGACCACAGGGTACAACAATCAGCGCAGGGGGTACCACCCACCTCAGTAGCAGCAAGGTGGAAGACAAGAAGACGGGTTTGCAAGACTTGAAGCAATGATGCAGCAGGTTATTGGGTCCAATGCTAAGATAAATGAAAGGGTGGATGCACATGATGCAGCTATCAAAAAAATATTGAGGTAACAAGTGGGCCAGATTTCAATGTCAATGAACAATCGTCCTCAGGACATTACCTGCAGATACCCAAATCAATCCAAAAGATCAGGGCCCAAAGCAGCTGATGGCGGTGAGTCTCCGTAATGGCAGGGATCTAGATGTAGAGCAAAGAGAGCTCGAGAAAACATACAGGCTGAGACACTCCATTCCAGTCGCCCATTGAGCTGGATGAGTCTACGGGATGACAGAGGTTACAGTCCAGCCCGCACCTGAAGAAAAGAATATACAGCAGAGACTGAGGAAGTAGTTGAGCAGTAGTTGAAATAGTAGATGAGAAAGAGAAATCCCAAGTATGAGAAGAAAAGAACCTCCTGCACCATTTCCACAGAGGTTGGCCAGCATCAAAAGGAGGAGCAGTATAAAAAGTTCTTGGAGATGCTCAAACAAATCCAGGTTAAAACATACCATTGAATGAAGCTTTAAGGAAGGATGCCTAGATACGTAAAATGATGAAGGACTTGATGTCTCGGAAGTTTGACTTCCAAGATTTGTCCACAGTGACACTCACTCAGACCTGTAGTGTAGTTGGTGTCTAGACCAGTTGCTGAAAAGCTATCTGATCCAGGTAGCTTTACAATTCCATGCACTATTGGGAACTTCGCCTTTGCTTAAGGCACACTGTGATTTAGGGGCCAGCATTAATCTTATGCCCCTTGTTGTTTATAAGAGGTTGGGCATTGGAAGCTAGACCCACCTCTATGTTGTTGCAGCTGGCCGACAGGACTGTGAAGCGTCCATTTGGGATCCTTTGTGATGTGCTTATTCAGGTGGGGAAATTCGTGTTCCCTGCAGATTTGTAATCTTGGATTGCAAAGTGGATTGAAGAAATTCCTATAATCTTAGGAAGACCATTCTTGGCCACGGGGAGAGCTTTGATTGATTGTGAGACTAGGGAGCTCAAGATGAGGCTCCAATGATGAAGAAATTATATTCAATGTGCAGAAATCTATGAGGCGAGCAAGTGAGTTCGCTAATTGTTCTCTTATTGATGCCGTGGATGTAATTGTAGAGTCTGAAATGATGAGGTGTTGACGGTTGAGGATCCCCTTACTGCATGCTTGACAAATTTAGATGAGGTGAATGGTGAGGATTTGGCGGGAATGGGTGTTGCATTGGAAGGTAGAGGGTTCTGGGATAGAAATCTAGAGTTTGAGCCCTTACACTTAGAAAAGAGAGAGACCCCTCCAGCCAAGCCATCCATCGAAGAACCACCTAACCTGGAACTAAAGCCATTGCCAGCTCACCTCAGGTTATGAATTTCTGGGTCCCGACTCCACATTACCTGTTATTATCTCATCTGGTTTGTTAGATGTGCAGGTTCAACAGCTTTTGGCAGGTACTAAGGGAGTGCAAAACTGCCATTGGGTGGACCATGGCAGACATCAAGGGGATCAGCCCCCCCTATTGCATGCACAAGAGATTCTGCTGGAAGAGGGGCACAAACCTTCCAGGGAACAATCAGAGGAGGCTGAACCCGAATATGAAGGAAGTGGTGAAGAAGGAAGTGAGAAAGTGGTTGGATGCGGAATCATTTTCCCAATCTCTGACAGTAGCTGTGTTAGCCCGGTTCAATGAGTTCCTAAAAAAGGGTGGCATGACGGTTGTGAAGAATGACAACAATGAACTAATCTCAACAAGAACTGTCACAGGGCGGAGAATTTGCATGGATTATCGAAAGTTGAATCTAGCCATCCGGAAAGACCACTTCCACTTCCCTTCATTGATCAGATGCTGGAGTAGATTGGCAGGGAGGTCACACTTTTGCTTTCTGGATGGTCATCAGGGTACAATCAAATCTCTTATTGCACCTGAGGACAGAGAGAAAGACCTCCTTCACATGCCCATATGGCATTTATGCCTTCAGGAGGGATGCCCTTTGGCCTATGCAATGCACCCGCCACATTCCAACGGTGCATGATGGCCATATTCACTGATATGGTAGAGGATTATAATGGAGGTGTTCATGGATGACTTTTCAGTGGTGGGAAATTCATTTGAGGAGTGCCTAATAAATCTGACGCGTGTGCTGAAACGATGCATCGAGACTAGCTTGGTTCTGAATTGGGAGAAGTGCCATTTCATGGTACAAGAAGAATAGTCTTGGGCACCGGGTGTCAAGCAAGGGAATAGAGGTGGATCGAGCAAAGGTTGAGTAATAGCAAAGCTGCCTCCACCACACTTCGGTCAAAGCCATAAGAAAGTTTTCTTGGACATGCCGGTTTCTACCGGAGGTTCATAAAAGACTTCTCCAAAATCGCCAACCCTCTCTGTAAGTTGTTAAATAAAGATCACCTGTTTGTATTTTCTGATGATTGTAGGGTAGCGTTTGAGGAGTTGAAAACAGAGGCTGGTCACAACACCCATCATTGTTGCCCCAACTGGGAGCAACCGTTTCGATTAATGTGTGATGCTAGTGACTACGCAGTGGGGCAGTGCTGGGCCAGCAGAAAGACAAATTGATGCACCCGATCTACTATGCTAGTAGAACGCTGATTGGGGCCCAGTTGAACTACACAGTGACTGAAAAGGAGATGCTAGGTGTGTTCGCTTTTGACAAGTTCTGGTCCTATCTGATTGGATCCAAGGTAATTGTATACACTGACCATGCAGCTCTTAGGTACTTAATACAAAAGAAAGAATCTAAAGCACGCCTGATTTGTTGGGTGTTGCTACTGCAAGAATTCGATCTTGAAATACGTGATCGGAAGGGCACTTGAGAATCAAGTCGCTGATTCATCTTTCACGACTTGAGGGAGCTGAAAATGTAGTAAGAGGTTGAGGAGATCTAGAAAACATTTCCAACGAGCAGTTTGCTTCGCCACCACTCATCAGAAGCGCCATGGTATGCGGAAATTTGCTAATTACCTGGCAGTGTATTGTTTTCCTCACGACCTTTTATCGGTCCAAAGGAAAAGATTTTTTTGGAAACCGCCAGTATTACTGGGATTAACCTTATCTGTTCAAAATATGACTTGATAATATGATCCGGAGATGCGCCCCGAGATACGAGCAATTTTTCTGTTTTGCAGCTTGTCACGCATCGGGTATGGTGGACATTTTGGGGGAATCAGGACAGCAACAAAGGTGCTAGAAGCTGGATTTTTTCTAGGCCAACGGATGTTTAAAGATGCTCACTTATGGGTAAAGGGCTGTAATGAATGTTAACACACAGGGAACATTTCCCAGCGCATGAGATGCCCATGAACCAATTCAAGAGGTGGAAGCGTTTGACGTCTGGGGATAGATTTTCATGGTTCCCTTCTGTTCAGTCCCTATGACAATAAGTACATCTTGTTGTGTAGACTATGTTTCCAAGTGGGGTAGAAGCTTGGCAGCGATGCCCACGCAATGATTGCAAAAGTACTAGTTGGGTTTCTAAAAAAGAACATATTCACCCGCTTTGGACGACCAACGGCGCAATTATCAACGACGGAGGCACTCACTTCTGCAATAGCGGCTTTTTGAAAAGTTGTTGGCTAAGTATGATGTTGCGCCACAAGGTGGCTACTCGTACCACCCGCATACTAGTGGATAGGTTGAGTATCCAATAAAGAGATATCCAAGTGTACTGACAAAAACCGTGAATGCCACAAAGAACTGATTGGGCGAGGAATAGCTGGATGATGCACTCTGGGCTTTACAGAACAGCTTTTCACGACCATATCTTTATGTTCGCCATAAGCAAGTTGGTGTTTGGAAGCCTGTCACCTACCATGTAGAACTTGAGCATAAAAGCGTGGGTGGGCACTAACAGACTAAACTTAGACAATGGAAGTTGCGGGCACGTCAAGAGTCACTGAACTGCATGAGCTCGAGGAGTTCGGTTATCTTTGCTTTGAGAGGCACAAGGCTGTACAAGGAGAGAATGAAAGAGGCTGCACGATCAGAACATTGTTGCAGCGAAAATTTCAAACCTGGGGAACATGGTATTGCTCTAACAACTCAAGATTAAGGTTGTTTCCGGGTAAGCTTAAGTCACGATGGTCTGACCGTACTCATTTCGATAGTTTGAAGTTTTCCCTCGGAGCTGGGAAGTTGCCACTGAGAATGACTCTCGTACATTTAGAGCAATGGTCAGCGATAAAATATATGTGGGTATGAGCGAGCCTTAAGGAAAATGTCTGAGCTGCACTTGAATGAACCACAGATGGTCCGAGCGAGCTTAAAATTGCGCTCATCTGAGTCGTGCCGTGACATAAATCAGGGCTGCGTGGGAGGCAACCCATGGAAATTGTTGTAGAGTGTTAATATTTTTTTTTAAAAAAAAAGCCGTCAGATCGCAGAGAAGTGCCCAGACCGCGGTTCCACCGTGACCGCGGTCAACCGCGGTCAAACACCTCTCTGTAGTCAGTCCACCGCGTTTTTGCACCGCGACCGCGGTCAACCGCGGTGGATTGACTTTCTGAACCTTACCTCTCGCGGTTCTACCGCGACCGCGGCAGAATGCGGAGACCCTGCGGGCCCAGGATTTCAGATAATTGCTAACTTTTTTTTATATTTTTTAATTAATCCCCCCCTTCCTTCTAAAACCCACCGACCCCCCTCTTTCTTCTCAAACCCACCGACACCCCTCCCCCTTCTCTTCTTTTTCCTCTCTTCCTCTCTCTACCAAATAAAAAAAAATCCTTCCATTCTCTCTCACAATCCTCCATTCTCATCTTCTCCAAACCTCCACCTCCACCTTCCTCCTCTTCCATTAAGTACTATGGCTCCTAAAAGGCAAAGGAGATCGGCAGCGCATCCCCCAACGGCCTACTATGGATGAATCCCAGAGTTCCAATCGAACTAGTGGAGGACGACTTTCATGCAAGGTTAACGAAGAACTTTCATCCATAAGATCTCGTTTGACCGGGCAGCCCTCCGCGTAGAAAAGAAGGCAGAAATGTATGAAGAAATTCGAAGGAGGGAAATGGAATTCTTATTTGATGACCCCTGCCCCGGTTCAACAAGATGCTTGTTAGGGAGTTTATATGCCAAACGCCCATTGAACTAAGGTAGGGGGTGATTGTGCGAGGCAAGGTGCGTTTAGCGCTACAATTCCTTGATTCGCCAGGTGTTGCGGCCTGCCTTCAGTTCACTAATAGTGACATTGACTTACTACCACGGACAGGCCACGGGCGTTCACATGGAGGTTCATGACTTGAATATTAATCTCTCTCT
>NC_031994.1:65102593-65217593 GCF_001879085.1 Nicotiana attenuata
TGCTAAGGTTGTAAACAATGATGAGAAGAAGCTAAGCAATGATTTCCCCTATTGAAAGAATCCCTTCTGTTTATGCTCATACAAATTTACCACAAATCTCTATCAATCATGAACGCTCATCTTACTGTAAATCTCTCCCGAGTAATCACAGTAATATACTAACTGCACTCTCCCGAGGTACACTAGCTTACTTTATTTAGCACAATTCACTTTAGATTACACTCAAGGCTTCGTTATCCCTAATCCCGCCTTTAAACCCGCAATTATAGATTCCTCTTATATTTTGGGAGTGGTGTTGTTCAACAATAACCTAAATATGCACTCTTTTCCAAGTTATGCACACTAAATAAGCACAGCTAATTGAGGATCCTGTCAATTAACTACAACAAACACAAAGTTGAATCAATAGAGATTGAAACTAGCAATTTGTATTCACATAAACAAGATGTTCATCCCCCAATAGGTTCCATCAAAGCCTTAGACAAAGGATTTAGCTACTCATGGCTATGGGAAAACAAACTAAGATAGAATTCATCATAACTAGCAATAAAAATCAAAGAAAAGAAGAAAGATGTTTTGGGTGATCTCTCACAATTGTTTTCCTTGCCAAGATACTCTAAAATTCAATACCTGCCTCTCTTGGGCGAAGTCTTGTATTTAAAATAGGGTTTAGGTCTAAAAATTCCGTATTTTACACTTTAGTCCCTGAAGTTTTCTGCTTCTGCCGCGGTTCTGCAGCGATCGCGGTCAAACCGCGGCCAAATGCCTTCTCTGAATCTGAAGTTATCCGCAGCTATCTTCCACCGTGGTTCTACCGCGGTCGCGGTGGAACCGCGGTCAACCGAGTCCTCTGAATCTTCAGGCCTGTTTTGCGTGGTTTCCTTGGGGAATTTCACAGTTGGCCTCTTTTTCTTCATTTTTGACTCCAAAAATACTCCCTAGCCTTCCTTGATCATATATCACCTGCAAATCATGAAAAGCACTAATAAGAGCATTTTGTTATCACTTTTATCATCAAAACTATACAAGAAGGTGGTTATTTAACGCGTAATTATAGTTAAATTCACCTATTATCAGAAACTTCATTTTGATCAACCAAAACTTCAACCAAAATGTAATGATGCATTAATTACCATTCCTCATGATATACTTAAACATCTTGCAAATCGCAATTGCTGAAAAAAATGCAAATTAAAAAATGACTTAAAAACACCCATGTAAACAAAATAATCCAAATTCAAAATTAGTAAAAATAAATTATAAAAATTTAAAATTAATTGACTATCATTTTTTTTACACGTAAAATTAAATCTGTAGATGGAAACTTTATTTTGATCAATCAAAACTTCAGCCAAAATGTAATAATGCATCAATTACCATTCCACACGATATACTTAGATGTCCTTCAAATTGCAACTGCTACAAAAAATACAAATTAAAAAATGACATAACATCATCCTTATAAACAAAATAATCCAAATGGAGCAATTACACATAGCATTAATCAACCTGCAAAAAACACAAAACCAGAATCAGTGAAATAAAAAAAAGGAGAAAGAAAACATCAGGAACTTATAATACACTAAGCACAATGATATTCTATTTTTTGCAATTAAAGCAAGAGTAGTAAAATTCAAAATTACAATGTTTCCAAACTTAGATCAACTAAAAGTAGAAGAAATAAAATAACATAGATGAATAGTAACAATTAACATTACAATTTTCAACCTTTTCAACAAAAAAGGTCTCAAAGATACAAGAAACACAAAATTTATCTACAATCAAGAAAGTAGGAAAGAATAAAGAAAACCAGTAGAAAATTAAGAAGGAAGAGTGGGGATAATAGGAGAAGAAATAAATAGTAGCACTGAGGAAAGAAATAAAAGTGGTGAGAGAGTGAAAAAAAAGTGATATGTGATAATGGGTGAATTGAATTATGATTAAGCCCCAAAAGAACCACTTTCTTGTAGAGTTTTTATTGTAAAAGTGATAGCAAAATGCTCTTATTAGTGCTTTTCATGTTTTTCAGGTTACATACATTAGAAGAAGGCTATGGAGTGATTTTGTATCATTTATGGAAGAAAAAGAAGCCAATCGCATCAAAGTCGCCGAGTGAACCATTTGAAATACACAAACGAGGCATGGAGGTGAACTGCCGCGGTCCCAGCGTGGGCGCGGTAGGACCGCGGCGAGCTGTCAGAGGAGATTCAGAGAGGCCATTTGGCCGCGGTCCCAGCGTGGGCGCGGTAGGACCGCGGCAGGCGACGAGAAATTGAAGGACTAAAGTGCAAATTCCGGAATTCTTAGCCCAAAACCCTATTTAAACACTAGAACTCGCCCAAAGGAGGCATGTAACATTATTAAAGAATAGAGAGTACTTTGGCAAGAAAAAACAAGTGTGAGAGATCACCCAAAACATCATTATTTCTATTCTTCTTTATTTTCTTGCAATTTATGATTATGAATTTTTTAGTATTTGATTTACCCATTGTCATGAGTAGCTAAAAACCTTAATCTAAGGTTTTGGTGGAACCCGTTGGGAATAACTTGGTTGTTTTATCAATATAATTAGATTTGATTGTAATCTCTAATTGTTCATCTATGTTTTGATCGTGGAATGGTTGAAAGGGACCCTCAATTATCCGTTCCTATTTATTATGTATCTTCTTGAGAGAGAGTGCATATTTAGGTGATTGTATGAACAACATCACTCCCGGAGTATAGACGAGAGTCATAACGGAGGGTTTAGGGGTNATTAATTTATTTTATCAATCATGAATTCTATGATGTTCTTACAAAACGTATATTTAGTTTTTGTAAGTATCTAAAGTAAATATTATTAATTTAAATATATATATATATATATATATATATATATATATAAATTATTTATATATTTTAAATATCAAATATAATATCATTTATACTTGTAAAAATTTATATGCTTTATTATATTTATTTGTAAGTTTTGATAATTACTTAATTTAAAATTTAATCTAACTGTGTACTTACACTTGTGCAACCAAACAGTAAACTTGTAATTACACTGTAATTATACTATGACAAACAAACAGGTCATCGTAATTACACAACTGATTAATTACTAAGGCTGTGTAATTACTACCTTAGTAATTACACTAATTCCAATTACAGGGTGGCTTTCCAATTAGAGAGATGTTAACGCATGGAAGACGAAAAGTAATTAACATTAACATTAGAGATAACAGTGAAAGTTAACGTGATTACTACTATAGGCAGTTACATTTCCTTTTTGAGGAGTTACATCTTCTTTTTTTTTTTAAGGAGGTGACTTTTGGATTATTTAATATAGGTAAAGAAAGCCAAAAAATAGACGAAAAAGTAATTAAAAATTAGAGATAACATTGAAAGTTAAAATGATGAATGCACTATAAACGGACAGTTACGTCTTTTTATATTTAGCCGTTACAACTTTTCGTTAAGGAGGTTACTTTTAAATTATTCAAGAGAGGACATGAATCAATAAATAGGTAAAAAAAACCATTTAATACAACATTTATTTATGTCATGTGATGTGATGACTCTAAACTGCCGAGAGAGAAAAAGAAAGTGAAAAAAAGAAAAAATGTAAGGAAAAAGCCAAAAAAAAGGAGGAAAAAGATAAATAGGGTCCTTGGCCATAGAGATGTGCCATGTCAGCATTTTTTTCCCCTCTTTTATATATACTAGTATTATTACCCGCGCGACGCGCGATGCGCGAACATTATTAAAGAATATTAATCATATCAAACATTTATGATCTGATTTGTTTGGATACATTTTAACAAAATTGTAGTTATCGTCTTATCTCAATGTAAGTACCCTTATAATAAAAATATATATGTAACTAAATTAAACAAATCATATAATCATCGAATAACTCTTGGATAATACTAAAATATCATACTCCTTTTTTTTCAATTTATCTGGCAGTATTCGAGTTAGTAAAAAATAAAGAAAGACTTTTAAAACTTGTGGTCTAAAATAAACTATAAATATTTGTGTGCCTACAAATCAATTCACTAAGGGGTAAAGTATAAATTCTACGGACAAAATTATTTCTAAGTAAGGAAAGGTGACATTCTTTTTTAGACTGACTAAAAAAGAAAAAAGTGTCGCATAACTAAAACGGGTGAAATAATTATATAGTTTGTGCTCCACACAATCTAAAAATATAACACGATTCAACATAGATAAGAATATATTATAATTAAATGAATCTAAAAAATGCTTGATTTTCTATTTTTCTAACTTTATTTGTTATTTGATCATCATTGTCATCGTAATCATCATCATTAGAAACTTTAATTTCGTCCTCGTAATGAAGATCATAAAGTTATTCTTTTGTAAAGAGATGTATATTTAGAATAGCCTCATATGAGAAAAATAATGTCATGTCTTTTAATAATTAAAAAATAATGTGAAAATTATCTTCGATTGAATTAGATGGTATTTTCAACTTGTTTTCTGATAGATTGTTAATTCAGTAACTCGATTTATAGGTCTTACTTATTTAGTTATTTTATGAAATCTTATAGCTTTCAATTAGATATGTGGATTATAAATAGCGATGTTATATTCTTACTTTTGTGTGTTATATATATATATATATATATATATATATATATATATATATATATATATATATATATATATATTTTTTGGTCAAAATGATACTACTATAATTTTTTGGTCAAAAAATGATATTTTGTTATTATTGGAGAAATCAAATAAATTTTAGTTAATTGCTTTATAAGATTCTTAAACATTCTTATAAGTTATCGTAATACTACATTCATAGTTTTAGAAGAACATTACGTTCATTAATTGAATCCTTTGTTTAAAATAATGTCCTTTACCATTATTATATATATTTTTCATAAAATTGTTTATCTTACCATTTAACATAACTTTTTTATATTTTAGTCCAAATTTGAAAACCTTATAGCATATGAAAAATGTTGCATGTACTAATTTGAAAACTTTTGTTTAAATAATATATTTCACCATTGTTGTCATTGTTTTTTAAAAAGACATCATTTAATTCAAAATAACTTTTTTATATTTCAATCCAATTTCACCATTGTTGTCATTATTTCATTTTTTTTAATATTTCAATCCAATAAAAAATAAAATAAATAAATAAATAAATAGAAATAAAAAAAATATTTCAATCCAATCTAAAATCCTTATCTATAGATTCAAAAATTTATCTTTGAATACAAATTTAATTTATTACATAGTCTAACATATATTATCTTAAAATTTTCAAGTGCTTTTTATTAGCTTGCCACTTGGCATAATCTCAAACTACTCAATTCAAAATATTTATTAATAATTCTTAGTAGATTTTGTGCTAATTTCTATTATATTTTATTCTAAATATTATTAGACTTTATCCTAAATCTTATTAGAGTTTGTCCTAAAAGTACCACATGGCTTAATATCGCTGTCAACTACTCTATTTATTGATATATCAACAATATTTTTAAGTATTATTTGTTTACTTAATTTTATCAAATAAATTTAAATTGTGGATAGAATCATATTATATCTATTCTCCTCTTTATAAATTAGTTTATGTTCATCAAAATTTTTATTTTTTCCCATTTAGTGTTTATGTATAATACAAATATTATTGTATTATTTTTCTAAATGGATGGTGTTGAATTAATTCAAAGAGTAAGCATAGAAGTTTTTTTTATTGTATATTATAAATCTACTAATAAGCATCATAATTATTATTTTTGTATTATTTTTTATGAGCAATTAAATTAAATTCTCCTTCTCATTTGTATTCTAATCCTTTTATATATCTACACTAAAGTTAGAGTGAAAGAATGTCATCTATTTATCAGTTTTATCAATGTTATTAGGAAATGACATAAGTTTGCACCGTTGAATGGAAGTAGACTCTTCCAAATGAAGGTCCAATTGGATGAAAATTTTGAGATTGCATTTTCTTTTAATTTGTTCCGCAAGTAGAAGTAGTTTCTTAGCAGTTAGTGCAATGGTAAAAACAGCGGTGTAGAGGATTTCCGCCAAAGGTCTTGAATGAATTAGCCAAAGGAAGAAAAAGAAGAAGATCCAAAAAAGTTGCTACTATTAAACTCAACAGAATGAGAAGGATAATACCCAAATTGGATTAATAAAGGGAAAATAGGCAAAATAAAACTTACGTTACTACTGAATATATACTCCCTTCGTCGATCACATTAGAAGAATTCTCTCACAGTTCCTCGTTGTGAAAAATACTGCAAAAATACTAAACAAACAAAACCTACTTAGAAGTAAATTAATTAAAATTGAAATGCAGAACCTGCACTTTTTCGAATAAAAAAAGAGCACCTTTTCTGGATGAAATTGTGAACCTATTATTTTGAATCCATAACCATGGTTTAACAATGTTGTCGCCGATGAACTTTTAGCAATTCAAATTTTACCTCAAAATTAAACTCCGCAGTGCACGAATGTAGAATCACTATGGATACCTTGAACTTAAGATGTGAAATTACAGAAATTTTAAGCCCACGCATTGAACAAAGTTCGTAATTAAGAAAAATAGGAGGAGAATCATTTATGAAGGAGGGAGTGGGGATGAATAGTCCATGATGTGGGTATTGTTTCAGGTTTTTTTTCTAACCTTTGCGGTTTCTATTTTGTTATTAGCGTGCTGAGTAACGTGGTCTTTGAAGTTAACTGTTGCTTTTAAAGTTTAAAAACTTTACATGAGGAGGGGGAAAGGAGGAAGTGGGAGTAGTTGGTGGTTTTATTAGTGGTTTCTATTGTTTGAAAATTTAAAAATTATAAAAAAACTTTACATTTTTTTAAATAAATTTGAAACTCCAACAAAATTGGAGAATTGTCCAAAAAAAGTACATGTGTCAATTTAATGTTATGACACTTGTCATTATAACATTTCTTTGCCTCTCCTATTATATAGAAATTTACATTTTTTTAAATAAATTTGAAACTCCAACAAAATTGAAGAATTGTCCAAAAAAAAGTACATGTGTCAATTTAATGTTATGACACTTGTCATTATAACATTTCTTTGCCTCTCCTATTATATAGAAATAGATACTAGTAAATTGTCCGCTGTCACGACCCAATTCCATAGCAGGTCATGGTGGCGCCCAACGCCATTGTTGGGCAAGCCAACGCGGAAAATACTAGCTAAACTTTCGGTCACCATTACCCCAAAATAGTTGAAGATAATTCTTAAGTTGGAAAAATTCAGAAACGATGAGTAAAAAAAAATCATGATAATCATACAACCCCAAGATAATACAGTCTACTAATGTGTATGCCAAGACCTGGTGTCACGAGTATGGGCAACTAGTAGAATATACAAAAGAATCACACTATCCTACTGTCCGAAACGGAATAGACAGCGAAAAAAAATACAAAAGAAAGACTTCTTCAGGCTGCTGAACGGCATGGAGGAGTAGCAGTTCACCGTAGAAGTCTCGAATCCGCTCAGAGATGCGCACCCGACTGATAGCCAGATGTACCTGCCTAAGACCCTGTACAATTAAGTACAGAAGTGTAGTATGAGTACATAAACAATATGTACCCAGTAAGTATCCCGTCTAATCTCGAAAAAGTAGAGATGAGAGGTCGACTTGATACTCACTAGGGTCAAATAATGTGAGGAAAATTTATAGCAAGCATGGATAGTACAAGTTATTAGCATTTAAAAATCATGGATTAACAGTTCTTTCCCAAGTATTATCATGGATATTCACCTATATCTCAAGCAGATATTAAATTCAGTTCTCAGCGAAAAATGCTAAGCAAAACATGCGCAAGTAACACCGTGGGGCCCGATCCAACATAAAAGTAAATTGTGCACTGCCGAGGGTCGAACGGATCGAACCATAGATGCATCTATTACCCCGATCGCGAATCACCCGTGCGACGCGGTCAAATATAAATAAGCGCATCAACAAGCAACGATAATATATATCTGAGGAGTAGCTATACGCAGGAATACCAAATATTCTCTTCTAAAAGACCAAACTTGATAAGGTTCATTCACTAGTCTCATTCTTCTTAATCAAATAGTTATATGAATCCGAATTTATCGTCACGTTACGAGAATATCACGTAGAGCATGCTTATGGGTTCTAGACTACCCGGACTTAACATAATAGTCGCTACGCACGGACTCTGGTCACCTAGTGCGTACGTAGCCCCCACAAATATTGGCAATTAATTCAATTATTATACCTATGGGGACAATCCCCTCTTACAAGGTTAGAAAGGAGACTCACCTCGCTCCAAAGTGCACTTCCAATGCCAAGAACAAGTCCAAGCCCTCAATTCGGAGCCGAACGATCCCAAACTAGTTAAACGAAGTAAGAGCTAGTCAATATAGACTCACAAGATTGAATTCTAGCTATTTAAGCAATTTTCCAACCATTAACGCAAGTTTTCCTAAAATCCGACCCCGGGCCCACGTGCCCGGATTCCGAAATTTTTCGAAGGAAGTTGTTCTCTACAACCTAAGGATCACTAATATATGATTTCTAATTAATTCCATAACAAGTTTCGTGGTTAAATCCAATTTTTATTAAAATCCTAGGTTTAGCTCTAACCCTTTGATTTTTCCTAAGTTCCAGTGTTTAATCTACCTAAAATACAAGTATTAAACTAAGGATGGGTGGAATAAACTTACCTCTTGATGCTAAGTGGAAACCTTCTCCTCAAAGCTCCCAAAATCGCAAATGAAAGAGTGAAAAGTGTCAAAAATGGGTTTGGAACCCGTCTTTAATGAACCTCACTGGTTCAGTGATTTCCGCATCTGCGGTCAGGGGACCGCATCTGCGGTCCCGCATCTGCGAGAAAAAGGACCGCATCTGCGAAAATGGGCCAAAGAGCCGGGACCGCATCTGCGGTCTCCAGGCCACATCTGCGGAGCTGCATCTGCGGCTTGGGAGCCGCTTCTGCGGTTCCTGGCCTGGCTTACCTTAGCCGCTTCTGCGATGCAAGGACCGCATCTGCGGTCTCACACCTGCGGTCTAAGAACCGCAGATGCGGTTATGACAGAAGCAGCAATCCTTCAGCCCTTTCTCAAATTTTCCACATCACTCGAGCCTTGTTCGATTGACGCTCGGGGCTCCCGGGCCCCGTCGGAACATACCGACAAGTCTGAAATCACGAGACGGACCTACTCGAACCTTCGGAACACCCGAAACAACGCTAACTCTAGAATTCACCCCCTAAAACCAAATGAATCAAACTTATGAACTTCAAGTACTTAATTTTCTTCCAACGGGCCAAAACGCCCTAATACTACTCGGATTGACACCAAATTTTACAGGCAAGTCTTAAATGATATTTCGGACTTGTACCGGACCTCGGAACCGAAATACGAGCTCGATACCTAGGAAATCAATCATTAGTTATTTTCTTTAAATCCTTAAAACTTTTGATTAATAATTTCTAAAAAAATTCATTACTCGGGCTAGGGACCTCGGAATTCGATTTCGGGCATACGCCCAGGTCCCATATTTTCCTACGGACCCTCTGGGACCATCAAATCACGAATCCGGGTCGGTTTGCTCAAAATGTTGATCAAAATCAAACTTAGCCTTTTAAGAAAATCCTAAGGAATCAAATAGGCATATTTCACCCAAAACTCTTCCAAATCTCGTACCAATCGTCCCCGCAAGTCGTACAAGCACGGAAAGTTTTATTTAAGGGAACGAGGTTCAAAAAGGCAAAACGACCAGGCGGGTCGTTACATCCGCACTTCGCGCGGTTATAAAAAATATTAGTAAATTTAGAATTAATATTTTTATAAGTTTAGTAATGATAGAATAGATGATTTTTTCTTGTATGTGCATAAAATTTTTAATTTATTATATGTATTAATTACATAGATAATATTTTCATTGGAATTACATGTTATATGAATTGCATTTTTCATTATCGAATTAACAAATCAGCAAAGAAAATTATCATTTCTAAATATGTATGTATATGCTTTATTTTGTTGAGAAAAAAAATTAAACATCAAATGAAAACTGAAGAAACAAAAAACATCAAAAGCCAAACGATCAACTTATTGTTAGTTATATTCATGACTCGTATGTCTTGAAATTTCAGGAATTGTTTTTTGCCAAATGAAGTACAAGATATCTACTTATATTATTTTTGCTTCAACTTCAAGACTTCTTTTATTCAACTCAATTACTCATTCATAGATAGCCTAAAAAACCTTTAGCATTCAAACAAATTGCAAAGGCCTTTGCACCAGTTGGATGTGGGCGTTAATTTGAGAAATCAGTTTGTAACTACTAATGTGCTAAGAGAGAATAGTCTAATTACTACTAACAGTTACAATTACTAATGTGCTAAGAGAGAATATCATCACTACTAACAAATACAAGTAGCTTGTGGTTTAATAATTTAGTAGGTATATACCCCGTACAAAATTAATTCTAAAGAATAAATATTCTGTTGAATATGAAGTAGATCATGAACTAAAACATGTCAAAAAGAAAGTAAAATAAGGTTCGAAGTTAGAAGCAAAAAGACCAGATACTATCATGCGGTTACCTTGATATGCTGATCTTATTTAATTTCAAGAACGCTAATTACATAGATTAAAGAAATGAGTTAAGGTGCAAATGCAATTAAGACTTGGCCGTTACATTTTTAAGTTTAAATGTAATTATTTGATCGTGAAAAGGATGTACAACTTTGTTTAATGAATATCTGGTAATCTAAATGAGTTGCACCAAGCTAGTCATTGACTCAACCGGGCCAAGTTACCACATTCTGCTCATCTTCATGCACTTTGCCTTTCTCCATAGCTTAGCTTTAGCATCTAGATCTCTCACCACAAACACTGAGCTTCTTCACCAGAGAATTTATCTTGTCGTCTGCATTTGAAGACTCAGACCCACAAAATTATAAATACCCATAAAATAACATTTAGGGAAACACACCTATCATGTTATGGTTATTAATTAATTAGAGCAGTAAAATTGAAATATAAAAAAAAAAAAAAAAAAAAAAAAAGATCAATGAACTTACAATATTTATTGTCTTAAAATCAGCTTCCTTTCCTCCCATGAAAAAAATTGAGTCCCAAGAGAAAGAAAAAACATGGAAAATATAACTCGCTGAACTGCATGTTTTAACATCTCCAAATTGGAAACCAAAACTGATGAAACGCAATTGCAGAAGGTTCTCTTTGTATACATAGTATCAACATATATGCACAAAGATAATACTCATTTTTTTTGCCACTGAGGAGTACGCTATGAACCCTTTTTTATCATTATTCAGAAATTCTAATTAATTAATTCTAAAGAACTCCTAGAGATTGAAAGAAGTACCACACTTAATGACTTAACTCTTTCTTACCTGACCTGCATCATCCAACAATTTAAGTGTCAATTCAAATGAATAACTACTACTAATAAATCAGCTCCCATATATATAGGCATCCCACAACCACGATTCATTCGCCGACTGTTGCGATCCATGTTCAGGTGCACATCTAATTTTAAAGTGAACGTTCGTGTTAATTGCCACAGAGACCGAATGAAGATGATTTCAAAAGCAACACTCTTTCCGGCTAACTTCTACATTCTGCCATTTTAAGTTGACTTGTTGGTTGGTGGAGCTTTATTGCTTCATCGTTATTCAAGTCTTGTGCTTCAGCACATGAGCCTTTTGTACGTACTAAATAGGCAGGAGGTGTAGAATATGAACAGTTTCACTAATGAAACGGCTTGAGAACTAATGTCTTTTCATCTTTAATTGAGTAATTATTAGGTATTTTTGGACTTTTTAACCTAAGATAAACCAATAAAAGTGAGGAAAAAACCAAAAATTTGAGAAAAAAGATAAGTGACTTTCATGGCCTATGAGAGGTGCCACATCACCTTTTTCATTCCCTCCTATATATATATACTAGTAAATTTGTCCGCGCTTCGCGCGATTAAATTAATGATATATTCCTTTTTATAAATAACTGAATTAAAATAATGTTATTGAAACAATCATGTTATTATAGAAATTATTTTTATCTACTAAATAATTAAGTCAAAAATTATTCTTGTTCTACTTCCTTGTATCAAAATTCTACGCATTTCTAGTTAAAACGGACAATTGTAGACACTCAAAAGTAAGCCTCCTATCTCAGCTTTGTTATTAAGATTTCTATTAAATATTTTTAAAAGCTTCTATTTTCACGATTTTATATATTTTATGAAGGAAAAGCTAAAAGAAAGTTTTTCATTTGATCATATTCTCATTACCTCCTTGATATCTTTTAAATTTCCTTTTTCCTTTTTTTCTTCTCTTTATTAGCCCTTCCTTTCCTTATATTTTTTCATATTTGATATCTTTTAAATTTTCTTTTTCCTTTTTTGTTATTTTTTCTCTCTTTATTAGCCCTTCCTTCCCTTATATTTTTTCATATTTGTTCTTGATAATTTTTCGTCATGTAAATCTATCACTTCTTTATGTATATTTATTCAAACTACTATTTATCGATTCCCACCCTTCCTCACTCTCTTTTTCATTTCTTTACCTTTTCTAATCTACTTATTTTATTCTTTTCTTTTCTCTATCATATTCATACCTTTCTATTCTTCTGAAAATTAGAATGTAAATTAGAAACTACTATTATCCTTCCCTAAAATAATCAACTCAATTTTCATTTCTACTTCTACCGATCTTATGAAAAATTACAAAACTCGACTTCCTCCCTCTTGTTCAACTTTTTCTAGTAATGTTCATGATCTATGTGATATATTAAAAGATTCAATAGTCACTTCTTTAATAATATTAGTTATAATTCCCTATCTTCCTCTTCTTTCACCGACATCTCTTTTTTATTTATAGATCACATGCCAATAAAATACATAATTGAATGCTCAAATATTTCTCAAGTGTTATTTTCTTTTTTCTTCTTTTTTTTTTCTTTTATTTCTCATATTCAAACCTCAAGCAAATGAGAAAATGTTATCCTTCCTTGAATAATTAAATTAATTACCGTTTTTCTTACTATTCTCATAAAAATTCTTAAAATCAATCTTTCTTGATTAATTACTTATAGCATTACGACACGCCTATCATATAAATTAATAGAGAGGAGTCAAGAAAAATATCATTAATATATCGAAAGCGAACTGAATGGAATTGTTACTTTCAAAAAATCTTGCTTCAAATCAAAGAAAGAAGGTCTATTTTCCCACGTAGTTCGTCGGACCGTAGTAGATTTGAAGAAAATTGCGAGATAGTCTCTTTAAAACTGTCAAAAGGCCATTAAAAGATACCAGGACACAAATGATATCACTTTTTTCGGATGAGAAAAATAATCGTTTTGTCTCAAATTGTCATTTATTTTGAGCATGTAATCATACTTTCTCAATTCTTTCTAAAATAATGAAACAATAATTAAAATTCAATGTAAATTTATCACAATCATTCCTAAAAAAAATAGAGTATTTTAATGCAAGAAAAAAGGCGAAGCTATTACTCATTAAGCTATATATATATATATATATATATATATATATATATATATATATATATATATATATTCTTTTCTTTCTCACTTCCTAAACAATAAAAGTCATGCACCAATATCATGTATGGATAAATAACTGTGGCCAAAAGTACCAACAATAAGGAAATAAAGTCAAAAAAGATAAAGAATATGTTCTTTTCTTCCTCACTTCCTAAACAATGAAAGTTATGCACCAATATCGTATATGAACATATAACTGTGGCAAAAACACCAACAATGAGAAGAAAGAGTCAAAAAAGGAAAACTTTTGTATAAAGAATTTCTAATAATGGGAAGAATGGTCAATGAAGAAGAAGAGACGAAAGTGACGAAAAGGAGAAAATGTGTTTTAGTATTTATAGTAACCAAAATACAAGTAGTAACTTATAATGAGTAATAGGAAAAGAAAGTGTAACATATATGGAGTAATTGTAATAGAATGAGTATTAAGTTTATTAATAATCGTAATAAACGTTTTTATTAAGAATGAGTAGAATGGTTAAATTCTTAGGAATTATATTCTTTGAGATAGCCTTTATGGACGAAGAAAATGAACGGTCAGAATAGAGAGAGGCTAATTCATTTAAAGGTGCAACTTTTGGTTTTTATGCAATTAAAATATGATATTTGTTTAATTTAACAATGATAGTGCAATGTAGGAAAATGAGAGAGAAACCCAATAAACTGAAAAATTTGGACGTTAATTGTGTCTTTTGTAACTGAAATAAATATAATGAGATGTAATAAATAGGATAGAGAATGATTTTCAATTACTAAACAATTTTAATGAAAATTGAAAAGAATGAAAGGGAAAACTCAAAAAAAAGGAGAAAAAAGATAAATAGGATCCTTGGCCAAAGAGAGGTGCCAAGTCACCTTTTTTATTCCCACCTTTATATATATATAAAGATATGTAGATAGATAGATTAGCACCTAAAACAAGTTCACTAAGAATCCATTCTTCTTAATTAGCACTGAATTATTCTGGATTTTAATTATTCAGCAATTATACTATTAGCATTTCCCATATTAAAGCTAATACGAACTATATCATTCAATTGTTAAAATTGAAAATATTTCAACAAAGATCGTGACAGTGGACCAGTAAAAGTATCATATAGATGGGCTAGAATCTAGAGGTTTTAGACCCATACTTCTTGTTTACCCTCAAAATCGGATAACAATTAAATTTGTAAGTGTTTTAAGGATACGCGGATTAATTTAATACAAAGCGATAAATTAAGTTAATATTGAACAAACAAAGATAAAACGGATTCAAACCACGCGGGTAGGATAGTTTCAGGCTTAGTGAAATATTCACTCTCGATCCGGACTCTCTATGGCCAGCACTGACGAACTAGAGAAAAGGATAATAACAAAGAAAATAATACTCCCTCCGTTCCAATTTATATGAACCTGTTTGACTGGGTACGGAGTTTAAGAAAAAATGAAGACTTTTGGAATTTGTGGTCCTAAACAAGTCAAAAAAGGGCTTAGAGTATTTGTGTGGTTATAAAAGTTTCTCATTAAGGTTAGAATTGTAAGTTTAAGCTAAATTATTTCCAGATTATTAGAAAGGGGTCATTATTTTTGGAACGGACCAAAAAGAAAATAGGTTCACATAAACTGGAACGGAGGAAGTAATATATTACTTTGGAATGCGTGTTACATGCCTCTCTATAACAGTATCCCTATATAACAATCATTCACTATAAAAGCATAATTTTTCTCAGAACTGATTTTTTGTGTTATATTTTACCTCTCTATAGCAGCATTCTGCCTATAACAGCAATAGTCATCTTTATGACAGTGCGCTCTTTGTAATATTACCCCTCTATAACAGCCATGCAGATTTTCTAAGATTATTACTAATAATAATTCTAAATATTTAAGCAAATATTTTATAACTTTAATGTACAACTTATAATAGCTATATATATTATCTTAAGGATAGCAGTATGTTCCATGAACAAATGCACATCAAATATTTTTATAATGAATGATCTACAAATGATATATCTTGCAATAGAAAAATGCCAAAAGATACTTAAAAAATCTATTTATACTTTTTGAAGATATGCATATCATTCTTTTTTTATTTGAAGATGTACAGATGATATATCTTATATTGGACAATTACCAATAATATGTAAAAGTAATCTATTCGTACTTTTTAATTGTATTCCTTAGAGTTTAAATATTTGTGCGTTTAGTTAAGAATTTTTTAATAATGTATTAGATTTCTTTAGCATTTAATTCGTGAAATATTTATATCCTTTGAGATTTTGAATTTAAATATTTTATTAATCTTTTATATATAGTATTATAAAAGAAAAATAATTAATTTTTGGATAATTTTTGTCTATAATAACCAAAGTATATTTAAATGCCAAATGCTGTTATAGGTGTATAAAAGCCATTCACTATAAAAGTCGAAAAATTTCGGAACAAACGATGTTGTTATAGAGAGGTTTGACTATATAATATGTCTGTCATGAATTATCAGACCCCCTTTATATAGTAGGGGAGTCCTAATTTTGGTACAACTCTATAAAAGGTAAAAAAATCTTCTGATTAACTGATTGCTGGCTCCTTATCGATACGTGCCGAGATTCCCCACTGTGATATCCGGCCGGTCACAGATATTTCGGCTTTCTATTGGCTATACTTGATTGTCTGATAATGTTCTTCGAAGTCGTTCGAGGCTAGGATCGATAGGGAACCATGACCCCGATATTCTCGAGGGCAGGCGTCATGCCCCCGGATTCTGACTCGACGGGACTTTTGCCTCGATTTCGGTCCCTTGTCACCATGTCTCGAGCCTAGCTTATCTTTGTCTTAGGTCGGGACGCACCATGAGCTCGGTTTTACCCGTATACAAATAGTCCTCTCATTTCTCGAAGAGTAAATAAGGAGAAACGACATGAGCTCCTGATTTCTACTTCAACACATCGTGGCAGAAACGACAAAAAACCCAAAACGTCTCTTCAGTCACGTCATAATGGCATTAAATGGATGTTCGGCGCCGACTGGCTGTCCCTGGACGTGAAACGTCGCTAAACTACTATAAATACCCCTTCTTTGTTCATTTTTTGCTTACACCAAATCTTCTACCTTCGTCCCTTCAGCGTTTCAATATTCTCTAGCATTTTTACCTCCGTTACCCAAGGTTCTTTAGTGTTTTGCAAAACTTTTACTCATCTCCTACTCAAGCCAACAAGTCAGACCCTTCAACTTCCAATCTTTCTTCATCTTTTCCAAGCCTTTTCTTCCCTAACAATGGCAAAAATTTCAAAATTTGTTCCTCAGAAGGATGCACCTTCTTCTTCGCGGCCGACCACTGAGGTCGAAGAGACCGCCCCTGAGGTGTCTGTTGATGAACCGACAGAGGAGCCCCTCTTGAAAGTGTTCATTCCCAGGGGTTACTCGGTGGCCGACGACTTCAAGGTTGAGAAGCCCTCCTCCGTACAGGGGTCGGTGTGAGGAGGTCTTGAGCTACGTCTGCTCGATTACCAAAGAGGTCCTCCCCGCGGTTCGAAAAGACTACAACTAGGCCGATAAAACATAGTGGTCCCCGACCCCGAGGAGGCCATTACCACCCATGTCGAGGGATATCTGAGTGTTTACACGTATCCCTTTATATTGGGACTAGTGGACCCAGTCATTATAGATTTCTGTAAGAGATACGAGGTATTCCTCGGTTAGATTCATCCTTCACTTTAGAGGATTGTGATCCTCCTTCGGTTTTTTTGAACAAAATCGACTCATGTTGGTTTACTGTGGATCACCTACTCCGTTTGTACAGTCCCCGAATATTCCGTTGGGGGCTGATAAAGCTTGTGCGCCGCGCTAGTAAAGCCCCATTCTCAAGTATCTATGAGGACTGGGATTGAGGCTGGCAAGGCCATTTTGTTTGAGGGAGGACTTCGGACTTGATTCCGGCTGAATGCAGGCCATTCCCCGAAAAGTGGAATACATCACATAAGTAAAACTTTCCTTTGAATGTTGATTTTATGTTTAAATTCTCTTTTCCTTATTGGTATTCGTGGTGGTGCAGCCGTCGCTTGAGTCCCAAATGTTGTCCCTCGACTCAAGGAGTGGGTCGAAGGTATCGTTTCACAGATTCCCTACTCCGAGCACTCGTGGCGCAAACTTTCAAAGGGTCGTTAGGAGGATCGTTCCCATGGTAAGATTCCTTTCCTGAGTAGGTTGTGTTAGGCTTCTTCTTTTAACATCAAGTCCTTATTTCCTTTACTTTCTTTTGCAGGTTAGCCTAAGGATGTCGAGCTTAGGCCTCTAGCCGATAGCGAGGACTTGCCTGTTTAGTCTCTTGCTCTGGGGCAGGGCGGAGAAAGGAAAAGGAGGAGGGCTCTGAGTTCCCCGAGCTTGGAGAAAAAGAAATCAAGGAGAAGGCTGGTGCGCAAGCCGAAGGAAAACACCAGCTCTCGAGCACCAGCTTTGAACTTGCTCTATTGGCTTAGGGACGAGTCCGAGGGGGAAGAGCCTATTGTGGCCCGCGAGCCGTCGCCTCTCAGAGAGGAGGGGGCCGTTGAACTTGAGACCCGCGAGGCCGATCTTCCTCAAACTAGGGAGGTCGATGAGGAGGCCTGGGTTGAGGCTTCCCGGGATGCGGGAAGTGCTCTGAAGGAGTCACTCGGTGTGATAGACATCACCGAGTCACCCTCGTTTACCGAGTCTACTTACAACGAAGCCCAAACAGTGAAAGAACAACCAAAAGAGGGGGTCCATGGGGCAGACGGTCCCCTCCACTGCTTTTTTTACGGCGTGGACCCATCGCCATAGAGGATGCCACCGGGTTAGGTGACTTAGAGGTGCCGAGGAAAAGTTCGTCCTCCGAGGCAGGTGGGCCTAACTCAAGCCCGAGATTGGTCAACCGATTCCCTGCCCCGAGTGCGGATCTTGGTCAGAAGCGGTCAATTATCATCACTTTCCTGGAGGATGCTCGGGTTCTTTCCGCTCCTGTTGAGGTAGCTAGTTACCTCCGGTGCCTGGTAACCTGAAGAAGACCAGGCAAAAATGAATGAGGTGGATGCCTCGTGCCTGTTCAGTGAAGCACAACAGGTGCTGAACCGGGTTAGGTGTTACCAAATTTTTCCATTTTTCAGCTTTAGTTTCTTAATGATCCTAATATTTTTTTCTCATATTTGTAGGCCTAGGTGCTTAACCACAAAACCTTCCTCCGGATCGGGATGAGTTGAGCCAACTCAAAGCCGAGGTCAAAGAGCTTGCTGAGAAGAGAGATATGTACAAACTTCTCAGCGAGCAACGTGAAGGAGAGGCCAAGAGCCTTCGAGCCGAGTTGGACGCGGCTCAGAAAGAACACGCTGACCTGGTGGAACAGGTAAAAATCTTTGAAGTTAGTGACGATGAGCTAGACACAGTGACTAATGGTCAGAACTCGCAGGTCCAACAGAAGATTGATCGGATCGACCAACTCCGGGCCGAGATGGATGTAATCAAGGTCGAGGCCGAAGAGTGGAAAGGCAAGATGGATCGCTTGGCTTCAGAAAAGGAGAGTGCCCGGGTGCAATTGGCCTCGGCGGAGGCTCAACTTTGAGCGATGAGGGAGAAGGCTGAGGCATAATCCTAGAAAATTGAGGAGCTCCAATCTCAACTGAGCTCGGTTGTTTCCGATCGGGAGACCCTCTCCAAGGAGCTTAAAGAGGCCAAGTCAGTGGCTGAAATAACCAAGGACGACGCCGATAAGATGGTGGCGCAGTATAAAGCCGATGATGAGGCAGCGCAGGACCGCCTGAAAGATATTGTTGAGTATGTGAAGCAGCAGTCCCGAAGGGAGGCCCTCGAGGAGGTTCATGCTCGGGGTTTTGATTTATCAGCCAAGATCGGAAGTGCTAAGGGGATTGAGTCCGAGGCCAAGAAGTTGGCATACACCGAGGACGAAGAAGACTCCGAGGGTTCCGGCGGATCCGGGGAAGGAGAAGACCCCAATGGTCCCGGTGATTAAGCGGGCTCCGGCGAGGACCAGGCTGCTTAGATGCCTTGTAGATGTTTTTGCTTTTTTTATTTTTTGTTGAGGCCGTTTGGACTTCGTAAAAATCTTTTAATATATATATACAAGGCTTTTTTCCTTCAACAAATTTCAAGCTTTTTGCTTTTTCCTTTACGATTGCAAAGATTCTGAATGCCTTAGCACGAAATAATTATGTCTTGTTCGACGGTTTGAACAAGGCTCGTTCTCGATATTTCTTGCTCAAGATACGTGGGGGCTCGGTATGACCGGGATCTTTCCCCGAAGTATTTTCTTAGAAAATTTTTTAAATCATAATTTTGCCAAAGGTAGCCTTTGAACTGGTTTAGAAATTTTGAAGTCCTTATGTTTTTGGTTACGGGTCTCGGACGTCTCCGAGCCATTTTAGGACGGCCATAGCCTTTTAAGTTCGGGCGTTGCCCAATGGGCTTGTTATTCCAAGTCGTCCTGGCTCGCCCAGGACAACAGTTCCCGAATGGGGGTGGCTGTAGCCTTGAGAGTTCAGGCATTGCTAATAAGCTTTGTGCCCTCGGGCTTCGATACCCTGGGTCGCCCGAGCCTACCTCGGACAACAGTCCCCAGGTGAGGGTGATCTCTTGGATCTAAACTGATGTGTCCCTTGGGCTCGATATCTTTAGGGGACTGAATGTATAAATTTTTAAGGGACCAAATATTTATCCGCAAGGTAGATTATTTTTTTCATTTTTGTGCGTAGTATACAAAGTTACAAATGCGTACAAGCTTTGTGTCAGGGCTTGGGTGGTCTATGTGGGCACGGTTCATCTGACCGTTTGGCCCTTACAACAAATCCTATTCACTGACCCTAGGTCGTTTGAGCATAAAATTTCTTTCCTTGCCAAAATCATTATCCGAGGGTGATGGCCCCCAGTACCTGAGGTCGAACTTTATAGACGCCTCGGATATTGCTGACGTGATCTTTGACACCGGTTCATAGTCGGTCTTCAATTCTAGGTTAGCACAATCCACTGTTGCCTCGTTAAAAACCTTGCCGAAAAACCCATTTGGACAAAATCGGTTCAAGGGAAAAACAGTGCAACGCGTGCTTTCAGGCCTAAAAAATTGTATCGTTCCTTGACGGTTACCTGCAAGTGTTAGTCCAATATATAAATAAAAGAAATGAATGGGGCCGTACCTTAGCAGTAGTATCGTTTCAAGTGATTTACATTCCAGTTGTTCGGTAGTTTCTCATTGTTCATTACTCCGAGTTTGTACGATCATTTTCTGGTGATCTCGATAATTTGATACGGACCCTTCCAATTCGGCCCCAGCTTCATTTCGTTCGGGTTCCAGATGCTTAGTGTGACCTTCCTTAACACTAAGTCCCCGACATTGAAGTGTCGAAGGTTGGCTCTTCGATTGTAATACCTTTTTATCCGTTGTTTTTAGGCGGCCAACCGGACGAGGGTGGCCTCGCGCCTTTCATCTAACAGTTCTAGGATCGTACTCATAGCCTCATCGTTTGACTCTTCGATCGCATATCAGAACCTGAGACTCGTTTCTCCTACTTCGACCGGTATTAGAGCTTCGGCGCTATAAACTAACGAGAATGGGGTGGCCCCGGTACTGGACTTCGAGGTCGTACGGTATGCCCATAGGACTTCTGGCAAGATTTGTTTCCATTTTCCTTTGGCGTCGGTCAATCTCTTTCTGAGGTTTTGGAGTACAGTTTTGTTCGTGGAGTCCGCTTACCCATTCCCACTAGAGTGATAGGGTGTTTATAGGATCCTTTTGATCTTATGATCTTCGAAAAACTTACTTACTTTGCTACCGATGAACTGCTTCCCGTTGTCGCACACGATCTCAGCCGGCATTCCGAACCGGCATATTATGTGGTCCCAGATGAAATCAATGACTTCCTTCTCCCTGACTTTCTCAAACGCCTGGGCTTCCAGCCATTTAGAAAAATAATCAGTCATAAACAATATAAATTGAGCCTTACCGGGTGCCCATGGAAGGGGGCAGATGATGTCCATCCCCTATTTTATGAACGGCCAGGATGACAAGATCAAATGCAGCAGCTTCGCCGGCTGATGAATCATCAGAGTATGCCTTTGACATCCGTTGCATTTTTGTACGAACTCCTTCGCGTCCTTTTCCATGTCGATCCAGTAGTAGCCGGCTCTGATTATTTTCCGAACTAATGATTCGGCACCCGAATAATTTTCGCAGGTTCTTTTGTAGACTTCCCTCAGAACATACTCGGTGTCTCCTGGTCCTAGACATATTGCAAGTGGGCCATCAAACATTCTCTGGAACAGGGTACCGTCTTCGGACAAGCTGAATCAAGCCGCCTTCGTACGCAGAGCCCTCGATTCCTTAGGATCCAAGGGCAGTTTTTTGGTCTTCAGATACTTTATATATTTGTTTCTCCAGTCCCAAGTTAGGCTTGTTGAGTTTATCTCGGTGTGACCTTCTTCCACTACGATCTCATGATTTATACGACTGCCCCCGAGTTGAACTCATCGTCATCAACCGACGATCCTAAGTTAGCGAGAGCATCGGCCTCGCTGTTTTTATCCCGAGGTACATGTTGTAGAGTCCACTCCTTGAACCGATGTAATGTTACCTGCAGTTTATCCAGGTATCTTTGCATTCGTTCCTTCCTGACTTCGAACATCCCATTAACTTGGTTTACCACAAGGAAGAAGTCGCACTTAGCTTCGATCACCTCTTCCCCCAAGCTTTTGGCCAGTTTGAGACCTTAGCCTCATACTCGGCCTCGTTGTTAGTCAATTTTACAGTCCTAATAGATTGTCTAACTACACTACCTGTTGGTGGCTTCATTACTATGCAAAGTCCGGACCCCTTCGCGTTCGAGGCACCATCCGTAAAGAGGGTCCAAATTTTCGAAGAAGTCTCCGAGTTCAACAACAACTCTCTTTCGACCTCAGCTATTAGGGACGACATAAAGTCAGCCATGAAGTTTGCTAAAATTTGAGACTTAAAGGCAGTTCGGGGTCCATACTCGATATCATACCTGCTGATTTCCACGGCCCATTTGGCCAATCGTCCCGAGAGATTGGGTTTATGCATTATGTTTCTCAATGGGTAAGAAGTTACAACACATATGGGGTGGCATTGAAAGTACGGTTTCAGCTTTCCAGAGGAGCTTAGCAAAGCGAGCGCCAATTTTTCTACGTGAGGATACCTAGTTTCGGCCTCGCCTATAGTCCTGCTAACATAATAGATTGGAAATTCCGTAACTTCCTCTTCCGGATCCAGGACTCCACTTACCGCTACTTCGGATACTGCTAAGTACAAGTACAGTTTTTCGTCTGTCTTTGGAGTATGAAGCAGAGGTGGGCTCGAGAGATACCGCTTGAGTTCTTCTAGGGCTTGTTAGCACTCCGGGGTCCATAAGAAGTTATTCTTTTTCTTCAACAGTGAGAAGAGTCGGTGGCTCTTGTCGTAGGACGTTGAGATGAATCGCCCCAAGGCAGTTATGCGTACGATTAACCTTTGAACAGCCTTAACGTTGTCCACAATAGTGATATATTCGATGGCCTTGATCTTATTGGGATTAATCTCGATTCCCCGATTGGACACCATGAATCTGAGGAATTTCCTGGACCCGACTCCGAACGTGCATTTCTCCGGGTTCAGCTTCATATTGTACTTCTTCAATATGTTGAAGATTTCCTGCAAATGCTTTAAATGGTCCTATGCTCGCAGGGACTTAACTAACATGTCGTCAGTGTAAACCTCCATTGATTTTCCAATTTGTTCTTCGAACATCCAATTTACTAGGCGTTGGTAAGTGGCACCGGAGTTCTTTAGTCCGAATGGCATTACGTTATAATAGTAGGTACCGTACTTAGTGATGAAGGAGGTTTTTTCTTGATCGTCCGGGTCCATCCGAATTTGGTTGTACCCGAAATAGGCGTCAAGAAAACTGAGGATCTCGTGGCCGGCCATCGCATCGATCATGCGATCGATGTTGAGCAAACGGAAAGGGTCCTTGGGGCATGCCTTATTCAAGTCTTTATAGTCCACATACATTCATAATTTATTCCTTTTTTTAGGGACTGCCACTACGTTTGCTAACCACTCCGGGTATTTAACCTCCCGAATGGACCCTATTTTAAGGAGTTTAGATACGTCTTTGATGAATGCATGCTTGACTTCGGATTGAGGTCTCCTTTTCTGTTTGAATGGATAAAACTTCGGGTCAAGGCTCAGCTTGTGTGTGGTTATTTCCAAGGGGATCCCTATCATATCAAGGTGGGACCAAGCGAAATAGTTTACATTAGCTATAAGGAATTTAACGAGTTTTTTCCTGAGCTCGGGACTTAACCCCGTGCGCAGGTATACCTTTCGATCAGGCAAATGCTCGATCAATATGACCTGTTCTAGTTCTCCGACCGTCGATTTTGTGGCGTCAGAATCATTAGGGGCTATAAAAGACCTGGGAACCCCGTAGTCATCGTCTTCATTGGTCCCCTGCTTCTCCGGTTGGGTCGGGGCCACTTTTGGTATGCTATTTGGCTTATTCCTTGGCGACCGAACCCGAACCTTTTATCGTTGTAAGTGCGGATACCGGGATCACCTCTTCGATCGCGAACATTTCCTTTGCGGCTGGTTGTTCTCCGTAGATTATTTTAATCGCTCCTGGCGTTGGGAATTCCAACACTTGGTGTAGAGTAGTCGAGGGTACTGCCCTCATGTTATGGATCCACGGCCTCTCGAACAGAGCATTGTACCTCATATCTCCTTCACATAGAACTTGGCTTCCTCAATGTTCCTGGCGACATTCACCGGTAATGTTATTTCCCCTTTAGTGGTCTCACATGCCATGTTGAGTCTGTTTAGTACTCGGACTGCAGGCACGATTTGATCTTGTAGACCGAAATGTTCTACGACCCTCGATTTGATGATGTTGGCCGAGCTACCTGGACCAATCAACACACGCTTAACTCGAGATTTATTTATGAGTACAAACATTACCAGTGCATCGTTATGGGGCTGCATGATCCCTTCAGCGTCCTCGTTGTTGAAAGACAAGGTTCCTTCCGGCACGTAATCCCGAGTTAGATTTTCCCTTATGATGAATACTTTGGTGCGCTTTAGCATCGGCCCCTAGGGAACATCGACCCCACCGATGATCATGTTAATGACGTGCCGAGGTTTCTCTTGCTCGATATGTTTATTGGAGTCTCTATTTCTGAAATGATTCTTGGCTCGATTGCTCAGGAACTCTCGGAGATGTCCGTTGTTGAATAACCGGGCTACTTCCTCTCTTAATTGTCGACAATCCTCAGTTCTGTGGCCGTGAGTGCCATGATATTTGCACATTAGGTTAGGATACCTTTGGGCTTGATCGGACTGTAGGGGTCGAGGCCATTTGGTGTCTTTGATGCGTCCGATGGCGGGGGCGGCGATGTTAAAGTTGTACTCCGATAGCCTTGGCGCTTCCTTAGGCCCGACGGGCCTGTCAAAACTATTTTTGCTCATGAGTCCCTGGTTGTTTTTACCACGATCACTCCTCCTTTCACTTCTCACAGAGTTTTGCCCAGACCCATTACCTCTTCGGTCTCCATTGTATGGCTGATACCGATCCCTGTTCGATCTTGGTTCACGATCAAGTTGATCATCTTCGACCCTGATTTTTGATTGATACCGGTTATGCATGTCGGCCCAAGTAACAACCGGATATTCTACCAGATTTTGTTTCAACTGCTGTAAAGCTAACGAGCTTCGAACATTGATTCCCCAGGTGAAGGCCTGAATAGCCCAATCGTGACCGGAGGCAGGTCCATCCGTTCCATTTGAAACCGAGACACGAATTCTCTGAGTATTTGTTATCCTTCTATTTCACTTTGAAAAGGTCTGACTTCCTGGTCTCGACCTTGATAGCCCCGGCTTGTGCTTTCATGAAGGAATCTGCAAGCATAGCAACCGAGTCAATAGAATTATGAGGCAGGTTGTGATACCATATCATAGCTCCCGTTAACAGAGTTTCCCCGAACTTTTTCAGTAGGACTGACTCGATCTCATCATCCTCCAAGTTGTTCCCTTTAATGGCGCATGTGTAGGAGGTCACAAGCTCATTTGGGTCAGTCGTTCCATTGTACTTAGGAATCTCGGGCATGCGGAACTTCTTAGGGATCGACCTCGGAGCTGCGCTCGCACCGAAAGGTTTTTCAACAAACTTCTTGGAATCCAGGCCTTTTAATATCGGCGGTGCTCCTGGTATTTGATCAACCCTAGAATTGTAGTTTTCCACCTTTTTGTCATTGGCTTCGATTTTCTTCTCTCCAATTTTACCCGTTTTGTCAGCTCCTCGAGCATCTTTATGATCTCGGGGTTGGCCCTCTCCGTGACCGGTTAATTTCTGCGGGTGACTTACCGGGATGGCTCGGGCTCAATTCTGCTCGGCGCGCGGCTTTGGTTCTGCAACTAGGCTATTACTGCCTGTTGAGCCTCTAACATTTCGAAGATCACCCACAAATTGATCCTGTCACCTTCACCGTTGTGCGTATTTTGGGCAATTGATCAAGCTCCCCCGCGAACGTTGTTCTCCGGATCGGTAGGCAAATTGGCATTGATGGCCACACGCGAGCTGGCGTTGATTGGGTCCGCAGCCGGAACTCCGCTGAGATCGACAGGGGGCACTTCATTACCGGGTGCTGCATTGTTGTTCTCGCCGTGGTGACCGGACTCAGCATCCACATTTAGAGGGGCTGGCTGGGAGTTCGACATTTTGGACTTTGGCCTGAGATTAGAGACACTTCAAAGAATAAGTGCAAAATAGGGTGTGTTATAGAAGCTTGTATCAAATAGCCACTATTATGCAGCCCCACGGTGGGCGCCAAACTGTTTACCCTCAAAAAGGATAACAGTTAAATTTGTAAGTGGTTTTAAGGATACGAGGATTAATTTGATACAAAACGATAAATTAAGTCAATATTGAACAAACAAAGATAAAACGGATTCAAACCACACGAGTAGGATAGTTTCAGCCTTAGTGAAATATTCACCCTCGATCCGGGATCTCAATGGCCAGCACTGATGAACAAGAGAAGAGTTAATAACAGAGAAAATAATAATATATTTCTTTGGAATGCGTGTTACAATATGTGTGTCATGAATTATCATACCCCCTTTATATAGTAGGGGAGTCCTATTTTAGGTACAACTCTATAAAAGGTAAAAAATCTTCTGATTAACTGATTGTCGGCCCCTTATCGATACGTGCCGAGATCCCCGCTGTGATATCCGGCCGGTCACGGATATTTCGGCCTTCTGTTGGCTATGGTTGATTGTCCGATAATGTTCTTTGAAGTCGTTCGAGGCTAGGACCGATTCGGAACCCTGACCCCCATATTCTCGAGGGCATGCGTCATGCCCCCGAATTCTGACTCGACGGGACTTTTGCCTCGATTTCGGTCCCTTGTCACCATGTCTCGAGCCTGACTTATCTTTGTCGAAGGCCAGGTGCACCATAAGCTCGACTTTACCCGTATACACTTCTTTTAAAGCTGATCATTGAAAAAATAATTCTTTCAAAATATGTAACTAAACTTATAGTGTTGCAGAGTAATCGTCGTAACATCCCTAAGACAAAAATCTTATATCAGCAACTCAGATTAATATAAAAATCACATGGCCCCAAGAAAAACGACAAATTCTGTGCTAAATTAATTGACAGGTATACGGTTGTCTGATTTACTTAAATACTAGTAGTAAACTATAATTTTAAATTAAGCATAAAATTTTAATATAATGCAGATAACTACCATCAGATACCCATTTTCCTAGCTTGAAAATCTTCTGTTTCCCTCTCATTGATATGTTTCTGTGTGTTTTGTTGCAAGCCATTTCTTTTATCTTGTCATTGAAATGATAAAATAGTACTCGTGTTAGATTCGAACTTACAAAGTACAATTAGCAACCACGACAATCAGTAAATGATAATGATAGCACCAAACTAAGTTGTAATCAATATTTGTAGCGGTTAAGAACTAATAACTGCTTTAGCAAAATTAAGACATTATGTAATTATTGCAATAGAGAAAAATTAATATATTAATATTCTAGTTATAATAAGTACATCACATACAATAGGACCTATTTGAGTATAGTATGAATTTATACCCTCAATAAGTTTACGAGTGGGACTACCAACCATAATATGATATGGAATGGGTGAAATTCCTTTATTCTTAATTAAAATGCTTTTTATATATTTTTTCACATATTTTCATTTAAGTATTATACTTTTTTTATATTTAAAAATTTCTATTTCTCTTTATTAGATTACTTATATATTTTCATTGTGCGCCTTGAATTACCTTTTGATAGTTAGCTAAATTTAACATCTCAAAGTGAAATCACAGAGTAGTGGTTTCTTTTCTTCTTCTTGAGGGATGCAAACTCAGAGGAAATTGGGGGACCTTCAACAGCTATGGAACCTCAGCAATTGGAGGTCACATCCACCTCAAAAGAAGCTCCATGAATCTCGTCAAAGAGTCAAAGCAAGCTCTCATGGGCACATGAGTCAAAACTAATGGATAAAGTCACTAGTAAGAGTTTTATCTAGGACAATTTCGATATCACAAAGGTAACAAATACTGGTTTTAAACTAGAATACGTAGTTCTATAGGTGCATGCAGAGACCCCTGTATGTGAAATTGAAATAGAGGATATCAGTACAGAATTAGAATAATGGAAACCTGCTGTAATATGTTATGTTTTGGGGGTTCACCCTCCCTTCTTAGTTTTGAACAGCTATATCTAGAAAATATGGGGCAAACATGGCATTAATAAGATTTCTATAATGAAGAATAGGATAGTCCTAGTGAGATTTGATGATGTAGTAGGGAAGAATGAAGTTGTTCAAGGAGGTATATACCATTTGATAACAAACCTCTTATTATGAAAGCATGGCATCCAGATATGGAATTTACCAGGGAAAAGCTCTATACGGTTCCAATTTGGGTGAAATTACCAGGTTTAGATTTCAAATACTGGAGCTCAAAGGGGCTAAGCAAAATAGGGAGTTTAATTGGTAAACCATTGATGGTAGACAATCACACAAAAAAAAGATGGGGCTTAGCTTTGCGCGATTACTTATTGAAGTAGGTATGGAGCCAAGCTACCAGAAAAGGTCTTCTTTAAAAATGAAAAAGGAATGCTTATGGAACAAAAGGTACAATATGATTGGAAACCTACTTTATGTAAGTTTTGTAAGAAATATGGTCGTGAGGAAAAGGAATGTCGAGCAAAGAAGGTGCAGCAACCTGCACCTGTGCAAAAACAACAAGAACCAGCTCAGAAACAGGAAAAACCAGTGACAAAGGCTGCAGAGGAGACACAAGGTGTGAGTACAAGGAAAGGGCCAGCAGGTAGACAAGAGATAAACTCAGCAGGATGGGTAACACCTATTAATACTGCAAGGAACACAATGAGCAAACAACAAGAAAATAGAGGAGTTCAGATCAATCAACAGAACACTTTCAAACCACTAACTCATGCTCCTAGTGAGGTAGTAGACCAAAGTGCTCAAGGAATACAAAGTCAAGTAAAGAATGGGGGTGGGATAGTTAATCCCATGGATAGTATTCTTTGTTGGAATGTTAGGGGAATTAATGCCCCTAACAAACAAAAGAAGGCAAAGCTCCTTTGTACAAAAGAAAATATAGTATGATTGGAATTTTAGAAACAAAAGTTAAAGTCAATTGGATGGATCAACTGGCAAACAGATTATTTGGAGGTTGGGGATATATTACTAATCTAGAGAAACATTACAATGGAAGAATATGGCTAACATGTAGACCAAATTGCTTTCAAAATTGATCTAATCAGTAAAACTACTCAAGTAGTCATATGCGCGGTTAATCATCTTAGTTTAAGGCTTACATACTTGTCAATAGTAGTGTATGCCTTTAATACAAGAGAGGAGAGGAGACAATTATGGCCATATTTGGAGTCTATCAGTGCAGGACTCAATATGCCATGAATAGTGATGGGAGATTTCTATTCTGTACTTCAACCAGATGACAGAATTGGAGGAAACCCCATTAGCATGTTAGAAATAGTAGAATTTCAAAGTTGTGTGGATGTTTGTGGTTTGATTGAACTGCCTAGATGTGGAAGTAAATACACCTGGAATGATAGACATGGAGATGAAAGAGTGATGTCCAAAATAGATTGGGTGTTTATTAATACAGAGTGGCTGAATAACCTGCCAAGTTTCAAAGCTCAATTCTTACCTAAAGGAATAAGTGATCATTGTCCTATGAAGTTAGTGCTAACTGATGGTCCTAGAAGAGATAGAGCTACTTTTAAGTACTGCAATGTTTGGGCTACTCACTCATCCTTTCTTGATGTAGTAAAGGAAGGGTGGGATCAACAAGTAGAAGGATGCAGTATGCTTTCAAGAGCTTTATGAGGAATGGCAAATGTTTATCAGTAGAACAGCAGGTTGGATTGTTGAAACCATATACTAATGCAGAGGTCAAAGCTGCAATATTTCAGATAAATGTGAATAAGAGCCCTAGGCCAGATGGATTTGGAAGTGATTTCTTCAAGGCTTTTTGGTCTGTGGTTGGAGAAGAAATAACAAATGCAATCCTGGAATTCTTTGACAATGGTGAGCTGTTGAAGCAGCTGAACTCAACTATCATAGCTTTAATTCCAAAAATTGAAGATCGAAAAAATGCCAGCCAATACAGACCTATCTCAAGGTGTAATACCATATATAAGTGCATTTCAAAACTCATTTGTCATAGATTGAAGGGAGTACTGCCAACTATAGTAGCGGGAAACCAAGCAGCTTTTGTAGAAGGCAGGTCATTAATTCATAATGTTCTGATATGCCATGATATATTAAGACATTATAATAGAAAAAATACTCCAAGATGCCTCATGAAGATAGATTTAAGGAAAGCATATGAAATGGTTAGTTGGGAGTTCTTGAAGGAGGTCCTAATAGGCTATGGTTTTCCTGTACCATTTGTCCAATTGGTGATGTGTTGTGTTACAACTCCTAGTTACATTGTCAAGGTCAATGGAAAGGGATATGGATACTTTCAAGGACAAAGAGGACTCAGACAGGGAGACCCTATGTCTCCCCTGCTGTTTGTTCTAGTAATGGATTACTTGACAAGAGGACTTGGTAAAATGAGTGAGCTACCAGATTTTCATTTTCATCCAATGTGCAAAGCGACTAAACTGACACATCTAATTTTTGATGATTATTTGATATTTTTTAAAGGAGATGTTACCTCAATTAACAGGATGATGGAAGTACTCAACCACTTTAGTGCAGTATCTAGGTTGCTGGCTAACTTAGACAAATCCAATATTTTCCTGGCAGGGATGGATGAGGAATGCAAGCAGGAGATTCTTAATTCCACAGGATTTTCTTTGGGTTCACTGCCTATAAGATACCTTAGATTGCCTCTCTCCTCCAAGAAATGGAGCAAAGTGGAATGTCATATTTTGGTTGAAAAGATTACAAAAAGAGTTCTCAATGGTTATTCCAAATTACTCTCATATGCTTGAAGAATACAAATTATTAATGATGTTCTCTTCTCCATTTTTAATTTTTGGGGAGCAGTATTCATCTTGCCACAAAGTGTAGTTAAAAGCATTGACAGAATATGTAGAGATTACTTATGGGGGAAATTCCATAGGCCATAGGAAGGTATCATTGGTAGCATGGAAAAAGGCATGTATACCTCAAAAGTATGGAGGATTAAACATCAAGGAACGTAAACAGTGGAATATAGCTTCTGTTGGCAAGTTACTATGGCATGTAGCTACTAAAAAGGATGTAATATGGGTGAAATGGGTCAATGAAGTCTATATGAAGTCCAATCACAACATCTGGGAGCACCAACCCCCACAGGATTGTAGTTGGTATTGGAAAAAACTAAATGCTCTAAAGGAGATTATGGCACAATGGTATAATAGTGGAGCTTACCAACTAACCATTAGTGGTTTGTATTCATTGACGCTACATAGCACTGAAGGGAAACATAACCAGGTTGAGGGAAGCAGAGCTTATATGAAATGTTGCAATGTTGCCGAGACATAGAGTGAGTACTTAGCTGGCATTTCAATATAAGCTAATGACTAAAGAAAGACTGATGAGGTTGAACATTCCTATCAATGGGGGCATAAATTGCATACTATGTGATTGTGGAGAACCTGAGACTCACCAACATCTATTTGTGGACTGTACCTGAACCCAAAATATAAGGGTGACATTGCTTTGTTGGTCAGGAATAACTATCACATCCTATACTGTTAGCAGGAGTTTGCAGTGGATAAAGAACAGGCCCTGTAGGCAATTCAGCAAAGTAAATGCAGCAATCATTGGGGCGATAATATACTACACTTGGCAAGCTCGGAATTGGAAGCATTTCAGGAAGATCAATGTAAATAATGCATTTATAGAGATACAGATTAAGAAGAAACTTAGGGAGAGGATTAGCATGCTAGTAGGATCTAGAAGAGCTAGAAACTGTCCAATTTTGATGTGGAGGATATGTAGTTAGAATAGTTAAATATTCCTTGTCATTGTTTACTTTTCTGAGAGCTGGAGAGAGTCTGATCCTAGTGGATTGGAACAGTTGGCTGCTACTAGGTTGTAAATCGTTTGGTTTGTTATGGTAATATTCACAAATTATTGCCAAAAAAAAAAAAGATTACTAATATGTACATCAAGGATATAACATTTTATTGCTATTTTTCTATCTATTTTTTTTATGCCAAATTCAATGCCTTGTACTCGTCATATACCTAAATATTAAGTGTAATTGAACAACAAAAGAAGACTAAAATGTCTATAAATTACATAAAACTATTTCGAAATACATACCATGAAAGAAATGAAGCAAATTTTGAGATTAAAAAAAAATACAGTTAACTATAGCGAGTATCAAAAGGAGAAAAGGTTTGATTGTCAAAGAGAGTTGTTCTACATATATTCAGTTATTTACCAGACATCTATGTATAATATGTTAACTTATCTCATTAATTTCCTTAAAATTTTGAGATAATATATGTATAATTAATTGGTAGCTAGTAAGTTAAAAATGAGGGAAAAATATAGGCGTAAATAAATCACCTCAGGAAAGTGAAAGACACGGAGAGAGAAGAAAAACAGAATACAGAGTCTCTCTCTCTCTCCTATTTTCTCTCTCTACACCTTCCTATCTCACTCCATTGTCGATGTTCTTCTTCAACACTAGAATTTCCCAAGGTAGTTTTTTTACCACTTTTTTCTCGAATATTTTATTTTTTTAATTATTATTTCATGTCTTGAGGAGAATTCATTAAATACAATTTCTTTTCCATTTCATTTGCTAGAAGAATTCTCATTTGCTAGATTGTAGATTCTACAGAAGCTCTTCTTCTCATTCTATCATCCATATCTTTCTTCTTCTTTTTTTCAAATGTTTTCATAATTCGGTTTCAATCTCTATAATTACCACAACATGACCAAATTATATGCATTATAAACATTAATATATGTGAGTTCATTGAATATTTATATATTCATTACCTGCAATTGCATGTATATATATTTTGTTTGAATTGCTGTTGATGCTTTCTACAATTTTGTTTTGGGTTATGCAATGCAGATTTTCTGGCTAAAGCGTTGTTGTACCATTGGTTCACCTGTACAACACCATACGTATATGTAAATAAATATTTCTCTGTATACATATATTTTGTGCATATACGTACATATTATTTATATGTACTTCTTAAATTGAGGGGAAATTTCGGTTCTTTCCTCGTTTTCAACCCTGGAGAGCGAGCAACAGCGGAGCTGAATTTGGCAGCATTATAACAAATTTTGGAGGTGAGGTAAATATGCAAAATTCTTTCTCATATTTTTTTTTCTTTTACCTAGCATTTCCTGGAATTTTTATTTAAGCGTGGCTGTTTGTGTTTTTAATTAAGTAGATTTCTTGAATTTTATGCTAGTGAAATGGTATTTTTGTGGACTAACTGGACTATGTGGGAATTTGGAAATTAATCATTTTCATTATAATAGGAGTGTGAAATTAGAATATTTCTGCATGCAGCAACAAAAATGGAAATTTAATGCTTCTAAAGAGAAAGAGTGATTATGAAATTTTTGGGGTAAGAAATGATTAAGAAATAGCTCTTCTACTTTCTGTTTCCAATGAAGAACTTTTGAGATGATGTATCGACACTTTTCATATTTTGTGCATATAGTAACCAAGCTAAACAAAACGCTTCACTAACACAATGTAGTTACACTTTGTAGGAAACCACCAAAGTATCAAGGTGGAGGCTTGTTGCTAATGTCAAAGTTTTCATTCCCTGAATTAAGGGACAAGAAATTTTCATCCTCTTCTCAGAAGAGCAGGTTTCTTCCTCTCTTTACTGTGTTTCTAGCTGCACTTTTGTAGTTCTTGTGGTTATAGATTTGTTAAAATCAATTTCTATATTTTACCTGGAGAGATAGAACGTATCAGTATCTCGCAGCTGGGCTTTCTAAATTCATCTTTTGTTCCCTTGTATGGAGCTTAGAGCAGAGGTAGATATAGAGTACTTTCGGCACGGAACATAGATTTATGTGTAAAAATCCATTAAAATTGCAAAAAAAATAGTAATTATAAACCCATAAATTTAAACATACAATGGGTTCGGTGCAAAGAACCTTAAAGATTAAACTCATAGAGCTTAAATCTTGGATCCGCCTCTGCCTTAGAGACACCTAGGGTAGAGACACTTTGAGCATCTGGCATATATAGGTGACAAAATTTTATGACCTCTCAGTTAATTTCTCAAAGAAAATTTCACTTCCACATAACTTGGTTTTTTATCCTTTTCCATGAATTTATGAGGCATAATATGAATTATTTTAGAACCTATTGAAAAATATGAGTTATCCAGATAATTCAAGGGTGTTATTTACTTTCAGGGAGTCCAATGAAACTGCAGAAATGGATGATCCGGAAAAGACACTGTCAAGGGTTACTCAACTTATTGATCAGCTGCATGTGAATCAATCATCCGAACACGAAAAAGAACTTACTACAGCACGTCTTCTAGGCATAGCCAAAGCAAGAAAAGAAGCACGATATCTTATTGGTTCACATGGCCAAGCAATGCCACTATTCTTATCAATTCTCAGAAATGGAACTCCTTTGGCAAAAGTCAATGTAGCTTCAACCTTAACTGTATTGTGTAAAGATGAAGACATACGGTTGAAGGTGCTTCTAGGTGGATGTATTCCGCCTCTACTTTCACTTTTGAAGTCAGATTCAGCTGAAGCAAGGAAAGCAGCTGCAGAAGCAATTTTTACGGTGTCATCTAGTGGAGTTTCAGATGATCATATTGGCATGAGTATATTCATTACCGAAGGTGTTGTACCAACTTTGTGGGAGCAGCTGAATCCAAAACAGAAGCAGGACAAAGCAGTGGAAGGATTTCTTATTGGGGCTTTGAGAAATCTTTGTGGTGATAAAGATGGACATTGGAGGACAACATTAGAGGCTGGTGGAGTGGACATTATTGTTAGACTTCTTTCTTCTAATAGTGTTTCCACTCAATCAAATGCAGCTTCTTTATTGGCCCGTATGATGCACGCATTCAGTGATAGCATCCCAAAAGTAATTGATTCTGGAGCAATCAAAACTCTCTTTAGCCTATTAGCTCAGCAAAATGATGTTTCTGTACGTGCCAGCGCAGCTGAGGCTTTAGAGATTCTTACTTCAAAATCAGCCAAAGCAAAGAAAGTTGTTGTTGACTCACAGGGTGTCCCAGTACTTATAGGAGCTGTTATTTCTCCTTCTAAAGAAAGAATGAAAGGTGAGGGAGGAGAGAAACTTCAGCGGCATGCAATACAAGCTTTAGCCAATATATCTGGCGGAATGTCTCCTCTGTTACTATATCTGGGTGAGCTTGCTCAGTCTCCAAGGTTAGCTGCTCCAGTGGCTGATATAATTGGAGCACTTGCTTATGCTCTTATGGTCATTGAGCACAACGCAGAACAAGAACCGTTTGTTGCGACAAAAATTGAGAATATTCTTGCAATGCTCCTAAAGCCACGGGATAATAAGTTGGTTCAGGAACGTCTTCTTGAGGCTATGGCAAGCCTTTATGGCAACGCTTATCTGTCAAAAATGGTCCACCAATCACAATCTAAGAAGGCTCTTATTGGGCTCACGACAATGGCAAGTGGTGATGCACTAGAGTATTTAATACTATCCCTATTACGTTTATGTTGTGATGGAGTGACTGTTTGGGAAGCAATCGGAAAGAGGGAAGGAATTCAGTTACTGATATCACTGCTGGGGTTATCCAGTGAACAGCATCAAGAGTATGCTGTTGAAATGCTTGCAATACTAACTGACCAAATTGACGAGAGCAAGTGGGCAATTACTGCTGCTGGTGGGATTCCACCACTGGTCAAGTTACTAGAAATGGGGTCTCAGAAGGCTAGGGAAGACGCAGCACATATTATTCATAACCTTTGCTGTCATAGTGAAGACATTCGTGCCTGTGTTGGAAGTGCTGGAGCTATACAGGCGTTATTGTGGCTTCTCAAAAATGGTGAATCAAAGGGGCAAGAAGCATCAGCTAGGGCTTTAACAAAGCTAATCACAGAGGCTGATTCAGCTACCACTAATCATTTGTTAGTGTTGCTCCTGGGAGATTCACCAAGCTCAAAGGTCCATGTAACTAAGGTGTTAGGACATGTGCTTACCTTGGCATCTCATAGTGACCTTGTGAATAAAGGTGCTGCTGCTAACCAAGGGCTAATGTCGCTTGTCCAGGTTCTTAATTCCTCAAATGAGAAGACTCAAGTATATGCTGCCTCTGTCCTGGCAGATGTATTTAGCTCTCGACATGATATTTGTGATAGTCTAGCAACAGATGAAGTGGTTAATCCTTGCATGAAACTTCTGGGTAGCAATTCTCCAGCTGTTGCAACACAATCAGCTCGAGCCTTGCGTGCTTTATCCCATCCATCAAAAGCAAAATCTACAAACAAGATGCCTTATATTGCTGAAGGGCATATAAAAACATTAATCAAGCTAGCCAAAACAGCATCCATTGATTCTGCAGCTACCGCAATGGCTGCTTTAGCCAATCTGTTGTCTGATCCAGAGACAGCTGCGCAAGCACTGGATGAAGAGGTTGTTTCAGCTTTGACAAGAGTTTTAGGAGAAGGATCATCAGAAGGTAGGAGAAATGCGGCACGTGCCCTTCATCAGCTGTTGAGCCATTTTCCGGTGGAAGATGTATTCAACGGAAGTGCTCAATGTCGATTTGCTGTTCTTGCTATGGTGGAATCATTAAAGGAGATGAATGTTGATGGCACTGATGCTGCAAATGCTTTAGACGTTATTGCACTTTTGGCTAGGACAAAACAAAGCACAGATTCCACTTACCGTCCATGCACTGCCCTTGCTGAAGTTCCATCTAGTTTAGAGCCTCTTGTACATTGCCTTTGTGAGGGATCTCCCCTTGTCCAAGATAAGGCAATAGAAATTCTATCAAGGCTTTGTGGAGATCAACCGGTTTCTCTGGGTGACCTGTTAGTATCAAAATCAAGGTCTATAGGTGCATTGGCTGATAGAATAATGAATTCTTGCACTTTAGAAGTAAGAGTTGGTGGAACCGCATTGGTCATTTGTGCTGCCAAGGAGCACAAACTTCAGTCAATGAATGCGCTTGATGCATCTGGATACCTGAAACCTCTTATATATGCATTAGTTGACATGATGAAGCAGAACTCTACTTGTTCTTCCCTAGAAATTGAAGTCAGAACCCCTAGGGGCTTCACAGAAAGAACTCCATTTGGAGAAGGAAATGAGTTTGAGGTTCCTGATCCAGCAACGGTTTTGGGAGGTACGGTTGCCCTTTGGTTGCTCTCAATAATTTCATCATTTCAAGTGAAGAACAAATCCAGTGTAGTGGAAGCTGGCGGACTTGAGGCCCTTGCTGACAAGCTTGCAAGACATAGTTCCAATCCACAGGTAGATTTTATACCATTTTGGTGTTCTTGGTGTTTGTTTTTTCATTCCTTTTGGCCCATTTGTGCTGTGTGAATGCCTCTTCTTTAAGATAACTAGAGTTGGTTTTCCACTTTGGGAAATATAAGTTGTTTAGCGTCAACTATTTTTGTCCTTCCAATTTTTGAGCTTTGGGCCTGTTACTTCTTCTATAGGTTGGCTTTTGATAACAGACTCTTTGGCTGTCTGCGCCTATGCGGTCAGCACGATGAAACTGTTTAAAGAAGTCAATAATTCATTTATTTCATTACTTCTGGAATTTTCTCAAAAAACAAAATTTTATTTCACTACTTCTAATCACCTGCCATATTATTCATATAAGAAATGTACACGAAGGAAGTAGTACTGGCTAAGCCGAGTTCCTTTTTTGTAAATCATTATAAGAGCAAAAATATTTGAAATGCAGATTTTCTTCTTCTTTCTATTAGCTTCTCTGTCCTTTTCCTGTTTTCATATTACATTGGATCACCGCATAGTCAATATACTCTTGATGTGTGCTTATCATTAATAACGCCACTGGAGTTGGTAAAATGGAAAACTTTTCCTAGCAACCTTGAATGTTTAAGTTACCCTCTCTTCCGGCACAGAGAGATATCAATGAAAGTTCAGCTAATAAAATCAATAAAAGATGGATAATAAAGGACATTTCTTTGAGTGTCTCCTTTATTCAATTTAGTCTTTTGGAAGTAATGTTGGTTCTCATGATTCGCTTAAAGTTTATATTTGTTCACCGTACTGAAGAGATATTTCTCATGGCAGGCAGAGTATGAAGATGCAGAAGGCATGTGGATCAGTGCACTGCTATTAGCTATATTATTCCAGAATGCGAACATTATATCCTCTCCAACAACCATGCGCATTATACCTTCCCTTGCACTTCTTCTGAAATCAGATGAAATGATTGACCGATTCTTTGCTGCTCAGGCAATAGCCAGTCTTGTTTGTCATCGAAACAAGGGAATAAATCTTACTGTTGCAAATTCAGGTGCAATCACTGGTCTAATAAGCTTGATTGGTCACATTGAAATTGATATGCCAAATCTTGTTGCTCTATCTGAAGAATTTTCATTAGTAAGACAACCCGATCAGGTTTCTCTGGAAGTCCTCTTTGAAATTGAAGAAGTGAGAGTTGGTTCCGCTGCACGCAAAACCATCCCTTTATTGGTAGATCTGTTAAAACCACTTCCAGATAGACCAGGTGCGCCCCCATTAGCTGTTCGTCTCTTGACCCAAATTGCCGATGGTAATGATGCAAATAAATCAATCATGGCAGAAGCTGGCGCACTGGATGCTCTAGCGAAGTACCTATCTTTGAGCCCTCAGGACTTGACTGAGGCAACTATCTCTGAACTACTGAGGATTATATTTAGCAATTCTGATCTTATTCAATATGAAGCAGCAGTTAGTTGTTCTGTTCAACTGATTGCTGTCCTACGTTTGGGGTCAAGGAGTGCAAGGCTGAGTGCTGCGAGGGCTTTAGATGAACTTTTTGATAATGAGAACATTAGAGATTCTGAAGCATCAATTCAAGCAATTCAGCCTTTGGCTGACATGCTTGATACTGCATCAGAAAGTGAACAATATGCTGCCCTTAGTTCCTTGATCAAGTTGACTTCAGGAAATGAATCAAAGGCAGCAGCGATGGCTGATGTAAATGGGAATCCTCTTGAGAGTTTATACAAAATTCTGTCTTCGTCTTCTCCAATGGAATTGAAAAGTGATGCTGCTGAATTATGCTTTGTACTTTTTGGTGATCCAAAAATCAGAGCATTGCCTATTGCTTCTGAATGCTTAGAGCCCCTTGTACTGCTTATGCAATCAGATGTAGAAAGAGCAGTGGAATCAGCTGTTTGTGCTTTCGAGAGGTTGTTGGAAGATGAGCATCAGGTGGAGCTTGCATCAACGTATGAGCTTGTTGATATTCTGGTTCATCTGATTTCCAGATCGAACCATCGGCTCATTGAAGCGAGTATTTTTGCACTTATTAAGCTGGGAAAAGACCGAACTCCACGCAAGTTGGATATGGTGAAAGCAGGAATAATTGAAAATTGTCTTGAGCTACTCCCTACTTCATCCAGTTCCTTGTGCTCCACAATTGCAGAACTCTTCCGTGTCTTGACAAATAGTAGTGCTATTTCGAGAAGTCCATCTGCCGCAAAAATCATAGAACCTCTCTTTACGGTTTTGCAGCGGTCGGATTTTGGATTGTGGGGACAGCACAGCGCTTTGCAAACTCTAGTAAATATTCTAGAGAAGCCACAGTGTCTTGCAACTCTAAAACTTACTCCCAGCCAGGTCATTGAACCTCTGATTTCCTTTCTTGAATCCCCAGCTCAAGCCATCCAGCAGCTTGGGACTGAATTGCTATCCCATCTCCTTGCCCAAGAGCATTTTAAGCAAGATATAACAACAAAAAATGCAGTAGTGCCCCTTGTGCAGCTCGCAGGCATTGGCATTTTGAATTTACAGCAGACAGCAATTAGTGCTTTGGAAAGTATCTCGTTAAGCTGGCCAAAGGAAGTTGCTGATGCAGGTGGCATTTTTGAGCTTGCAAAGATTATCGTTCAAGATGACCCACAACCTCCTGATACATTATGGGAGTCAGCAGCTATGATTCTCTGCAATGTCCTACGGTCTAACTCTGATTACTACTTCAAGGTTCCCCTGGTGGTTCTTGTAAAGATGCTGTATTCAACAGCTGAGAGCACTGTTACTCTTGCACTTAATGCTCTGATAGTTCATGAAAAGAATGAGTTATCAAGTGGTGAACTCATGGCTGAAGCTGGTGCTGTAGATGCTCTTCTAGATCTGCTAAGATCTCACCAGTTTGAAGAAGCATCAGCAGGACTGCTTGAAGCTCTATTCAACAACGTCCGAATACGGGAATTGAAGGTATCTAAGTATGCAATAGCACCTCTGTCACAATATTTGCTAGATCCACAGACTGAATCGCAATCCGGAAGGCTTCTTGCTGCTCTGTCACTTGGTGATCTCTCCCAGCATGAAGGACTTGCTAGAGCAAGCGATTCTGTCTCTGCCTGTCGAGCACTAATAAGTTTGCTTAAAGATCAACCAACGGAAGAAATGAAAATGGTGGCAATTTGTGCATTGCAAAATTTTGTCATGCACAGTCGAACCAACAGGAGAGCTGTGGCAGAAGCGGGTGGAATATTAGTAGTTCAAGAACTGCTTCAATCCCCTAATTCAGAAATTTCAGGGCAGGCAGCTCTGCTCATAAGATTTTTGTTCTCAAATCACACACTTAAGGACTATGCATCAAATGAACTCATCAGATCTTTGACAGGTACTTTGCTTATTAAATAAACTATTTATTTCCTTTTTTCATTCAATGATTCTTTGAAGCATGTATACATGTCACCAGTTGTGTCGAATACATTAACATGAGTAGCAAATAGAATTGCACAGGAAACTTATCAGGACCTACTTGAGATGAACATCATATGCGACTGCTTAACACCAGAAAGAGTCTATAAATCTAATCCTGTGTAACCATATTTTTCCCAAGGATGTGAAACTTTTTATATCTTTTGATTCAAGTGTCCCTTCAAGTTGGAGTTCCATTCAAGCCCATACAAAAAGTTAAAGCTTCTCAGCATCACCTAGGAAGTGATCAATAGGCCATTTATAAGTTGGCTTTCCAAGATCGAGGACCATCATGAGATTGTCGGAGCGTGAAACTAATAATGCTACTCAGTCTGCTTAACCCTTTTTACTACTTCAAAGGACAGCACAACTGCCAAAAAAAATTTAAGAACAGGAGAAAATAGACCTGAAACCGAGAGCTACAGGACAAAATAAACCAATCTATGAAAATAACTAGATGTATGATGTTTTCTAGGCGTTGTATTTGTTCCCATGCTATACTTTTACATCTAACATTTCAACTGACACAGTAAATCAGTCTGATTCATGAATGACACATCAATTTCCAAGTTTAATTGTCCAGATAACTCAACCTACACTTTTTGTTCTGTTCTTATCATTCCTTATGTTCTAGTTCAGTCATGGACAGCTGTACAAGTGTTTCTTTGCCAGCTTACCGCCTAAAACATTTGCAATACATTGGTATGCAGCTGCGCTAGAGAAGGAAGCCTGTGCCACAGCAACTACTAATGAAGAGATCTTGACGAGCATTTATAATATATTTTCTAATTTTCCCAAGCTCCAAATTTCTGAAGCTGCGACCCTTTGTATCCCTCATCTGGTGGCAGCATTGAAATCTGGTAGTGAGGCTGCTCAGGATTCAGTGTTGACCACATTATGCTTACTCAAACAATCCTGGTCAACCATGCCAATTGATGTGTCAAAATCTCAAGCAATGGTTGCAGCTGAAGCGATTCCCATCCTACAAATGATGATAAAAACTTGCCCACACGGTTTCCATGAAAGAGCAGACAGCCTGCTACATTGCTTACCAGGTTGTTTGACCGTCACCATCAAGCGTGCAAGCAATCTAAGACATGTCATGGGAGGAACAAATGCTTTTTGTCGATTGACTATCGGCAATTGTCCAGCACGACAAACCAAGGTAATGAGTCAGCATTGTAATTGTTGTTGAAATAAAAGGTTTTTGCTATTCGTCAAATTTGAAGTGTTAACAGAGAAGTTTTTTTTCAGTTTGAAATTCTAATGCGATACACTTCATTTTAACAATCTGGTATATTATCAGGTAGTGAGTCGCAATACATCCCCCGAATGGAACGAAGGATTCACATGGGCCTTTGACATTCCACCGAAGGGACAAAAGTTGCACATCTTGTGCAAAAGCAAAGCTACTTTTGGAAAGGTATTTAGTTTTATTTACGGAGTGTCCTAAATTTAGAACATCCAATTCAACTCCAACTACAATGTGCAATAAGGTCTGATTGTACTACTACTAATAGTTGAAAACGAAGATATGCAAAAAGCAGCAAATAAATACTCTTACGAAAATTTCTGCAGCTCTCAGTAGGACGAGATGAGTGCAACCAATCTCTCACAATTTTGACATAAATTGCTATTTTTCAGACTACGCTTGGCACTGTAACGATTCAAATTGATAAAGTTGTGAGTGAAGGCATACACAGTGGTGTTTTCAGCCTCAGCCATGACCGCGACAAGGATGGCTCCTCCCAGACTCTAGATGTTGAGATTACCTGGTCCAATAGGACGTCTAATGAAAGTGTGAAGTGAACCAAGACAGATATTATGCGACTTAAGGCCCCGTTTCAGAGCTGGACATGGCAACCCCTCGATAGAGCATCAAGAGAAGTTGTACAATTCCATGGTGAGCATTAAGAGATGTTATATGATCCCATAACGAACAACAATCTCTTTGCATCACAGGCTAATGCAAGAAAACATGGATATCTGCTGAAGGTTCAGTTTTGTAGTACTGAAAGCATTACTGCCCCTGGTGTTAAAAACTTCCAGATATTTGTGACAGAAAAAGAAGTCAAGGGAGAAGTTCTCGTGGCACAATGTTAAGTCTTGGCTGTTTGAGCTCCACGTCGTACAGATTATCTTGTAGCTCTTAGCAGAGTATATAAATATTAAAAGAGATCTTGAAAAGAAAGCACCATCCGTTTTGGCTCACAAATCTATTGCTTTAATGGTCATTGTACATCCCAGCATCGCATTTACCAAAGCAAACCTACTGCAAGAGCCAAAGCTTGGTCCTAGAACAGATATGCTGGATTTCCAAAATGGTTCACGGGTTTCATTTTTTTCCTCTTTTCTTCCGTACGAGTCTTTCAAGCAACAGTATATTCTTTCATCACTATATGCGCTCACACAATATGGAATATGGTCATTTTCCACTTTAGGGTTAGCGACAAAATGGAATATGAAATGTTCCCCATGTAAAGTTAGCAAGGCTCCACCCAAAGCACAAATTATCTAGACAGCATTGCACGGAATATACAAGCACAGACTATACAAGTTAAACGGAAAAACAAATTAAACCTCATAACGCAGCAAAGCTTGTAAATAAATTAGCTAGCATACAAGAACGCCTAAGCACTTGTCTGCACAGTCAGCACCAGTAAAACATTTGCTCTTTACATCTGGAGGAACTTTTCCACCGTACTACCTCAAGAAGCTTTAAACCTACGCTCTCAATATTTTGCGTGGGGAAAATCTTAAAACATCACAAATTTTTCAGCCGATAGAGCAAACCACCAGGTTGTCCAGCACAATTACTTCGCAGCTGCAACAAGTGCAGATCTTGCTCGTGTAAAAGCAGCAATCAGTGATCCAAGCTGCAACTTATCATTGCAACCAAAAGTCAACCTATACCTGCGAACCGGAAAATGCATTTACTTACACAGTGCTGTAGGATAACCTAAGGAACATAATTCAATTAATTTTTTTGACAAGGAAATTCAATTAAATTCCCAACAAAGACGGCGGACGAAAAGAATAAGGACATTAAGCCCATCTTCAAGAAGGGGATATTTAACATGTCAAAATAAATAACTACTTAAAAGGAATAGAAACTGTTCACAGTGCTTTTATAAAACTATTATGTACTCCCATTAATTTTTAATATAAAACCACTGAAGACTACTTTTTCCCGGACAATGATGACTATTTTTGGCGGATAATTCTTTCTAAAAGCAAACAGGTTTTTTCACTCCTTTTTTTTGCTGCAGGGGAGTGAGTGACCAGTGGGGGTTGAGACAGGCTCAATGCACCATTCTGAAGCCAGAGAATCCATAATAGTAGGTCGCCTGGTTAAAGAAATATCCAATTTCATCTTATGTAGCATAATAATTTAGCTACAAGTTCCACAGATAAACTTGGTCGACATTACAAGTGGGAGTAAATGAGAAAATTGACCCTAAGCTAGCCTTCAATTCTATAGATCCACCGGCAATGCTAGTCTAGCACAAGGCAAAGGCAATAAACAATCAAAAAGAAAGAGGACCTGGGATACATACTCAATATTAGCCATCTCATTGATCAGCTGAACCCGAACATTTGGCGGCATCTTAATTTTGAAGACAAACCTGATGTTTATATGAGCACAGGTGAGCTAAACCAAATAATTGTTACTGAAGAGCCAAAAAATATGTGAACTTACATGGTTACTTCTCTCACGATATCCACCAGAGCCAATCCTTTTCTTGTCTTGATTTCTGATATTCCTATTAACAATTATTTACAAAAATAAGTTAACAGGCTTCAACGGACCAAACGACAGACAGATAAAATGGACCAAAGTACAGATAGAATGGACTCATTGGAATACGTTTGCAACTGATAGCAAAGGGTTCATTCAGAAGCCAGTAAGAGATCTGCTCAATGTCCTTTGGCAATGGGTTTCCAGTGCACAGATACACAGCTTCTTCTGTAATCTGCTGAGAAGCCATGTGCGTTGACTGCATAAAGCTGAAAGTTAATGACAGTGAATCCTAAAACAAATAATAGTCCACTTGCCTGAAGAGAAACGAACTAAATAGTTGCTTAAAAAATTTCTTGCATGGGATTAATAGCACATCGAACACCTTACAGTTTTCCAAAAACAGTCTCCCATTTTTCTGAGTCAGTATAACAAACCCCTCCACCAATGTGTATATGGTATATCAATGCCAATCAAGAGCTAGACTGATTCAATATCGTTAGTAAATGATGTAGTTGCAGTTAATCTAAGTACTAGAGATACATATTAATTTTCCTGCATGCCCGAAACAATATTATAGGTACGACTTCTTTCTTTCACCAAGAACGTTCTCCTCCAGACAACTAACAGAGCATAACGTCCTCCTCACTGAAATCAACTGATAAAAAGTATATTGGAAACAATTTCATATGTTAAAAAGGACATTAAACAAGCAAGAACCCCACCCCCAATCACCATAATTAGCTCACTGCAGGTGTCACCTCTAGTCTCTAGACTCTATCATGGCCTAACAAGTCATCCTAAACTAGCCTCAAGCATAACATTACAAGATAGACCTCGAGGAAAAGCTCAAGTAATGGGTATAAGTAACTATAAACTCTCACTTCTTACATACATGAATAAGGTACAAGGAGTTACTTTTTGCCCTAGAGTTCTCCACATGGCACAGGCCCAAATGTAGGCTTGGTGAATTGAAGCTAATAAATTTTTGTCTCATTTATAACTGCATGAAGATTAACAGCATCCCAAACAACCTTTCCTTCTCTTTTTTTCCCCTTTTACCTATAGCTCCAGAACTCCTTTTCTTTTCTTTTTTTCTCTTTATGTGGTGGAAAGTGCGGTGCAAGCAAGATTAGGGGAGAGCGAAATTTCTACCAGAAGATTGCAAGAAGAAAACAAATTAACTGATTTCTAATGTGAAATCTCCGGCCACAATAATTCAAAGCTACATATAACCAAGAAAAAAGATGAGGTGTTTGGACCTGCAGAATGTTTAAAGCTTTTCGCATATCACCATTGCTCAGTCGTACAAGTGCCTTTAAACCACCCTCAGGGACATCAAGCCTATAACAAGACAATGTGTTACATTAACAAAAGAACAAAATGGTTGCCTATGCTAAATAGAGCAGAAAGTATCTATGCCCTATTTTCAGAATATTTCCAATCACTACGGCAGTCACCCACCACAGAAGAATACAAGGTCACTTTTACATTACCAACTTTCCAAAGGAACTGAGCAACATGAAGTAACGCAGAATATTATAGCAATTAGTTGACTTCAAAGATAAAATGGAACTCACCTTTCAGCCTCAATAACATGTTTCAGCCGCTCAGATACATGAACTGCATCAAGTGGAGCAAACCTAAACCGTGTACATCGTGATTGTAGGGCAGGAATAACCTTATTGACATTGTTGCATATCAGTGCAAACCTAGTGTTTCTTGTATATTTCTCAATAACTGCAAAGGAAATTATCCCACAACAATCAGCTTTGCAAGAATAACACAGATATTAAGTTCACCATGAGGAAGGGGTTGTTTCTTGCCTCGACGCAGGGCAAACTGTGCATCCTTTGTCATTGCATCTGCCTCATCCAATAGTACTAGCTTCACTGCTGACTTAGCACTAAATGAAGACAAAAATCAAGCTCAAATTTACTTCCCTCAAAAGTAAAATTGACGCCTTAACTCATTTGCTATATGTCCCATTTTTTCATCTTTTAGTCTCACAAAAATTCCACATATGCAACGAGAAATAATGTGATAACACCACAAGTCTGAGTGGAGGCCAAATTGGTAACGTGATGTGCCTATACACAGTGGCAGATCCAGTATTTGAACTTATGGGTTATAGTTCAAAATTCTACCACAACCGCTTTGATTTAGTGGGTTCCAAAATCTATTATTTGTACTTATTTAGTGAACTTGTTAATGCATATGCGGGTCTGCCCTAAAATTACAGGGTTCAAATGAATTCATAATTTCTACTCTACATCCGCCCATGCCTATACATGTATATAGGTACTCAGAGTTGAATGCTAAATTGTTCACCAAATCTTAATAGGACAAATTCTGTAAGTAATTGCTAACCAAGTAAAAGACCACTAAAAGTTGCACCACCATTCAAATACCAAAAGGAAAAAAGTTAAGGGATCAAAGAGGAATTTTACCCAAAGGAGATGCTCTGAGTACTAGCAAAATCCTGAATCTGCTGGCGCACCACGTCAATCCCACGATCATCAGATGCATTCAGCTCCAAAACCATATTGTGTATCTGAGACCCATATAGCTTCCGCGCAAGCGCGAGAATTGTAGATGTCTTTCCAGTTCCAGGAGGTCCATATAGCAGCAAATGCGGCAACCTATTACCACTCGCTAGCCTATCAACTTTTCCCAAAAAAAAACATCAATTACGAAATTCCATTCAGTCCAAAATACTAATAATTCGCAGAGATTAAGAAACGTAACGTACTGGTTTCAACTATATCGCGATGAGCAGCGACGTCGGAGAGGGACTGAGGACGAAACTTTTCGACCCAAGGAACTGCTTTCGGGTCAGCTGTTGAGCCTGAAAAGATTATGTTTTTACCCTTGTTTGGTTTCGGGTCGATTTTGTCGTCGTCGATATCCATTAACGAGATTGGCTCCGACATTTTCAGTTTTGCTTCAGTTCTCTCACTCTTCCTTAAACCCTAGGATTTTATTTCAAGAACAAATGAACAGTGTTGATATTTGGACCGTCGGGTCAAGTTATTGGCGCCAATTAGTTTATTTCTTTTTCTTTTTCTTTTTTTCTCCCGAGGCGCCAATGAGTTTTTGAAGGACTTGCCTTAAAAAAATCTGAGGAAAAAAAATCATTTATGTTATGAAATAAACGCAATAAAATCTAAATAAGAAACAGCGATAGAAAAAATTAGTTTTTTACTTTTTCTGGTGTGTCTTCCATTGACATTTACGTAACCTTTTATAGGCATAAAATATGAAGACTTACTATTGTAAAATAGTACATGGGATGAACATAAAAGTATGAGAATCCATTAATAAGTTATTCGTACACATGGGGATCCATATCAACAAATTATTCATAACACTCCCCTTGAATGCCCATGTAAAAATAATATTCCTCATTAAGAACTTACTAGGAGAAAATCAGTTGGGAAGTACATAGTTATTTATAATATACATTGCTTGTTGCCTCGTTAAAAAAATTACCAGAAAAACTCAGTGGGAGGACAAAATCTTGGTTAAGGAAAAAAGTGCAGTGCGTAGTTACTCCCCTGATGAAAACATTACTTAATGTCTCGAATATAAAGCATTTCAATCTTGTATATCAGCTTCTCAAATATTGAGGTTGGTAATACCTTAGTGAATAAATCCACAAAACTATCACTTGAACAAACGTATTAAACATCTATTTCACCATTCTTTTGAAGATAATGAGTGAAAAATAATTTTGGTAAAATGTGTTTTGTTCCATCTCCTTTGATATATTCTTTTTCAGTTGAGTTATGCATGCAGCATTGTCTTCATACAATGTTGTTGGAATATTCCCTTTCGAAGAAAGACCATATGTTTCATGAATGTGTTGGGTTATTGATCTCAACCAAACGCATTCTCGACTTGCTTCATGAATTGCTATTATCTCAGCATGATTTTAAGAAGTAGCAACCACAATTTGTTTCGTTGAATGCCATGATATGGTTGTACCTCCACCTATAAATAAATAGCCTAACTGATATCGACCTTTTTGTGGATCTGACAAATATCTTGCATCTGCATAACTAATCAATGATGACTTGGATTCATTTGAATAAAATAAACCTTCAATAGTCCCTTTGAGGAATGCAAATATATGCTTAATGTCATTCCAGTGTCTTTGTGTTGGGAAAGAACTAAATCTTGCTAACAAGCTTACTGAGAAAGTTATATTTGGTCGAGAATTATTGGCAAGATACACTAATATCCCAATTGCATTAAAATATGGTATTTCAGCACCAAGAAGCTCTTCATCATTTTTATGAGGTCAGAATGGATCTTTATTTATGTTAAGTGATCTCACAACCACCGGGGTACTCAATCGATGTGTTTTATCCATATAGAATCTCTTTAAGATATTTTGAGTGGATGTTGAATGATGGACAAAATTTTATCTTTCATATCCTCAATTTGTAGACCAAGAAAAAAAATTGTCTTTATGATAAGTGTGGATTTTAACCAATTATTAGTAGCTTCTTGCTTTAGTTTTAGTCCAAAAGTGTTGATTTTTGTTCCCAAAACTAATGAAATTACGTAAATTGCTGAAATATTGGATAATTGAACAACGAAGAAATCTAACTCCAGAAGGAGTGTTTCGGCTCATAAGGCAGGAAGGTGTGCAGCAAGCCAAAAGTGCGGTCCGTAAAAGAAAGTGCGGACCGAAGAATTACTTATGCGAACGCAAATCGACTACCTGAAGCTATGAGGAGGATTGGAAAAGCACGGACCGCACACAATTTGTGTGGCCGCAAGATATGGCCGCACTGACAAGAATTTAAAAAGTTCATAGAGTGTGCAAAATGACCAAATGTGAAGCATTTTCCAAAAGTGCAGCCGCAGAAGGAAAAGTGCGGCCGCAGAAGCTGAATTGCAACCGCAAACTGAATTATGCGATTGTAGAAATCCTCCACCTACAGAGCTAAGGAAAGTGCGGACCGTACATAGAATTGTGCGTCCATAGAACCTCCCGAAGAACATTTTTTGTCAGCAAATTTTGGGCCACTATAAATAGATGGGAAACACTTTTATAGGGCAAGTTTTATAGTTTTTAGTGTTGTAACCGTTATACTTTACTACTTTGGGCAATTTATGATCAATGTGGGTGCCCTGATGTCGGCCAACATCTCTTTGGTAGCGTAGCAGATTAACACAACTTACCCCTACCCCATCACTATTACAAAGTACCTCACTGATGCAAAGGTAGAGCCCTTTCCATTTGATATGAAGGTGAAGCCAAAGAAGCCGTATGAGTGGTACTCACTGCAGGATCCGACCAACCCGAAGAAGAGTGCTCAACCTTGTACTACTACAGGCCAGTCTGATGAGCCGATAGTGGTAGTTTCCGATACAGCTGATATTCCATCTACATCAGTTGAGCCCTCCACCAGTGCAACAGTGATGCCTCCGCCACCATCTTCAGCTCCGTCCACAACTCCTCCCGCAGCTCCCAGGGCAATCCCTACTCCGATTCTGAGGCCGGTGCCCATTCCTACATGCCCATTTTTTGCTTTGCGAGTCTCCCAAACATTGGCGAGTCTCAACAACTGGATGGAGGCAGCTACTTCAAAGCTGTTTGAGATATCTAGTACTGTTGAAGGGCAGTCTTCCACACAGGCACTGCATGATTCTACTGAGCTTGATGAGAAGCTGCGCAAGATTCTGGACAACCAGAAGTTGATCACGGACACTCTAGTACATTATGGTTTAGTTATTGAGGACTTGACTAAAGAAATGAAGAAGATGGGAAAATCCTAAGCCAGCAAAAAGTCAGTGGATAAGTTGAGGAAATAGGTGAGTCGACTAGCTATAGATGGGGATTTACCATTTGATATGTTGCTTGACCCACACCAGTCTGCCCCAGATCCATCTGCACAGGTTGCACCAACTGGCCAGTCTGAGTAGCCATGCCTTGCTGACGCAGTGCGTGCGATGTTTGCCACTCCCGCCACTCCCAGATATGATGATGATGATGATATACAGTTGGCTGAGACAACAGGAGTTGATGCTGCTGGGGACACTAAGATGTCCAAGGATGTTTAGGGAGTTTCTTCGCCCGCTCTCCTTTCACTCTTATTTTGTTAAGCATTGGGGACAATGCTTACTTTTATTAGGGACACTGAGATGTTCAAGGATGCTTAGGGAGTTTCTAAGCCCTCTCTCCTTTCACTCTTATTTTGTTAAACATTAGGGATAATGCTTACTCAAATAAACTCCACACCTCCCCCCTCCCCCAATAAAGAGATATTGGCCGACATCAGGGCACCCACATTGGTAGGCTACCCGGCCATAATAGAAGCCACTAGAACTGCACGCGGAACATGCAAGTTGTTCTCATTCTGGCATGAGTCAAGCATGTTGCACACAAAGGTCTGCCAACATTTTGCCTCAAAGCTCAATGTACTCCGCTTAATGGGTACTATAACGACCCAACCGCTCGTTTTGAGCACTAGCGCATCGTTCGACGGTTTGAGGCCACGAGCAGTGATTTAGAGTAATTTGGGATTCATGGTGGACAGTGACTAGGTCTACGGGCTTAATTTGGAACATTGGCTATTATACGACGGGAGATAGGATACGACCAAAAGGAGTTTGCTAGATATGAAGTAAGATACAAAATGACCTTGGATCGGAAGATATTGGCGCACCTCTGGTTGATGTCCATGATGGGTGAACGGACTTGTACGGCTGATGAATGAGCATGGGCTCAGGATGGGTTACTGATTTTGTAGTATTTGTACCCAGTGCAGCGATGTTGGAGGATGTCGACATGTAATTTCCACATGTGGGTTATCTCCTGTGAGCAGGCTAACGATCGCATGGTGTTGATGAAGCTTCTACGAAGAATTCTACTGGTCAACTGGTAAGAGGTCGAATATGTACATATGGCTAGTGATTCAGAGTGTTCGTGAAATGCTAACAGAAATAATTTCGAGGGATTTGGCGGGTTAAAGTGCGGTGCCTAAGGATTTCGAGTCCATAGTATGGTTGAGTATCGAGCTTTTGCAGCGGATTATGATAAATGAGCTTGGGGTGTTTTATGTTATCTCATGTCTGCGGTGTAGTATAAGAGGAATGAGAGGAAATAACTTTGGATTTATAGAAGAATTATCAGAATGGGTATACCAGTTGAAGACGCGATTATGTGCACAATGAGGGTATGGAATGGTTCGTGGGTTTTGAGACAATGTGGTCTTGTGAAATGAGGTCACTCAGGACAAGTGCAGATTGAGTTCGCTATGTTTTGAATGGAGCTATTATTATTCCTAAGGCAAGTCCAGGGTAAATAAGAAGAAGTCAGATCGGTTAGCAATGGTTGAATCAGCACGATGGTGGCAATGAGCAGTTCCTTCAGCGTGATAAGTTACTCATGTGATCCGTGACGGTACGTAAGAGGTTTGACGGTCGCCGTAATTGATTTTATTTGGAGGCTTTTGAGTATTATGGCATGTTATGTGTAGATGGATACCGGAAGAGTTATGGTAGTTTAGACCACTACTTGAGGTTGGTATTTTCTAAGGATATGAGAATTCAGTCACGCGTTCCAATGATTCTCCTGAAATAAGTTAAGTGAAAGGTTTCTACATGATGAAGTGTTTACCCTATTAGTGGTTCAGGAGTCATAGTAAAATTCTTGTACTATCGCGTATGGGCATGTTAGGTGTAGTGAGCGGCATGAAATTTGAAATTTGAGGATCGAGGTTGCGGTTCGATATTGACAAGGATGTCACGAGCTCGGACGAGCAGGAAAAGAATTTAGATGTTTAGAGTAGGCTTGTATTGTCTTCAGCGTCACCCGAGATCGGTGTCTTGTGTAAGAGGCTCTGCATACTAGTTGCGGATTCTTAATTTGCTTTACCGCATTAATATGGCGGGCGGTAAGGATGTGCAGACTTGTTACCTGGTGCGGAAGGTCGTGGGAGCGTATCCCACGGGAAGATTGTATATGTGTGACATGTAGTCACTTGATTGATTGGAGATTTAGAACCAAGTGTGGAGATTTTTGGTACTATCTTGGATGTGAGAATTTATGCCTGAAGGGTGCTCGATTCATTATGTCGTGGGCTGTGGAGGTTGTTCCAGATCGACGGTTGCTCTTGTATGTCATGGGAAGAAGGGGTATTATGGATCCTTGAAAGGTTACCAGCCTAGTGCGGTACGATCAGAATCAGCTTGAGGTATGTGGATGAATCTAAATGTGAACGTGGGCTCTATATCAGGCCGGATGTATTCATTTCAGCATAGCGCTCCTTATGGAGGAGTATTCGGACGTTGGATGTTATTTCGTCGTCGCCTATTTCATGTAATACTATATTGTGTCGTGTGAGTTGTGAAACGGCTTGATAAATTTTTTATGAGTTGAGGTTCCGCGTAGCGATGGTTTTATGTGAGCAGGATGGCTCTCCAGATACAAATCATATATTGCACCTTAGTTGTGCTCGATTACTTTAGCGTATGGCGCTATCTGTCTCCCTAGGGATAGAATTATGCACTTAGTGTGCTTGTGGCGGATATTCAGATATTTTGTAGAAATGAGCATTCTAGCTCGGTAAGTATCTGCTTATATAGATTTTACGTGTGGATCGGGTGGCATGCCGCCACTGGTATGTTGTTTGGATCGGATTGCACGCCGCAATAGTGTGATGTTGAGTACAGTCCCCTATATCTATTTTGTGTGTTTTGTTTCCCATTTTCTAAGAAAAAGTTCATAACACCTTGTCGGTTGTCTAATTAGTTACGTAGGTTGAGTAGTCCCTTCCATAGTTCATTTTCCTTATGTATCACATTCGAGTTGGTAGCTTATTGGCACATTATTGCATCATATGAGACTTTCGGCAGCGTATGAGGTGGCTTATTGCCTGAGCAACTCGTACTGGGCAAGATGAGATTATTGGATCTGGGATCAGTGCGATCGGATTATATGAAGCATATTAAAGAGCAAATACCATTATCTGGTTCATAATGGGGTGATGATTCTAGTCAAGAGGAGAGACTCAATGATTTGTTGACTCGGCAGTTGGTTATGAGTTTCTACGCATCTCTTCCGTCGTGGCAGTATTGCAAGAGTTGGAACAGGACTATATGCGTCATGAGGTGCATTTTGAGCATCGGATTCGTGAGATTTCGGCTATTGTTATCGGAGGATGTGATTATGGTTATGTGAGTTATGCAGCGCATAGTGTGGATTCATCAAAGGTATGCAAACATGTATTGGTGCATCACATAGAGATTGATACAGTGTTCGTATGATGGAAGCAGGCCTGGCAGAGAATTCTGGATGTTGGGATTGAGCTCTAATGCCTATTTGGCTAAGTAAAAGGGAAAATCTTCAGATTAGCTAGAGCTAATGTGCTCAACTGAGTGGTGATAGCACGGGTGGGTGTACAAGGTGTTAACCAGTGATTTCTGACAACTCCAGAGCAATTCTTAGCAAGTCCGAGGACGAACGTATGTTTAAGTGGAGAGAATGTAACGACCCGACCGATAGTTTTGAGCACTAGCACGTCGTTCGGCAGTTTGAGGCCACAAACATCTTCACTTCGGGTATTATGACTTGTATGCGAGGTCGGAATTGGAATTTCAGAAGTTCAGAGTTGGTGTGGAAAGAAAATTCTCATTTCGAAAGCTTTAAGTTGGAAGAATTGACTAAGGTTGGATTTTTGAGTAAACGACCTCAGAATCGGGATTTGGAAGTTCCAATAGGTTCATGTGATGATTTTGGACTTGGGCGTATGTCTGGATCGGGTTTTAGATGACCCGGGAGCGTTTTGGCGCCTATTGTGGAAGTTGGAATTTTGGAGGAATTTCATAAAATTTGGGTTGAAGTGCATTTTAATGTTATCAATGTCCGTTTGAGATTCCGAGTCTGGGAATAGCTCTGTATGGTGATTCTGGTATTGGGAGCGCATCCGGAAGTGGATTTGGAGGCCCGTAGTTCATTTTGGAGTCATTTGGCGAAAGTTAGAAATTTGAAGGTTTTTGAGAAGTTTGACCAGAAGTGGACTTTTTGATATCGGGGTCGGATTCTAATTTCGGAAGTTGGAGTAGGTCCGTAATATCGAATGAGACTTGTGTGTAAAATTTGAGGTCAATCGGGATTTGATAGGTTTCAGCATCGAACATAGAAGTTTGAAGTTTTAAAGTTCATTAAGCTTGAATCAGGTTGCGATTCGTGATTTCGATGTTGTTTGATGTGATTTGAAGGCTCGACTAAGTTCGTAATGTGCTTTGGGACGTGTTGGTATAATTGGTTGAGGTCCCGAGGGCTTCGGATGGATTCCGGATGGTTAACGGATTGAATTCGGCCTTGTGAAGATTTGCTAAGCTTGCTGTCATCTGGTGTAACCGCACCTGCGAGGTTTTGGCCGCAGGTGCGGAGTCGTAGAAGCGGCCAAAGGGGCGCAAACGCGATTTTTGTGGGGAAGTGCTGAGACCGTAGATGCGGTCATCTCGCCGCAGAAGCGAGACTGCACATGCGAAAAGGAAGGCGCAGAAGCGGAAGTGGGCAGCTGGGGGATGACCGCAGAAGCAGAACATTTGCGCACCTGCGTAATCGCAGAAGCGGTCAAGTGACCGCAGGTGCGAGGATCGCTGGGCAGAGGAGGATTTTTATAAACAGGACTTGGCCTATTTTCCTCCCATTTTCAATTGGTTTGGGCGATTTTGGAGAGCTTCAAGGGGAGATTTTCTTCAAGCATCACAAGGTAAGTTGTTCCCACATATTGCAAGTTAAAATACATGATTTATATACGGATTTAAGCATGGAAATTGGAGAAATTTGGGGCTTTGAAGAAAAATCTAGAAATTTATATTCTTAGATTTTGACCACGATTTTGGACATGAAATTGGGAATAAATTATATATTTAGTTCGTAATGTTATGGGTAATTTTTATCTTCAAAATATTTCAGAATCTGGCCACGTGGGCTCGAGGGTGATTTTGGAAAGGCTTGGCAGACGGTTATGGAACTTCAGAGTGAGGTAAGTCTCCTATTAACCTTGTAAGAGGGAATTTACCCCATAGGTGAAATGATTCAATATGTGCTTCTATTTATGGGGAGCTACGTACACACGAGGTGACGAGAGTCCGTACATAGCTATTAGCTATGCCTATGTCCGGGTAGTTTAGGTTTACATAATGCCTCGTTGTCCTTGCTATTTGGTTTACGGTTATTTTTGCCTTGAGAAGAAACAAGATCAAGGTTGCATAATAATTGTGTTGAAAGGAATTTAAATTGAGGAAGTTAAGATGTTAAGAGTTTTCATTGAACTTCGTATTTTTGAAAAAGGACTGAGGAATATTATAATAACTTAAGAGATCTGTGTGTAACCTTCGCGTCGCACATATGCTCCGCGAGCGGGGTAATTTCCTTAAAAGCTTCAAGTTGAATTGTCTTTATATTTATAGGAATAAAGAAAGGCTTATGATTTAAATGTTAAATTTATATTTGACCGCGTCGCAGGTATCATTCACGAGCGGGGTAATTCCTTAAATTTATATTGTATATTTCACCGCGTCGCAGGTATGATTCACGATTGGGGAAAATCCTTGAATTTACATTTGACTGCGTTGCATGTATGATTCACAAGCGGGGTAATAGATGCATCTATGGTTCGCGCCGTTCGACCCTCGGCAGTGCACAATTTCCTATGATTTCCGTGGTGATACTAGTATTGTCTCCTTTTGTCTTTTTGTTTTCTTGAGCCGAGGGTCTTTCAGAAACAGTCTCTCAACTCCTTCGGGGTAGGGGTAAGGTCTGCGTACAGAGTACCCTCCCTAGACCCTACTAGTGGGATTTTACTGGATTGTTGTTGTTGGGCCGAACATCCTCGGTGGAATTTGTGTGTGATTATAGAACTGGAAGTCCCTTTTATAATTGGTACCATATGTTTTAAAGGAAGGAAGTGATTTAGGTCATTAAATATGGTGAAGACTTGTTCAGTTATTTCTTGTTCTGAGTCTTATTATTGCATATCATACTTAATTAGAATTTTTTATTATCATATTACTGGACCACTAATAAGTGTCGAAGTCGACCTCTCGTTACTACTTCTTCGAGGTTAGACTGGATACGCATTGTTTTCATACTCATACTACACTTGCTGTACATTTTGTTGTATAGGCATATACATATGTAGTGGCTCTATGGGCGCAGCGACGCGGTTGATATGAGGACTTAGGTGAGCTTCATCTTATGAGACAATCCGCAGCCAGCAGAGTCTCCTTTAGAGTACTTGTATATTCTTTTCAGTCCAAATTTGTATTCCGGACAGTTATTGTATTGTATTTTTAAATTCTTAGTTAATGCTCATGCACTTGTGACACCGGGTTCTGGAATGGTTATGGGATATTCAGTATTAAGATTTGTAAATATTATTAATTATTCTGTAAAGTTTATCTTTTTACTAGTTAAATTGAAGGAAAATTTATGATTTCGAAAACATTAAGATGAGAATTTAATAAACTACTTAGTGTTGGCTTGCCTGATAGTTGTGTCCGGCGCCATCACGACCTTTAAAGGATATTGGATCGTGACAGGTACCCAGTAATGATCCATAGTGGAGGTGGTCCCGGTGCTAAGATCTCAGAAAGCCACAGTCGGGCCTCTTCTTTCAAGACCAACTTCTCTAGTTACTCCTTTGGCTCTACGTCCTCAAAACCCAAGTACGCGTTCAACATGTGCTGATCAAACTTCACCTTAAGGTTGCCTACTTTGGTCACCTTTATCCCCTTGCTAACGTGTGAAATGTTGACATAGAACTCGCGGACAAGGTGCTCCTTGACATCCACGACCTTCTCAGTAATCAACATCCGTCTCTTTCTCTATCTGAACTGGTCCAACACAATAGGGTTGTATCTATCAAGATCTCTTAACAGAAACTGTCTCTCATGTGTCAATGATCTCGCCGGCCACCATATCCAGAAATTAGTGAAAGCAGCTAAACTCACAAATTTGTCTTCCCATGCTTGCTTCTTCTTTGTCCGCTCAACCCCGGATGCCTTCTCCTCCTTTCCCATAATCTGTAACATCTTGTGAACCAGGCTTTGGAGCAGCTGGCTCGGAAGACTAGCTATCACTTTCCGAATCCTCGGAACTGCTGTGAGATGATGAAGCCACATCCAGAGGCTCAGATCGCCCTTGTGGCCTGGACTGTGCAGTTGCCTACTCCTCCGGAATAGACACGGAGTTTCCCTCGGAAGCTTCCATAGACGGGGCATAAGAACTAGACTTGGAGAGGTCTGCACCCATCCCTCTGCCTGATGTGACCTTCTTCCGAATAGTCTTGGGTACACTGAGGGGCAAGACACCTCTACCTCGACCCCTAGAAGAGTCTCCTCTACCCTTGGCAGTTTCGTCATGGCCTCGTGATCGAACCATTGTCTGTGTCAAAACAAAGAGGATTGTTAGTTGCACGTCATCATTCAACACATTTAGGACTTATGTAAGCAAGGGAGAACATTGTGGACATAGTAAGGTCTCAACAGAATGACATGCTTGTAGAATATGGGATCTGCGGTCCGTACTTTTCTGATGTGTGGCCGCATAATAGGAGTGCAGACTGCAAATTTTCATGTGCGGCCGCACTTTTGACAAGAAAGTTTAGAGGCTTAGTTGCCTCCTATATGAAGACAGTTCGATGGCAAAGTACCGCCGTAGCATTCATCTGCGGTCCGCGAATTTTTAAGTGTGATCCGCACATTTGCTCTCGTAAGAGACAAGTCTCTGATAGATAGTGCGGACCGAAGTGCGGCCATTCTAAGAATTTTGCGGTCCGCACAATTAAAGTGCGGCCGCATAAGCACTTGCCTTTACCAGTTACCCAGAATAACCAAATTGCGGACCGCACAAATTCAAGTGCGGTCGCTAGTTTCAAAATTAACGAATAGTCATATTTTCTTCACTTTATATTTTTGCAATTACTTGTACAAATTGATATGGCAACATAGTATACACATCAAATCTAGTTAACCCAACCCATTTTAACATGTATCAATGACTACCCAACACATATCTACCCCACATGGACACATGGACGAACTCTAATAACAGATGGCCTAAAAAGATACCAAAAAATACTAAAATTAAAACTAACATAAAAGACTAACATGAAGTGAAGCATACTAGATGAGATGAGTGCACTAGATGTGTGAGCACAAGTAGGTGTGTGTGGTTGGCAGTGAAAATCTCTCAGTAAAGCTTGTAGAGCAACAATGATTCTATGGTGGGTGAAAAGTTTAAAATGAAGGAAGAACATACTTAGACTTTTTGAAAGAGAAAATGGTTGAGTGCGGCCGCACAATTCCAAGAGCGGTCCGCACTCCTTCAACTGGGCAGCAGTGTTTTGTGTAACTTGTGCAGTCCGCACAATTTTAAGTGCGGTCGCACAATTCCTCTCGCGGCCGCATAATAGCCCCGTACTAACAGGCTCAAACTTCAGAGAGTTTGCAATTTATCACTTTGTAGAGCTTCCAGAAGTGCGGTATGTATGTGAAATGTGCGGCCGCACAAGCTCTTCTGCTATGGCATAATTAATTATGTGGCCGCACAATTAGAATGTGCGATCCACATTTTCTTCATCACTTAGCCATTTTTGTCCACCATTCTTGCATGTAACACTCAATCCTGTAACACACTTCAAATCAAGTTAGAAACAACAAATAACACCTAGCTACAAAAGAAAAAAAAGAAAGAAAAGAACTTGGGTTTCCTCCCAAGAAGCGCCTGATTTAACATCGCAGCACGACGCAATGTCAAAGCATCTTCAAGTAAAGTAAATGACCGCCACCACGTGGATCTCTCCAACTTTACCCAAGTAGTGCTTCACCCAGTGACCATTGACTCGAAAATACTTCATTATACTTGTTCTTCAAATCTAATGCACCGAACGGAGTCACACCAACAATTTCAAGCGGACCACTCCACTTGGATTTTAGCTTCTCGGGAAACATCCTAAACCTTGAGTTAAACAACAATACAAGATCACCCACCTTGAACTCTTTGTTCCAAATGTATTTATCATGAAGATATTTCATCCTTTCTTTGTACAAGTAAGAACTCTCATATGCATGGTACTAGAACTCATCCAATTCATTCAAGTGTGCAACCCATAAGTTAGCGGCTACATCCCAATCAAGATTCAATTTCTTTAAAGCCCACATTACCTTGTGCTCTAGTTTCACCGAAAGATGACAAGCTTTCCCGAACACTATCCTGTATGGAGACATTTCGATAGGTGTTTTGTAAGATGTTCGATAAGCCCATAACGAATCATCAAGCTTCTTGGACCAATCCGTCCGATTAGCATTCACCATTTTAGATAAGATACTCTTTATCTCCCCGTTAGAAACTTCCACTTGACCACTAGCTTGTGGATGATAGGGAGTCATGTCCTTGTGAGTAACACATACTTTCTAAGTAAAGATTCAAAAGTCTTGTTACAAAAGTGTGACCCCCATCGCGTATGATTGTACGTGGAGTACCAAATCTTGTAAAAATATTCTTCTTCATGAAAGCCACTACACTTCTCGCCTCATTGTTGGGTAGGGCAATGGCCTCACCCCATTTGGACACATAATCCACTGTGACCAAGATGTAAGTGTTTCCACAAGAGCTCACAAAAGAGCCCGTAAAGTCAATGGCCAAACATCAAAAATATCAATCTCCAAGAAGGTTCTGAGAAGCATATCATTTTTCTATGGAATTCCACCGGCCCGTTGACATTCATCACATATTTTCACTAAGTCACTTGCATCCTTGTAACGAGTAGGCCAATAGAAACCACAACTAAGAACTTTGGTCGCCGTTCTTGCTCCACCATGATGACCACCATATGGTGAAGAATGGTGTTGACATCTTTTGTCCCTCCTTTCTTCCAAATTGTTTACTTGAGCTTCTAATATCGTTAATGATGTAAGAATGTTTAATATGATATTTTAAGTGCAATTTAGATTTATAATTATTTCTCAAGTTGTTTTATTCAAAATTAATCATTCAATGACATTTTATTTACAAATGTCTCTATCTTATTGAATTAATCATATTCTTATTTATAAAATATTTATTTAAGTTATTTATATATTATTTGCATACGCATTTTATATTGGTTACATATTAAAATAGATTTTGCCATTTTAATTTATAATAATTCTACTTGAGCACTATAAAGCTATCGAATATAAAAATTCATTGCTAGGCATGTCAAACAGTTTAATTATCCATTTATTATTATTATTATTGTTGTTGTTGTTGTTGTTGTTGTTGTTCTTCTTCTTCTTCTTGTTGTTTGGGTCTAAGTTAGAAGTCCAAGTAATTAAAAGGAAGAAGGGAAAAGGTCCAAAACCTTAAGGGACTAGCCCATATAAATTAAATTGTTATGAGTGTTTGAGCATATATTTATGGGCTTGTATAATTATTGACTAGTTTTGGAGCATTGGGCATCGGTTTGAGTCGTCGGAAGGACTTCGGAGCCGGTTATGGAACTTCGGAGCAAGGTGAGTCTCCATTCTAACCTTGTACGAGGAAATTATCCCCATAGGTGAATTAATTAAATATGTGTTCCTATTTGTGGGGGCTACGTACGCACGAGGTGATGAGAGTCCGTGCGTAGCTGCTATTATGCTTAAGTCCGGGTAGTCTAGAACCCAAAAGCATGTTATACTTGCGATATTTGTAACCCTATTGTCGATTTAGATGCTTAATCATATCGAACTTGGTAAATGAATTTCAAAAAGGGCTAAATATCATTTTCTTGACCGTTAAAAGAGAAGTTGTCATTTCTTTGGGTAATTGTTTCCCTGATGAATTCTTGATTGACTGTTTGAACGTATTTATCTATTTGTAACCGCGTCGCATGTATGATTCGCGAGCGGGGTAATTCTTTCCTTTATATTTGATTGCGTCGCATGTATGATTCGCGAGCGGGGTAATAGATGCATCTATGGTTCGCACCATTCGACCCTCTGGCAGTGCACAATTGAAATATTATGTTGGATCGGGCCGTACGACCTTGACATCATTTGCGCATGACTCGGTTGATTGTTTTGGAAGTATTTATAATTGATATGTCCTCATCGGCCGGAGATTTAAATTGTTAAAAGATGAAAATAAGTCTGAAGATTTCTATTAACAAAAGAATTGTTTACCTGCTTCATGATTATTGAGATTGCAGTCGCCTTATGAAATCCATGGCATTCCATATTATTGGTATTATATTATTGGACCACTAGTAAGTGTCGAAGTCGACCTCTCGTCACTACTTCTTCGAGGTTAGATTGGATACTTATTGGGTACGCGTTGTTTTTGTACTCATACTATGTTTGCTATGCATTTTTGTTGCACAGGCACATATATTTCTAGTGGCCTCGTTGGGCTCATCGTCATGGTTGATATGGAGACTTAGGTGAGCTGCATCTCTTGAGACGACCCGCAGCCAGCAGAGTCTCTTTCAGAGTATTGTATTTTCTTTTCTATGCAATTTGTATTCCGGACAGTTATTGTATTACATTTTATTTTCTAGAAATTGCTCATGCAGTTGTAATACCGGGTTCTGGGATGTATATAGGATTATTCAGTATTAAAAATTTGTTAAAGACATCATTATTTACTCGGTGAAGTTCATTATTTATTGTTTAATGTAAGGAAAGAAAATGATTTCAAAAATACTAAAATCAGAATTTAATTAACTTCTTGGTGTTGGCTTGCCTGACAGTGGTGTCCGGCGCCATCACGACCCTTAATGGATTTTGGGTCGTGACAACATGGTATCAGAGCACTAAGTTCCCTTAGGTCTCACGAGTCATGAGCGAGTCTAGTAGAGTCTTGCGGATCGGTACGGAGACGTCTGTACTTATCTTCGAGGGGCTATAGGGCTGTTAGGAGCAATTCCTTTCTTGATTCCTCATCGTGCGATTTGATTCCTCTGAGGCTTATGCCTTTGTTTCTTTCCTACTCAATCTTATGCGACTCGAAGCGCTTATTATAGATCGGGAATTGAGGAATTGTAATGGTACTACAGATGTGGTGCGGGATGTTTCTCCCAACGTATTTGATTGGGCTATTGTCGTCGCCTTGCGGAAGGATATTCTATCATTTCAGCTCAGTAGCTGTACTTCTGAGAGCTTTGAGGCTATGCACAGGTTGCTATGATGCTCATGAACGATTATCGCACAATATTGATGTGATGGTAGGATGTTTGCCTACGTGTTGGGGCAGTGGATGACTTGAAAGGAGGTTTACTCAGAGCATGGTTTCGAGATTCAGTATCTTATTTCTGGCGGAGGAAAAGCAATTGGCCTATACATGTCTAGATTAGGATTGATGGAGTAACGAGACTGGGTATTTTCGAGCGTGGTGAAATGTTCACCTGTGATGAGATATCGTCGTCCTTGATTGAATATGTTAAATTCGCCGGTGTTATAGTAATCTTCAATTTGCCTTTGAGGCAGGGCATTGTTAAATAATGCTTGGGATGCGCATGTCAGAGACAACGTAGTGTAGCGATTTCGGAATCGAATTGGCACTTCCAGTATTGATGGCTCGAGAAAGATGAACTTCTAAGAGGTTTAAAGTTAGTGGCGATATGTTGGTTCAAGTGCTAGATAGATTTCTATTTAATGCAACAACTGGGCAGCGAAGGATGAGGAAGTACATGTGGGAGGTGTCATACGGTGGTTAAATTTCTAGAAGTCCAGGTGTAAGAAGCAAAAATCGAGTAGCTACTTAAGGAAAGGGGTTTGACCGAAGTGGGAGAGTGGCAGAGTAACATATGAGTTCTGTAGTAAGATAGCCACACGCCTTGGGAGAAGTTTAGAGTGATTCGGGATTCACGGTGGTCAGTGACTGTGTCTACATGCTTAATTAGGAATATTGGCTGCTATGCGGAGGAAGATTGAATACGACGAAAAGGAGTTGCTTGGTATGAAGAAGGATACAACATAACTTTGAATTGGACGATATTGTAGCACATTTAGTTGATGTCACGAGGAGTGAATGGGCTTGTGCAACTAGTGAATGAGCATGGGCTTAGGATGGGTTACTGATTTCGCAGTAATTGTGCAGTGCAGCATATTTGGGAGGTGTCGGCATGTAAGTTCCACATGTGAGTTATCTCCTATGAGCAGGTTAGCGGCCGCGTGGTGTTGACAAAGCTTTTAAGAAGAATTGTACTAGCTATACGGTAGGAGGTCGGATGGAGGAATTTGGCTAGTTGGTTGTGCAAGATCAGTTCGACGATGAAGAAAGAATCTTGGTGGGTTTTAAAGTTACGTAATATTATCTCCAATCTAAGTGGGAGAGTCCCACCACCTACGATTGGGTTGCATGGTTATCTACTTATGCGGTTTCGGGTTGTCGGCGTATTGGTGAGTTATTACAGCTACGGGAAAAGAACATAAGTGGTAATTTGAGCAAATGATTCGATAAAGGTGTGCTATAGTTGGCCTTATTGACTCATGTTCAGGCTTTGGGAAGATTCAGGATTTATGCTTCATACAAAGGTGATTTACGGGGGAAGTGATTCAGTTGGGTGCTTCATTGAGATGGGTGTTCATGTGTCAGCGGAGCCTTGGGGTTGATTATATTTGGGACCAAGCCAGAGTGAGTGACTCTCAATGATGGTCCTAGTGAATTCAAAGGTTAAATTGCGGTGCCTAGGAATTTCAAGCCCGCGAATCGAGCTTTTGCAGCGGATTATGAAAAAAGGCTCGGAATGTTCTATGATATCTTCGGCTTGTAGTGTACCATTTGGAGGAATGAGAGAAAAGGACTTCAGATTCGTAAAGTAATTATCGGAATGGGTGTATCAATTGAGGATGCGAGCATGCGCACAAGAAGGGTATGAGATGGTTTGTGGGATTTGAGACAACATGGTCTCGTGATACAAGAACACTCGGGATGAGAGCGGATTGAGTTCGTTATGTGTTGAATCGGGGGCGCGCAGACTCAGGAGGGGCTCCTACAACCCAAGCGCTATGACAAGCCACCTTGTGGCATAAATCAATGAGGCCCTCGGCCTCTCAAAATCATAAATCAATAACAACATGTTGTGGCTCGCAGCCCGGTCCCATAATATCCTCACAAGAACAGGCCCCCGGCCTCACTCAGTCACAACCTCTCAAGCCACTCGGGCTATCAGTAAAAATAGGGTGCTCAACCCAAAATATCATTTTATGCATCAAAACGGGGTAATAAAGACTGAATTATGCAAACAGTAAACACAGCATGACTGGGTATGGAACTTAAATTGAAACAGTGAGAGGATAATAAGAAAAGGCCCCTAAGGGTCCAAACAGCTTTGGCACAAGGCCCAAAATGGCATTCATCCCAATTATAGAAATTCTTACTAAAACACATAAGTATCATATAATTTTCAGTCAAATACGTAACTTTATATTTGCTACATGACGGACCAAGTCACAATCCCTAACAGTGCACGCCCACACACCCGTCACCTAGCATGTGCGGCACTTCAAAATAACAAAACGATGTGCAATCCGGGGTTTCATACCCTCAGGACTAGATTTATAATCATTACTTACCTCAAACCGGTCATATCCCTACTCCGCGATGCCCTTGCCTCTGGAATCGGTCTCTGAACGTCCCGAGTCTGACCAAAACTAATACAATGCAATCAATATAGGCCAATGAACCAATTCCATATGAAAAATTATCAATTTAGAATAAAATCCCTAAATTTACCCCCGGCCCCCTGGGCCCACGTCTCGAAATCCAACAAAAATCATAAAACTAGAAACTCCTTTCACTCACGAGTCTATACATACACAAATCATCAAAATCCGACATCAAATAGTCCCTCAAATATTCAAATCAAACTCTCCAATTTCCAAGCCCTAATCCCTCAATTTCATCCCTAATTTCTACTAGTTACATGCTTAAACCATTGAAAATTATCATAATCGCGAGTATTGAGCTCAAGTAACTTACCACAATGAGTATCCCCTTGATTCCCTCTTCAAAACCCTCCAAAAAGCTCCAAGTCCGAACAAGAATGGTAGAAAATAACTCAAATTCGCGAAGGGTTCAATTTATACCTTCTGCCCGGGCATTTCCGCACCTGTGGCCCTATTCTCCCACCTGCGCAACCGCTTCTGCGGTCCAAACACCCGCACCTGCGGTTTTCACTTAACTGCCCAGAACCGCTTCTGCGGTCAATTCCCCGCACCTGCGGTCCAGCCTCAGATTCCAAATCCCGCATCCGCGGTCCCCTTTCGCTTCTGCGGACCTCGCACCTGCGGTTCCCACTCCGTAGGTGCGGTTAATACAGAATCAGTAGCTACAACTGCATTACCAAATCTCCAAACTCTCCGATCCGAAATCATCCCGAGGCCCTCGGGACCTCAACCAAAAATACCAACAAGTCACATATCAACATACAAACTTAGTCGACCTTCGGAACACTCAAAACAACATCAAAACGCCAAATCACCTAGAAAAGCTAATCCGAATCATCAAAAATCACATCCGAGATCATTCACACATAAGTCAACATCCAGTTGACTTTTCCAACTTAAGCCTTCTCAAAAGAGACTAAGTGTCTCAATTCACTCCAAAACCACTCCGAACCCGAACCAACCAACACGATACGATGAAATACAACTGAGGAACACATAAAGAAGCAGAAACAGGGGAAATGGGACTATAACTCATGAAACTACCGGCCAGGTCGTTACATCCTACCCCTTTTAAACAAACGTTCGTCCTCGAACGAGTCTAGAAACATACTTGAAGCCTCAAACAGGTGTGAATATCTGCTTCGCATCTCCCGCTCGGTCTCCCAAGTAGCCTCCTCCACGGGCCGACCTCTCCACTGCACTTTCAGTGAAGCTATATCCTCTGATCTCAACTTTCGGACTTGCCGCTCCAAAATAGTCATTGGCTCCACATCATAAGTCAAATCACCGTTTAACTGAATTGTGCTGAAATCCAATACATGAGAAGGATCGCCGACATACTTCCGGAGCATAGAAACATGAAATACCGGATGCACACCCGACAAGCTAGGCGTCAAATCAAGCTAATAAGCCACTTCCCCAATCCTCCGAAGCACCTCAAAAGGCCCAATGAACTGAGGGCTCAACTTTCCCTTTTCCCCAAATCTCATAACACCCTTCATGGGTGAAACTTTCCGTGGAACCTTCTCCCCAACCATATAAGACGCATCCCGAACCTTTCTGTCATCATAACTCTTTTGTCTTGATTGAGTTGTACGAAGCCGCTTCTGAATCACTTTCACCTTGTCTAAAGCATCCTGTACCAAGTTTGTACCCAAAAGCCTAGCCTCGCCCGGCTTGAACCAACGTACTGGAGATCTACATCGTCTCCCAAATAAAGCCTCATATGGAGGCATCTGAATACTCGACTGATAACTGTTGTTATATGCAAACTCTGCGAGTAATAGAAACTGGTCCCACGAACCCCCAAAATCAATGACACAAGCGTGCAACATGTCCTCCAATATCTAAATAGTGCGCTCGGACTGTCCGTCCGTCTGAGGGTGAAAAGTTGTGCTCAACTCAACCTGAGTACCCAGCTCTCGCTGCACGGCCCTCCAAAACTGCGATGTAAACTGATTACCTCTATTTGAACTGATGGAGACCGAGACACCATGCAGGCGAACAATCTCTTGGATACAAATCTCAGGTAACCGCTCTAAAGATTAGGTAGTACACACAGTAATGAAGTGGCAGACTTGGTCAGCCGATCCACAATCACCCAAATCGCATCGAACTTCCTCAAAGTCCATGGGAGTCCAACTACAAAATCTATGGTGATCCGCTCCCACTTCCACTCTGGAATATCTATCCGCTGAAGCAAGCCACCCGGTCTCTGATGCTCATATTTCACTTGTTGACAATTGAGACACCGAGCTACAGACCCCACACTATCTTTCTTCATTCTCCTCCACCAATAGTGATGCGTCAAGTCCTGGTACATCTTTGCGGCACCCGGATGGATGGAATACCGCGAGCTATGGGCCTCCTCTAGAATCAACTCCTGAAGTCCATCTACATTGGGCATACATATCCGGCCCTGCATCCTCAATACCCTGTCATCACCAATAGTCACATCTCTGGCATCGCCGTGCTGAACTCTATCCTTGAGGACAAGCAAATGAGGATCATCATACTGGCGCTCTCTAATACGATCAATCAAGGAAGACCGAGAAACCACACAAGCTAAAATCCGTCTAGGCTCCGAAATATCCAACCTCACAAACCGATTGTCCAAGGCCTGAACATCAACTGCAAGAGGTTGATCACAGCCAACTCCGCACCACTAAAAAGTAGCGAGAGAAGGTCGCAATTGCTTTTACCCGATTTGTAGGTCGGGTTCGAATCCACAGAGAGCTAGGATTGGAATCGAGTATCTATTTAGCTTAGGATTGCGTGTGTGTTCTTAATTGCACTTCTCAGAATTTTTGGGGTTTTCTCTATATTCTACTATGATAAAACTACAAATTATAATTACAACTAAATTAAACTAAGAGAAAATTGCTACAAGTTGTATCTAAGGGTTTAAAAGGCACTAGGGTAGTGGCCTTCACCTAGGTGGCTAATTGACGGGTAATTGCATCTAAGGCACGATTGACATGATTGGGGAAATATGTTATAATCGTTGCTCGATACTACCCACTCTACACCTCTCGGTAGAAAGAGTGGTTTTGCCCAATTGGCACTCTCGAGACCAATTAGGTATGCACATTTGCCCAAGAAACTAGGGTTCAAGTCGGGTAATTACTCTCTCGAGGTTTAACCCTTTAATTGAGACTACCAAATCTCTCGAGTCCATCCCAATTCCTTGTTGAGTCAGTTTTTGAAGACTTAGGCTCTCTTTCTCAAGAAGAGCCTAGGTCAACTTAGCACAAACTAGTGTTTGCAACCACTAATTCATAAATTAAACCATAAAATTGACCCAAATAACAAACACCCATAATCACTCTAACCTTAACTCACAACACCCATCAATTACGTACACTAGGGTTGAGCCACAACCCTAGCTAATGGGTTTAGCTACTCATGCTTGAAGATAAAATTAGAGAAATAGATGGAGAGAAAGACATATTAATTAATTACTAAAGTAAATACAAAGTTTCAATGATTAAAACTACGTAAAGATGCCAAAAATGGCTAAGAAGTATTGTCTCACAAGCTCAGCTACCGTATTGTAATATCTCATACACTAAAAATGGAAAAATTATCTATTTATACTAAGCTGGAAAAATTGGACAAAATTGCCCCTACGGGGTCAGTGCGGACCGCACAAAATGGTGTGCGGCCCGCACAAAATGGTGTGCGGCCGCACTAGGCTCTTAACTCTGAAAAATCAACTCTCTGAACCCAAGCTCCGCGGACCACACAGAATGGACTGCGGCCGCGGAGGAATCTAGCGCGGTCCGCACAAACACGACCCCGAACCGCACAAGTTTGAACCTTGGCACTTGACATCTCTCTGAAGTTTGCTTCCGCGGACCGCATAAAATGGTAGTGCGGCCGCGGTGTCTTCAGTGCAGACCGCACAATATCTACTGCACTGCTTTGATGCCTTAAAATCCAGGTCTCTGAATCTCCCTAGTGCGGACCGCACAAAGTGTATTGCGGCCGCTCTAGGCCTGTTTGTCCTGAGTTGTCTTGTCTTTGGTACTTGTGCAGGTTTCACTCCTTTTGAGCCGATCTTTGACATCTCGTCACTTTGTTGATCAAACTTGCAATCAAGCACAACTTATGAGCCTTTTGGGACTATTTTGTAAGAATTTATAATCGAAGCGTAAGCAAGAAGGAGCATGAAACACGTCAAAATCCCTAGTTATCAACTCCCCCAAACTTAAGCTTTTTCTTGTCTTCAAGCAAACAAAAAAAGACTGTGACGACCCAAAGGGTCATCACCTGTTTCCTCATCCGTTCCGTGCTTCCGAGGCCTTGAAAACCTCATTTTTACTTGCCTCGATTTGCGTGCACAGTCCGGGTGCATAGCCGGAAAGCTTTTATGTTGAAATATGTGAATTCTGTGGAAAAAAATTTGAAGAATTTTGACATTAATATGATTACAATAGACTTTGGTCAACATTTTTGGAAAACGGACCCGGACCCGAGATTGGATGGTCCCGGAAGGTCCGTAGAAAAATATGGGACTCGGGCATGTGCCCGGAGTCGAATTCCGAGGTCTAGAGCCCGAGAAATGAATTTTTCTGTGAAATTATTTTTCTGAAATTTTGTAAGGAAAATGGAAATGAAAATTTATTAAAAGATTGTAGTATCGGGCTCGTATTTTGGTTCCGACGCCCGGCACAAGTCTTATATATTGTTTAAGTGCTTTCTGTGAAGTTTGGTCGAAATCGGACGTCGTTTGACGTGTTTCGGACCTAATTATCTAAAGTTGGAAGTTTATGAAGTTTGAAATAGAAATGATGAGTTTGAGGCTTGATTCAATGATTTTGATGTTATTTTGGCAATTTGATCGCTCGAGTAAGTTCGTAGGATGTTATTGAGTTAGTGTGTGTGATTGGTTAGGAGCCCCGAGGGCTCGGAAGTGAATTGGAGGTGGTTCGGGGTGTTTTTGCACTTAGAATGGTAGCAGATTTTTCTGCAATTTTTGTTCAGTGATTTCCTCTTACGCGATCTCAATCTTCAGCCCGTGATCGCGTTTCTTTGGCTCTTTGCTCTTTCGCGATCGCGTACTTGATCACGCGATCGCACTGCCTCAGCACTTCCTTCAATGCGTTCACACCAGTAGGGTCGCGATCGCATAGACCAAGTTTTGGACCCCCAGTAGTTCTTCTACGCGATCGCGTAACCCTCCACTCGATCGCGATGACCAGTCAGTGGTACCCTTCGCGATCGCATCCCTATTTCCGCGATCGCGTAGGGCAATTTTGCCCAGCAATTTTTTTTTAAAAGAACAGAAACAGTAGCTACGGGTTCTATCACAAAAATACACGAGCTCTTCTTCTCCACAGCCCCTAGGCGACTTGTAGAGCGATTATTCACCAAATATCCTTGGGTAAGTATTATCTAACTTGTTTTCTTCAATTTCCTTTATCATTTAGCAAAATCCTAGCCCTAAATCATGAAATCAAAGTAGAAATTATGGGTTTTGGGTAGAGTTAGGGTTTTGAGAATTTTGGGTGATTCAACCTCAATTTGGGGTCGAATCTTAAAACAAATTATATATTTGCACTCGTGGGGTTATGGGTGATTGAGTTTTGGTCCGAGCCTCGAGTTTGGACCATGTGGGCCCGGTGTCTAATTTTGAGATTTTTGGAATAATGCTAGGAAATTCATATCTAGGCTATGGGATGTTACCATTGAGTCTTTATTGATATTATTAAATTGATTATGCCTAGATATCACTGAATTGGAGGTTGAATCACGAGGTAAAGCAATAGTTGAGGATTAAGCGGATCTCAAGGCTTTGAGGTAAGTGTTTGGTTTAACCCTAGCTTGAGGAAATAGGAGTTGAGTCTTGTTACTAACTGTTATGTGATCGAGTACGATGTAATAGGCATGGTGACGAGTATCCATACATTGGTGTCTAGCATGACCGTGAGTCTTTATAATGTGATTATCGTGACTTGATTGTGAACTCCGTGTTTATCGGAGGATTTCTATTTGTTGTGAATAACATGTGAACGGTAATATGATCACTTGATTCCTGGGAGCATTGGCTCGAATTGTGATATGAATATTGAAAGTATACGAAATGACTTGATTCTTTGGAGCGTTGGCTCAAAATAGTAAAGTGAATTAAAAGATAAGGAAAGTAAGAAAGAGAAAGCGTTGTTGATTATTCACTTGCCGGGATGTTTGGTTGCATTTGTTGAATTCTTTCCCTTGCCGGGATGTTTGGCAAATATTTGCTTATTTTGTGCCCCTTGATTGTGACTGTTGTTTGGGGAGTCGGACTGTACCATGATATTGAGGATCGGGTTGCACGCCGCAACAATGATATTGAGGATCGGGTTGCACGCCGCAACAATAATATGTGAGGATCGGGTTGCGCGCCGCAACAATGATACATGATAAATGAAATGGGTCGGGTTGCATGCCGCAACAATGATATTGTGGAGCGGGTTGCACGTCGCAACAATGGTAATTAAGGACCGGGTTGCACGCCGCAACAGTTATTGATACAAATGTGCTTATTGTTGGTATTAGATTCTTGCTCGCTGTAAATTCTAAGTTGCTTTAGTTTGTTACTCTGGATTATTGTTATTGTTGTAACTCCCCATAGCATGTTTCCCCTCCCATGTTGGTTACTGCTTTATATATTCGATTGCCGCTGTATACTTATAACTGCACAGATTTATGTGGTGTCCAGTCTAGCCTCGTCACTTCTTCGCCGGGGTTAGGCTAGACACTTACCAGCACATGGGGTCGGTTGTGCTGATGCTATACTTCTGTGCATTTTTGCACAGGTCCAGGATTTTGAGGAGCAGCAGCAGTAGTATGGGAGCAGGCTTTCATATCACGAGACTGAGGTAGCCTTGCAGGCGTCCGCAGGCCCGACGTCTCTTCTTTATGTTTTCCTTTTGACTATTGCCTCATTTTTTTCGAGACAGACAGCTATTATATTTCTTTCAGACCTTTGTATTTAGTTTATTCTTAGTGGTTCGTGAGTAATGTGACACCAAATCTTGGGTAGAGACTATTGTTGACTATTCCGCGTTTTGATTCAGACTTATAAATTAGACTTCCGCTATTGTTATTATTAAATTCCACATTTCTTTTAGATGCTAAAGATTGTTAACAGATTTATTTATTAATGAAAGGTAAATAAGTTGGCTTGCCTAGCTACCACGAGTAGGCGCCATCACGATCCCGATGGTGGGAAATCCGGGTCGTGACAAAGACCCACCCCTTAAGGGAAAATCCAAGAAATTTTCAGCTTTCCTAAAACAACCTCAACTAGCATCAATTGGGACTAACAATTGCCCTCGACACACATGAGTCATTAACAATATTTAACCATGAAAAACCATGGATCAAGTGCGACACAAGAGCATCAAGAATTGACTCAATACATCAAAGAACTCTTTTCAATTACTTTGGTCATTGTGGAACCCAAACTCACACATCCTCAACTCTCCCTAAGCAAACCTCACCTTTAGAATAGTGGCACACAAAACTAGATTAATGGAAATTCACTCATCTCTCTCAAGGAAAGGTCACAAGTCCGGCTCTAGGTACCATATGCTTGCCCCTTATGTAAGTATCCACTAATGTAAGCTTCATTCAACTTAAGATCATATAGGGCTTTTGTGGAGTCACTGTGAAGGCTTTTGGTTAAGGGTGGGACAAGTTTTTAAGTGGGTTCCATCTTCCCTTAAGCACTTCTTTTGATTCATTTGGCACAATTCACTTGACTCTTTGAGTCATTTCACTTCTTTCTAAGGGGTTAGAGAGACACACTGTCACTGTTTCTTGTGCATTTCAAACTTTTTCTCCTTTTTCAACTTTCCGCACCTTTCATACTTTGCTTTTCTTTGGATCCCTTTTCATTACTTTTCACATTGAACTTTCTCTTTGCCTTTTTGCTTTTCTTTCTTTTTCATTGCCTTTCCTTTTCTTCACTTTTGTGCCTTTTTACCACTTTGTTGCAATCCTCGTCTCTCCCCCCAAACTTATTCTTTTGTCATGTGCTAAAGGAAAGATTTGGGTGCCAAGAGAGGGTATCTTTTAGAACGGGTATAGGCTTGTATCATGGTTCTTGAAAGAAAAAGGTTTAAGGCTCAAAAGGGTTGACTAGGGATATTATCAATGGTAGGCTATGGAATTGTTCAATCTATCATTTGGATCAAGGAGAGCCTACAATCACGTCTCAAGTCAAAATTCACTTAGGGTTTCGCCTCAACAAACATTCAGGGCAAGTTCTAGACCAATGGCTCGGGACTTGGACTCGCAATTCAATTACTCACCCCACAAGCTAAGGGATTGCTAAAGACATAGAGTCGGGGTCCCACAACGACCTTAGATACGATTTGAGCACACAATGGTCCCTAAAAACCACTTGACGATTATCGGTCAACACAAGAGTCTCAAGGTCACGACTTTCACCATCCTAAACACAACAATTTGTTTTTGACCATAAGATCAAAGGCAAATGTGCTAGGCCCAAGTGAAGCTTTGCTTGACGTACCCTTAACTACAAACTACTAAAAACAAAAAGAAAAACGGACTCAAACCCTTAAGAAGGTTGTCACGCCATCTATCATTGGGAAGATCCACCCGGTTCACACAACATTCCACCTTTGGAAAGAACCGTGGCATTAAGAAAACCAAAGGTTTATTGAAAAACTCCGAAAACAAAAAGCTATGAATCACAAATAAGAAGCTAAAAACGAATTTTTTTTGCGGAAATAGAATAAATATATACAAGAGGGGATTTGAATATACAATAGACGAGATGAATATATACAATGAAATGTAACTTTATATACAGACCAAAAGTGAAAAAGAAGTGCGATAATATCAAATTATATACAGACCAAAGATGAAAAATCAATAAAGCATAAAAATGTATCAGTATATACAGTCATCCAAAATGTAGGGCTCACCCCCTCAAATGAAAGCTGGCATTGTCCCCAATGCCAACTAGTCTAAATAAGCACCAAAAAGATAGAAAAAGAATATAGAGGGCTCCCTAAGCCGTGTCTGTCTGCATAGGATCATGGGTGGTCCCTGGGTCCTCTGTGTGCTCAGGAACCTCAGATTGGTTCCCGGTGGTCTGCTCCTCCGCTACTGGAACCTGGGCCTGGACCTCGACAGACTGTGGAACGGGTACATCCTGTGGCTGACTGGAGGAGGTCTCCGGTGGGTCCGCCAACTGGATGATAGCATCATCTACTCTTGGGATCATCCTCCTCCTCTTCGGAGGCCTCTGGGTCTGCTCTGGCTGTGGATGAGCTGCTGGGATTGGATCATCAAGCAACAGGTCCAAAGGCAGCTGGTCTGCCTTCAGTCTATCAACATCTGCCCGCAGCTCCTTCACGGACTCCTTGGTGGCCCGTGTCTTCCGCATCTTCCTATGCTCCTTAGCAAGCTCCTTGAGAGCCTTGCTATATGAATCCACTGCCTTTGTGAGCGCAACCTGAGTGCTGAGGATCTTCTTCTGGTCCTCAAGTATCTCTTTGAGCACATCCTCGATTGACTGAGGTACCTGTGGGGCTGGTGGAGCTGACTGAGCCGCTACAGTAGTAGTCAATATGGACAACTTGGATCAGGCAGTCTGCATCCAGTTGTTTATACTTAGCAGGGCCTGGCTCAGCCGGTGGGCAGTGATGGGATGGGCCCGGCTAGATGGGATCTCCGGGCCTGCTGATGTGGAAGGGCCAGGAGGAATGGCTGCAGAAGTGGAGGTAGGCTCAGTGGGGACCTCTACCACAACTGGCTCTTCAGACTGGCCAGTTGGGGCAGAAGTAGGGGCTTTGTAGTTCTTGTCCTTGGGGTTGTCATTCCCCTTTAAGCTATACCATGAGAACGAGGCTGTTGCCTTGACCTTAACGTCGTAGGGCTTCTTGTCCACCTCCAAGTCCCGAAAGTACATAGTGAGGGTACTTAGGAAAGGGTAGTTCCGGTCATGCTCTGCTCCCACTAGCTAGATAATGCGGGACATCACATTCCCCACATTTATGGGGTATCCCGCCATAATTGAAGCAACCAATACAGCCTGGTGGAGAGGAAGGGTCTGTTCATGTGTAGTAGGATCCAACCGGCTGCAAACAAATGTCTCCCAACCCCTCGCTTCAAAGTTCAAGGTCCTCCGCAATATTTTTACCCCAGCAGTCAACCACTCAGGAAGGGTACCTGGGATTGCCAGGTACTGAGCTATGGACGGACCTCCTCGCCCATCTCCACTTCGCCATGTACAAAGTTTCATCCTCCCCGTTAAAGCCCAAGTACTCGTTGAGGTATTTCCCATCAAACAACACTGTCTTATTACGAACCTTGGTCACTTTGGAGCCCTTTTTGATGTGGGCTACATTGCAGTAAAATTCCTTGACCATGTGTTCGTTAGCATCTAAACAATCATCTAAGAAGTACTCCCAACCCACTCTAGTTCTGAATTGTCTCTGCACGTCAGGGTTGTGGGATAATAAATCTCTGTCAATGAAACTCCGCTCCGGTATCAACTTTCTCACCGGCCACCACTCCCTAAATTTGTGGTACGCTACCTCACTCACGAACCTATCTCGCCAAACCTCTGAGTTTCTAGTTCTATCTACACCCCCAACCTTTGGTTCTCCTCATTCTTCCACTTCCTTATCTCCCCCAACTTCTTCCTCCGCACCTACTGCACCCTCTCCAGATAATGAAGCTGTAGGAGAGGTGGAGTATTCCCCACTACCTGCTGTTGAGCCCTCAGACGACTCAGAAATGACATTAGTTGGTGCTTGGGGAGTGGGTGATGGTGGAGGAGTGTCTCGTAATCTGAACCTCTCCGGCCAGTCTTCAACATACTCCGGCACGGAGTCTGAAGAAATGTCCCTTGACGGTTGGTGCTCACTCCTCGAGGAATGGGAGGCAGCTCTATCAGCAGCTTTTATTAGTTTTCTGGTCCTTTTTATGTTTTCCCGAGCTTGGGGAGTGAGTTTTATCATCTTCTTTTTCCCTCCCCGGGAGGATTCTCCTCTACCCGGTTGTTTATCCCTTTGTCTCACCATTATCTGCAATCATGGTTAAAACAACTTGTTAGTATTAGTGTAATCATTTAAGAGTAAAGTGGCAGAAGCAGAACAAGAATTGTAGCAGACATATTGCAGAAGTACCCAGTGCGGACCATACAAAATCAACTGCGGCCGCACTGGGGCCACCGCGGACAGCACAGAAACGACCACGGTCCGCACATGTGGGGGGGTTCCAAAAACAAAGTCTCTTAATCTCAGCAGTGCGGACCGCAGAAAAGCAACTGCGGCCGCACTGGGGCACCGCGGACCTCACAGAAGTGACCGCGGTCCGCACAGGGTGCCCATTTTTGGCACTAAACTAGGGTTCATCAGATTATGCAATTAAGGTCAATTTGGTCCCTAATTTATGTCCCTAAATGTTTATCCAGTCCATTATACTCACTAAGTCCACATGAATCATCATTTAAACTAACTTAACCTAAAAATTAAACTAATTACGGGAAGAAGAAGAAGAACTATAATCTATGAAAACAGAAAATAAAATGAAATATACAATTAAACAAAGAAGAATTGAGTGAAATGTTACCAGATAGAGAGATGAAGTGCAACTAATCAATGTCAAGCAAGAATTACGAACAAGAAAGAAGGGATGAACGGTAAATAATAGCTTTGAGGTTCGATTTTGCAAAAAAGGGTAAAAGGAGGCCCTCAGGGTCTATTTATAGACAAACCCCTGGGGCCCATTTTCACCCACGAGTGCAGACCGCACAAAATGGACCACGGTCCTCACTGGGCTGTAATAATCAAGCTTGGCCAGTTATCCCACTATGGTCCGCACAGAACAGACCGCGGCCCCAGTGGTCCACTGCGGACCGCACAAAATATAGTGCGCCAGCAGTGGCCAACTTTAGAGAGGTGCCATTTTGGCCTTCACCAATGCAGACCGCACAAAGGGTAGTGCGGCCGCGCTGGTAACTTCAGAGATTGAACATTTTCTTCATTATGTTTTGCACTGCATCAACACCATCCCTACAACATCTCACAACCAGTCAGCCCAAAAATCAATCCTATACTATAAAGAAAATCAAAGAAAGCAAGAAGAAAACACATGGGTTGCCTCCTAAGAAGCGCCTGATTTAACGTCGCGGCACGACGCGGGTTACCATCACATCATTTGAAATGAACAACAGCCACTACATGGCTATCATCAAACTTCCCAAGATGAAGCTTGACCTGGTGCCCATTCACTCTAAAAACTTCACCACTTTTCTTCTTCAAATCAAGAGCACCAAAGGGGGGTCACCAACACAACTTCAAACGATCCACTCCATTTTGATTTAAGCTTTCCCTGAAGACGTAACCGGGAATTGAACAAGAGAACCAAATCACCAACTTTGAACTCCTTTCCACGAGCATATTTATCATGAAGGTACTTCATCTTGTCCTTATACAAGGACGAACTCGAGTAGGTGTGGAACCGAAATTCATCAAGTTCATTGAGTTGTTCAACACGAAGATTGGCCGCAACATCCCACTCAAGATTAAGCTTCCTCAAGGCACACATAGCCTTATGCTCCAACTCCACTGGTAGATGACATGCTTTCCCAAACACCAACCGGTACGGTGACATACCAATTGGGGTCTTGTAAGCGGTCTTGTAGGCCCATAGAGCATCATCTAACTTTTTAGACCAATCGGTCCTATTGGCATTGACAGTTTTGGACAAAATGCTCTTGATCTCCCTGTTAGACAATTCAACCTGGCCACTTGCTTGATGATGATAAGGCGTAGAGACTTTGTGGTTGACACCATACTTGGAAAGCAAGGCATCAAAGGCTCTATTACAAAAATGCGATCCTCCATCACTAATGATTGCCCGAGGTGTACCAAACCTTGTGAAAATGCTCTTCTTCAGAAATGCCACCACACTCCTAGCTTCATTGTTGGGCAAGGCCACGGCCTCAACCCATTTTGACACATAATCAACCACTACAAGAATGTAAGTGTTACCACACGGGCTAACAAAAGGGCCCATAAAATCGATACCCCATACATCAAAGATATCAACTTCAAGAATTGTGTTTAGAGGCATCTCATCTTTCTTGGAAATCCCGCCCGCTCGTTGACATTGATCACATCTTTTTACTAGATCACTTGCATCTTTGAACAAGGTTGGCCAATAAAACCCACAACTAAGAACTTTAGAAGCCGTCCTCGCCCCGCCATGATGGCCACCATAGGGAGAGGAATGACAAGCCTCCAAAATACTCAATTGCTCTTCCTCCGGGACACACCTTCGAATCACACCATCCGTGCAGATCTTGAACAAGTATGGCTCATCCCAATAAAAGTCCAAACTATCCCGCTTGAGCTTCTTCCTTTGGTTAGAAGAGAGCTCATACGGGACTATCATTTTGAAACCCATCACAATCATCACCAAATTGCTCAGAATTCCCTTAGTTTTGTTGCCTTCTTTGCCTCCTCTTGTTGGTAAGAATATTAACACCTTCCATAGCATTCACTTGGCGAGGGTTTTGGACTTGTTGCAACTGTGCCCTAGCTAATTGGTTCATAGTAGTTGTCAACTCCGCTATAGCTTGTCCATGGTCATGTAACTCCTTATGCAAATGAATAATCGTAGGGTCACCTTGAGGAACATTGGCTCTACTTTGCCATACGGAGGATGTATCCGCCATCTCATCAAGAATCTCGCAAGCTTCGTCATAAGGCAACTTCATGAAATTACCCTCGGCAAATTGATTGATTTGTAGTATTGATGCCCCGATAGAAGGTTTGTTGAATCATCGCCTCGGTCATATCATTATTGGGGCATTCCTTCACCATCGTTCTAAACCGCTCCCAAATCTCATGCAAAGGATCCATGGGCTCTTGCTTGAAAGCCAATATTTCATCTCGAAGTGCCGCCATGTGCCCGGGTGAGAAGAATTTAGCAATAAACTTATCCGCCAACTCATCCCAAGTTGTGATGGAATGGTTGGGAGCCTCTCCAACCAATCTAATGCTTTATCCCGAAGTGAGAATGGGAAAAGCCTCAACCTAAGAGCATCCTCGGACACATTCGTCTGCTTGCTACCCCAACATGTATCCACGAACCTTTTTAGGTGTTTGTAGGCATTTTGATCCGCAGCGCCCGTGAAATACCCACGTTGCTCGAGCAAGGTCAACATCACATTGGTTATTTGAAAATTCCCTGCCCGGATTCGGGGAGGGACAATAGCACTCGCATACCCTTGATACGGTAATACTCTGGGAGCCACTCTTGGAGGTGGCGGGGGAGGGTCTGGAATGTTCTCATTAGCATTGGCCTGACAGCCTCGTCATGGTCCGGGAGGTACAAGAGGCACCTCATCCTCTCCAATTTCATCAACCTCCTCCCCCGCAAGCACATTTTCAAGAGGGTCATTAGCATTTAAAGCCATTTGGTACCTGTGGTAATCACACACACAAATTAGTAACAAAGAAGGAAAGAAGAACAACACACAAACTAACTAAATAGATAGCCAAAACCATTAGCTCCCCGGCAACGGCGCCAAAAAGTGATCACAGCCAACTCCGCACCACTAAAAAGTAGCGAGAGAGGGTCACAATAGCTTTTACCTGATTTGTTGGTCGGGATCAAATTCATAGAGAGCTAAGATTGGAATCGAGTATCTATTTAGCTTAGGATTGCGTGTGTGTTCTTAATTGCACTTCTCATAATTTTTGGGATTTTCTCTATATTCTACTATGATCAAACTACAAATTGTAATTGCAACTAAATTAAACTAAGAGAAAATTGCTACAAGTTGTATCTAAGGGTTTAAAAGGCACTAGGGTAGTGACCTTCAGCTAGGTGGCTAATTGACGGGTAATTGCATCTAAGGCACGATTGACATGATTGGGGAAATATGTTATAACCGTTGCTCGATACTACCCACTCTACACCTCTCGGTAGAAAGAGTGGTTTTGCCCAATTGACTCTCTCGAGACCAATTAGGTATGCACATTTGCCCAAGCAACTAGGGTTCAAGCCGGGTAATTACTCTCTCGTGGTTTAACCCATTAATTGTGACTATCAAATCTCTTGAGTCCATCCTAGTTCCTTTTTGAGTCAATTTTTGAAGACTTAGGCTCTCTTTCTCAAGAAGAGCCTAGGTCAACTTAGCACAAACTAGTGTTTGCAACCACTAATTCATAAATTAAACCATAAAATTGACCCAAATAACAAACACCCATAATCAATCTAACCTTAACTCACAACACCCATCAATTACCCATACTAGGGTTGAGCCACAACCCTAGCTAATGGGTTTAGCTACTCATGCTTGAAGATAAAATCAGAGAAATAGATGAAGAGAAAGACATATTAATTAATTACTAAAGTAAATACAAAGTTTCAATGATTAAAACTAGGTAAAGATGCCAAAAATGGCTAAGAAGTATCGTCTCACGAGCTCAGCTACCATATTGTAATATCTCATACCCTAAAAATGGAAAAATGTTCTATTTATACTAAGCTGGAAAAACTGGACAAAATTGCCCCTGCGGGGTCAGTGCGGACCGCACAAAATAGTGTGTGGCCGCACTAGGCTCTTGGCTCTGAAAAATCAACTCTCTGAACCCAAGCTCCGCGGACCGCACAGAATGGACTACGGCCGCGAAGGAATCTAATGCAGTCCGCACAAACACGACCGCGGACCGCACAGGTTTGAACTTTGGCACCTGACATCTCTCTGAAGTTTGCTTCCGCGGACTACATAAAATGGTAGTGCGGCCGCGGTGTCTTCAGTGCGGACCGCACAACATCTACTGCGGCCGCTCTGCTTTGATGCCTTAAAATCCAGGTCTCTAAATCTCCCTAGTGCGGACCGCACAAAGTGTAGTGCGGCCGCACTAGGCCTGTTTGTCGTGAGTTGTCTTGTCTTTGGTACTTGTGCAGGTTTCACTCCTTTTGAGCCGATCTTTGACATCTCGTCACTTTGTTGATCAAACCTGCAATCATGCACAACTTATGAGCCTTTTGGGACTATTTTGTAAGAATTTATAATCATAGCGTAAGCAAGAAGGAGCATGAAACACGTCAAAATCCCTAGTTATCAGAGGTCTCTCCCCAACAGGAATAAATGCAAGACTGCGCATACTCACCGCCTTCCTACTCAAGGCATCAGCCACCACATTGGCCTTTCCCAGATGGTACAAAATAGTGATATCATAGTCCTTTAGCAGCTCCAACCATCTCTGTTGCCTCAAATTAAGATCCTTCTGTTTAAACAAGTGATGGAGGCTACGTTGATCAGTAAACACCTCACAAGACACACCATAGAGATAATGCCTCCAAATCTTCAACGCTTGAACAATGGTAACCAACTCCAAATTAAAAACAGGGTAGTTCTTCTCATGGGGCTTCAACTGACGAGAAGTATAAGCAATCGCTCTATCCTCCTGCATCAACACACACCCAATACCAACTCTAGAAGTATCATAATATACTGTATAGGAACCCGAAGCTGATGGCAAAACTAACACTGGAGCTCTTGTCAAGGCAATCTTGAGCTTTTGAAAGCTCGCCTCACACTCACCCAACCACCTAAAAGGAGCGCCCTTTTGAATCAATTTGGTCAAAGGTGATGCAATAGATGAGAATCCTTGAACGAACCAATGGTAATAACCCGCCAAACCAAGAAAGCTACGAATCTCTATGCTGAGGACGGTCTGGGCCAACTCTGAACCGCCTCTATATTCTTCGGATCGACCTGAATACCCTCACTGGACACCACGTGCCCCAAGAACGCCACTGAACTGAGCCAAAATTCACACTTGGAGAACTTTGCATAAAGCTTCTCCTCCTTCAACCGCTGCAATACATCTCTCAAATGCTCAGTGTGCTCCTCCTGGCTACGCGAGTACACCAGAATATCATCAATGAATACAATAACAAACGAGTCAAGATAAGGCCGAAACACGCTGTTCATCAAATACATGAACGCTGCTGGGGCATTGGTCAGCCCAAAAGACATCAAGAGGAACTCATAATGACCATATCGGGTCCTGAAAGCTGTCTTAAAAATGTCCGAGTCCTTGATCTTCAACTGGTGATACCCTGACCTAAGATCAATCTTGGAGAACACCCTCGCTCCCTGAAGCTGGTCAAATAAATCATCAATATGAGGCAAAGGATACTTGTTCTTAATAGTGACTTTGTTCAATTTCCTGTAATCAATGCACATCTTTATCGTACCATCCTTCTTCTTCCCAAATAGAATAGGCGCACCCCAAGGTGACACACTAGGCCGAATAAACCCCTTATCAAGGAGTTCCTGAAGTTGCTCCTTTAATTCCTTTAACTACGCTGGTGCCATACGATATGTGGAATAGAGATGGGCTGAGTTCTCGGCACAAAATCAATACCCAAATCAGTATCCTTGTCCGTTGGCATGCCCGATAGGTCTACAGGAAACACATCCGAAAAGCCCCTCACTATCGTAACTGAATCAATGGAAGGAGTCTCTGCACTGAGATCCCTAACAAAGGCCAAATAAGAAAGACAGCCCTTCCCAACCATCCGCTGGGTCTTCAAAAATGAAATCACCCTACTGGGAACATAATTCGTCGAACCTTGCCACTCAATCCGTGGCACCCCCGGCATAGCCAACGTCACCGTCTTAGCCTGACAGTCCAGAATAGCACAACATGGAGACAACCAATCCATGCCCAATATCACATCAAAATCCACCATGCTAAGCAACAAAAGGTCCACTCGGGTCCCCAAACCCCCAATAATCACCACACATGACCGATACACGCGGTCCACAATAATAGTATCACCCACCGGAGCAGATACACGAATAGATGAAACAAGAGACTCGCAGAGCGTATCCAAATAATGAGCAAAATATGATGACACATATGAAAAAGTGGAACCGGGATCAAATAACACAGAGGCATCCCTGTGGCAAACTGAGACAATACCTGTGATCACCGCATCTGAAGCAATAGCACCTGGTCTAACTGGGAGTGCATAGAAACGAGCCTAACCACCACCTGATCGACCTCCCCCTCTAGGGCGACCCCTAGCTGACTGTCCTCCACCCCTAGCTGGTTGGGCAGGTGGTTAAGTAACTGGTGCTGAAGTTGATGGTTGTGAGGCGGACCCCCATGACGATGAGGACACTGCCTCCATATATGCCCAAACTCCCCACACTTATAACAACCCCCTGGTGCTGGTGACAGGGACTGATGGGAACCCCTAGCACCAGGATGACTGGTAGAAGAACCTGGCATGGATGGGCCCTGAACTGATGGAGCACGGGACGAACTCGGGGCTGGGAGGGCACTAAGTGATGAATGGCCCTGATGAAAACTGTGAGAACCATGGCCCGATGATGCCCCACGGTGAACTGGGCAAGCTAATTGAGCATGTATGAATGAACGGCCTCTGTCGTACTGAAACTGACCCCCATGAGGAGCACCCCCCAAAACTACTAGATCCACGAGGCTTCTTGGCCTCCCTCTCCGCTCGCTCCTAATGGCAAATAGACTCCATGTCCCGAGAAATGTCAACAACCTCCTCAAAAGAAGCACCAGATACCCTCTCCCTGGTCATAAGAATCCACAACTGATACGAGAGGCCATCCACGAACCTCCTGATCCTCTCCCTATCTGTGGGAACCAACCAGATAGCATGATGGGCTAACTCAGAGAACCTTATCTCATACTGCGTCACAGTCATATCATCTTGACGCAACTGCTCAAACTGCTTGTGCAGCTCCTCTCTGCGAGACTGCGGCACATACTTCTCTAGAAAGAGAACGGAGAACTGCTCCCAAGTAAGAGGCGCTGCACCAACAGGCCTACGTCTCTCATAAGCCTCCCACCAAGCAAAGGCAGCTCCAAAAAACTGAAAAGTAGTAAATGAGACCCCAATGATCTCCAGAATACCCGCTGTACGAAGAATCCTCTGACACTTGTCCAAGAAACCCTGTGCATCCTCGCCCTTTATTCCACTGAAAGTCGGAGGCTGAAGTCTACCAAACCTCTCCAACCTACGTTGCTCGTCATCAGGCATGATTGGTACCACATAATCCTGAACAGGTGCAACTGGCTGGGCTGGTGGTGCCTCTGGTGTCTGCAATCCCTAAAGAACCTGCTCGGGTGTACGAGTGGCGGGAGTCTGAGTGCCTCCCCCGGCCTGGGAAGTAGCTGCTGCAGTAGAAACCGCGACTGCCTGAGCAAGACTGGTGCACACGGTCAAGATCTGAGCTAAGGTCTCCTGAAGACCTGGGATAACAATAGGCACAGCCGGTGCCTGAGCTGATCCTGCTGGAGCGCCCACAACTGGGACCTGATCATGAACTGGGGCGGCTGGTAGATCTGTAGGTGCTGCCCTAGCTGTTGTGCGAGCTACACCTTGCCCCTACCACGGCCTCGACAGCGACCTCGGCCTCTCATGGCCCCAAATGGTGGTACTAGTGGCCGTCTGTCCTGACCGGTAGCACGGTTCCTCACCATCTGTGAGAGAATAGAATAATAGAAGTTTAGTTACCAAAATCAAAAGATTCACACGACAAGAATTCAAGAATGTGAAGTTTTCCTAAAGGTTCTACAGCCTCTCAAAGATAAGTACAGATGTCTCCGTACCGATCCGCAAGACTCTACTAAACCCGCTCATGACCCGTGAGACCTATGTAACCTAGGCTCTAATACCAACTTGTCACGACCCAAATCTACCATGTCGTGATGGAGCCTGGCGTGGAACTAGGCACGCCGACTCTTTTAAAAAGACAACCCAATATTTCAAAATAAGGAATTCATCAAACTATTTAATTACTAAAATTTCATAAGATAAATCTGAATAACAAAGTGCGGGTTGAAAAGCCAGACATCGGGGTGTCACAAGTCATGAGCATCTACTAAACACTATCCGAAAACGCTAACACTAATACAATCTGAAAAAAAAACTAATAATGTCTAAGGGAATATAGGTGGGAGAAGAGCAAGGCTGCGATCGCCATGAAACTACCCTGCTAACTCTACAAATCCACGACGGATGAAAAATTAATGATCGCTAGCACTTCTAGCAACCCCTGGATCTGCACACAAAGTACAGGGAATAATGTGAGTACTCCAACTCAGTAAGTAATAAAAGTAAATAAAGACGTAGCAATAAGAAACACATAGAGTTCACATCATGAAATTTCAGTAAGTACACATGCTTATAAATCAGTATGTGAGTCAAATCATCTCGTTTAAAAATCCAGTTTCAATAAAACCGTTTAAAACATCTTTCAACAATTTTCCAACAAAGTGATGAAATGGTGAGTAAAATGATGGAAACATAATTAGCCCTTCGGGCAAAACATTACTCGAAAACAGCCCCTCGAGCAAACATGAATCATAAACATCCCCTCGGCAAACCTCACAATCGCTCGTAAACAGCCCCTCGGGCACAACATGAATCAAGAACAAACCCTCGGGCAAAACATCATATCACTCACTCGGGGTACACGCGCTCACTAGGGCGTGCAAACTTCGGAGGGGCTCCTATAGACCAATCTCTATAACAAGCCACCTGGTGGCATAAATCAATCAGGCTCTCGGCCTCTTAAAATCATAAATCAGTAACAACATGCTGCAGCGCGCAGCCCGATCCCATAATATCCTCACAAGAATAGGCCCTCGGCCTCACTCAGTCACAACCTCTCAAGCCACTCGGACGATCAGTAAAAACAGGGTGCTCAGCCCAAAATATCATTTTATGCATCAAAACGGGGTAACAAAGACTGAATTATGAGAACAGGAAACACAGCATGACTAAGTATGGAACTTAAATCAAAACAGTGAGAGGATAATAAGAAAAGGCCCCTAAGGGTTCAAACAGCTTTGGCACAAGGCCCAAAATATGGCATTCAGCCCAATTATAGAAATTCTTACTAAAACACATAAGTATCATATAGTTTTCAATCAAATACGCAACTTTATAGTTGCTACAGGACGGACCAAGTCACAATCCCTAACAGTGCACGCCCACACGCTCGTCACCTAGCATGTGTGTCACTTCAAAATAGAAAAACGATGTGCAATCCGGGGTTTCATACCCTCAGGACTAGATTTATAATCATTACTTGCCTCAAATAGGTCAAATCCCTACTCCGGGATGCCCTTGTCTCTGGAATCGGTCTCCGAACGTCTTGAGTTTGCGGTCAATTCCCCGCACCTGCAGTCTCGTAGGTATGCACCGCCTCCCGCACCTACGATCCAGCCTCAGATTCCAAATCCCGCATCCGCGGTCCCTTTTCACTTCTGCGGACCTCGCACCTGCGGTTCCCACTCCGTAGGTGCGATTAATACAAAATCAGCAGCTTCAGCTCCATTACCAAATCTCCAAACTCTCCGATGACCATCCAAAATCATCTTGAGGCCCTCGGGACCTCAACCAAAAATACCAAAAAGTAACATATCAACATACAAACTTTGCCGAACCTACGGAACACTCAAAACAACATCAAAACACCAAATCACCTTCGGATTCAAGCCTAAGAACTTCTAAACTTCCGAATTCCGCAAACGACGCCAAAACCTATCAAACCTCATCCGAATGACCTGAAATTTTGCACACACGTCACATCTAACACTACGGACCTACTCCAATTCCTGATACTCCATTCCGACCCCAGTATCAAATTTCCACTGCCGACCAAGAATAGCCAAATTTCCAATTTTGCCAATTCAAGCCTAAATCTACCCCGGACCTCCAAATCACATTCCGGACGCACTTCCAAGTCCAAAATCACCTAACAGAGCTAACCGAATCATCAGAAATCACATCCGAGATCATTCACACATAAGTCAACATCCAGTTGACTTTTCCAACTTAAGTCTTCTCAAAAGAGACTAAGTGTCTCAATTCTCTCCAAAACCACTCCAAACCCAAACCAACCAACACGATACGATGAAATATAGTTGAGGAACACATAAAGAAGCAGAAATGGGGTAACAGGGCTATAACTCCTAAAACGATCGGTTGGGTCGTTACAATTATAGCCTGTTATATGTAGGCGGATCCCGGAAGGGTTATGGTGGTTTAGACCATTACTTGAGGATTTGCATGTTCTACGGTTATGAGAATTAAATCGCATGTTGCTATGGCTCTCTTGGAATGAGTTAAGTAAAAGGTTTCTATATGAAGAGGTTTCTACCCTATTAGTGGTTCAGGAATTATGATGAAACTCTTGTACTATCGCATATTGTCATGTTAGGTGTAGTGAGCGGTATGAAATTTGAAAGTTAAGGATTTAGGTTGCAGTCTGGTATTGACAAGGATGTCACGAGCTCGAATGAGCAAGAAAGGGATTTGGATGTTTGGAGTAAGCTGGTATTGTCTTCAGCATCACCTAAGATCGGTAATATGTGTACAAGGCTATGCGTACTGATTGTGGATTCCTGATATGCTTTACAACATTAGTGTGACCCCGGTAGTATAGATGTGCAGACTTATTACCTGGTGTGGAAGGTCGTGGGAGCGTGTCCCACGGGAGGATTTTATAAGTATGGCATGTAGTCACTTGATTGAGTGAATATTGAAACCAAGTATGAAGATTGTGGTGATATTTCTAATTCGAGAATTTATGCCTGGAGGGCGCTCGGTTCATTTGGTTGTGGATTCTAGAGGTTTGCTCTGGATATGATGGTTGTTCTTGTGTGTTACGGGAAAAAGGGCTATTATGAACCCTTGAATGGTTATTAGACTAGTACCGTGCAATCAGAATAGGCTTGAGGTCTGTGGATGGATCTAGATATGAATGTGGGCTCTATATCGGGCCGAAGGTGTTCATTTCAGCATAGCGCTCCTTGTGGAGGAGTATTCGGACGTTGGATGTTATTTCATCACTGGCTATTTCATGTAATACTATATTGTGTCGTGTGAGTTGTGAGACAGCTTGATAAATTTCATATGTGTTGAGGTACTGCGTAGCGATGGTGTTATCTGAACAGGATGGCTCTCGAGATCCAGATCATATATCGCACCTTAGTTGTGCTTGAGTTGTGTAGCGTATGGCGCTATCTGTGTCCCTAGGGATGGTATTATGCACTTAGCATATTTGTGGCTGATATTCGGGTATTTTGGTAGTAATGAGAATTTTAGCTCGGTAAGTATTTCCTTATAGATTTTATGTGTGGATCAGGTGGCACGCCGCCACGAGTATGTTGTTTCGATCGGGTTGCATGCCGCAACAGTGTGATGTTGAGTACAGTCCTCTATGTTATATTTTGTGTGTATTGTTCCCATTTTCTAAGGAAGGTTTATAACACCTTTTCGGTTGTCTAAATAGTTACGTGGGTTGAGTAGTCCCTTCCGGAGTTCGTTTTCTGATGTATCACGTTCGAGTTTATAGCTTATTGGCACATTGTGGCATCATATGAGACTTTTGGTCATGTCTGGGGTGGCTTATTGCTTGAGCAGCTCGTATTGGGTGAGACGACATTATTGGATATAGGATCAGTGCGATCGTATTATATGAAGCATATTAAAGAGAAAATATCGTTATTTGGTACATAATGAGGTAATGGTTCCTGTTAGGAGGAGAGACTCAGCGATTTGTTGACTCGGCAGTTGGTTATGAATTTCTACACATCTCTTCCGTCGTGGCGGTATTGCGAGAGTTGGAACAAGACTTATATATGTCATGAGGTGCATTGGGAGTATCAGATTCGTGGAATTTCGGCTATTGTTATCAGAGGATGTTATTATGGTCATGTGAGTTATGCAGTACATAGTGTGAATTCAGCAAAGGTATGCAATCATGTATCGGTGCATCGTGCGGTGATTCATACGATGTTCGTATGTTGGAAGTACGTCTGGTAGAGAATTTCGGATGTTGGAATTGGGATCTAAGCTTGTTTGCTTGAATAAAAGAGAATATCTTCAGATTTGCTTAAGCTAATGTGCTCAACTGAGTTGTGGTAGCACGAGTAGGTGCTCGAGGTGTTAAACACTAATTTCAGACAACTCCAGAGCAGTTCTTAGCACGTTCGAGGATGAACGTATGTTTAAGTGGGAGAGAATGTAACGACCCGACCAGTCGTTTTGAGCTCTAGTACATCGTTTAGCGGTTTGAGGTCATGAGCAGCTTCATCTCAGGTATTATGACTTGTACGTGTAGTCGAAATTGAGATTCGGGGATTTCGGAGTTAATTTGGAAAGAGAATTCTCATTTCAGAAGCTTAAAGTTGGAAGAATCTGGCTAAGGGTTGATTTTGAGTAAACGATCTCGGAATCGGGATTTGAAGGTTCCAACAGGTTCGTATGATGATTTTGGACCTGGGCGTATGTCCAGATTGGGTTTTGGATGACCCGGTAGCATTTCGGCACCTATTGTGGAAGTTGGCATTTTGGGAAGAATTTCATAAATTTGGGTTGTAGTGTGTTTCAATGCTATCGATGTTCGTTTGGTATTCAGAGTCTGGGAGTAGCTCCGTATGGTGATTCTAGTATTGGGAGCGCGTCCAGAAGTGGATTCGGATGTCTGTAGGTCATTTTGAAGACGTTTGGCTAAAGTTGGAAAATTTGAAGGTTTTGGGAAGTTTGACCGGAAGTGGACTTTTTGGTATCGGGGTCGGATTCCGATTTCGAAAGTTGGAGTAGGTCCATAATGTCAAATATGACTTGTGTGCAATATTTGAGGTCAATCGGACGTGATTTGATAGGTTTCAGCATCGAATGTTGAAGTTTGAAGTTCTAAAGTTCAATAAGCTTGAATTGGGGTGTGATTCATGATTTCGGCATTGTTTGATGTGATTTGAGGCCTTGAGCAGGTCCGCGTTATGTTTTAGAACAGGTTGGTATAATTGGATGGGGTCCCGGGGGCCTCGGGTGAATTTTGAGTGTTAACGGATCGAATTTGGAGTTTGAAGAAGAATTGAGGCTGCTGGCATCTGGTGTAATCGCACCTGCGAGCTTTTGGCCGCAGGTGCGGAGCCGCAGAAGCGGCCTAGAAGTCGCAGAAGCGGAGTTGGGCCGCTCAGGTGAAGGACCGCAGGTGCGGAGCATTGACAGCATCTGCGCAAGCACAGAAGCGGAAATGAACTGCAGAAGCGACAATGGGCGCAGGTGCGAAGGAGCACCGCAGAAGCGGCGAGGAGTCCGCAGGTGCGGAGGTCGCTGAGGTAGAACACATTAAATTGGGGGGGGGTGTTTGGCCATTTTTGCTCATTTTCTCCACTCTTAGGAGATTTTTGGAGCTTCTTGAGAGGGGCTTCCACCTAGCAACTTGGAGGTAAGTTAATCTCACCCATTATAAGTTAAATACTTGGATTATATCTAGATATTAACATAAAAATTATAGAGAATTAGTGGAAATTTAGAATATTCAAGAAAAACCTAGAAATTGGTATTTTCGGATGTTGACCGCAAGTTTGGGCATGGAATTGGATTATTCCTACCCACAAGAATAGGCCTAATTCAGAAAGTTAGCCTAGGGTTTCCTTTTTCTATTAAAAACAAACGATGCCCCACTTCTTCTTTCTTTTTAATTTTTCATGTTAAAACTCAGTACCTTTCAACTTTGGGCAGAAGAAGTACATACCATTTCCTCACAAAATTCGTCTTTACCTTGACCCGATGTCTCTTTGCACCAGACTTTTGGCTCCATCTTTGCTGCAACCTCGGAAAAGCTAATCTTTAATTTTGTCCGATTAAGAATTCCAAAATCGAATTCAAACGGTTCAATAGCTTTGACTCAACTTCAAAATCTCACCCAAACCAAGAACCCTAGAAATCAGCCTATAAATACTCGCTTTTTAGGAGAGACTGGCCACCCCCTTCTACCTCCCTTATTCCTCACTATTTGGCTAACTATTCGAAGTTAATCTTCTTCCTTACTCTCTTAAAATCTAGCTTTAAGTTTCTCTGCTTTTTGACCTCTATTTAGTCCATAGCCCTGCCAAAGCTTTCATTTTATTTGTGTCCGATCTTCGGAAAGAGCTGAGCCAAAGCCGAACATAGTAGATCCTATTGACGACGCCTCGTTCACTGCCCGCAAAAAAGGTCAGTGACCCTAGATTCTCTTCTTCCCATTCTGTTGTATTAAGATATGTAATGAGCCTTTGTTCCTATTAGAAGCATACGTACTGGTCTATTTGATTTATTTTTCTTTATATGCAGAGCTCATGAACAAGAGTGAATATGTGTTCTGTTGGTTTTAGTAGAAATAACGCCTTAGGACGTTAGCTTTTCATGCATCAGAAACTTTGTTCTAGGTGAAAAAAGTTTAGAAAATCATGTTTGAAATATTTTCTTCCCGTTCTAGTTGCTATGTGTGTTAAAGACTTATTTGTGCTTCAATATCCTTCCTACATATTTGATTTAAATCAATAAGAGTAAAAGTAGTAAACTAGAAGTCATTACTCAAGACTAACACTTTATTGGAGAGTATTATTTATAGGACTTAATCCCTTTCTTAGCTGACAGAAAAGTACAGCCTATTACGTTTCAACAAAAAAAAAAAAATTTACTGCGAGTTTGCATTCATATTAGAGTCCTGATTGTTGACTTTTATTTTTGTAATATAGGCACATGCTTATAAGAATTGCTCCTTCCAAGGATATATAAATCTACTTTATATTCATTATGATGCTTTAAACTTTTAGGAAAAATGATTTTGTTGGTTTACAGCCTATGAATAGTCATCTTATTTAGGTGTTGTAGAAAGTGAAAGATGAGTTATGTTTGATAATGTTGGAATTATAACCTTTAGGCCTTGTTCAAAATTGTAGAAATCATGTCCATATAACCTTTAAGTATGTCTGATAACTTAATCTGGATACTGTTTTAAGAACGCTTTTCTTCAATGGTTTCGGGTATTATAGCAGAAATAGATTGAACACATATTCCTGTTAAGAATGTAGTTTAGCAAGGGACATATGAGGCTCTGTTGGTTATCATTATCATCTTTGAATAAGACCATGCTTGTAGGGATAAATTGAGGTGTTCATATGAGGAGAAGAATTTTCGGGCTACACTCAGACCGTCTTTGTGTATCAATTAGTATTAAAGAGTTAAATTTAGGACATTTTCATGTGTATTAAATATCCTGAGTTAGGCATCTATTTTGGTAAAAGTTTGAAGGAATCAGTATGTTTTAAAGGAACTATCGTCTCGGTTTTGGTTTAGAAAGGAAGCCTTTCATATAAAGCAGTTATCATTTTTTATCATACGACTTGTCTACTAAAGTTATTATTTTCCAAACAAAAAAAATGTAGTGCCTGTTTTGTAGAGAAAAAGGGATGTGAAAGTTGGTTTTGTTTATTAAGCTAACGTTTTAGTATAGATGATAACTAACTTATACACTAAAGTGGATCATCATCGGTAATAATGCAAGAGCTTAAATGTGAATGTATTTACTACTAAGGTCCTGTTATGAACCAAAAGGAGTATAACAGTATTATTGCCTTTTATATATTATTATTGTTGAGGATTACTCCTAATTCTTTATTTTCCTCTCTCTCTTTGCATGTATACTTTGGAGCCAATCGAGTCTTAAATCGAGACTCATGCAATAGAGCCTCAAAGTGAGACTCAACACTACCCCAGGACGGTGTCATCACATCTCATACCATCCTCCTTAGAATGCACCCTATAGCAAAAAAACAAGCGAAACTCTTGGGGGCACCTATGGTGTCTTTCTTCTTTCATTTCATTTAATTGATGGTTTACTCTTATGCTTTAGCTTTATCCCGATTTTGAGATTGTATGTTTGAACTCTGAAACCATATTTGATAGAGGATTAATTAAATCTTTAGGTTTAGTCTACATACCTATTGGCTTTATAGTAGTTCAGGCTAAGAAAATTTTCTACTTCTTTTGGAAGTAGCATCTGGTTAAATAGATAATTTATCAAAGGTTTCTTGAAAGGAATTTTATTTCTCTAGAAGCAATTTGAGAATCTGCTAAGCCCGGAATACTTTCTTCAAATTAAATTACTTTTCTTTCGAGCTATTTCGACTTTGCTATAAGTCTCCAGATGTTAAAGATTTGAAAATGAACTTTCTTTGAATAAGTTCAAGTATACCCACAATCCTTTTCTAATTCCTTCTCGTAGTCTATCTTATTTAATTGGTAAAAATCTTTTTTGAAATTAATAATTCTTTGTTAATAAAATATTTGAGGTATAATTCTTATGTTTTTTTTACTTTATAAGAATACAACTAATATTAACCTAAGTTTGGCCGGTAACAGTTACTAATGGATTTTAAAAGGTGCTATAAAAACCTTCCTTTTAAGATATTTAGGATCCTTACCTAGAATTTCTAAGGCTAAGTAGACCATAAAACAGAGTTAATTTTAAGCATTACTTATATAAAAGTGGTGTCCTAATTCACTGTTAAAATAATTAGGTGGCGAGTCTTTTAATTAATGTGACGACCCGGCCGGTCGTCTCATGAGTTACCGCTCCGTTTTCCCCATTTCTGCTTCTTTATGTTTTGTTTATTCGTGTTTTGAGGTATCGGGTTGGTTGGATTGAATCCGGAATGGTTTTGGTGAAGTTTGAGACACTTAGTCTCTTTTAAGGAAGCTTAAGTTGGAAAGTCAACTGGATGTTGACTTATGTGTTAGAGGGCTCGGATGTGAGTTCCGATAGTTCGGTTAGCTTCAGGAGGTGATTCATGGCTTAGGAGTGTGATCGGAATGGGTTTTGGAGGTCCGGAGTAGATTTAGGCTTGAATTGACGAAGTTGATATTTTGGCGATTTTCGGTGGGTAGGCGAGATTTTGATATAAGGGTCGGAATAGAATTCCGAGCATTGCAGTAGCTTTGTTATGTGATTTGAGATGTGTGTGCAAAATTTCAGGTCATTCGGACGTGGTTTGGTTGGGTTTTTGATCAAAAGCATATTTTGGAAGATTTTAGAAACTTAGGCTTGAATCCGATGTGTTTTGGGTGATTTGATGTTGTTTGAGGTGTTTTGATGATTGAAACAAGTTTGAATAAGGTTATAGGTTGTGTTGGTGCCTTTGGTTGAGGTCCCGGGGGCCTCGGGTGAGTTTCGGGTGGTCAATCGGATCATTTAAGAGTTCAGAAAATTGCAGATTTTGAGTTCCAGCAGTTGCAGACATTTTGGTCTTCGCGTTCGCGAAGAGTCTGCTGATGGAGGTGAGAGTTTGGCCTTCGCATTCGCGAGGCAAGTGCCGCGTTCGCGAAGGGCTACGAAGCTGTGCATCGCGTTCGCGAGAAGGCACTCGCGATCGCGTAGAGGAAGTTGGGTCAGATGGGTTCAAGGTCATTTATTCATGGCGTTCGCGTAGGTGTGAGCGCGTTCGCGAAGGTTTAGATGGTGAAAGCATCGCATTCGCAATGGGTAATACGCGAGCGCTTAGAGGAAAAAGTGGTCAACGTAAGTTTGTGCTTCGCGAACGCGAGAGTTTGATCGCGTTCGCGAAGAAGGAAAGTCAGACCTGGGCAGAATGTTTTTAAACTCGTCTTGTTCGCGAATGTGGGTCTGTTTTCACCCATAGCTGCTCGTTTTTTGAGATTTTTGAAGGAGATTGAAGAGGGATTCAAGGGGAATCGTTGGGAGGTAAAACTCTTGGACTAAAAACTCGATTATTATGTGAATTCCTCCTAGAAAATCATGAAAACTAAGCCAAAAATTGAAGAACTAGGGCTTGAGTAATTGGACTTTCAATTGGGATTTGAAGGACCATATGGGTTCGGAGTTGAACACTTTTGATATGTATGAACTCGTGGGGAGATAAGGAATCTATTGATGTAAAAATTTCTGAGTTTCGAGAAGTGGGCCCGGGGCTCGAGTTTTGGCAATTTCGGGATTTGTGCCTTTTATTGATTGTTTTCGCTTGGGTTTTGTTCCCTTAGCATATTTGGACGTCTTCGTTATGATTTTGGATAGATTCGACGCGCGTGGAGGCCAATTCGAAGGGCAAAGGCGTCGCGAGCTATAGATTTAGCCGGTTCGAGGTGAATAATGATTGTAAATGATGTCCTGAGGGTTTAAAACCCCGGATTGCACATCGTAGTGCTATGTTGAGGTGAGACACACGCTTGTTGACGAGCGTGGGGTCGTACACTATTGGGGATTGTGACTTGGTCCGTCCCGGTTGATGGCTTTACCGCGTATTTGACTGAAACTTAATTGTTATCACTATGATTTGGGGTGAATGCCATATTTGGGCTTCGCGCCAACTATTTGAACCCTTCAGGGCTTTTTATTGATATTCCCTCATTGTTTTTACTTACTACTTGAACTCAGTCGTGTTATTTTCCACTGTTTTACTACTCAGCCATTTTTACTCAGTTTTGAGACTTAAATGACATTTTAAATGATGTTCTAGGCTGAGAAACACTGTTTTACTATTGCCCGAGGGGCCTTTGAGTATTTTTGACTGAGTAAGGCCGAGGGCCTATGTTGTAAGGAGACATTGATACTGATTTGAGGCCGAGGGCCTGAGATATGTACGCGATGAGGTGGTTTGATTGATATGAGGCCGAGGGCCTAGTTTGATGCCACGAGATGGCTTGTTATTGCGCTTGGGCCATAAGGGGCTTCTCCAGGAGTCTGCACACCCCCAGTGAGCGCGGGTACCCAGTGTGATGTGAGATTGAGCCCGAGGGGCTGTTATTGTTCTGAGATGTTGCCCGAGGGGCGGATGTGGTGATACTGTGCCCGAGGGGCGAGCTTCTATTTATTTACTGTACCTTATCTGTCTGTCAATTTCCTGTTTATTTGTTGAAAGAGGATTTCTACCTTTCTTTTCACTGGTTTACTGTTTTAAATGATTTTACTGCTTCATTATAGACTGCTTTGTGCCTTGCGTATTTTCTTACTTTCAGTCATTATTTATATTTGTTTCTCACTGAGTTGGAGTACTCACTTTACTCCCTGCACCTTGTGTGCAGATTCAGGCACATTAGGTCCCGCTACCGAGTGCTGATTCATTCCAGCTTCAGGCAGATCTTCGAGGAGTCTTTAGGTAGCTGTTGGCGTTTCGCAGCCTGGAGCTCCTCTCTATCTATTTCTGTTACAGTCTTAGTTCAATATTTTAAACTCTGTAGTTACCTTTGAGGATTTGGCACTGTTGGATGCTCGTGACTTGTGACACCCCGGTTAGGGTTGTGTTGGGTTTTGTTTCCGCACTTTATTGACGGTATTCGCTACTTAATGCTATTAAATCATGTTTTAGATTGTTTTATGTTGTTTAACTGCTTAAAAAGGTAAATTGGGTTTAGTTGGCTGGCCTTGTCTTCATGAGATGTGCTATCACGATCGGGTTGGGATTTAGGGTCGTGACAAGTTGGTATCAGAGCCTAGGGTACATAGGTCTCATGAGTCATGAGATGGTTTAGTAGAGTCTCGCGGATCGGTACAGAGACGTTTGTATTTATCCTCGAGAGGCTGCAGAACCTTTAGGAAAAACTTCACATCCTTGAAATTCTTATCGTGCGAGTTTGTTGATCTGAGTACTAAACTTCCGTTGCTCTATTCTCTCACAGATGGTGAGGACACGTGTTACCGGACAGGGTGGACGACCACCAGTGCCACCAGTTGCAGCCACCAGAGCCGATAACGCGGTCGTGGTCCTGGTAGAGGCAGAGTAGCGGGGGCAGCACCTGCAGATCCACCAGCTGCCCCAGTTCAGGACTAGGTCCCAGCTGTGGACCCTCCTGCAGCACCAGCTCAGGCACCAGCTGTGCCTATTGTGATTTCGGGTCTTCAGGAGGCCTTGGCTCAGATCTTATCAGTTTGCACTGGCCTAGCTCAGGCGGTTTCAGCCACTACAGCCGCAACTACTTCACAGGCCGGGAGAGGCAGTTAGACTCCCGCCGCCCGCACACCCGAGCAGGTCGTGCAGGGACTTCAGACGCTGGGGGCACATCCAGCCCAGTCAGTCGCAGCTGCTCAGGACTGTAGTTCCTGTCATGCCAGAGGATGAGTAGTGTAGGTTGGAGAGATTTGGGAGACTTCAGCCTCCGACCTTCAGCCGAGCAGAGGTTTGTGTCTTCACATCGAGCCAAGACTCTATCCAAATTTCCCAAAAACTCTTCAAATGAATCACCAACCACACTAAAATCATCCATAAAAACCTCCAAAATATCTTTCACCATGTCGGTGAAAACAGCCATCATGCATCGTTGGAAGGTCGCCGGAGCATTACACAACCCGAACGACATCCGAGAGAAAGCAAATGTACCATATGGGCAAGTGAATGTGGTCTTTTCTTGGTCCTCCAGAGCAATTAAGATTTGATTATAATCCGAATATCCATCCAAAAAGCAATAAAAAAGCACGCCCCGCAAGGCGATCAAGCATTTGGTCGAGGAATGGCAACGGGAAATGATCCTTGCGGGTCACTTTATTTAGCTTTCGGTAGTCCATGCAAACCCTCCACCCAGTAATGGTCCGAGTGGGAATAAGTTTATTGTTGTCATTTGTCACCACTGTCATTCCACCCTTCTTCGGCACACATTGCACCGGAGAAGTCCATGAGCTATCGGAGATTGGATACACAACACCTGCATCAAGCCACTTGATCACTTCTTTCTTCACCACTTCTTGCATTGCTTCATTGAGCCTCCTTTGATGTTCCAAGGAGGGCCTTGCATCATCCTCCAAAATAATCTTGTGCATGCAAAATGCGGGGCTTATTCCCCGAATATCGGCCAGAGTCCATCCAAATGCTCTTTTTCGCCTTTGAAGCACCTCCAGAGTGGCCTCAACCTGGATGTTAGTAAGGCAAGAAGAAAGAATAACTGGTAAAGTTGAATTAGAGCCCAAGAATTCATACCTTAGGTGTGGAGGAAGTGGCTTCAACTCCAACACCGGTGGCTCCTCAATTGATGGTTTGGTTGGTGGAGTTTTCCGATTTTCAAGATCCAAAGACAATTTTCTTGGCTCATAGGAATAAGAGCCCATCCCATGTAAGGCATTGACACACTCCACTCTGCTTGCATCATCATTAACATCAAGATTTAATAGCACGGCCTCAAGGGGATCCTCCACGTTAATCATAGAACTTGTGTCATCCACGATCACAGCTGTGACAATGTCCACAAATGAGCACACCTCAGTGCTATTGGGTTTCTTCATGGATTTGCAAACATGGAAGACGACCTTCTCATCACCCACTCTGAAAGTGAGTTCACCCGCTTCAACATCAACCAATGCCTTCCACGTTTCAAGGAAAGGTCTCCCTAGAATAATTGGGACCTCATAGTCCACCTCACAATCCAAAATCACAAAGTCCGCCGGCAGGATAAATTTGTCCACCCGGACAAGCACATCATCAACTATACCCAAAGGTCGCTTCATTGATCTATCTGCCATCTGTAATCTCATGGAAGTTGGCCTTGGTGGCCCAATACCCAGGGTCTTGAAAACTGAGAAGGGCATTAAATTGATGCTTGCCCCAAGATCACATAAAGCTTTGGCAAAGTCTGCACTACCAATAGTGCAGGGGATAGTGAAAGCACCGGGATCCTCTAATTTCGGGACCATTGAATGTACTATGGCACTAACCTGGTGGGTCATCTTGATAGTTTCACAGTCCATTGATCTTTTCTTTGTAACCAGATCTTTCATGAATTTAGCATAACCAGGCATTTGCTCCAAAGCCTCCACCAAAGGCACGTTGATGGATAAGCTCTTCATCATGTCAATGAACTTTTTGAATTGATTCTCACTTTTCTGCTTGGCTAGCCTCTGAGGATAGGGGGGAGGTGGCCTAGGTAAAGGTGCCTTGGCTTTTGGCACAACCGGCTCTGGCATGTCAATTATGTGCTCCCTAGACGGGTTCACGGCCTCTTGAGTTTCCACCTCGGTTTCATTAATGTCAATCCTCACTTCATTGTTCACATTGTCATCAACCACATCTTCAACTACCAAAGGAACATCATTTTCCCGCAACTCAACATCATCATCCATAACTTGCTTATCTTTCGAGGCATGCACATCACCGCCTCTCCCACTTCTTGTTGTAACCGCCATCACATGATTGTTTCCACCCTTCGAGTTCACTACTGTATCACTTGGTAGAGCACCCTTAGGGCGAGTGTTCAACGATTGAGAGATTTGGCCTAATTGCACCTCCAAGTTCCGGATAGAGGTATTGTGGGAAGCCAATTGAGCATCGGAATCTTGGTTCTTCTTCATTATTTGTTCGAACATCATTTCTATTCTTCCCATATCATTACCCGAAGAACTAGATCCTTGAGATTGAAACGGAGGCGGATTGTTCGGTTGTTGGTACATCGGGGGCCTTTGAAAGCCTTGTCCCCGGTTGCCTTGGTTTCCATTATTGTTCCACCCGCCTTGACCATTGTTGTTCCAATTGTTGTTATTACCATTCCAATTCCCTTGGTTGCCCTGATTGTTGTTCCCCCAATTACCGCCTTGGTTGTTGTTGTTCCAATTACCGCCACCTTGTTGTTGATTGGCCCAATTTCCTTGGGGTCGCCATTGTTGTTGGTTTGAAGAGTTGCCTCTATTGCCTTGATAGTTGTTAACATATTGGACCTCTTCATTTTGCTCATCATAGCCATCATTTTGAAACCCATCACAATCATCACCAAATTGCTCAGAATTCCCTTAGTTTTGTTGCCTTCTTTGCCTCCTCTTGTTGGTACGAATATTAACACCTTCCATAGCATTCACTTGGCGAGGGTTTTGGACTTGTTGCAATTGTGCCTTAGCCAATTGGTTCATAGTAGTTGTCAACTCCGCTATAGCTTGTCCATGGTCATGTAACTCCTTATGCAAATGAATAATCGTAGGGTCACCTTGAGGAACATTGGCTCTACTTTGCCATGCGGAGGATGTATCCGCCATCTCATCAAGAATCTCGGAAGCTTCGTCATAAGGCAACTTCATGAAATTACCCTCGGGAAATTGATTAACTATGCATTGATTTGTAGTATTGATGCCCCGATAGAAGGTTTGTTGAATCATCGCCTCGGTCATATCATTATTGGGGCATTCCTTCACCATCGTTCTAAACCGCTCCCATATCTCATGCAAGGTTCTGTGGGCTCTTGCTTGAAAGCTAATATTTCATCTCGAAGTGCCGCCATGTGCCCGGGTGAGAAGAATTTAGCAATAAACTTATCCGCCAACTCATCCCAAGTTGTGAAGGAATGGTTGGGGAGCCTCTCCAACCAATCTAATGCTTTACCCCGAAGTGAGAATGGGAAAAGCCTCAACCTAAGAGCATCCTCGGACACATTCGTCTGCTTGCTACCCCAACATGTATCCACGAACCTATTTAGATGTTTGTAGGCATTTTGATCCGCAGCGCCCGTGAAATACCCACGTTGATCGAGCAAGGTCAACATCACATTGGTTATTTGAAAATTCCTCGCCCCGATTCGGGGAGGGATAATAGCACTCGCATACCGTTGATACGGTAATACTCTGGGAGCCACTCTTGGAGGTGGCGGGGGAGGGTCTGGAACGTTCTCATTAGCATTGTCCTGACGGCCTCGTCGTGGTCCGGGAGGTACAAGAGGCACCTCATCCTCTCCAATTTCATCAACCTCCTCCCCCGCAAGCACATTTTCAAGAGGGTCATTAGCATTTAAAGCCATTTGGTACCTGTGGTAATCACACACACAAATTAGTAACAAAGAAGGAAAGAAGAACAACACACAAACTAACTAAATAGATAGCCAAAACCATTAGCTCCCCGGCAACGGCGCCAAAAAGTGATCACAGCCAACTCCGCACCACTAAAAAGTAGCGAGAGAGGGTCACAATAGCTTTTACCTGATTTGTGGGTCGGGATCAAATCCACAGAGAGCTAGGATTGGAATCGAGTATCTATTTAGCTTAGGATTGCGTGTGTGTTCTTAATTGCACTTCTCATAATTTTTGGGGTTTTCTCTATATTCTACTATGATCAAACTACAAATTACAATTGCAACTAAATTAAACTAAGAGAAAATTGCTACAAGTTGTATCTAAAGGTTTAAAAGGCACTAGGGTAGTGACCTTCACCTAGGTGGCTAATTGACGGGTAATTGCATCTAAGGCACGATTGACATGATTGAGGAAATATGTTATAACCGTTGCTCGATACTACCCACTCTACACCTCTCGGTAGAAAGAGTGGTTTTGCCCAATTGACTCTCTCGAGACCAATTAGGTATGCACATTTGCCCAAGCAACTAGGGTTCAAGCCGGGTAATTACTCTCTCGAGGTTTAACCCATTAATTGGGACTATCAAATCTCTTGAGTCCATCACAGTTCCTTGTTGAGTCAATTTTTGAAGACTTAGGCTCTCTTTCTCAAGAAGAGCCTAGGTCAACTTAGCACAAACTAGTGTTTACAACCACTAATTCATAAATTAAACCATAAAATTGACCCAAATAACAAACACCCATAATCAATCTAACCTTAACTCACAACACCCATCAATTACCCACACTAGGGTTGAGCCACAACCCTAGCTAATGGGTTTAGCTACNAATATCGTCTCACGAGCGACAGATACAGTATTGTAATATCTGATAATAGCTGATACCTCAAAATGGAAAAATGTTCTATTTATACTAAGCTGGAAAAACTGGACAAAATTGCCCCTGCGGGGTCAGTGCGGACCGCACAAAATAGTGTGCGGCCGCACTAGGCTCTTGGCTCTGTAAAATCAACTCTCTGAACCTAAGCTCCGTGGACCGCACAGAATGGACTACGGCCGCGAAGGAATCTAATGCGGTCCGCACAAACACGACCGCGGATCGCACAGGTTTGAACCTTGGCACTTGACATCTCTCTGAAGTTTGCTTCCACGGACTGCATAAAATGGTAGTGCGGCCGCGGTGTCTTCAGTGCGAACCGCACAACATCTACTACGGCAGCACTGCTTTGATGCCTTAAAATCCAGGTCTCTGAATCTCCCTAGTGCGGACCGCACAAAGTGTAGTGCGGCCGCACTAGGCCTGTTTGTCCTGAGTTGTCTTGTCTTTGGTACTTGTGCAGGTTTCACTCCTTTTGAGCCGATCTTTGACATCTCTTCACTTTGTTGATCAAACCTGCAATCACGCACAACTTATGAGCCTTTTGGGACTATTTTGTAAGAATTTATAATCAAAGCGTAAGCAAGAAGGAGCATGAAACACGTCAAAATCCCTTGTTATCAGAGGTCTCTCCCCAACAGGAATAAATGCAAGATTGCGCATACTCACCGCCTTCCTACTCAAGGCATCGGCCACCACATTGGCCTTTCCCAGATGGTACAAAATAGTGATATCATAGTCCTTTAGCAGCTCCAACCATCTCTGTTGCCTCAAAAAGTAAGTTCCTTCTATTTAAACAAGTGATGGAGGCTACGATGATCAGTAAACACCTCAAAAGACACACCATAGAGATAATGCCTCCAAATCTTCAACGCTTGAACAATGGCAACCAACTCCAAATAAAAAACAGGGTAGTTCTTCTCATGGGGCTTCAACTGACGAGAAGTATAAGCAATCGCTCTATCCTCCTGTATCAACACACACCCAATACCAACTCTAGAAGTATCATAATATACTGTATAGGAACCCGAAGCTGATGGCAAAACTAACACTGGAGCTCTTGTCAAGGCAGTCTTGAGCTTCTGAAAGCTCGCCTCACACTCACTCGACCACCTAAAAGGAGAACCCTTTTGAATCAATTTGGTCAAGGGTGATGCAATAGATGAGAATCCTTGAACGAACCAATGGTAATAACCCGCCAAACCAAGAAAGCTACGAATCTCTATGCTGAGGACGGTCTGGGCCAACTCTGAACCGCCTTTATATTCTTTGGATCAACCTAGGGTACATAGGTCTCACGAGTCATGAGCAGGTTTAGTAGAGTCTCGCGGATCGGTACGGAGACATTTGTATTTATCATCGAGAGGCTGCAGAACCTTTAGGAAAAACTTCACATCCTTGAAATTCTTATCGTGCGAGTTTGTTGATCTAAGTACTAAACTTCTGTTGTTCTATTCTCTCACAGATGGTGAGGACACGTGCTACCGAACCGGATGGACGACCACCAGTGCCACCAGTTGCAGCCACCAGAGGCCGATGACGCGGTCGTAGTCCTGGTAGAGGCAGAGCAGTGGGGGCAGCACCTGCAGATCCACCAACTACCCCAGTTCAGGACTAGGTCCCAACTGTGGACCCTCCAGCAGCACCAGCTCAGGCACCAACTGTGCCTATTGTGATTTCGGGTCTTCAGGAGGCCTTGGCTCAGATATTATCAGTTTGCACTGGCCTAGCTTAGGCGGTTTCAGCCACTACAGCCGCAACTACTTCACAGGCCGGGAGAGGCAGTTAGACTCCCGCCGCCCGCACACCCGAGCAGGTCGTGCAGGGACTTCAGACGCTGGGGGCACATCCAGCCCAGCCGTTCGCAGCTACTCAGTACTATGTAGTTCCTGTCATGCCAGAGGATGAGCAGCGTAGGTTGGAGTGATTTGGGAGACTTCAACCTCCGACCTTCAGCCGAGCAGAGGGCGAGGATGCCCAGGGCTTTTTAGATAAGTGTCAGAGGATGCTTTGACAGCCGGTATTCTGGAGACCAGCGGGGTCGCTTTCACTACTTATCAGTTTTCAGGACCTGCTTTTACTTGGTGGGAGGATTTTCAGAGGCGTAGGCCTGTTGGTGCAGCACCCCTATCCTGGCAGCAGTTCTCCGTTCTCTTTCTGGAGAAGTATGTACCGGAGTCTCGCAGAGAGGAGCTGTGTAGATAGTTTGAGTGGTTGTGTCATGGGGACATGACCGTGTCACAGTATGAGTTGAGGTTCTCTGAGTTGGCTCGTCATGCTATCTGGTTGGTCCCGACAGATCGAGAGAGGATCAGGAGGTTTGTCGATAGTCTTACTTATCAGCTTCGTATCCTTATGACCAGGGAGAGGGTGACTGGTGCTACATTCGAGGAGGTTGTGGATATTGCCAGGGAGATTGAGTCTGTCCGTCGCCAGGAGTGAGAGGAGAGGGAGGCTAAGAGGCCTCGAGGATCTGGTAGTTACAGTGGTGGTCCTTCGAGGGGCCAGTTCCAGCACGGCAGAGGCCGACAGTTCCGTCAAGGTCAGTCTGATAGCTCAAGTTATCGAGGAGCATCATCGGGTCATGGTTCCCACAGTTCACACCAGGGCCATTCTTCACTTAGTGCCCTCCCAGCTCAGAGCTCATCCCTTGTTCCATCTGTTCAGGGCTCTTCTACGCCGAGTGCATCTGCTGGTCACTCCGGTGCGAGGGGTTCCCATCAGTCCCCTTCTCCAGCACCTAGGAGTTGTTATGAGTGTGGCGAGATGGGCCACATGTGGAGGCAGTGTCCCCGCCGTGTTGCTAGTTCATCCCAGCAGAGGGGTCAGTCATCAACTTCAGCGCTAGTTGCTCCACCACCACCCGCCCAGCCAGCTAGGGGTAGGGATCAGTCAGCCAGGGGTCGCCTCAGAGGGGGAGGTTGATCAGGGGGCGGTTAGGCCCATTTCTATTCTCTTCCAGGCAGATCCGATGCCATTGCTTCTGATGTTATCATTACAAGTATTATTTCAGTCTTTCACAGAGATGCCTCTGTACTATTTGATCCCGGTTCTACCTATTCTTATGTGTCATCATACTTTGCTCACTATTTGGGTACTTCTCGTGAGTTTCTTGCTTTACCTGTTCATGTATCTACCCCGGTGGGCGATACTGTTATTGTAGACCGTGTGTACCGGTCGTGTGTGGTGACTATTGGGGGTTTGGAGACCCGAGTTGATCTTTTATTATTGAGTATGGTGGATTTTGATGTCATTCTGTGCATGGATTGGCTATCTATGTGTCACGCTATTCTAGATTGTTATGCCAAGACTGTCACGTTGGCTATTCCGGGTGTGCCACGGATTGAGTGACGAGGTGTGACTGATTATGTTCCTAACAGAGTGATTTCTTTCTTGAAAGCCCACCGTATGGTTGGGAAGGGTTGTCTTTCGTATCTTGCCTTTGTGAGGGATGTTAGAGCTGAGACTCCCAGTATTGATTATGTTCCAGTTGTGAGGGATTTCCCTGATGTATTTCCTACAGACCTGCCGGGCATGCCACCAGATAGGGATATTGATTTTGGTATTGACCTGGTGCCGGGCACTCAGCCCATCTCTATTCCGCCGTATCATATGGCACCAGCGGAGTTGAAGGAGTTAAAGGAGCAGCTTCAGGAACTCCTAGATAAGGGGTTCATTCGGCCTAGTGTGTCACCTTGGGGTGCGTTGGTTCTGTTTGTGAAGAAAAAGGATGGCACTATGAGAATGTGCATTGATTATAGGCAATTGAACAGGGTAACAGTTAAGAACAAGTATCCTTTGCCTCGCATTGATGATTTATTCGACCAGCTTCAGGGAGCGAGGGTATTCTCCAAGACTGATCTCCGTTCGGGTTATCACCAGTTGAAGATCAGGGATTCGGATATTCTTAAGTCGGCCTTCAGGACCAGATATGGTCATTATGAGTTCCTGGTTATGTCTTTTGGACTGACCAATGCCCCAGCAGCGTTTATGCATTTGATGAACAGCGTATTCCAGCCTTATCTTGACTCATTTGTCATAGTTTTCATTGATGATATCTTGGTGTATTCGCGTAGTTAGGAGGAGCAGGCGGACCATTTAAGGGTTGTATTACAGAGATTGAGGGAGGAGAAGCTTTATGCAAAGTTCTCCAAGTGTGAGTTTTGGCTCAATTCAGTGGCATTCCTGGGACACGTGGTGTCCAGTGAGGGTATCCAGGTTGATCCAAAGAAGATAGAGGCGGTGCAGAGTTGGCCCAGACCGTCCTCAGCCACAGAGATTGGTAGTTTTCTTGGTTTGGTAGGCTATTATCGCCGGTTTGTTCAGGGATTCTCATCTATCGCATCGCCCTTGACCAAGTTGACTCAGAAGGGTGTTTCATTTGTATGGTCGGACGAGTGTGAGGAGAGCTTTCAGAAGCTCAAGACAGCTTTGACCACAGCTCCAGTGTTGGTTTTGCCATCAGCTTCAAATTCATATACCGTGTATTGTGATGCTTCGAGAGTAGGGATTGGTTGTGTGTTGATGCAGGAGGGTAGAGTTATTGCTTATGCTTCTCGTCAGTTGAAGCCCCATGAGAAGAACTACCCCGTTCATGATTTGGAGTTGGCTGCCATAGTTCACGCGTTGAAGATTTGGAGGCATTACTTGTATGGCGTATCTTGTGAGGTATTCACTGATCATCGCAGTCTTCAGCATTTGTTCAAGCAAAAGGATCTTAATTTGAAGCAGCGGAGATGGTTGGAGTTACTTAAGGATTATGACATCACTATATTGTACCATCCGGGAAAGGCCAATGTGGTGGCCGATGCTTTGAGCCGAAAGGCAGTGAGTATGGGGAGTTTGGCATATATTCCAGTTGGGGAGAGACCTCTTGCGGTTGATGTTCAGGCTTTGGCCAATCGGTTCGTGAGGTTGGATATTTCGGAGCCTAGTCGGGTGTTGGCTTGTGTGGTTTCTCGGTCTTCCCTATATGAGCGCATCAGAGAGCGCCAGTATGATGATCCACACTTGCTTGTTCTTAGGGACAGAGTTCAGCATGATGATGCCAGAGATGTGTCTATTGGAGATGATGGGGTATTGAGGATGCAGGGCCGGATTTGTGTGCCCAATGTGGATGGGCTTCGGGAGTTGATTCTGGAGGAGGCCCATAGCTCGCGGTATTCTATTCATCCAGGAGCCGCGAAGATGTATCAGGATCTTAGACAGCATTACTGGTGGCGGAGAATGAAGAAAGATATTGTGGGATTTGTAGCTCGGTGTCTCAATTGTCAGCAGGTGAAATATGAGCATCAGAGACCGGGTGGCTTGCTTCAGCAGATGGTTATTCCTGAGTGGAAGTGGGAGAGGATCACTATGGATTTTGTAGTTGGACTCCCTCGGACTTTGAAGAAGTTCGATGCTATTTGGGTGATTGTGGATAGGCTGACCAAGTCCGCGCACTTCATTCCTATCTGTACTACTTATTCTTCAGAGCGGTTGGCAGAGATATATATTCGGGAGATTGTTCGGTTGCATGGTGTCCCAGTTTCCATCATTTCAGATCGGGGCACTCAGTTTACTTCCCAGTTTTGGAAGTCTGTTCAGCGAGAGTTGGGTACTCAGGTGCAGTTGAGCACAGCTTTTCACCCTCAGACGGACGGGCAGTCCGAGCGCACCATTCAGATATTGGAGGATATGCTACGCGCTTGTGTTATTGATTTCGGAGGGTCATGGGATCAGTTTCTACCGCTTGCAGAGTTTGCTTATAACAACAGCTACCAGTCGAGTATTCAGATGGCTCCATATGAGGCTTTGTACGGGAGGCGGTGTAGATCTCCAGTTGGTTGGTTCGAGCCCGGTGAGGCTAGGCTATTGGGGACAGATTTGGTTCAGGATGCTTTAGATAAAGTGAAGGTGATTCAGGAGAGACTTCGTACAGCGCAGTCGAGGCAAAAGAGTTATGCTGACAGGAAGGTTCGAGATGTGTCCTACATGGTTGGTGAGAAGGTCCTGTTGAAGGTTTCGCCCACGAAGGGTGTTATGAGATTTGGAAAGAAAGGGAAGTTGAGTCCGCGGTTCATTGGGCCTTTTGAGGTACTTAGGAGGATTGGGGAGGTGGCTTATATGCTTGCTTTGCCACCCAGCTTGTCAAGTGTGCATCCGGTATTCCATGTTTCTATGCTCCGGAAGTATATTGGAGATCCGTCTCATGTTCTGGATTTCAGCACGGTTCAGTTGGAGGGTGATTTGACTTATGATGTGGAGCCAGCAGCTATTTTGGAGCGTCAGGTTCGGAAGTTGAGATCAAAGGATATAGCTTCGGTGAAGGTGCAGTGGAGAGGTCGGCCCGTGGAGGAGGCTACCTGGGAGACCGAGCGGGAGATGCGGAGCAGATATCCTCACCTGTTTGAGGCTTCAGGTATGTTTCTTGACTCGTTCGAGGACGAACGTTTGTTTAAGTTGGGGAGGATGTGACGACCCGGCCAGTCGTCTCATGAGTTACCGCTCCGTTTCCCCCATTTCTGCTTCTTTATGCTTCGTTATCCGTGTTTTGTGGTATCGGGTTGGTCGGATCGAGTCCGGAATGATTTTGGTAAGGTTTGAGACACTTAGTCTCTTTTAAGAAGGCTTAAGTTGGAAAAGTCAACCGGATGTTGACTTATGTGTTAGAGGGCTCGGATGTGAGTTCCGATGGTTCGGTTAGCTTCGGGAGGTGATTTATGACTTAGGAGTGTGATCGGAATGGGTTTTGGAGGTCCGGAGTAGAATTAGGCTTGAATTGGCAAAGTTGAGATTTTGGCGATTTCCGGTTGGTAGGTGAGATTTTGATATAAGGATCGGAATGGAATTCCGAGAGTTGCAGTAGCTTCGTTATGTGATTTGGGATGTGTGTGCAAAATTTCAGGTCATTCGGACGTGGTTTGGTTGGGTTTTTGATCAAAAGCGTATTTCGAAAGATTTTAGAAACTTAGGCTTGAATCCGATGTGTTTTGGGTGATTTGATGTTGTTTGAGGTGTTTTGATGATTGGAACAAGTTTGAATAAGGTTTGAGGTTGTGTTGGTGCCTTTGGTTGAGGTCCCGGGGGCCTCGGGTGAGTTTCGGGTGGTCAATCGGATCATTTGAGAGTTCAGAAAATTGCAGATTTTGAGTTCCAGCAGTTGCAGACATTTTGGTCTTCGCGCTCGCGAGACGACCCTCACGTTCGCGAAGAGTCTGCTGAGGGAGGTGAGAGTTTGGCCATCGCATTCGAGAGGCAGGTGCCGCGTTCGTGAAGGGCTGCGAAGCTGTGCATCGCGTTCGCGAGAAGGCACTCGCTATCGCATAGAGGAAGTTGGGTCAGATGGGTTCAAGGTCATTTGTTCATCGCGTTTGCGTAGGTGTGAGCGTGTTCGCGAAGGTTTAGATGGTGAAAGCATCGCGTTCGCGATGGGTTTTACGCGTTCGCATAGAGAAAAAAGTGGGTCTATTTTCACCCATAGCAGCTCGTTTTTGGAGATTTTTGAAGGAGATTGAAGAGGGATTCGAGGGGAATCATTGGGAGGTAAGATTCTTGGACTAAAAACTCGATTATTATGTGAATTCCACCTAGAAAATCATGAAAACTAAGCCAAAAATTGAAGAACTAGGGCTTGAGTAATTAGACTTTTGAATTGGGATTTGAAGGACCATATGGGGTCGGAGTTTAACACTTTTGATATGTATGAACTCGTGGGGAGATAAGGAATCTATTGATGTAAAAATTTATGAGTTTCGAGAAGTGGGCCCGGGGCTCGGGTTTTGGTAATTTCGGGATTTGTGCCTTTTATTGATTGTTTTCGCTTGGGTTTTGTTCCCTTAGCATATTTTGACGTCTTCGTTCTGATTTTCGATAGATTCGACGCGCGTGGAGGCCAATTCGAAGGGCAAAGGCTTCGCAAGCTAGAGATATAGCCGGTTCGAGGTGAGTAATGATTGTAAATGATGTCCTGAGGGTTTGAAACCCCGGATTGCACATCGTAGTGCTATGTTGAGGTGAGACACGCGCTTGTTGACGAGCGTGGGGTCGTACACTATTGGGGATTGTGACTTGGTCCGTCCCGGTTGATGGCTTTACCACGTATTTGACTGAAACTTAATTGTTATCACTATGATTTGGGGTGAATGCCATATTTAGGCTTCGCACCAACTATTTGAACCCTTCAGAGCTTTTTATTGATATTCCCTCACTGTTTTGACTTACTACTTGAACTCAGTCGTGTTATTTTCCACTGTTTTACTACTCAACCATTTTTACTCAGTTTTGAGACTTAAATGACATTTTAAATGATGTTCTAGGCTGAGAAACACTGTTTTACTATTGCCCGAGGGGCCTGTGAGTATTTTTGACTGAGTAAGGCCGAGGGCGTATGTTGTGAGGAGACATTGATACTGATTTGAGGCCGAGGGCCTGAGATATGTACGCCACGAGGTTGTTTGATTGATATGAGGCCGAGGGCCTAGTTTGATGCCACGAGATGGCTTGTTATTGCGCTTGGGCCGTAAGGGGACCCTCCAGGAGTCTGCACACCCCCAGTGAGCGCGGGTACCCAGTGTGATGTGAGATTGAGCCCGAGGGGCTGTTATTGTTCTGAGATGTTGCCCGAGGGGCGGATGTGGTGATACTGTGCCCGACGGGCGAGCTTCTATTTATTTACTGTACCTTATCTGTCTGTCAATTTCCTGTTTATTTGTTGAAAGAGGATTTTTACCTATCTTTTCACTGGTTTACTGTTTTAAATGACTTTACTTCTTCATTATAGACTGCTTTGTGCCTTGCGTGTTTTCTTACTTTCAGTCATTATTTACATTTGTTACTCACTGAGTTGGAGTAATCACTTTACTCCCTGCACCCCGTGTGCAGATTCAGGCGCATCAGGTCCCGCTCCCGAGTGCTGATTCATTCCAGCTTCAGGCGGATCTTCGAGGAGTCTTTAGGTAGCTGTTGGCGTTTCGCAGCCTGGAGCTCCTCTCTGTCTATTTCTGTTACAGTCTTAGTTCAGTATTTTAAACTCTGTAGTTACCTTTGAGGATTTGGTATTGTTAGATGCTCGTGACTTGTGACACCCCGATTAGGGCTGTGTTGGGTTATGTTTCCGCACTTTATTGACGTTATTCGCTACTTAATGCTATTAAATTATGTTTTAGACTGTTTTATGTTGTTTTACTGGTTAAAAAGGTAAATTGAGTTTAGTTGGCTGGCCTTGTCTTCATGAGAGGCGCCATTTCGACCAGGTTGGGATTTAGGGTCGTGACAAGTTGGTATCAGAGCCTAGGTTACATATACAATGGAAAATAAAAGAAGAAACGTACAGTTACGGATGGGAGGGGGAAAACATGCTGCGGGGACATCGAATAATAGCAGAAGGACAACAAGTAAATATAAGGATCACCACAGTTCGATTGAAGATAGACAGGGGGAATCATGCTGCGGGGTACAACAAGTATCAACAGAAAACCAACAATTTAATGTAGAGAAACCATAACTCAGCTATCAATAAAAATCAGGAAATCAAAGACAAGTGCACGGCATCACCCTTCGTGCTTTAACACTCTCTCACCAAAACAATGCACGGCATCACCCTTCGTGCTTTAACACCCTCTCACCAAAACAATGCATGGCATCACACTTCGTGCTTTACACTCTTCCTCACCCAAGCAACAATCACATAGCAATTTGGGCAAGGGAATCAATAACATCACAATAAAATCAAGTAACAACAGGAAATTAGTAAGTAAATGTAAAGAACACCGTAACTCAATTATCAGTATAATCAGAAAAATCAAGGACAAGTACACGGCATCACCCTTCGTGCGTTTACTCTCGTCCTCACCATGAAAATTATTATAATTGGCACGGCATCACCATTTGTGCTTTTACCTCATATAATCACTCATATAAAGGCACGGAATTGTACATCGTGCGGCACGACATCACCCTTCGTACTTTACACTCTTCCTCACAAAACAATGCACGGCATCACCCTTCGTGCTTTAACACTCTTCCTCACCCAAACAACAATCACAAACAATAAGGGCAAGGAAATAGATGAAATCACAATAATATCACAATAAAATCCTGGCAAGGGAACAATATCAAAAAGCAACAACGTCCCGACAAGGGAACAATACCATAATCCTCTTCTCTTTTTCACATTTACTTCACAACTCGATTCACAAATTGAGCCAATGCTCCATAAGGTTCAATTTCCAAATATTCTTTCATAATTCGCTTCACAACTTGAGCCAACGCTCTTCACTGTTCAAATACCAATATTCTTTCCACAAACCTTGCTCAACAATAGCAATCATCACATTACACGTGAACAATACAAATGGAGTCACATTAATCATAACATAAGACTCACGGGCATGCTTGACACCAACGTATAGATACTCGTCACCATGCCTATACGTCGTACATAACAAATAACACATAGCAAATAGGACACGACTCCTAATCCCTCAAGCTAAGGTTAGACCAAACACTTACCTCGATGCCTCGAACACAGTTCAAGCCTCAACTATCGCTTTACCGCTTGATTCCACCGCCAATTCGCTCGTATCTAGCCACAAGTTACTTAATTATATCAATAAATGCTAAATGAATCAATTCTAATGCATGAAAATAAGTTTTCTAAAAATTTTCCCAAAAAGTCAAAAATCGACCCCGGGCCCGCATGGTCAATACCCGAGGTCGAACCAAAACCCGATTACCCATTCACCCACGAACTCAAATATATAATTTGTTTTTAAATCAGACCTCAAATCAAGGTCCAAATCCCCAAAATTTGAAAAACCTAGGTTCTACCCAAAACACCCAATTTTCCCCCATGAAAACCTTTAATTTTGAGTTGAAATCATGTGAAAAGATGTTAAAAGTTGAAGAAAACGAGTTAGAAACAACTTACAATCGATTTGGAGAAGAAATTTTCTTTGGAGAATCGCTCAGGAGAGTTTATGTTTTGAGAAGGTATGAAAAATGGCTGAAAATGCGTCTAAGTGTTAATTAACTGGTCTCTGATGTTGCAATTGCGACCAGGGTTCGCAATTGCAAACCCCTTCAAGACCTGCTATCTTCGCATTTGCGAAGAATATGTCGCAATTGCGACGCTGGAAAAAAAATTCATTATCTTCGCATTTGCGAGGAAACAGTCGCATTTGCGACTCTGGCCCCTTCGCATTTGCGATCGAGGCCAGCCCAGGCCATCTTCGCATTTGCGATGGGCTACTCGCATTTGCGAGCCAGGCTTCACAAATGCGAAGACTGCAGGCCTACAACATACCAGCAAATTCCTAAGTGTAAATTTCACTCCGTGGCCTATCCGAAACTCACTTGAGCCCTCGGGGCTCCAAACCAAACATGTACACTAACCCAAAAACATCATACGGACTTGCTCCTGCATTCAAATCACCAAAATAACATCAACAACTATGAGGTTTAGCATCAAAATCATGAAATCACTTAAGAACATCAAAAATTTCCAATTTTCTCAAATAAGCTCCGATTCACGTCATTTTAAGTCCGTTTCTTACCAAATTTCATAGACTCAACTTAAATCACGTATCAGACCTGTACCGGGCTCCGAAACCAAAACACGGGCCCGATACCACCAAATTTCAAACACATTTTATTTCCAAAAACTCATATATTTTCCTAGAAAACAATTTTCTTTAAAAATTCATTTCTCCGGCTTGGGACCTCGGAATCCGATTCCGGGCATACGCCCAAGTCCCATATTTTCCTACGGACCTCCCGGGATTGTCGAAACACGGATCCAGGTCCGTTTGCTCAAAATGTTGAATAAAGCCAACAATAATCATATTTTAACTCTAGAAATTTCTATTTCTCATATTTTCACATGGAAGGCTTTCCGGATATAGGTCCAGACCACGCACGCAAATCGAAGTGAGGTAATAAAAGAGGTTTTTAGGCCACGGAGCACTGAATTTGTTTCTAAAACAAGTGATGACCTTTTGGGTCATCACAAGATTTTAGATTCTTTTCATGTCAATTAACTACCATATCCTTATCAATTATTTTTATCCCGAGCTTGTCTATATCCAAATACCAACAAATTATTTTCTAATATCAAAGTCACCCATCTTTGGCCTCTCTTAAAAATTGTAATATTATAAGACCCGATCTCGTCAGTTTCTTAGGCACATATTCCCAAATATTGTACCCTTAGCCTTCAATATTTATCTACTAGTGACTAGATATATCTTTTTTCAAAAAAGATTGACTTAAGTTGCACATCAAAGCAAACACAAGTTCAAGGACAATACGGCCAACCAAATCACAGTGATTGGCCTAGATGCGGATGAGTTTGAGTACAAGAAATTCGAGTCATACCAAGATAAGATTGCTAAGGTTGAAGCAAAAGTGGCACAAATGGAGCAAGAAATTGATGGCATCAAGGATTTGGATAATGAGCTCCACAATCTAAGGAAAGCCATTGAAGAAAAGCTGCAATCAAGAAATTATCAAAGTATGAGATATGAAGATTTTTGTTTTCATCCAGATGTTGAGCTTCCGCCAGGGAATAAGCTGCCAAAATTCAACACTTTTAACGGGATGGGAGATCCCATTGCTCATTTAAAGGATTATTGTAGCAAATTGATTGGTATTGGACATAATGAGTCCACTCGAATGAGATTATTCATTCAAAGTTTGTCCGGATTAGCGCTCACTTGGTACACTAGACAAGACTTTAGCAAATGGCGTACATGGGAAGATATGGCTAGCGAATATGAGTTCAACATCGGACGCGATCCGCACATGACTGATTTGCTCAAAGCAAAGAAAATGCCGCATGAATCTTTTCTAGAGTATGCCATGCGATGGAGATTAGAAGCTTCGAAAATACATCTGCCATTTCCTGAGGGAGAATTGATCTCAACCTTCATTCAAATTCAAGAAGGCATATATTTTGATAAGTTGCTCGCGACTTGTGCACACAATTTCTCTGATTTGATTCGAATTGGAAACGAGCTAGAATGTGGCATTCTGGAAGGAAAAGTTGTAGGCAATTTAACAACTCAAGCCATTAACCAAACCTTCCATCAAGAGATACCTGGAAACCTGCAAAGCAAAAGTA
>NC_031994.1:65220093-65261201 GCF_001879085.1 Nicotiana attenuata
AGTAAAGTCCTTTGTAAAATGTCTTTCTAACAGTTCAGTAGAGGTTCAACGTAGTTCATAGTGAAAGTGATAAAAATCATAATCGGCCTCTTGGGCAAAACGTAGTTCGTATACAGCCCCTCGGGCAAAACATAAAGCATGTACATCTCAAAACAGTAAAGGTGCCAGAGGAAATAACAAAGCCAAATCAGTGATTAAATTCCGAACATCTCGTAAAAACTCCAATTTCAATGAAAATTTGTTCAAAACATTTGTTTAACATTTTCTATAGAGGCTCAGTATAAAGATGAGTGAAATCAGTAATTTAATTCAGCATATTCAATATAGAATCACTTTAAGGAGAAGTGAAATCAGTAATTTCATAAAAACAAGCCCCTCGGGCAAAGCATCACTCATATATATATATATATATATATATATATATAGCCCCTCGGGCATGGCTCTCAGTTACTCGAGACTCAACTCTCATCAATCAGCGCTCACACTCAGCACTCACGCTCAATAGGTACCTTATAATAACCACTGCGGTGTGCAGCCCGATCCATATATCGCTGAGGCGTGCAGCGCGATCCATATATATAGCCGACTGTGCTCACTGGGGGTGTGCAGACTCCGGAGGGGCTCCTACAGCCCAAGCGTTATATCGCTGTAGCGTGCAGTATATATATATATATATATATATATATATATAATCCTCACTACCAGGCCCTCGGCCTCTCTCAGTCATCAACCTCACAATCAGACCCTCGGTCCCTCTCAGTCATCAGCCTCATAAGCCACTCGGCTATCAGTAGAACATGGTGCTCATCCCAAACAACTTTCATATTTAAAACAGAGTATTAAAACTAAATCAAAAGTAAACAGGTAAAAATCATGACTGAGGATATGTTTTCAAATAAAATAGTGCGAGGAAACAGTAGCAAAAAACCCATAAGGGTCCAAACGGTTGGCACAAGGCCCAGATATGGCATTCAGCCCAAAACATAGTAATATTTTCCAGAAACACAATGATATCAAACAATTTTCAATCAAATACGCGAATTAACAGCCGCACGGGACGGACCAAGTCACAATCCCCAACAGTGCACGACCCCACGCTCGTCATCTAGCGTGTGTGTCACCTTAAAATAGCACAACGATGTGAAATCCGGGGTTTCATATTAGGACAACAATTACAATCAATACTTACCTCGATCTGGACGAACACCAACACTGCGATGCCCTTGCCGCGCGACTCGGCCTCAAATCACCTCGAATCTATCCAAAATCAGAATCATAACATCAATACATGCCAAAGGGACAAAGCCCACGCGAAAATTATCAAATTAAACTCAAAATCCCAAAATTGGCCAAACCCGGCCCTCGGGCCCACGTCTCGTAATCCAATAAAAATCATATCAATAGAATCCTTATCCTCCCACGAGTCTATACATATCAAGAACATCAAAATTGGACCACAAACGGCCCCTCAAATCCCTAATCGAAGTCTCAAGTTCCAAACCCTAAATTCCCAATTCTTTCTCCAATTTTCCCACAAATATCTTGATTAAACAATGGAATAATAACCATAAACACAAGATACAAAGCCTAGGTAGCTTACCTCTCTGAAACCACTTGTTTCCCTCTTGAAATCACAGCTTGGAGCTCCAAAATCGACCAAAAATGGTGGAAGAATGACCAAAATTCGCGAAGGAATGCTTATATAGTTTCTACCCAGGGATTTCGCACCTGCGATCCCACAAGCGCATCTGCGGATTTCACTTGCCTCACCAGGTCTCGCATCTACGGCTGCTTCACCACTTCTGCGGCATCGCAGATGCTGTTTTCCAAGCCGCACCTGCGGTCCTACACGCACCTGTGCCTCTCTTCCGCTCCTGCGGAGCTCGCACCTGCGGTCCCCAATCCGCAGGTGCGGATATGACAGAAGCAGCAATACCAGCTGTAATTTCCCAAGTTCAAACTCTCCGAAAACTATCCGAAATCATCCCGAGGCCCCCGGGACCTCAACCAAAAATTCGAACAAGTCTTATACCACTATTCAAACTTGTACCAACCTTCGGAACACCTAAAATAACATCAAAACATCGAATCAACCACGAATTCAAGCCTAAGAACTCTAAAACTTCCGAATTCCGCTTTTGGTCAAAAAGTCTATCAAACCTTGTCTGAATGACCTAAAATTTTGCATACACGTCACAAATGACACAACAGACCTACTCCAACTTCCGGATATCCATTCTGACCCCTATAACAAAATCTCACCTATCAACCGGAAAACGCCAAAATTCCAATTTCGCCAATTCAAGCCTAACTCTACTCCGGACCTCCAAAACACATTCTGATCACGCTCCTAAGTCCCAAATCACCCAATGGAGCTAACCAAATCATAAAAATCCAAATCCGAAATCATATACTAAAAAGTAAAAACTTGGTCAAACCTTTCAAATTTAAAGCTTAGAATTGTTCTTCCAAATCTGTTCCGATTATCCTGAAAACCAAAACCAACGATTTACATAAGTTATAAAGCATCATGCGGGGCTAGCCTTGACCGAGAACTAGCGAGCAAAGTGCAAATGCTCAAAATGACCGGTCGGGTCGTTACACTTATGCACCGCACCAATGTTTGAAATTGCAAATCAAGCACCATGCATCTAGGTTCGTCCACCTGATAATAGGACATGAGGTCGTCCACCTGATTAATAGGACATGAGGTCGTCCGCCTGATTATTAGGACATGAGGTCATCTGCTTGATAATAGGACATGAGGTAGTCCGCCTAATTAATAGGGCATAAGGTAGTCCGCCTAATTAATAGGACATGAGGTTGTCCGCCTGATTAATAGGACATGAGGTTGTTCGCCTTATTAATAGGACATGAGGTCGTCCGCCTGATTAATAGGACATGAGATCGTCCGCCTAATTAATAGGACACGAGGTCGTCCGCCTGATTAATAGGACATTACGCCATCCGCCTGATTAATAGGACAGGTTCGTATGATGATTTTGGACTTGGGCGTATGTCTGAATCGGGTTTTGGATCACCCGGAAGCGTTTCAGCGCCTATTGTGGAAAATAGTTTTTCTGGAAGAATCTCATAAATATGGGTTGAAGTGCATCCCAATGTTATCGATGTCCGTTTGGGATTCCGAGTCTGGGAATAGCTCAGTATGGTGATTCTGGTATTGGGAGCGCATCCGAAAGTGGATTCGGAAGTACGTAGGTCATTGTGGAGTCGTTTGGCGAAAGTTAGAAATTTGAAGGTTTTTGAGAAGTTTGACCGGAAATGGACCTTTCGATATTGGGGCCGGAATCCGATTCTGGAAGTTGGAGTAGGTCTGTAATATCAAATATGACATGTGTGCAAAATTTGAGGTCAATCAGACGTGGTTTGATAGGTTTCGGCACCGAACGAAGAAGTTTGAAGTTCTAAAGTTCATAAAGCTCGAATTGGGGTGGGATTCGTGATTTCGATGTTGTTTGATGTGATTTGAGGCCTCTAGCAGGTCCGCGTTATGTTTTGGAATAGGTTGGTGTGATTGGATGAGGTCCTGAGGGCCTCATATGTATTCCGGGTGGTTAACGAAACAAATTTGGAATTTGATGAAAAGCTAAGGTTGCTCTCATCTGGTGTAACCGCACCTGCGAGGTTTTCGCCGCAGGTGCGAAGCCGCAAAAGTGTCCTAGGAGTCGCAAAAGCGAAGCAGTTCGGCCAGGCGAAGGACCGCAGGTATGGAGCTTTTGGCCGCATCTGCGCAAGCGCAGAAGCGAAAAGTACCTCGCAGGAGCGGAAGGAGGCGCAGAAGCGAAAGGTTTCTCGCACCTGCGAAGCCGCAGGTGCGAAGGTTGGGGCTGGGCAGTGTGTTCTTTAAAAACGAGGGCTTGGCTCATTTTCACTTCATTTCCTCCAGGAGAGCTGGTCTTGCAGCGAGTTTGGAGCTCATTCTTCGTCATAAATGTCAAGGTAAGTGATTCCCGCTTATTATAAGTTAACTACATGGTTTGTATAAGGATTTAAACATGGAAATTAGTACAAATTGTGGGGTTTTTGGTAGAAACCCTAGAATTTGGTATTTTGGATTTTGACCACGAAATTGGGCATGAAATTGAGAATAAGCTATATATTTGTTCGTAAGGTTATGGGTAAAGTTTATCTTCGAATATTTTCGGAATTCGGGCACGTGAGCCCGAGGGTGATTTTATCGACTTTTCAAGCGGAGCTGGGAATTTTTGTGAATAGGATTGTAAAGAGTATTTGAGTATATATTAATGGGTTTGCATAATTATTGACCAGTTTTGGAGCGTTGGGCATCGATTTGAGTCGTCGAAAGGGCTTGGAGGCCGGTTATGGAACTTCGGAGCGAGGTAAGTCTCCTTTCTAACCTTGTAAGAGGGAATTAATCCCATAGGTAAACTAAAATATTATGTGCTTCTATGCGTCGGGGATATGTACGCACGAGGTGACGAGAGTCCATACGCAGCTACTAGCTATGCCTATATCCGGGAAGTTTTAGGCTAACATCATGCCTTGCTGATATTGTTGTAAATTGTTGCTCATTGTCTCTCTTGAGATGAAACGAGATTGAGTTAGCTTACTAAATGTTTTGAAAGGAGTTGAAATTGAGGAAAAGTTGGGAACTTAAAGGTTTTCACTTGAACTTCGTAATTCAAAAAAGAATTGAGAAATACTTTAATAACTTAAGAAATATGTATGTAACCACGTCGCATGTATGCTTTGCGAGCGGGGGAAATTTCCTTACATGCTTCACGTCGAATTGTCTTTATTTTGAAAAGAATTAAGAAAAGGATTATGATTTATTAATAAATTTGTATTTGACCGCGTCGCATGTATGATTCACGAGCGGGGTAATTCCTTAAATTTATATTTGACCGCGTCGCACGTATGATTCACGAGCGGGGTATTTCCTTCTACTACTTTCATGGGAGCGGGCCGATCGCCTCGGTAGGTTAATAGATGCATCTATGGTTCGCGTCGTTCGACCCTCGGCAGTGCACAGTTTCCTTTTAAGTTGGATTGAGTCATACGCCTCGGCATTCAACACACACACATACACACACACACACACACACACACATATATATATATATATATATATTACCCTCATGGAATCGTACGTAATATTTGGCAAGCAACCAGTATATCTGAGGGAATTTTCTGATTTGAATTATGACAACTTCCTTGATGAATTCCACTATATCCATACATATGCTCCGGTTACGGAGGGAACTTGCTAGTTGAGAGCTTGAGTAAAATGTAAAGAGGGGAATTGTACCACGTATTTTATACATGTACGTTTCATATATTTACTCTATTTCATATTTATTCACTTCTTTGCTGTATCTGATATTATTGGACCACTAGTAAGTGTCGAAGTCGACCTCTCGTCACTACTTCTTCGAGGTTAGACTGGATACTTACTGGGTACGCATTGTTTCTATACTCATACTACACTTGTTGTGCATTTTTGTTGCACAGGCACATGTATGTCCAGTGGCCTAGTGGGCGCAGCGGCATGGTTGATACGGAGACTTAGACGAGTTGCATCTCTCGAGACGACCCACAGCCAGCAGAGTCTCCTTCAGAGTATTGTATTTTTCTTTTCCGTCCAAATTTGTATTCCGGACAGTTATTGTACTTCATTTTAATTCCAAGTGATTGCTCATGCACTTATGACACCGGGTTCTGGGTGGTTATGGGATATTCAGTGTTGAAATCGGAAAATATTATTATTTATTTTATAAAGTTCATCTGTTACTAAAGGAATTGAAGAAAACTTTATGATTTCAAAAATATAAAATAAGAATTTTAACTAATTGGTGTTGGCTAGCCTGACAGTGGTGTGCGGTGCCATCACGACCCTTAATGGATTTTGGGTCGTGACAACATGGTATCAGAGCACTAGGTTCACGTAGGTCTCACGAGTCATGAACAAGTCTAGTAAAGTCTTGTGGATCGGTGCGGAGACATCTGTACTTATCTTCGAGAGGCTACAAGGCTGTTAGGAGCACTACCCTTCTTGATTCCTCATCGTGCAATTTGATTCCTTTGAGGCTTATGCCTTTGTTTCTTTCCTATTCAATCTTATGCGACGCGAAGCGCTTGTTATAAATCGATAATTGAGGAATTGTAATGGTACTACAAATGTTGTGCAAGATGTTTCTCCCTACATATTTGATTGGGGTATTTTCGTCGCCTTGCGGAAGGCCGTTCTATCGTCTCGTCTCAGTATCAGTATTACCTAAAGTTTTGAGATTTGGCATTTATTGTTATGACAATGCGTGTGTTGCTATCGCACAGTGTGGCATAATAGTAGGATGCTTGTCTATGCGTCAAAGCAGTGAATGGCTTGGATGGTGTTTGCTTGGTGCAAGATTCAGAGACTCAGTATTTTTTTTCGGCGGAGGAAAGGTAATCGGGCTATAAGTGCTCAGATGTGGGTTGATGTAGTAACAAGACTTGGTACTTTCGAGCGTGGTGGAATTTTCATCGGTGATGTGGTGTCATTGTCCTTGTTGAATACGTTAAGTTTGTCGGTGTTATGGTTTTCTTCAATTCGCCTTTGGGCAGAGTAGCGTAGAATAGTGCCGGAGAAGCGGCTATTAGAGATTGTTGTGTGTGGTGGTTCAAAATTGAATCAGTGTTTTTAGTGTCGATGGCTCGAGAAAGATGATCTTCAGAAAGGTTTAAAGTTAGTAACGATCTATTAGTTTAAGTGCTACAGAGATAGATTTTGATTTGAGACAACGACTGGGCAGCGAAGGATGAGGAAGGACTTGTGGGAGGTGCCTTGCGGTGGTTAAACTTCTAGAAGGCCAAGTGTGAGAAACATGTCGCGACCCTAGTTCACCAACCGTGAACATGTCATGACGGCACCTGGTCCCCATGACCAGGTAAGCCTAACATTTGCGGAAATATAATAATTGCGGAAAAATAGAGAAAATCAAATCAAATATCTAAAGGGAACTGTACTGAATGCCGCATGGCAAGTACAACTCAAAATCACAAGTCTAAAACAATTCCCAAAACCCGGAAACTCACAAATCACAAGCTAAGAGATACATAAGAGGCTCTGACTCAAGAATATCTATACAAAGGAGAAATGCTGAAAGAGCTATACTTATTACAAAAAACTGGAAAGGGACTCCTCGGTCTGCGGACGTAGCAGATATACCTCGAAGTCTCTACCGATACGCCTCCTTCCAAGGCTGACAGAATTGAGTGGGAGTACCTGTATCTGCACAACAAAAATGTGCAGAAGAGTAGCATGAGCACACCACGGCGGTGCCTAGTAAGTATCAAGACTAACCTCGGTGGAGTAGTGACGAGGAATAGTCATGGCACCTACCGGTCAATAAACAGTATAATCATAGGAACAATGGAAATGACATATAAATATGTAAAGACTGCATGAATGACCAAGAATGCTACAATTCACAATAAGGGGAAAATTACAACAAGTAACAACGAGGATATAATAAATGAGGATAGGAGATGACGGCAGAATCACAATCCAAATCCTAAGGTCACAACACAGCAATGGGAAAACAAGTCAATAACTCATATCCTACAATGATGTTCACAAAGGTCTTATCCAACTCTTTCCACAATTTCACCAAGTCTCGGACAAACCACAACTCGTGAAGACCCAGCATCTGAAATCTAACAATTAGCATCCTGTGCCCCATCAATCTCATGGTCATACCGACAACTAACTGGCTAACTAGGGCCACTCTGACTAACATAATGGATAAACGAGGGCGTACCTCCACTCTTAGCAAAATCAGGAGGAATTCACCTCTAATAGGGGTGTTCAGCTACGTGTATGCTTGTGCAAATGTTTCTAACAAAATTCTACCAGCTAGTAAACACGAAAAAGAGACGGACCGCACGTACGATGTTTCCTCACAACTTCCAAGCGATAAAGCTCATACCGGTAAGCAACCCACAATCACATTATTAAACAAATAGGAATGCCTCCACAGGCCGTCACAATTCTCTACAATCATCCCCTGACATAGCCCACCTTATTTCGCCACGTGTGCAAATAATAAGACAATAGGTATATTTTGCCACACGTGCATCACAATGTTCCCTCCTTATTCCGCCACATGCGCAACCCACATATAAGCATATAACATATCCCGCCTTATTACGCCGCATGTGCAAAACATCAATAACAACAACAGCACGGCAAACACCTCGTGCATCACAATATTCACAATCGCACGGCAGAAACCTCGTGCATCACGGTATCAACAACCGCACGGCAGAAACCTCATGCATCACAATCTCAAGTACAACACAACAAACGACAATATATACAGGAACAAGGCAAGAGAATCAACTCAGGTATTTCCGTTCACCAAAAGACGGTACAACTAACTCACAAGGAATAACCGTAACAGAGAAATACTAAGCGTAATAAGAACAACTCAACAAGGGAGAAATGATATGAAACAACGATTCCATAATACTAAGTTCAACAACAAGGAAGTTAACATGAATCAAATAATTACAATTAAGGAAATATCAACTGAATATAGGATATCTAACTTCTTTCCAATTAAGACCAATTAATTACACGAGAGATAGAAATAATGCTTTCCAAATAAAGACAAGCAGTTAGGAATGATAATGTGACTATAGAGGGGTAATGTCTACAGTGAAACAAGTAAAAGTCAATTAGGCAACAAGAATAAGCCAAAAGGGGCAAATAAATTCCAAGTAAGACATGTAAAGGTGAAGCTAATAACAGGGAACTCAATCGTATCAAGAACAACTTTATATTCGGTGACTACAAGGATCTAAGAGCCTAAGAGGGGCGATTTCCACAAATAAATCCTAGCACGCACTTGTCACCTCGCGTACAAGGAATACAATCAACAAAGAAGACTCAAATCCTAAGGGGAAGTCCCCCACACAAGGTTAGACAAGCCACTTACCTCGAACCGGCTCAATATCAATAGAAACCACGCCTTTGCCACGAGTATCCGACTCCAAATGGCCCAAATCTATTCAATTCAATTACATAACGTAAATAATATTGCAAACAACTGATTCCACTATAAAAATTAAAGCTAGGGCGCGAAAATAGGTAAAATGACCAAAACGCCCCCTCCAGCCAACGTCTCGGAATCGAATAATTTTCACATTTTCAGAACTCTTGTACTCTCACGAGTCTAACCATATAAAAATCTCCCAAATCGGAGGTCAAATGCCCCCTCAAACCCCAATAGTTTGGTGTATGAAGTTTTACCCCAAATTAACCAACTTTTGATCCTAAATTCGAATTCCAATGATGTATTTAGCTATATAATGATGAAACATAATGAAAAGGGATCAAGGAAACGTTACCCAGTGATTTTCTCTTCAAAACCCACTCAAAATCACCTTCTCCCGAGCTCTCAATCGATTTTCAAACTTATGAAATTTAACCCTCGAAATTGATATTTCTGAACAGTCATTTCCGCTTCTGCGGACAAGGGACCGCTTCTGCGGTCCCGCTTCTACGGACCACGAGCCGCTTCTGCGGTTTTCATTAAAAATCCAGGGTTCCGCTTTTGCGGTCTTAAACCGCACCTGCGGTTGCCGCTTTTGCGAAATACTCACCGCTTCTGCGGTTTCTCACAAAAGACCCAGGGCCGCATCTGCGATAGAAGCCTCGCAGGTGCGTAACCGCATCTGCGGTAGATCCTCCGCACCGGCGGAAAAAGCTGAGGGAGCCCAATTTCGCTCCTGCGATGCTAAGGCCGCTTCTGCGGTTCCCAAGCCACAGAAGCGAAAGTACCAAAAGGGAAAAACTTCAGCTGCTGCAACACTTCTCAAATTTTGCCGTTAACCACCCGAAATCATCCCAAGGCCCCCGGGGCCTCAACCAAAAGCACCAATAACACCTAATACCTCATTCAAACTTGTACCAATCCTTAAAACACCTAAAACAACACCGGAAGTCCGATTAAATCAAAGATTCAAGCCTAAGAACTTCAAATTCCAACAAAACACACTTTCGATCAAAAACCTAACCAAACCTCGCCCGAATGACCTAAAATTTTGCACACACATCCCAAATGACATGACGGAGCTACTGCAACTTCCGGAATTCCAATCCGACCCTCGGATCAAAAACTCACTATCGGACCGGAAACTTTAAAAATTCAAACTTCGGCATTCCAAGCCTAAATGAGCTACGAGCCTCCAAAATACATTCCGAGCACGCTCCCAACCGCGAAATCACCTAAAGGAGCTAACGGAACCATCGGATTTCCATTCCGAGGTCGTCTTCACACTGTTCTGATTGCGGACCATTTTTCAACTCTTAAGCTTTCACTTAGGGACTAAGTGCCCCAAAACACTCCGAATCCCAACACGGAATGTCCCGGCAAACCAAAATAGCAGAATAAACTTAGGGGAAGCAGTTTAATAGGGGATCGAGGCGCGAATTCTAAAAACGGCCGGTCGGGTAGTTACATCCTCCCACACTTAAACATTCGTTCTTCCTCGAACGAGCATAGAGAACATACCTGAAGTCTTCACGTCACTGAGTGCGCACTTCCAACATACACCCGCGGGTGATCCCACGTCACCCCAATCCACTTAAGCCTGAAGACACCATCTCAACTGAAATTTAACCTTTCTAGCAATACCAATAGGCCTTCAAGCCAGAATTCTCACCTTCCATCCGTTCCCAAAAGACCCGATCCTAAATCCATATCCAGTATCAGTCTCAACCAGCTATTTTAATACAAGTCAACACGGAGGGTACAACCACGCAACATGACACATCACCCATAGGCCCACAATACCATTTCTAATAGCAATACTTGCCTGAGATCAAATTCGTACCGGCCATAAGCCTCATATTCAACAGGAACTCTTTTCAAACCTCCACAACACTGGCGATGATACAATAACCACGAAAACCGCATAACAAAACACCTGAATAACCAAATCTCAGCCAACACCAACGGGTACACACCCCACAAGCTAAAACTCAAGAAGCATAAAACGGAAATGACTGAATATGAGAAAGGAAACACACAAGGAACTAACAAACAAATCAAACTAGCGCAGATTCTTCTAAAACAGAAATCTCGACAACAGCAAGGAACGGACGATAGACACGGCTATCACTCATAGAACCTCCCAACAGAATAATCACGTAGACAGAGTACAATCATGAAACGCACTCATAAATGGAACAACAAATAAGGGAACTCACCCCGATAAGCAGAACTGTGGTGAACTACAGATAGTGCCCCTCTATAACAAACTGAATCCATAGCTGAATGACATTCAACTGGCGCACCGGCCTCAAGCCTACTATATGAAACGCATCAACGAGCTGGGCCTCCCCCTCTCTTGGGCGCCCTCTACCTGCCTGAATACCTCGCTGGGACACACCGGTCTGAAGTCTGGGACAATCTCTTATCATGTGGCTAGTATCTCCACACTCAAAGCACCCTCTCTGCTGACGAGGCAGTGGGAACTGGGAGATGCGGGTACTCCGAGACCTATGAGCACCTGATTCACCATGCAAAGCCTGAAGCGCGAACTGAACTGGCTGACCCGCAAAACCTCTACCATGATGCACCCTGCCTCCAAAATAAGGACCAGTATATCTCACCGGCCTACGAGGCCTCCTCGCCTCCTGAAGCTCTCTCTCCTGATCTCGGCTGCTCTCTCCCTCATGACCCTGCCTGCCCTCTCTCTCTTTAGCATGCATACCCTCTATCCTCCTAGCAATATTCACCACCTGCTGATACGGAATATACATCTCCAACTCACGGGCCATGCTGGACCTGATGCTAGGAATGAGCCCCTCAATGAACCGACGAACCTTCTCGCAAACAGTAGAAACTAAGGCTGAGGCGTGTCTAGCCAAATTGGTGTAACGGACAGCATACTCCGAGATGGTCATAGCACCTTGGCACAAATGCTCAAACTCCGCGCGCCATGCATCCCTGAGGCTCTGAGGAACAAACTCTCTCAGAAACATATCTGAAAACCGGGTCCAAGTCAGTGAAGCTGCCTCATTTGGGCTGTCTAACTCATAGGTGCGCCACCAATCATAGGCGGCTCCTCGAAGCTTAAAAGTAGTGAAAGAAACCCCGCTCGATCTAGAGATACCCATTGTACGAAAAATACGGTAACACTCATCAAGAAACCCCACGGCATCGTCTGATGCTAATCCACTGAACACCGGAGGATCATACTTCTTGAACCTCTCTAGTCTCATCTGCTCCTGCTCGGAATCCGCTGCCATGCCCTCGGGCTGAACTGGTGCCGCAGGCGGCGCAGGAATAATCTCTGGGACCTGCTCAACATGCGCTCGCTGCTCAGGAGTGTGGGCGGCGGGGGTCTGTGCTCCTCCCACGGCCTGGGATGTGGCTGCAGCAAGGGGAAGCAATCCTGCTTGAGCCAAAGTGGTGAACGTACTCATGAACTGTGCCAAAGTCTCCTGAAGGGCTGGAGTAGTAGTAGCAGTAGGTGTGTCAGGTGCCTGGCTCCGGTTGGATCTGCTGGTGGTACCTCAGCGGCAGTTCGCGCAGGTGCTCTCGCTGCACCACGTGCGCGTCCTCGAACTCTACCCCGGCCCCGATCTCCGACTGCTGCAGCAGGGGGCGCGTGTACCAGATCACCTCGGGTAGTACGTGTCCTTACCATTTGTGAGATAGTAGAAGACAGAGGTTTAGGATTGTAGATGTCAAAAATCTCGCACGATAGGGAAATCAAATGAAGTGGAATTTTTCCTAACGGTTACATAGCCTCTCGCAGATAAGTACAGACGTCTCCGTACCGATCCATGAGACTCTAATAAACCGGCTTGTGAAACTTATGAAATTTAACCCTCGAAATTGATATTTCTGAACAGTCATTTCCGCTTCTGCGGACAAGGGACCACTTCTACAGTCCCGCTTCTGCGGACCACGAGCCGCTTCTGTGGTTTTTATTAAAAATCCAGGGTTCCGCTTCTGCGGTCTTAAACCGCACCTACGATTGCCGTTTCTGCGAAATACTCACCGCTTCTGCGGTTTCTCACAAAAGACCCAGGGCCGCATCTGCGATAGAAGCCTCGCAGGTGCATAACCGCATCTGCGGTAGATCCTCCGCACCTGCGGAAAAAGCTGAGGGAGCCCAATTTCGCTCCTGCGATGCTAAGGCCGCTTCTGCGGTTCCCAAGCCGCAGAAGCGAATGTACCAGAATGGAAAAACTTCAGCTGCTGCAACGATTCTCAAATTTTGCAGTTAACCACCCGAAATCATCACGAGGCCCCCGGGGCCTCAACCAAAAGCACCAATAACACCTAATACCTCATCCAAACTTGTACCAATCCTTAAAACACCTAAAATAACACCGGAAGTCCGATTAAATCAAAGATTCAAGCCTAAGAATTTCTAATTCCAACAAAACACACTTTCGATCAAAAACCTAACCAAACCTTGCCCGAATGACCTGAAATTTTGCACACACATCCCAAATGACATGAAGAAGCTACTGCAACTTCCGGAATTCCAATCCGACCCTCGGATCAAAAACTCACTATCGGACCGGAAACTTCAAAAATTCAAACTTCGGCATTCCAAGCCTAAATGAGCTACGAGCCTTCAAAATACATTCCGAACACGCTCCCAACCCCGAAATTACCTAACAGAGCTAACGGAACCATCGGATTTCCATTCTGAGGTCGTCTTCACACTGTTCTGATTACGGACCATTTTTCAACTCTTAAGCTCTCATTTAGGGACTAAGTGTCCCAAAACACTCCGAATCCCAACACCGAATATCCCGGCAAACCAAAATAGCAGAATAAACTTAGGGGAAGCAGTTTAATAGGGGATCGAGGCGTGAATTCTAAAAACGACCGGTCGGGTCGTTACAAAACAAGAGTCGTGTAGTTGCTTAAAGGAGTGAGTCAGACCAAAGTGGAGAGTGGCGGAGTAGCATATGGGTTATGTGGTAGGGTGACTACATGCCTTGGGAGAAATTTAGAGTGATTTGAGATTCACGATGGTTAGCCATTGGGTCTACGGGCTTAATTTGGAATATTGGCTCAATACGGAGGAAGATCAGATGCGCCAGAAAAAAGCTTGCTTGATACGAAGAATTCTACTGGCTATCTAGTAAGAGGTCGAGTAGGTGAATGTGGTTAGTGTTTCAGAGTGTTCATTAAAGGCCAGACAGAAGAATTTCGAGGAGTTTGGCGAGTTGGTTGTGCAAGATCAGGTCGACGATGAAGAACGGATCTTGGTGGGTTCCAGAGTTATGTAATAGGTGAATCCAAGCCAAGTGGGAGAGTCCCACCGCCTACGATTTGGGTTACATGGTTATCTATTTGTGAAGTTTCTGGTTATCGGCGTATTGGTGGATTATTATGGCTAAAGGAAGAGAACATAAGTGGTAACTTGAGCAAAGGATTTGATAAATGTGTGCTATAATTGGCCTTATTGACTCATGTTTAGGCTTGGGAAGATCAGGATTTATGCTTCGTACAGAGGTGATTTACAAGGGAAGTGATTCAGTTAGGTACTTCATCGAGAGGTGTTCATGTGCTAGAAAGGCCTTGGAGTCGATTATATTTTGGACCAAGTCAGAGTGGGCGACTCTCAACCATAGTCCTAGTGGATTCGAAGGGTAAAGTGTGGTGCCTAAGGATTTCAAGTCCATAGTATGGTTGAGTATCGAGCTTTTGCAGCGGATTATGAAAAGGGGCTTGGAGTGTTCTATGTTATCTTTGGTCTGCAGTGTAGCATTGGAGGAATGGAAGAAAATAACTTCGAACTCATAGAGGAAGTATTAGAGTGGTTGTACCAGTGAGCAACGGTTGAATTGGCATGATGGTGGTAGTGATTAGTTCCTTCAGCGTGTTAGTTATACATGTGAATTCTGGTGGTATGTGTGAGGCTTACCGCCCGCCATAATTGATCTTATTTGGAAGCATTCGAATATTATGGCTTGTTATGTGTAGACAGATCTCGGAAGGAGTATGGTGGTTTAAGCTACTACTCGATGTGTGTATTTCCTGTGGTTATGGGAATTTGGCTGTGTGTTGCAGTGGTCCTCTTGAAATGAGCTAAGTAAAAGGTTTCTATATGATGAAGTGTTTACCTTAATAGTGGTTCCGGAGTTAAGATGAAATTATTGTACTCTTGCGTATTGGCATGATTAAATGAATCGAGTATCATGGGATTTGGAAGTTGAGGATCAAGGTTGCAGTTTGGTGTTGACAAGAATGTCACCAGCTCAGGCGAGCAGGGAAAAGGGATTCAGATGATTAGAGTGAGAGGGTATTGTCTCCAGCGTCACCTGAAATCGGTGTCATGTGTTAGAGGATTCGTGTATTGGTTTGCGAATCCTTGATTCGTTTTACAGCATTTGTATGGCTGGTGGTATGGAGGTGCAGACTTGTTAACCAACGCATAAGGTCATGGGAGCGTATCCCACGGGAAGATTATATCAGTGTGACATGTAGTCACTTGATTGAGTGAAGGATTGAAACCAAGTCTGGAGATTGTGGTGCTATCGTTCATGTGAGAATATATGCCTGAAGGGTGCTCGGTTCATTTGGTTGTGGACTATGGAAGTGTGTTCCGGATTTGACGGTTGTTCTTGTGTGTCATGGTAAAGAGGGTTGTGAATCCTTGAAAGGATATTAGCCAGTTCGGTACGAACATAATCGGCTTGAGGTCTGTGATGGATCTAGATATGAATGTGGGCTCTATATCGGGCCGAATGTGTTTATTTCAGCATAGCGCTCCTTGTGGGGGAGTATCCGGACGTTGGATGTTATTTCGCCGCCGTCTATTTCATGTAATACTATATTGTGCCGTGTGAGTTGTGAAATGGCTTGGCGATTTCATATGTGTTGAGGTTCCGCATCGCGATGGTGTATGTGAGTAGGATGGCTCTCGAGATTCAGATCATATATCACACATTAGTTGTGCTTGAGTTTTGTAGCGTGTGGCGCTATCCGTCTCCCCAGGGATGGTATTATGCACTTGGCGTGCTTGTGGCTAGGGGTGTTCAAGACCGAACCAAAACTGAAAACTGAACCGAAACCGAAGCTTAATGGCTTATTGGTATCGGGTTTAACGGTTTAACGGACGGGGAACAAATTGAATTTTTGTTTATTAACGGCTTATCGGTTTGGGGCGGATTATTCAATTTTCTTAACGGATAATCCGTTAACCCGTTAAGAATATATATATATATATATATATATATATTAGAGGGAGGTTGCCCGTGAAAATGCACGGGCTCAACATATGAAGTGTTCAACTTCCTTTTGAGTTTCACGTATCAATATACCGCTCCATATCAAAATGAAAATAGATGACCATACCCAAATAACATTTACATCAAGTGCATAATAGAATATTATGATAATTTTCTTTTTTGGATAATATCTGCAAAAGAGAACCTAAGAACACTGTACAACTTTAGGCTATTCAGTTTATATCTTCAAGCGCAGTTCAATTAATCATTATTTGTCCAGCTTAGCACTAAACCTTGCTATTTCATTGAAACTGGAAAGAAGTTTATATTACTCCTCTATTGTGCTTGTAACATTTTCCAACATTATGTAACATGGTTCACATAATCCATATTTTACAATGTCCAGAAATCAAAAAAGAAAACTAAGATAAAGCCTCTGCACAAGTATGTCAGAGCATGGATAGACATAAACCATGGATCCTTCACAATAATAAAATTAATTTGTTGTATGGGATTAATAAGCTTAGAAGAATTTTATAATTGTTTTTGTATCTCTACAAAGCTTCTTTTCTTCCTTTCCCAGTTATTAACTTGTGCATACATCCTTCCCTTTAATTTTTTAAAAACTGACGCTGTGAGAGCTTCAGTGCTTAATCACAACTCGTGAATCTTACATCAAACAATTAATGCACACAATATAGATTAAATTAGGCCGATAAATTACCCGATAAGAGCTAAACCGATACCAATCCGCCCGATATCTTATCGGGTGGCTAGCGGATTAATACATTTAAAAGCCAATAACCGATAAGCCAAACCGCTAAGAGTAAATAACCGCCTAATCCGCCCGATAAGCAGCCCTACTTGTGGCCGATATTCGGACATTTCGCAGGTATGAGCATTTTAGCTCGGTAAGTAATTCCTTATATATTATTATGTATGTATCAGGTGGCACGCCGCCACGAATGTGTTGTATGGATCTGGTTTCACGCCGCAACAATGTGATGTTGAGTACAGTCCCCTATAGCTATTTTTGTCTGTTTTGTTTTCCTCTTTTCTTAGGAAGGTTCATAACACCTTTTCGGTTGTCTAGTTAGTTACGTGGGTTGAGTAGTCCCTTCCAAAGTTCGTTTTCCTTATGTATCACGTTCGAGTTTGTAGCTTACTGGCACATTGTGGCCTCATATGAGACATTTGGTTATATCTAGGGTGGTTTATAGCTGGAGCAACTCGTACTGGGTGAGACAAGATTATTGGATCTGGTATCAGTGCGATCGGATTGTATGAAGTATATTAAAGAGCAAATACCATTATCTGGTTCATAATGGGGTGATGATTCTAGTCAAGAGGAGAGATTAAGTGATTGTTGACTCGGTAGTTGGTTATGAATTTCTACACATCTCGTCCGTCGTGGCGGTATTGTAAGAGTTGGAACAAGACTTATATATGTCATGAGGTGCATTGTGAGCATCAAATTCAAGCAATGTCGGCTATTATGAGCAGAGAATGTTATTATGGTCATGTGAATGATGCGGTGCATGATGTGAATTCAACAAAGGTTCGCAGTCATGTTCTGATACATCGTGTGGCGATTGATACGGTGTTCGTTTATTGGAAGCATGCCTGGGAGAGAATTTCGGATGTTGGAACTGGGCTATAAGGCTTATTTGCCTAAATAAAATAGAATATCTTCAGATTTGCTCGAGCTAATATGCTCAACTAAGCTGCGGTAGCACGGGTAGGTGCACGAGGTGTTAAACAGTGATTTCGGATAACTCTAGCACAGTTCTTAGCACGTTCGAGCACGAACGTATGCTTAAGTGGGAGAGAATGTAACGACCCGACCAGTCATTTTGAACTTTAACGCGTCGTTCAGCGGTTTGAGACCATGAGCAGCTTCACTTCAGGTGCTATGACTTGTACGTGTGGTCGGAATTGAATTTTGGGAAGTTCAGAGTTGATTTGGAAATGAAATTCTTATTTCGGAAGCTTTAAGTTGGAAGAATCGACTAAGATTGGATTTTTGAGTAAACGACCTCGGAATCCGGATTTGAAAGTTCCAACAGGTTCGTATGATGATTTTGGACTTGGGCATATGTCCAGATCGGGTTTTGGATGACCCGAGAGCGTTTCGGCGCCTATTGTGGAAGTTAGTTTTTTTTTGGAAGAATCTCATAAATCTGGGTTGAATTGCACTCCAATGTTATCGATGTCCGTTTGGGATTCCGAGTCTGGGAATAGCTCCATATGGTGATTCTGGTATTGGGAGCGCGTCCGGAAGTGGATTCAGAGGTCCGTAGGTCATTGTGGAGTCGTTTGGCAAAAGTTAGAAATTTGAAGATTTTTGAGAAGTTTGGCCGGAAGTGAACCTTTTGATTTTGGGGTCAGAATCTGATTAAAGTTGGAGTAGGTTCGTAATACCAAATATGACTTGTGTGCAAAACTTGAGGTCGATCGAACGTGGTTTGATAGGTTTCGGCACCGAACGAAGAAGTTTGAAGTTCTAAAGTTCATAAAGCTCGAATTGGGGTGGGATTCGTGATTTCGACGTTGTTTGATGTGATTTGAGGCCTCTAGCAGGTCCACGTTATGTTTTGGAATAGGTTGGTGTGATTGGATGAGGTCCTGAGGGCCTCATATGTATTCCGGGTGGTTAACGAAACAAATTTGGAATTTGATGAAAAGCTAAGGCTGTTGTCATCTGGTGTAACCGCACCTGCAAGGTTTTGGCGGTAGGTGCAGAGCCGCAGAAGTGACCTAGGAGTCGCAGAAGCGGAGCAGGTCGGCCAGGCGAAGGACCGCAGGTGCGGAGCTTTTGGCCGTATTTGCGCAAAAGCGGGAAGTACCTCGTAGTCATGGAGCGAGTTTGGAGCTCATTCTTCGTCATCAATGTCAAGGTAAGTTGTTCCCGCTTATTATAAGTTAAATGCATGGTTTGTATAAGGATTTAAACATGGAAATTAGGATTGTGGGGTTTTTGGTAGAAAACCTAGAATTTGGTATTTTGGATTTTGACCACAAAATCGGGCATGAAATTGAGAATAAACTATATATTTGAGTTCGTAAGGTTATGGATAAAGTTTATCTTCAAAATTTTTCGAAATCCGGCAACGTGGGACCGGGGTGATTTAATCGACTTTTCAAGCGGAGCTGAGAATTTTTGTAAATAGGACTGTAAAGAGTATTTGAGTATATATTAATGGGTTTGCATAATTATTGACTAGTTTTGGAGCGTTGGGCATCGGTTTGAGTCGTCGGAAGGGCTTGGGGGACGGTTAGGGAACTTCGGAGCAAGGTAAGTCTCCTTTCTAACCTTGTAAAAGGGAATTAACCCCATAGGTGATTATTATGTGCTTCTATGTGTGGGGGCTACGTACGCACGAGGTGACGAGAGTACGTACATAGATACTAGCTATGCCTATGTCCGAGTAGTTTTAGGCTTACATTATGCCTTGCTGATATTGTTCTAAATTTATGTTTATTGTTTGTCTTGAGATGAAACAAGACTGAGTTAGCTTATTAAATGTTTTGAAAAAAGTTGAAATTGAGGAAAAGTTGGGAACTTAAAGGTTTTCATTTGAAATTCGCAATTTAAAAAGAATTGAGGAATACTTTAATAACTTAAGAAATATGTGTGTAACCGCGTCGCATGTATGTTTCGCGAGCGGGAAAAATTTCCTTACAAGCTTCACATTGAATTGTCTTTATTTTGAAAAGAATTAAGAAAAGGATTATGATTTATTTATAAATTTATATTTGACCGCGTCGCATGTATGATTCGCGAGCGGGGTAATTCCTTAAATTTATATTTGACCGCACTGCACGTAGGATTCGCGAGCGGGGTATTTCCTTCTACTACTCTCATGGGAGCGGGCCGATCACCTCGGCAGGTTAATAGATGCATCTATGGTTCGTGACATTCGACCCTCGGCAGTGCACAGTTTACTTTTATGTTGGATCGGATCGTACGCCTTGGCATATATATATATATATATATTATCCTCATGGAATCGTGCGTAATATTTGGCGAGAAGCCAATATATCTGAGGGAATTTTCCTGATTTGAATTATGACAACTTCCTTGATGAATTCCACTATATCCATACATATGCTCCGGTTACGGAGGGAACGTGCTAGTTGAGAGCTTGAGTAAAATGTAAAGAGGGGAATTGTACCACGTATTTTATACATGTTTATTTCATATATTTACTCTGTTTCATATTTATTCACTTCTTTACTGTATCTGATATTATTGGATCACTAGTAAGTGTCGAAGTTGACCTCTCGTCACTACTTCTTCGAGGTTAGACTGGATACTTACTGGGTACGCGTTATTTTCGTACTCATACTATACTTGCTGTGCATTTTTGTTGCACAGGCACATGTATGTCCAGTGGCCAAGTGATATGGAGACTTAGATGAGTTGCATCTCTCGAGATGACCCGCAGCCAGCAGAGTCTCCTTCAGAGTATTGTATTTTTCTTTTCCGTCACATTTGTATTCCGAACAGTTATTATACTTCATTTTAATTCCTAGTGATTGCTCATGCACTTGTGACACCGGGTTCTGGGGTGGTTATGGGATATTCAGTGTTGAAATCGGAAAATATTATTATTTATTTTATAAAATTCATCTGTTACTAGTGGAATTGAAGAAAACTTTATGATTTCAAAAATATAAAATAAGAATTTAATTAACTAATTGGTGTTAGTTAGCCTGACAGTGGTGTGCAGTGCCATCACGACCCTTAAATCTTAATGGATTTTGGGTCGTGACATTTTTAATGTCATTACTGAGATGCATCATTATCATAAATCATTGCAAAGCACATTTATAAACCACATGTTATTGTTGAAAATCATCATTGGCATAAAGTTACATTTTTGTCAAATCATTTTGGCCGCACTGTATAAGTAAACGCCCAAAAGGTTTCATTTTCATAAGATTACTTTACAGCACATTGCATTTCAAAATCTACTCTATTAACGAATTTACCTAGCATGTTAAGCATTGTAGGAAACATAGTGCAACATGGCGATCAAGCCGAGTTATGGCAAATTATATTTTGAAACTCATAGTTTTCTTTGAGTGCAGGAATTTACTAATAATAAACTTCAACATGTAAATTCCCAAATTATTGGCACCGCTCCTTTAATGTTTTATTCTGTAAAGGCACTTCATCAAGCTCTCGGCACCATGGATATTTGCTACTACAAAGTCATCTCACCAGGATTTTTACATCTCACCATGAATTACCACTACAAAATGGACACCATATCAAGCTCTTCGCACTGCATCAATCTTTATAATTGCAAATCAAGCATCACATGTCAGGCTTGTCCACCTTCAAATAGGACATGTCATGTCTATCCGACTTCAAATAGGATATATCGGGTTTATCCGCCCTCAAATAGGATATATCGGTCCATCCTCCCTCAAATAGGATATATCGGGTCCATCCGCTCTCAAATAGGATATATCGGGTCCATCCTCCCTCAAATAGGATATATCGGGTCTATCCGCCCTCAAATAGGATATATCGGGTCCATCCACCCTCAAATAGGATATATCGGGTCTATCCGCCCTCAAAAGGATATATCGGGTCCATCCACCCTCAACTAGGATATATTAGGTTCGTCCACACTCAAATAAGATATATCGGGTCTATTCGCCCTCAAATAGGATATATCGCGTCTATCCGCCCTCAAATAGGATATATCGGGTTCATCCGTCCTCAAATAGGATATTTTGGGTTACCCACCGTCAAGTGGAACATATCATGGTCGTCCGCCTTCAAATAGGACATAGAGGTTAATCCTTCCTCGGAAAGAACATTAATTTATTTTGACCCTAGTGGTCACAATTGCATAAGCATTGCTGAAACATATTATCCTTCATAAATCATTGCCAAATGCATTTATCTTTATAAACTAAATTTCCATGTGTCATTGCCGACCATGAAATATGTCACCATAAAATTATATTTTTATGTTTTCGCAATAAATCCGCATTTCTTGTGAATTGACGCCTAAATATTATTTTCATAAGATTACTTTTATGGCATATTGCATCTTATTACCTAACGAATTTTTTTAGCATTGTTAAGCTTTGCAGGAAATATAGCGCAACGTGGAACTATATCTTAGCAGTGAACTGGGGCAATTTGTTGGAGAGGAATACCAAACTCTCCGACAAAGGTTAAGGATCTACTTCGAACTCCGCTCGGCTCGACTCTAAAATCAAATCCTTATTTCAAACATCTTTCTTTCAATCATAGTACCCAATGTCTCTATAATTCGACACCGGGGCAGCATTTTAAAATCCGCATCAATAGTTGAGTCCTACTCCAAGGTACCATAAATCTAGAACTACATATGACCTGATCCTCGTGAAACCCGAGGTATGTAGGCGATTCAGAAACCAAAGTTTGGCCATAACTCTCCATAATTTACTTTTGTTTCATAATCCTTCCAAACCTCCTTTCATAATCCTTTCAACACTTTGATTTGTATTTATAAGTCGGGGAAAAATTGGCTACTAAGTTAATTTCTTTGCCCAAAAACTCTTTTATCTTCTCTGGTCAAAAAGATGCAGCTGTGACATCCAATCTTGTCCCTCCTTTCTTCCAAATTGTTTACTTGAGCTTCTAATATCAATAATGATGTAAGAATGTTTAATATGATTTTTTAAGTACAATTTAGACTACTAATTATTGCTCAAGTTGTTTTATTCAAAATTAATCAATCAATGATATTTTCTTTACAAATTTCTCTATCTTATTGAAATGATCATATTCTTATTTATAAAATATTTATGTAATTTATTTATATATTATTTGCATACGCATTTTATATTGGTTACATACTAAAATAGATTTCGCCATTTTAATTTATAATAATTCTACTTGAGCACTATAAAACTATCTAATATAAAAATTCATTGCTAGGCATGTCAAACAGTTTAATTGTCTACTTTTATTATTATTATTATTATTATTATTATTATTATTATTATTATTATTATTATTATTAGTATTAGTATTAGTATTAGTATTATTATTGTTATTGTTGTTGTTGTTGTTGTTCTTATTTGGGTCTAAGTTAGAAGTCCAAGTAACTAAAAGGAAGAAGGGAAAAGGTCCAAAACCTTAAGGGACTAGCCTATTTTAGATTATTCCTACCCACAAGAATAGGCCCGATTCAGAAAGTTAGCCTAGGGTTTCCTTTTCTCTTTTAAAAACAATCGATGCCCCCCTTCTTCTTCCTTTTTCCTCTTTCATGTTAAAATTCAAGACCTTTCAGCTTTAGGCAGAAGAAGTACAAACCATTTCCGCACAAAATTTGTCCTTACCTTGACCTAGTGTCTCTTTGCACCAGACTTTTGGCTCAATCTTTGCTGCAACCTTACTGAAAAGCTAATTTTTTATTTTGTCCGATTAAGAATTCAAAAATCGAATTCAAACGGTTCAATAGCTTTGACTCAATTTCAAAATCTCACCCAAACCAAGAACCCTAGAAATCATCTTATAAATACTCGCTTTTTAGGAGAGATTTTCGTAGAGGTTGGCCGCCCCTTCTATCTCCCTCAACCCTCACTATTTGGCTAACTATTCAAAGTTTATCTTCTTCTTTACTCTCTTAAAATCTAGCTTTGAGTTTCTCTGCTTTTTGACCTCTATTTAGTCCATAGCCCTGCCAAAGCTTTCATTTTCATTTGTGTCTGCATTTGACGATCTTCCCGAAAGAGCTGGGCCAAAGCCGGACATAGTAGATCCTCTTAACGACGCCCCGTTCACTACCTGCAAAAAGGTCAGTGACCCTAGAATCTCTTCTTCCCATTCTCTTGTATTAAGATATGTAATGAGCCTTTGTTCCTGTTAGAAGCATGCGTACTGGTCTATTTGATTTATTTTCCTTCATATGCAGAGGTCATGATTTAGGACTCATTTTTTTGATTATATATTCTGGCCGTACAAAATCTGAACAAGAGTGAATATGTGTTCTGTTGGTTTTAGTAGAAATGATGCCTTAGGACGTTATCTTTTCATGTATCAGAAACTTTGTTCTAGGTGAAATGAATTTTAGAAAATCAAGTTCAGGATATTTTCTTCCCGTTCTAGTTGCTATGTGTGTTAGAGACTTATTTGTGCTTCAATATCCTTCCTATAGATTCGATTTAAATCAATAAGAGTAAAAGTAGTAAACTAGAAGTCATTACCCAAGACTAACACTTTATTAGAGAGTATTATTTATAGGGGTTAATCCCTTCCTTAGCTGGCAGAAAAGTACGGCCTATTACATTTCAACAAAAAAAAAATTACTGCGAGTTTGCATTCATATTAGAGTCCTGATTGTTGACTTTTATTTTTATAACATAAGAACATGCTTATAATAATTGCTCCTTCCAAGGATATGTAAATCTACTTTATATTCATTATGATGCTCTAAACCTTTAGGAAAAATGATTCTGTTGGTTTACAACCTATGACTAGCCATCTGTAACGACCCGGTGGGTCGTTTCATGAGTCACCGTCTTGTTTCCCCCATTTCTGCTTCTTTATGCTTTGTTCATCTGTGTTATATGGTAACGGGTTGGTCGGTTCGAATTCGGAATAATTTTTGGAAAGGTTGAGACACTTAGTCTCTTAAGTTGGTCCTTTAGTTGGATAAGTCAACCAGAAGTTGACTTGTGAGCATACGATCTCGGAATTTGGTTTTTATGATTCGGATAGCTTCAGGAGGTGATTTGGGACTTAGGAGCGCGATTGGAATGTGTTTTGGAGGTTCGGGGTAGATTTAGGCTTGAATTGGCGAAATCGGAATTTTGGCATTTTCCGGTTGGTAGTGGAGATTTTGATATAGGGGTCAGAATGGAATTTCGGGAGTTGCAGTAGGTCCGTTGTGTCATATGAGATGTGTGTGCAAAATTTCAGGTCATTCGGACGAGGTTTGATAGACTTTTTGATCGAAAGCGGAATTCGGAAGTTTTTGGGATTCTTATGCATGAATCCGTGGTTGATTCGATGTTTCGATGTTGGTCTAGGTGTTTTGAAGATTGGTATAAGTTTGGAAGGTGGTATATGACTTACTCGTACTTTTGGTTGAGGTCCCGAGGGCCTCGGGCTGATTCCGGGTGGTTGACAGGAGGTTTGGAGTTGGAATTAGCAGCTGAAGTGCTGAAGCTCCTGTCATAACTGCACCTGCGGCTTGGAGACCGCAGGTGCGGGCCCACAGAAGGGAAAAGGGGTCGCAAATGCGGCCAAGGGAAATGAATGACTGGAGCCGTAGATGCGCTGCGATGGCGCAGGTGTAGGATCTTAAACGCAGGTGCGAGTCTAGAGCGGTTAAGTGATTTTCGCAGGTGCGCACCTGGGACCGCAGGTGCGGGTCTGCAGGTGCGCGTATTTTGACCGCATATGCGGTTTTGCAGGGGCAGAACATATAAATTTGTCCCTTCGCGATTTTTGAGTGGGTTTTCACCATTTTCATTCGGGGAGAGCTTGGGAGAGAAAATTGAAGAGGGAATTCAAGAAGGTTTCGTAGAGGTAAGGTCTTTGGAGCCTAAACTTGTTTCTATGGTGGTTTTTAACTGATTAAACTTGAAATCTATGGGATTTAGTAGCAAAACTTGGGGGTATAGGGCTTGGGAATTGGAGACCTAAATTTAGGGATTTGAGGGGCCATTTGTGGTTGGATTTGGTATATTTGGTATGTACGAACTCGTGGGAGGATGAAGATTCTATTGATGTAATTTTATCGGATTCCGAGACGTGGGCCCGGGGGTCGGGTTTGGTCAATTTTGGGATTTGTGATATAATTTGATTAATTTCATATGGGTTTCACTCCTTTAGCGTATATTGATGGTTGTATACTGATTTTGGTTAGATTCGAGGCATTTGGAGGCCGAATCGAGAGGAAAGGGCATCGCGGGCTAGAGTTGGGCTTGGCTTGAGGTAAGTAACGCTTCCATTCTTGGTTCTGAGGGTTCGACACCCCGAACTATGTGTTCTATGATTATTATAAAGGTGACGCAATGCCAAGTGATGGGCGTGTGGGCGTGCACCGTAAGAAACGCGGCCTGGATCATTCCAGAGCACCGCTTAGTGGTTCTTTCTTACCGATATATGTGTTGTAATTATGTGATTTAGTTGATGAGATGTGAATCATGCTGATTATCATGTTAAGGCTTCACGCCAATATTATTGAGACCCAAGAGGTCGTTTCTTGCTCTCATATCATTTGTTTTGTTGATATTTTATACTCAGTCTTATTCATGCATATTATATCATGTCTCAGTCTCGGTTATTGCTATTTGACACATCATATTATTGTCCGGGCTAGTATCATGACATTTTGAGCCCGAGTGTGTGAGACTGGTGAGTTATGACTGAGTGAGGCCGAGAGCCTGATATTGAGTGGCAGTATAGGATCGGGCTGCACGCCGCAGCGAGATATTGAACAAGCCTTCGTTGGCTTTGTTATAGCGCTTGGGCTAATGATTGAAGCCCCTCCGGAGTCTTTACACCCCCAGTGAGCGCAGTTGATGATACTGAGGGATGGATCTTCCCTGGACATAGATCTTGTCCAAATTATTATACCGGGAGATGGATCTTCTCCGTGAGGCTGGATTGGCCTGTGTCCTCGGTATTGGATGACTGCGGTCAGTGATATATATTTCGAGATGGATCTTCCCTAGGACGGATGGCCATATACAGTATCGAGTGGTTGAGCACTTGTGAGTGGAGGTTCATGGAACTTTAATCATGCTAGTTGTGCATTGGTTTATATAAAATCTATGAGTTTTGAACTTCGTACTGTTCAGTTGCATTTAAATACTGTCGAGCTTTACTTGAACTGTAAGCATGTCTACTTTCCTGTTCAGTTATATGTTATTACCTACTGAGGTTTGATTCGTCACTACATGTCAGTCCATAGGTTGGACTTGTTACTTACCGAGTTGGTGTACTCATGTTACCCCCTGTACCTTGTGTGCAGATCCAGGTATTTCGGGTCACGGTAGCGGCTGCTAATCATATCGTTGTGGACTGTTCTTTGGAGATTGCGAGGGTAGCTGCTTGGTGACCGCAGTTCCGCCTTCTCCCTCCCTATCTTCCTTTTAGTATAGTTGTTAGATATTCTCAGACTATGTAGTCTTGTTTATTTCGAACAGTTGTAGCACTTTTGCTCATGACTAGTGACACCCGAGGTCGGGCTTGTATTTCTTTCCGCTTGTTTTGGATTTCTACTTTTATCTTAATTGATTTTTGCTAAAGATATAACTTTTCCTAAGTTTTTAATTGGCAAATGAAGTAACTGGAAATAAGTGGCTGGCCTAGTTCCACGATAGGCGCCATCACGACCGGGTCGGTTTTTGGGTCGTGACATCATCTTATTTAGGTGTTGTAGAAAGTGAAAGATGAGTTATGTTTGATAACTTTGGAATTATAACCTTTAGGCCTTGTTCAAAATTGTAGAAATCATGTCCATATAACCTTTAGGTATGTTTGATAACTTAATCTAGATACTGTTTTAAGAATGCTTTTCTTCCATGGTTTCGGTATTAAAGCACAAATAGATTGAACACATATTCTTGTTAAGAATGTAGTTTAGCAAAGGACATATGATGTTCTGTTGGTTATCATTATCATCTTTGAATAAGATCATGCTTGTAGGGGTAAATTAAGGTGTTCATATGAGCAAAAGAATTTCCGGGCTACACTCAGACCGGTTTTGTGTATCAATTAGTATTAAAGAGTCAAATTTAGGACATTTTCATGTGTATTAAATATCCTGAGTTAGGCATCTATTTTGGTAAAAGTTTAAAGGAATCTGTATGTTTTAAAGGAACTATCGTCTCAGTTTTGGTTTAGATAGGAAGTATTTTCATATAAAGCAATTATCATTTTTTATCATACGACTTGTCTACTAAAGATATTATTTTCTAAAAAGAATATATAGTGCCTTTTTTGTAGAGAAAAAGGGATGTGAAAGTTGGTTTTGTTTATTAAGCTAACGTTTTAGTATAGATGATAACTAACTTATACACTAAAGTGGATCATCATCAGTAATAATGCAAGAGCTTAAATATGAATGTATTTACTACTAAGGTCCTATTATGAACCAAAAGGAGTATAACAGTTTTATTGCCTTTATATATTATTATTGTTAAGGATTACTCCTAAGTTTTTATTTAGCTCTTTATTTGCATGTACACTTTGGAGCAAATCGAGACTCATGCAATAGAGCCTCAAAGCGAGACTCAGCACTACCCCAACACAGTGTCATCGCATCTTATACCATCCTCCTTAGAATGCACCCTATAGCAAGAAAACAAGCGAAACGCTTGGGGGCACCTATGGTGTCTTTCTTCTTTCATTTCATTTAATTGATGGTTTACTCTTATGCTCTAGCTTTATCCCGATTTTGAGATTGTATGTTTGAACTTTGAAATCATATTTGATAGAGGATTAATTAAATCTTTAGGTTTAGTCTACATACCTATTGGCTTTATGGTAGTTCAAGCTAAGAAAATTTTCTACTTCTTTTGGAAGTAGCATCTGGCTAAATAGATAATCTATAAAAGGTTTCTTGAAAGGACTTCTATTTCTCTAGAAGCAATTTGAGAATTTGCTAAGCACATAATACTTTCTTCAAATTAAATTACTTTTCTTTCGAGCTATTTCAACTTTGCTATAAGTCTCCAGATGTTAAAGATTTGAAAATGAACTTTCTTTAAATCAGTTCAAGTATACCAAAAATCATTTTCTAATTCTTTCTCGTAGTCTATGTTTAATTGGTAATAATATTTTTTTAAAATTAATTGTTCTTTGTTAATAAAATATTTGAGGTATAATTCTTACGCTTTTTTAACTTTATAAGAATACAACTACTATTTAACCTAAGTTTGGCCGGTAACCATTATTAACGGATTTTAAAAGGTGCTATAAAAACCTTCCTTTTAAGATATTCAGAATCCTTACCTAGAATTTCTAAGGCTAAGTAGATCATAAAATAGAGTTAATTTTAAGCATTACTTAGTTAAAATTGGTATCCTAATTCACTGTTAAAATAATTAGGTGACGACTCTTTAAATTAATTAAAATCTCATTATTTTCAATAGGTAATACTCTAATTTGACCCGTGTTAAAATGGGGTATAACAGCTTGGCGACTCTGCTGGGGATTCTAGGTTCTAAACCATAACTGACTTAGATCCATAATAAAATTGACTTTGGTCAAGGTCACCATGTGGTCTCCCCTCCTCCTCCTCCAAACGAGACAAGTAATTCACCACTTGGATTTTAACCACTTATTAGTACCTTCTTGCTTTAGTTTTAGTCCAAAAGTGTTGATTTTTGTTCCTAAAACTAATGAAATTGCGTAAAGTGCAGGAATGGTGGAGAATTGAACCTCAACGTAGAAATATAACTCAAAAAAGAGTGTTCCGGCTCATAAGGCAAGAATGACTGCAGCAGGCCAAAAGTGCGGTCCGCAAAAGAAAGTGCGGACCACATAATTACTTCTGCGGCCGCAGATCTGGTACCTGAAGCTCAGAGGAGGATAGTAAAAGTGCGAACCGCACACGATTTGTGCGGCCGCAAAACATGATCGCACTGAATTTAAAAAGTTCATAGAGTGTGCAAAATGACCAAATGTGAAGCCTTGCCAAATGTGCAGCTGCATAAGCAATGTGTCGTCGCAGAAGTTGAAGTGCAGCCGCAGACTAACTTGTGCGACTGCAGAGAAAAGTGCGGACCGCACATGGAATTGTGCTGCCACAGAACCTCCCCAATTGTATTTTTGTTAGCAAATTTTGGGGCACTATAAATAGATGGAAAATACCTTTTTAGCGCAAGTTTTATAGTTTTAAATGTTGTAGCTGTGAGAACGTAATTTTTGCCCTATATAAATTATTCCCAAAATTCAATAAAATGATTTCTTTCATTATCTTGCAATTTTGTGAATTTTTGTGTTATTTTCTGTTAATTGTTTGCATTTTATTTGTGCATTTTAATTCATATGAAAAATATAAAAGAATACGTTTGGCGTGTGCATTTAAGGTTTAATTTTACATTTAGGATTAACTAGAAATTAATTGTTTCATAAAAGGAAAAATTAAAAGTATAGTGTAGTTTGCACTTTTAATTTCGATTTTTGATTTTTGAGTAATTGTGGGTTAATTTGTTGTGCTAATTATCATTTTGGGATTAATTAGTTTTTCTTTTTAATTTTAGGAATTAATTCAAATTAAAAGAAATTAAAACAAAAAAGAAGAAAAAGAAAAGAAAACAAAAGAAGCAAATATAAAGACTTAAAAAGGTTGAATTTGGGCCATTCAATCCGAATGACCCTAAAATCGGACAAAGTCACACCCAACCAGATCCGGCCCAAATACCCCAAACCGGGCCTGCCCCTTTTACTAACTGAAACGGCGCCGTTTTAGAATCAACAGATCTGGACCGTCGAGGTTCATCAATCCAATGGTCCTGAAGTGGGGTCTCATTAACATAAAACGGTCTGAATCCCATATCCCCCCCCCCCTCCCGTCTCATCTCTCTCATAACCATCAGAGACTATAACCTAACGCCGCCGCCGGCAAGTCTCCAAACAACCTAAAATTTACACCATGGATTCCCCATGACCTCCTCTTTCCAAACCCCAAACTCCCATGGCTCGAATCACACCCAATCTTCTCGAATATTCGAGTTTGTTGATGCCACCTCCGCCGCCCACGGCAGCACCGTCCCAAATCATCACCAAATTTACACCATGGGTTCACCTCCCCCCCCCCCCCTTACATCACAAATCAACACTCCTTTTACTTCAAATGTCCCTCAAACTGCTCGAATCTTGGATCAAGTCCCGGTCCAAAACCCTAAAATTCCCAAACCCCGATAAATTAACAATTACGTGTTATCCTCACCTCCCTCGGTCCCAATCCGTCATTAGTATACCTCAAGTCTCACCCAGGGTCATCGAAGTTCAAGTTCAGAAGCGGTAGAACCTTAGAATTTCACAAGTAAGCTTTCTCTGTTTTTGACTGCCTTCTCTTCACGATAGCTTGAATTGAGTTTTTGTCAGTAATTGTTTGATCTCTTCTGTGTTGATTTGTTTTGTTCTAATAATCGATGACCTGAGTTTGTTTTGTTATTTGTCATAGTTATTGTTGATTAATCCATAGTCAGTGATTATAGGTTTTAGGTTTAAGTTTTCTTTTGATTTTCGTTCCAATTATCAAGGTCCTTTCTCACTTGACTGGTTGTGCTTCATGATTAAGCAATTCTGTTTTACTCTTGGTTTAATTTGTGTTCTGTTTCAATTTTCAGTTGGTTTAATTCGATTTTGGTTATTGGTAATTAGATTGGTAATTAGACTATAGTCCTCGAATGGTTGATTTGTGTGGTGGATGAACTTAATTGGGACTAACAATTTGGTTGAACTTGATTTCTATTTTTTTTGATCAATTGATCATGGTAATTAGCTTAACTTTAGGAGCTGTCTAGACTGAGTTGAATTGTAGTTCCATTGAATAATTAACCGTGGTTATTAACCATGGTTAAAGGGCTGGGTTAGTTAATTCTAGTTTGGGGTGAATTTCAGATTAGATAAAGGGTAAGTTAGACATTTTAGACAAGAGAATCTTTTAATAACTGAAATGGAACTCCCTAGGACTTTCTAGAAGGGGTTCTAAGTTGAATTCACAAAAATAGGGGTAATAACTTAGGCAACAAGTCAGTAAGTTAGGGACTAGTTAGTCAAAAGCTGAGAATAATTGAGGAACTAAAGGCTAAAACTGAAATCTGAAGGCTGCCCCTCATTTTGCCTATAAAAAGGCATGACTAGTGCCTTAGGGAAAAAGGTTTTCAAGCTCTGAAAATTCCCTCCACTTTCACAAGTCTTCATCAGCTCCAATCTGAATTTCAAATTCAAAATTCTCTAGATCTAGATCTTCAAAAACCAAAAACCGAAACAAAAGAAAACAGCTGAAAACTCAAAAAATACTGTGCTACTAAGATTTTGGATTCAATTTCAAGTTGTAGGGTTTGATTTGGCATTAGTTAGCTTAAAATTCGACTGCTGAAGTTTGTTAAAGGGTTCTGGATTGATTTCAAGTAGAAACTGGTTCATTTGGTCGGTTTTTGGGTCTGTTTGCTGGCACTTCACTGCTGGGATTTCAAACTGACTGCTGTGATTGTCTTGAAGCTGTTAAATTGCTATTTGACCCTGCTAATTATTTGTTCTGCCGCTGATCCTCCTCTCTTCTTGTTGAATTTCAATTTCCAGGTACATACTTTCGAATTCACATGATGTAGCTTTGAATTAAAGTTGAAATACAAGTGATCATCAGATCTGCAGTTATTGGATACTTCCTGTTGTTTGTAGTTAACTAGATGCTAGTGAACGTTAATTGTTTGATTTGTACTACCTGAACAATGTAAGCACGGACTGTATAATTGGACTTTAACACTAGTTTTGATTATAGACTATGTGAGATCGTGAATTGGTAGTTGATAGTTGCATAAATTAGGATAATTAGACTGTTTTGAACTATTTCAACATGTCTGTATGTAGACTTAGTTAGTATAGCCTAAGATTACAGCATTGAATCACAAAAAGCATGAAAAATCACACTTCATCTGTAGGTAATTAGTTCGCATTCCTGTCTTTAAATAATTCGAGTTATATATTCATCCTGGAATGACTTGACTAAACAGTAGATTTCTCCCAGCTTTCGTACGAATTAACAGCTTAATAAAAGGATCGGATGATGTGTGTGATTTGAATGCCAATTGCCAAGATCAAGTGTCCATATGTTATTAACTACATGTTATTTATCTACTCGTTATTAGTAAGTGTAGATTTAAAAGCTGAAAGGTTAATTAACAGGTGTTAAACCTGGAATATATGACCAGATTATTAAATGCATATGTATGTTTAAATTTGAAGGTGATGCCTAGTGACAATGAGCCGATATTAGTTCGACTCTTTGAACCATGAAGGAAATGGGCCAGCATCGGCCCAGCTAAATGCAATAGATCCTGGGCAGTCCACTAAGTACAAGATATTTTTTAAAATTTGGGCTTGCACCCTAGCCCAGCCCTTTGGACGGCCTCTGTTTGAGCAGACCTGGGCCAAACCTTTAAGGCCCAAATATGCTAGAAGTCAAGAAGCCTTCAAAATTATATTAGGAATATGGGGATTAATTTGTAATATAAATTTGGGCTTTTCGAGTTAGGTGGCGGATTCGAATTAAGAGGTTCTCCCCTCTTGTTTGAATCCGGACTTGAATTTGAGGTCCGGACTTTATAATGCAAATTAATTAGGCCCTTTGAGACAAAAACAATAAACAGAAAATCGTAGTTTGCTTTAAGTTGGCCTTTAAGTAATAAAATGAGATGAGCCTCGCCAAACAAAAATGCATAAATTGCGGGCCCTCATTAAATGCTTATATTAAAATACTTAGAATTCGGGACGTGCTGTTTAGCGAATTTCACGGCCTCCCGCAAAGTTAATAACACGTTAGTCACATTAGGCGCGTTCTTTAATAATTTTACCTTCCTAAATTCGGGTGTGCATTTCATGCGACCCAAATCCAAATCTCAAAACGTCGAATAAAATGTGTCGAGGATCCGGGTGCATTTCATGTGACGTGATCCAAAAATACGTTTTTAAACGACGTTCATTTTCTTAAAATTTTTTAATTAAAAGCGGTAAGTAATTTTTAAAATCGCACAATAGGATAACATGTATTAAAATCAGATTTTTGCCAAATATAGCAGTTGAGCGACCGTGCTAGAACCACGGAACTCGGGAGTGCCTAACCCCTTCTCCCGGGTTAACAGAATTCCTTACTCGGATTTCTGGTTCGCGACTGTAATACAGAGTCAAACCCTTTCTTCGATTCAGGATTCAAACCGGTGACTTGGGACACCATAAATCTCCCAACTGGCGACTCTGAATCTCTTAATAAACGAATCCCGTTTCGATTGTCTTTTAATTGGAAAAACTCCTTTTATTATACCCTTCCCCAGGGTGCAGTAGAGAAAAAGGAGGTGTGACAGCTCTGGCGACTCTGCTGGGGACAAGAACCCAGAATTTCGGTTCAGGGTTCAAGAATTCGAGCTCAGTTAAATTGTTATATTTGGCTTTATCTGATTTTTCTACATGTTCCATGCTACATGTGCTAAATGCTTTACCGCTTTGATATTTGTTGAATTGTATATAAACTGTTGCAAATCCCTTCCTCTCTCTGAGTCTTCTACATCATGGAGAAGGGTGCACTTCGTGTAGCTTCTCTTCTGTTTAGAGTCTTTCCTAATTTAGAACGAGGTTTGGATAAGTTGCTAAGCCGGCGGAGCTTCTGTATCCCCGGTACGCTGCCTCCCCCTCGGCCCGAGTCGTCCGCTCGGGTAAGCTAGTCTAGACCAATAAACCTAGGGTTTAAACCTAGAAGAACAACAACCTCATGCCGGATCCCTCGTAGGACGCTTGTTTGCATCATGTGCATTTGACTTAGGGGACTCAACACAGGGGTTGGGTCCGTCTAGTACAGGTGACCTGAAATAAAAAGACCATCCTGATGCATCTTACGTGCTACTTGTGCATTCATTTGCTTTGGATTTGCATGTTGACCGGCTTGTATATAATAAGAGAAATTGAGAAAAATAGCAGTGTTAGGAGAGAGTAAGGGTGACCATTTGTTTTGAAAACACCAATGCCCAAATAGTACCGAAATGCTGCCAGATTTTTTGAAAAATGGGAAAGAAAAGAAAAGAAAAATATTTGAAAAGTAGAAAGAAAATTGTTCAAAGTAGCTTTGATTCTGGCAAATCTGCCCGAACTACGCTGGTTTGATTCTCACCGGATGTGAGATACGAAGGCAACCCACATAGGGTCCAACCACCCCTTTTCGAAAATAGCCAAATAATGTCAAAATTTTAATTTGTTGTCAAAATAAGTCGGGTGATGCCATTATTGTTAACAATAAGCCAAATGTCCCTCAAAAGGGCGCCGGAAGGCCGTTTTTGCAAGAACAGCCACCCTGAGTTATTTTAAAACGGGTTGTGGGCACAGCCTTAAAATCTCGCTGTCAGAAGTGCTGAAGGGCCGTATTCGCAAAACCGAGTCGCTGTTTTCTTAAATAAATTTTTTGAAAAATAGCCACTTTGCTTTTTAAGTCAAAATAAGTCATTACATGGCCAGTTTTCTTTAAATAGTCACAGTTGACATAGAAACCTTCTCAGTCTTGCGCAGGCCCGGGCGATGCCGAGTGATGCCCCGCGGGCCCCCAGAATGTGAAGCTTTGATGTACTCCTGATCTAGTTTTTAATCATCGAGTCTGCATTTTCCAAACAAAATAAATAACCTAATAACTTTGTAATCGGAATTTCATTAATGGAAATTTGAAAAAATCCCGAAAAGAGAGAAAGGCAATAAAAATTAACAGAAAATAACACAAAAGGAGGTCCGGGACAATTTCGAGATTATATTGAAAATGACATGCAAACGCTTGGGCCAAGTCATCCTAAGTGTACCATCGAGCATGAGAATAACACAAAAATGCAAACAATTAACAGAAAATAACACAAAAATTCGCAAAATTGCAAGATAATGAAAGAAATCATTTTGGTTGAATTTTGGGAATAATTCATATAGGGCAAAAATCACGTGCTCACAGCTGCCCCTCTTTGTCCGGAAACACGAAGAGTTTTCGTGCAAAGATAAGTGAGCGGAAACGAGCGATTTTTGCCCGTTTGAATATTCCCTGTGAAGCATTTTGAAAACCGTCTGACCGAACCCTACTTCAAAGGTTGCCTACATATCCTTGGCTGTAAAGGAATCAGGTCAGTGTTGTTCTGGAAGGTTTGGTAGCTGGGACTACCAGGAGCTGTGATTTTACTGCTGTTGCTGCTGCTACTGCTCGCTGACCTCCTTATTACACCATGTCGAAATAAAAAAAGCTAGCCTAAGATATGATCTATGAATTACAAAAAGTCCTATCTATGCCTTGATCTTGCGGTTCTTGTAGTTCTTGAACTTGTGTCGTACTCTCCCAATGGAATTCTTTTGTTGTTGCCTTGAATTGTGCTATGAGACGTTTTGCCATTCCTCCAGGCGATGCTTGACTGCTGAAATTTGAAATATATGCCCCTATTCTCCAGGCGGGCTCCTGACTGCCAACACTTGAAATGTATTCCCTTATTCTCCAGGTGGGCTCCTGATTGCTGTCACTTAAGATGTATCCCCTTGTTCTCCAGGTGGGCTCCTGATTGCTGAACTTGAAAAGTATTCCCTTGTTCTCCAAGTGGGCTCCTGATTGCTGAAACTTGAAAAGTATTCCCTTCTTCTCCAGGTGGGCTCCTGACTTCAACAAATAGACTAACAAGAAAATTTTCTGCCCAGTTTGTGGCTAGGCACACATTCATGTTCAAATATCAAAAACTTGAAAAGCTAAAATTTTTGAATTACTTCCCTTGTTCTCCAGGTGGGCGCCTGACTGCTGAACTTGAAACGCATTCCTTGTTCTCCAGGTGGGCGCCTGACTGCTGAGCTTGAAATGTATTCCCTTGTTCTCCAGGTGGGCGCCTGATTGCTGAGCTTGAAATGTATTCCCTTGTTCTCCAGGTGGGCGCCTGATTGCTGAGCTTGAAATGTATTCCCTTGTTCTCCAGGTGGGCGCCTGATTGCAACAAAATAAAGAAAACAAAGAACATTTCCTGCCCCAGTTTGGTGGCTGGGCACAGATGTGAGTGTTAAATTGAATTATTCTACCAACTATTATAAGGATTTGAAAGCTAAGTCCTATTATCCAGGGAGGTCCTGACAACTCCTAGCAGTTACGAACCTAAGTTATATTTCCTAAAGGTAGTACTCCCACTACACTTGTTATCAAAAAGGCTTTAAACTACTCCCCATTATCCAGGAGGGTCCTGACAACTTCTAGCTAAAAGACAGTTTTGACCTGAGTTATATCTACTAAAGGTACGACTTCCACTATATCTTGTTATCTAAACCGACCTTAAAACTACGCCCCATTATCCAGGAGGGTCCTGAAAACTTCTAATTGAATCATATGCCAATTTTGAAACCCACTACACTCCTTTGGGGTACATTTATGCTAAATTATGCTACTCATGATTGGTTTGACATTTAAACTAAGTCCCATTTTCCAGGAGGGCCCTGAGAGTTTCCAATCATACCTGTTTGGGTGCTGCCTTTCCTTACGGAGGGTTTCTCCGAAGCAAACAAAACTTCTGCCCCTGTTACAATCAAAGAAAGACCTTGTTAATATAAGATGGTGGTTAGTTATTGGCATTCTTGCTGGGAGCATCCTTGCTGCTGGGCTCTACTCTGTCTTGTTTCCCTAGGCTTGCCTTGAATTACTCTGACTTCCTAACTGACTTCAACCCCCTGACTTTGATGACCCAAGTGTTCTATCCCGTATTGTTGTTTTTGTGTTTTAGACCCCTCTATTTGAAACTTCGCTTCTTCCCCACAATTATCTGATTAATCCACCGATGAAACTTCCAGTGGTCCTTTATGACTTACTTTGCCTTTTGACATCTTTGATATATTCTGGCCCTGCTGTGTTGTACAACTAGGAAGCTGGTAGTTAGCCTTGACATTCCTCCCTTTTGTTTCGAACAGAACTGACACTGAAACATCTTAAAGACAAACCCCGAAAGAATGAAATGCAATGACCTCGAGGGTTAAGGATAGAGAGAACCCAAGAACGGATGATTTGTAATGAAGAAGGAAGAGAATAAGACTTATCTGAGTGGAACAGCTGGTACCATTGAGCATGCCATGCATTTTAGATTAATCGGCCCAGTCTGTCCAACCAATCAACTTTTGATTGCCACATTTGCTGTTCCGGACTTTCATAACCTGCTTTTCACCCAAACCCAAACCTTGCTCGTCTTGCAATATCTTGAGCAGCTTTCGACCACAGATTTGTCTCATTTGCCTATCTGAAAAACTCACCTTCGCCTTACGGTGCCCGTGAGGGTTTTCACCGATAAGACTCTCTCATTTTTGATTTCTCTCAACTCACTTCGCCTTACAGTGCCCGTGAGGGTTTTCACCAATAAGGCTCTCTCATTTTTATCATTTTCTTCTTGCACCGGAGTGTTGCCCCTGACATGAATCACTTTTACTTTCTCGTATTGGCACTTCCTGAAGATTGATCAGAAGGTCATTCTTTGAACCGTAATGCAGGCTTTTGGATGAGGTCAGAAAGAAGGGTATCAAAGGCTCAAAACAACTTAACATGGGTTCAAAGTTACAACTTTCGAAATCAAATTCCTCACAACAACCACAACTTTTGCCCCAGTTTCTTTCTTGGGGAACTTTAGGATTTTTGTTTTGGTGTGACTGAACCTCAGGGAGAGGCTGCTTACGTACCCTTTCGGGATCAAGTCGAACGTAGTTCAGGTCATAAAATTCCAAAAATAAAGTAGTGAAAAGGGAGGTGTGACAGCACCGTTTCTCAGCCCTAGGCCGATAAATGAGCCCAAACAAAAGCAATGGAAGTTGTCCCAGTGATTAAATTTGTTGCTTGAGATAACGAATAAAAGGAAAAATTCCAAATCTAATCCAATTGTCAGTTTAACTCTAAACCTGCTACCCAATCTAATTTGACAAAATGTTACAAGCACTTAAAGGCCCTAATGACTGGATTAATGCCACTAAATTCAGAACATATTTGACACGCTGGGAGATTGATTGTTTGAACTCATAAATCACTTTTAACTATTCACCGTAATTACAGAGTAAATTCTACTAACAATTCATCTGGGCATTGAATTTAAATCTATAATCTATTATGTGCAACAATTCCAAAATGATAAAACAAAATCCGTCTAATTGATTGAGCGTGCTCCTATTATTGCACACGAGTCGCCGCATGTTAGGGCTTATACAATTGGCTTTTATCATCCTGGAGCTGAGGGTTAATAAGGACTTAAACAAGTCATGACTGAATAGCTAATCTGAGTTATACTAGATCTAAGTTTAAAGAGCTAAAGGTCCATAAAGCCCAGTGTCATATGAATACAGATCCACACCATGACTAAAATACACTAAACAATACATATATCAATTAATATCTATTTTGAACTACAAATAGAGAGGAAATCAAACGAGCTTGGATCTGGAAACATTTTTTAAAATTTTCAACTCCAATTCAAGGTTACATCAGTGCAGATTCAGGCGTGTACCTGGAGGAATGAAGAAAAGGAAATATGAGTGTTAATAGGGCATGATCAGCAGTTAACAAGCCAGCAGCAACACAGCAACAATATGACTAATTTGGAGACCAAAATAGCATCACAGCACGTCCAGGAAATGACCAAGGATAACCACAGCACTAGTTAACCCAAAACAAGCTTAAATGAACCCAAACACATCCAAAATTGAACCAGTAAACTTCAGAAAGCTTCCGCAAATCAGAACTTACTAGAAGACTCAAATCAACTACTCGAACTTGAAATGAATCTAAGTATTTTAATAGAACAGTATTTTTTAGAGTTTTTTTTTGGAATTTTGCTAAATTTTTTTTTTGTTTTCTGGAAAACTAGATCTAGGAGAAGTTTTTGAAATTCAAATTCAAATTTGGATGCTATAAGTTTTGAGGGATTTTCAGATCTGTCCAGCTTGCAAATGAAGGCATTAGGCATGCCTTTTATAGGCAGGAAAGGGGCTGGAAGGTTCTAGAATTCTTCACTCATTTTCCCCCCTTTTTATTTCAGAATTTAGTCAATAATCCCTAATGTTGACTTGTTGCTCAAGTTTTGGCTGATAAACTATTGAAATGTACACTAAGGCCCTATTCTAGAAGAGTCTAGGGTATTCTATTTTAACCTACAACATTTTTGTGCCACTCTAAGTACCCAAACTACCCCTGAACCTATTTGGAAATTACTAGACTAATAGAACTAACCCCTGACCTTGGTCTCAATTTACCAGATTGACATTATCATCTATAACCAAATCGATTAAGCTAATTAACATTAACCAATTAAGCTAAACCTAATAATGAATTGAAACTCAAACAGTGAACTAAAGAATCATTGACACAAAACTGAACTAAACTAACTATCACTAATCAATTAACAACAGTAACTAGTTAATTCAAGTACATTAAAATTCAAATGAGGCCAAAACAGGATTGATTAAAGGCTTATCAACAGATTAACAAAGCATTCAACTCATAATCAAACTAAAACCAAAAATCAAAACAAATTAGAATCTAAACGGAATGAACAAACAAGCAGAATCAAGCACAAAATCAAAGCAAAAATCAGAGCGGAAGTGACAAAACGAAAATTAATATAGAAATTAAAAACTACAGCATCCATTCAAACAGGAAACGATCGAACAAGGAAGAAAGAACTTAACGACTTGGAATGAACAATCAAAACTAAACCTAGAGAATTTTTTAACAAAACCTATACCTAAGATAATGACGAAATTGAAAACAAACTCATAAAATTAACTCAAAACCACATGAAAGAAGGAGAAAACAGAAACAAATTCTAAAAACTCACTGCTATGACTCTAAGGTTCCGCTGCCTTATAGATTTAAACTGGAACAACTCCAGCGATATTTGAACGTCACTGGTGGTGGATTCTTCATGAGGAGAGTGAGGAGGCCAGGTGACATTGATTTGACGAGGATTGGTCGATTTAGGGTTTTGACGAAATCTTTGATTTAAGATTCGTATACTTCGACGGGGATTTGAGGAAAAAGGTTTAAGGATTTGAAGAGAGGAGGGTGAGGAGACTCTCTGGTAAAAGGGAATTGATCCATGGTCGATTTCGTAACAAATCAAATAAAGAGGAATTTCTATTGTACCTCGTAAAAAAGCTTTTTATTTG
>NC_031994.1:65262142-65317596 GCF_001879085.1 Nicotiana attenuata
ACATCCGAGCCCTCTAACTCATAGGTCAACATCCAGTTGACTTTTCCAAAACAAGCCTTCCTTAAAGAGACTAAGTGTCTCATTTCCTTCCAAAAATCAACCCAATTCAACTCGTTCACACAAGACACTGATAATGAAGCATAATGAAGCAGGAAATGGGGGAAACGGAGCGGTTCTCATGAGACGACGGGTCGGGTCATCACATACACTTACGCTATACTATGCACTAAGTATAAGTGTATTAGGTAATATTATATCGAATATTGCTTATATATATATATATAATACATATACTTACGCTACACTATGCACTAAGTATAAGTGTATTAAGTAATATTATATCGAATATAGCTTATATATATAATATATATACTTACGCTATACTATGCACTAAGTATATGTGTATTAGGTAANATTCCGATATTTATATATATAATACATATACTTACGCTATACTATGCACTAAGTATAAGTGTATTAGGTAATATTATATTGAATATATATACACACACACACACACACACACACACACATATATATATATATATATATATATATATATATATATACATAAAATTTTAAATTGAATTAAAAGTAATTTAATTTTTTCTTTTAGATATAGCGACCAATGTTGGTCGCTATTTTGGTCAAACGGTCAGAAACTTGCGACCAACTTTGGTCGCTATTTTGGTCAAAATAGTCAATACTTATTTGGCTACCAAAAATAGCGACCAAAGTTGGTCGCTCTTTGTAAAAGCAGTGTCCAAAAATGGGTTTCCCCTCCCATTCGCTTATTTTCTTCAAAACATTTCCCCAAACTCTCTCTCACACTCAAACCCCCCACCCCCTTCCGACTCCCAGCAGCAGCGGTGCCACCGACGCCACCGACGCCCACCGGCGGTGTCACGACCCGGATTTCCCATCATCGGGGATCGTGATGGCGCCGACTCGTAGAAGCTAGGCAAGCCACACATCTAGAATCCATAAATGCTTTTGTCTAAAATCCATTTCTACCAATTTAATTAACAGGAAATAAATAGTTAAACAACAGCGGAATTTGTAATTTAGCGGAAGTGTTAAACGATATAAACCAAATAATAAGGAAAAATCCACATGTGCATCTACCCAGAATTGGTGTCACAACATTCACGGACTACTAAGATTTACTATATACAACCGTTTGAAAGAAAGTAACACTGTCTGTCTCAAATATAAGAGATAACAGATCATAAATGAAAAAAAGAGGAGACGCCGGGCCTGCGGACGCCTGCAAGGCTACCTCGGATTCTCAGTGAACTGAAGGCTGGCTCCCGAGCTACTACGGCTGTCCGGGACCTGGATCTGTGCAAAAGAGCACAGAGTGTAGTATCAGCACAACCGACCCCATGTGCTGGTAAGTGCCTAGCCTAACCTCGGCGAGGTAGTGACGAGGCTAGGACCAAACTATCAAATAAACCTGTGCAGTTATATAAAATACAGCGGAAAGTAAATCAGGTATAAGCAAGTAAGGATGGGAGGGGGAACATGCTTCGGGGGGTAACAGGTAAAAACAGAATATCAAGAGAATAATAAAGAACACCAATAATTTAAGTCTAACACGGATAAGGGAAATAAAAGTAGGTTTCACTGTTAATACATATCTCGTTGCAGGCGTGCAACCCGATCCCATTTCATGTATCTCGTGGCGGGCGTGCCATCCGCTCCCATTTCATTATACCTCGTGGTAGGCGTACCACCCGCTCCCATTTCATTATATCTCGTGGTAGGCGTACCACCCGCTCTCATTTCATTATATCTTGTGGTAGGCGTACCACCCGCTCCCATTTCATTATATTGTTGCGGCGTGCAACCCGATCCATATATAATATTTACAAATATAACAAGAGTCCCGACAAAGGATCAAAAGGTCTACACTATCCCGGCAAGGGAAAAAGAAATAGCTATAACCAAACTTGTCACAGCACTTATCTACCTCTGTCATACCCAAACTTATTACAACACCTAACTACCTCAGCTATACCCAAACTTGTTACTACACCTAACTACCTCAGCTATACCCAAACTTGTTAAAACACCTAACTGCCTCGGCTATACCCAAACTTCATACAACACCTAACTGCCTCAGCTATACCCAAACTTGTTACAACACCTAACTGCCTCAGCTATACCCAAACTTATCCCAACATCTAACTGCCTCAACAATAACCATAATCCTTACCTAACACAAAGAATCATCAACCTAAGTATCCGTAATATCAATTAAGAACACAATACAAAGGAACCACAACTCAACAATAGCCCGGCAAGGGGGCAACATAATGATCTCTCCTCTTTCTCACTTTTACTCCACAATTACTTCATCACTCGAGCCACTGCTCTAGAGGTTCAATTATCACTTATACTTTCACAATTCATTACAACTGGAGCCAACGCTCCTCACGTTCATAGGCCACAATTCTTTTCACAACTTTACACAACAAATATAAATTTTCACCAAGGCATGAATAATACAACGAAATCATGGAAATCACAATATAAGACTCACGGTCATACTCGACACCGACGTATAGATACTCGTCACCATGCCTATACATCGTACTCAACAAGAAACAAATAGCAAATAGGACGCAACTCCTAATCCCTCAAGCTAAGGTTAGACCAAACACTTACCTCGATGCCTCGAACATAATTCATGCTTCAATTATAGCTTTACCCCTTAATTCCACCACCAATTCGTTCGTATCTAATCACAAATTACTTAATTACATCAATAAACGCTAAATGAATCATTTTGAATGCAAAAAAAAATGAATTTCCCAAAGTTTTGCCCAAAAATTCCAAAATCGCCCAGGCCCACGTGGTCAAAACCTGAGATTCGAACCAAAACACGGTTACCCATTCCCTCACGAACCCAAATATGTGATTTGTTTCGAAATCGGATCACAAATTGAGGTCCAAATCTCCAATTTTAGAAAAATCTAGGTTCTACCCAAAACCCCCAATTTCACCCATGAAAATCATTGATTTTAAGTTGAAAACATGTTAAATGATGTTAATGATTGAAAGAAATGAGTAAAAATCAAATTATAAATGATTTGGAACAAGTCTTGTTCTTGGAAAATCGCCTAAGTGTCTTTGGGTTTTGAAAGAATGGTGAAAATGGTTCAAAATTTGACTAAGTATGAAAAATGCAGGTTGCAGATATGGGAATTGCGAACAAAGTTTGGGAATTGCGAAAAAAAGTTTGGGAATTGCGAACAAAGTTTCGGAAATGCGAACAAGCCTGGGAATTGCGAGAAAAGTTTGGGAAATGCGAAGCCTGGTAATTGCGGACAAAGCTTGGGTAATGCCAACAATCCTGGGAATTGCGAGAAAAGTTTGGAAAATGCGAAGCCTGGTAATTGCGAACAAAGCTTGGGAAATGCGAACAATCCTGGGAATTGCGAGAAAAGTTTGGGAAATACGAAGCCTGCAGGCCTGCAATTCCTTAAGTCCAAAATTTCACCCCGTGGCCTATCCAAAACTCACCCGAGCCCTCGGGGCTCCAAACCAAACATACATACAACCTCAAAAACATCCTACGGACTTATCTGTGCGATCAAATCGCCAAAACAACATCATATACATCGAATTAAGCCTCAAAATCCATGATTTCTTCCAAATTTCATGAACCATCAAATTTCTATTTTAAGTCCGAAACACGTCAAACGACGTCCGTTTTAAACCAAACTTTACAGAAAGTGCTTAAATCATATATAAGACTTGTACCGGGCACCGGAACTAAAATACGGGCCCGATACCATAGTCTTCTAATCAAATTTCATTTTCAATTTCCTTAATTATTTCCAGAAAACAATTTCACACAAAAATTCTTTTCTCGGGCTTGGGACCTCGGAATTCGATTTTGGGCATACGCCCAAGTCCCATATTTTCCTACGGACTCTCCGGGACCGTCAAATTACGGGTCCGGGTCCGTTTACCCAAAATGTTGACCGAAGTCAAATATTCATTTTAATATCAAAACTTAGCATTTTTCACAGAATTTTATATTTAAGCTTTCCGGCTACGCGCCCGGACTGCGCACGCAAATCGAGGTGACCCTAAATGAGGTTTTCAAGGCCTCGGAAGCACATAATGAATAAGAAAACAAGTGATGACCCTTTGGGTCGTCACATTCTCCACCTCTAAAACAACCGTTCGTCCTCGAACGGACAAAAGAAAGAAGTACCTGAGTCGGGAAAAAGATGAGGATAACGGCTCCGCATATCGTACTCGGACTCCCAGGTCGATGCCTCAGGAGGCTGACCTCTCCACTGAACACGAACAGAAGGAAAACTCTTGGATCTCAACTGACGAACCTGCCGGTCTAGAATAGCTATCGGCTCCTCCTCATAAGACAAATCCTTGTCCAACTGGACAGTGCTGAAATCTAACACGTGGGCTGGATCGCCGTGATACCTCCGAAGCATGGACACATGAAGCACTGGATGCACGGCTAATAAGCTCGGCGGCAAAGCAAGTGTATAAGCCACCTCTCCCACTCGCTCAAGAATCTCAAACGGGCGAATGAACCTAGGGCTAAGCTTGCGCTTCTTCCCAAATCTCATCACGCCTTTCATAGGCGACACTCGGAGCAATACCCGCTCACCAACCGTAAAAGCCACATCTCGAACCTTGCGGTCTGCATAACTCTTTTGCCTAGACTGAGCTGAACGAAGCCTATCCTGAATGATCTTGACCTTGTCCAAGGCCTCCTGAACCAAATCTGTACCCAACAACCGAGCCTCTCCCGGCTCAAAACATCCAACCGGAGACCGACACCGCCTACCATATAAAGCCTCATAAGGAGCCATCTGGATGCTCGACTGGTATCTGTTGTTGTAGGCAAACTCTGCTAAAGGCAAAAATTGATCCCACGAGCCTCCAAAGTCAATAACACAAGCTCGAAGCATATCCTCTAGAATCTGAATAGTCCGCTCGGACAGACCATCCGTCTGGGAATGAAATGTTGTGCTCAACTCGACCCTTGTGTCCAACTCTCGCTGAACTGCTCTCCAGAAGCGCGAGGTAAACTACGTACCCCGGTCTGAAATGATAGATACGGGCACATCATGAAGGCGAACAATCTCCAGAATGTAGATCTCAGCCAACCTCTCAGAAGAATAGGAGATTGCCACAGGAATGAAATGTGCTGACTTGGTCAGCCTATCAACAATAACCCATACTGCGTCGAATTTTCCTCCGAGTCACCGGAAGTCCAGTAACGAAGTCCATAGTAATTCGCTCCCACTTCCACTCGGGAAGCTCAATCCGCTGAAATACACCACCAGGCCTCTGATGCTCGTACTTAACATGCTGACAATTCAAACAACGAGCCACATATGCTACAATATCCTTCTTCATCCTACGCCACCAATAATGCTGCCGCAAATCCTGATACATCTTCGCGGCGCCCGGATGAATAGAGTACCGGGAACTATGGGCTTCCTCTAGAATCAACTCTTGAAGCCCATACACATTGGGCACACAAACTCGCCCCTGCAATCTCAAGACTCCATCAGCATCTAAGGTAACTTGCCTGGCAGCTCCGCGCTGCACCGTGTCTCTAAGGACACACAAATGGGGATCATCATACTACCGATCATGGATACGCTCCAATAATGAAGAACAAGCGACCGTGCAAGCTAACACATGACTGGGCTTAGAAACATCCAGTCTCACAAACTGATTGGCTAAAGATTGAACATCCAAAGCAAGCGGCCTCTCACCGACCGGAATATAAACAAGACTGCCCATACTGGCTGACTTCCTACTCAAAGCATCGGCCACCATATTGGCCTTTCCCGGATGATATAAAATGGTGGTATCATAATCCTTCAACAACTCCAACCACCTCCTATGCCTCAAATTCAACTCCTTTTTCTTGAACAAATACTGAAGACTCTTGTGATCAGTGAACACCTCACACGCCACGCCATACAGATAATGCCTCCAAATCATCAACGCGTGAACTATGGCTGCTAACTCCAAATCATGAACCGGATAGTTCTTCTCATGAATCTTCAACTGCCTCGAAGCATAGGCAATGGCCTTGCCATCCTGCATCAACACTGCTCCAAGCCCAACACGGGAAGCATCACAATAGACCATATAAGGCCCTGAACCTGTGGGCAAAACCAACACCGGTGTCGTAGTCAGAGCTGTCTTGATCTTCTGAAGGCTCGCCTCACACTCATCCGACCATCAGAACTGGCACCCTTCTGGGTCAATCTGGATACTCTGTACTGACACAACATGACCCAGGAATGCAACTGAACTCAACCAGAACTCACACTTCGAAAACCATGCGTACAACTCACTATCCCTCAAAGTTTGAAGAACCACTCTAAGATACTGCTCGTGCTCCTCTCGGCTGCGGGAATATATCAAAATATCATCTTGAAGACTATCACGAACGAATCCAAATAAGGCCTGAACACTCAGTTCATCAAGTCCATGAAAGTTGTTGGGGCATTTGTCAACCCGAATGACATAACCAAGAACTCATAATGCCCGTACCGAGTGCGGATTGCTGTCTTAGGGACATCGGATGCCCTAATCCTCAACTGATGGTAGCCAGATCTCAAGTCCATCTTTGAAAATACCTTGGCACCCTGAAGCTGATCAAACCAATCATCAATCTTCGGCAATGGATACTTATTCTTAATTGTAACCTTGTTCAATTGCCGGTAATCAATACACATTCTCATTGACCCATCCTTCTTCTTAACAAGTAACACCGGCGCACCCCAAGGCGAAACACTGGGTCCAATGAAACCCTTCTCAAGCAAATCCTGCAACTGTTCCTTTAGCTCATTCAACTCCGGCGGTGCCATACGATATGCGGGATAGAAATGGGCTGAGTGCCCGGAACCAGATCAATGCAGAAATCAATATCCCTGTCGGGTGGCATACCCGGCAGGTCTGAGGGAAAAACATCAGGGAACTCACAAACAACGGGCACAGAATCAATAGAGGGAACCTCAGCACTAGAATCACGAACATAGGCTAAATAGGCCAAACACCCCTTCTCGACCATATGCCTTGACATATGAAATAGCACTGCGGGTAGAATGTCCAAGAGTCCCTCTCCATTCTAAACGAGGCATACCCGGTAAAGCTAAGGTCGCAGTATTGGCGTGACAGTCCAAGATAGCGTGGTAAGGTGATAACCCGTCCATACCCAATATAACATCGAAACCAACCATGTCTAGAAGAAGCAAATCTACACGAGTATTAAAACCTCCAATAACCACTATACATGAACAATGGACGCGATCCACCACAATAGTCACCCATCGGCGTAGACACATAAACAGGGGCACTCAAGAATCACTAGGCATGACCAGATATGGCGCAACATAGAACCGAAGCTTCTCTACCACATACTAGAACAATACCTGCACCTCCACCTCTAATACCTTTACCTCCACTTCTAGCATCTCTACCTACACCTTTAATACCTCTCTCTGAGTGATGTGGAGAAACTTCTCCAGAATAGCTGCGTGAACTGCTCCCAAGTCAAAGCTGGTGACCTAACTGGTATAGCCAATCAATAATCTCTCCAACAGGTCTTGGCGGATCCAGACAAGCGAGAGGTAGCAAAATCGACCCCATTGGTCTCCACGATCCCCATGTTCCTGAGAACCTCCTGACAACTGTCTAGAAAATCCTGGGGATCCTCAGTAGATGCACCGCTGAATATAGTAGTGAAGAGCTTGGTGAAACTTATCCAACCTCCACAAAGCCTTCGAAGATGTAGCTGATCTATCACTGGTCTGTGTTGCTGCTCAGCTGAAGAAGCGGTACATGACCTCACCATTCGCGAAGGCACAAGAGTAGAGGTTTCAATTTAGCATTTGAGAAACAAGACCGCACGACAGGAAAGAACAAATGTGAAACTTTTCCTAACTCTGTAGCCTCTGGGGGATAAATACAGACGTCTCCGTACCGATCCCTCAGACTTTACCGAGCTTGTCCGTGAATTGTGAGACCTATGTAACCTAGAGCTCTAATACCAACTTGTCACGACCCGGATTTCCCACCATCGGGGATCGTGATGGCGCCTACTCGTAGAAGTTAGGCAAGCCACACATCTAGAATCCATAAATGCTTTTGTTTAAAATCCATTTCTACCAATTTAATTAACAGGAAATAAACAATTAAACAACAGCGAAATTTATAATTTAGCGGAAGTCTTAAACGATATAAACCAAATAATAAGGAAAAATCCACACGTGTCTCTACCCAGAATTGGTGTCACAAATTTCACGGACTACTAAGATTTACTACATACAACCGTTTGAAAGAAAGTAACACTGTCCCACCCGCTCCCATTTCATTATACCTCGTGGTAGGCGTATCACCCGCTCCCATTTCATTATATCTCGTGCTAGGCGTACCACCCGCTCCCATTTCATTATATTGTTGCGGCGTGCAACCCGATCCATATATAATACTGTTGCGGCGTGCAACACGATCCATATATAATGTTGTTGCGGCGTGCAACCCGATCCATATATAATATTGTTGCGGCATGCAACCCGATCCATATAGAATATTGTTGCGGCGTGCAACCTGATCTATATATATAATATTTACAAATATAACAAGAGTCCCGACAAAGGATCAAAAGGTCTACACTATCCCGGCAAGGGAAAAAGAAACAGCTATAACCAAACTTGTCACAACACTTATCTACCTCAGCCATACCCAAACTTGTTACAACACCTAACTGCCTCAGCTATACCCAAACTTGTTACAACACCTAACTGCCTCAGCTATACCCAAACTTGTCCCAACATCTAACTGCCTCAGCTATAACCATAATCCTTACCTAACACAAAGAATCATCAACCTAAGTATCCGTAATATCAATTAAGAACACAATACAAGGGAACCACAACTCAACAGTAGCCCGGCAAGGGGGCAACATAATGATCTTTCCTCTTTCTCACTTTTACTTCACAATTCACTTCATCACTCGAGCCACTGTTCTAGAGGTTCAATTATCACTTATACTCTCATAATTCATTATACAAATGGATCCAACGCTCCTCAACGTTCATAAGTCAGAATTCTTTTCACAACTTTACACAACAAATAGAAATTTTAAACAAGGCATGAATAATACAACGAAATCATGGAAATCACAATATTAGACTCACGGTCATACTCGACACCGACATATAGATACTCGTCACCATGCCTATACATCGTACTCAACAAGAAACAAATAACAAATAGAATATTGTTGCGGCGTGCAACCCGATCCATATATAATATTTACAAATATAACAAGAGTCCCGACAAAGGATCAAAAGGTCTACACTATCCCGGCAAGGGAAAAAGAAACAGCTATAACCAAACTTGTTACAATACCTAACTACCTCAGCCATACCCAAACTTGTTACTACACCTAACTACCTCAGCTATACCCAAACTTGTTACAACACCTAACTACCTCAGCTATACCAAAACTTGTCCCAACATCTAACTGCCTCAGCTATAACCATAATCCTTACCTAACACAAAGAATCATCAACCTAAGTATCCGTAACATCAATTAAGAACACAATACAAGGGAACCACAACTCAACAGTAGCCCGGCAAGGGGGCAACATAATGATCTCTCCTCTTTCTCACTTTTACTTCACAATTCACTTCATCACTCGAGCCACTGTTCTAGAGGTTCAATTATCACTTATACTTTCACAATTCATTATACAACTGGATCCAACACTCCTCAACGTTCATAGGTCACAATTCTTTTCACAACTTTAAACAACAAATAGAAATTTTCACCAAGGCATGAATAATACAACGAAATCATGGAAATCACAATATTAGACTCACGGTCATACTCGACACCGACTTATAGATACTCGTCACCATGCCTATACATCGTACTCAACAAGAAACAAATAGCAAATAGGACGCAACTCCTAATCCCTCAAGCTAAGGTTAGACCAAACACTTACCTCGATGCCTCGAACATAATTCATGCTTCAATTATAGCTCTACCCCTTGATTCCACTACCAATTCGTTCGTATATAATCACAAATTACTTAATTACATCAATAAACGCTAAATGAATCAATTTGAATGCAAAAAAAATGAATTTCCCAAAGTTTTGCCCAAAAATTCCAAAATCGCCCCCGGGCCCACGTGGTCAAAACCTGAGGTTCGAACCAAAACCCGGTTACACATTCCCTCACGAACCCAAATATGTGATTTGTTTCGAAATCGGACCTCAAATTGAGGTCTAAATCCCCAATTTTAGAAAAACCCAGGTTCTACCCAAAACCCCCAATTTCACCCATGAAAATCATTGATTTTAAGTTGAAAACACGTTAAATGATGTTAATGATTGAAAGAAATGAGTAAAAATCAACTTACAAATGATTTGGAAGAAGTCTTGTTCTTGGAAAATCGCCTAAGTGTCTTTGGGTTTTGAAAGAATGGTGAAAATGGTTCAAAATTTGACTAAGTATGAAAAATGCAGGCTGCAGAGATGGGAATTGCGAATAAAGTTTGGGAATTGCAAACTGGTAGTTGCGAAAAAAAGTTTGGGAATTGCGAACAAAGTTTGGGAAATGCGAACAAGCCTGGGAATTGCGAGAAAAGTTTGGGAAATGCGAAGCCTGGTAATTGCTAACAAAGCTTGGGAAATGCGAACAATCCTGGGAATTGCGAGAAAAGTTTGGGAAATGCGAAGCCTGGTAATTGCGAACAAAGCTTGGGAAATACGAACAATCCTGGGAATTGCGAGAAAAGTTTGGGAAATGCGAAGCCTGCAGGCCTGCAATTCCTTAAGTCCAAAATTTCACCCCGTGGCCTATCCAAAACTCACCCGAGCCCTCGGGGCTCCAAACCAAACATACACAACCTCAAAAACATCCTACAGACTTATCCGTGCGATCAAATCGCCAAAACAACATCATATACATCGAATTAAGCCTCAAAATCCATCGAATTAAGCCTCAAAAGCCTTGGGACCTCGGAATTCGATTCCGGGTATACGCCCAAGTCCCATATTTTCCTACGGACCCTCCGGGACCGTCAAATCACGGGTCCGGGTCCGTTTACCCAAAATATTGACCGAAATTAAATTTATTTATTTTAATATCAAAACTTAGCATTTTTTACAGAATTTCATATTTAAGCTTTCCGGCTACGCGCCCGGACTGCGCACGCAAATCGAGGCAACCCTAAATGAGGTTTTCAAGGCCTCAGAAGCACAGAATGAATAAGAAAACAAGTTATGACCCTTTGGGTTGTCACACAGGTACTCACTCAGGCGATTATACAACATGCACCCTGATTGTTTCAATTCGTATAAGGATTTCTAAAGCTTATTTGAACAAGTTTCTTAGAAACTTTTATATTTTTAAAGCACTTTAAATCCTCCAGGGATTTTCATAAAAAATTTATTATCTAATGAGTTATACAAATAGGCTGTGACAACATCCATTAGACGCATATCAATCTTTTCATGCACTGCCATATTTGAAGGTGATAGAATTCACCGCAGGAGAATATGTCTCCATATAATCAATGCCAAGACTTTGTGAAAACCCTTGTGCCACAAGTCGCGCTTATATCTAACAGTGTCACGACCCTAAAACTGACTCGGTCGTGATGGCGCATATCGCGGAACTAGGCCAGCCGGCACAATTCCCAAATCTAATTATTTTTCTATGAAAGTCATTTTTAAGCCATTAATTTACAAGAAATCTCATAATATAGGTCTAAATGACCCGTGCGGAAGAAATACACAAGCTAGACATCGGGGTGTCACAAGTCACGAGCAACTACAACTCTGTCTCATTACAATAAGGTCTAAACAAGACTGGAAAATCATACTAAATAAATATACGGAAGATATGAGGGAGAAGGACAGGGCTGCAAACACCATGTAGCTACCTTGTCGACTCCGAGACCTGCTGAATGAATGATCAAGGCTCACTATCGCGACCCGCGACTCCTGGATCTGCACACAAGGTGCAGGGAGTAATGTGAGTATGCCAACTCAGTAAGTAATAAAAGTAAATGAAAGCTGAGCAGTAAGAAAACACATAATATCACGTCATAACACTACAACAAATACAGTACATTGCCCAAAATAGTACAGAAATCATTTGTCTCGGAAAACAAACTCAGTTCCAGTAAAACCTTTCCTTTTAAAACATCTTTCAATAATTTCAAACGAGCGATGAAAACAGTGGGTAAAAATGATAGAAACGTAAACAGCTCCTCGGGCAAAACATATACCATAAACCGCCCCTCGGGCAAAATATCAGCAGAACCAGCCCCTTGGGCTACCTCACAATCACTCGTAATCAGCCCCTCGGGCATAACGTGAATCAAGAACAACCCCTCGGGCCACAATATAAATCAATCACAGCCCATCGGGCAACAATATAAATCAACAACGGCCCCTCGGGCTACATCACATCACTCACACTGGGTACCCGCGCTCACTGGGGGTGTACAGACCCCGGAGGGGCTCCTACAGCCCAAGCGCTATAACAAGCCATCTCGTGGCATAATCAATCAAGCCCTTGGCCTCACATAACAACAAGCCACCTCGTGGCATAAATCAATCAGGCCCTCGGCCTCAAAATATCGTGAATCAGTAACAACCTGTTGCGGCGTGCATCCCGATCCCATAATATCCTCACAACACAGGCCCTCGGTCTCACTCAGTCAGAAAATCTCAAGCCACTCGGGCAACAATAAAACAGGAAACTCAGCTAAAAATATCATTTAAAGTATCAAAATAGAGTAAATACGGATGAGTTATGAAATCAGTAAAATACAGCATGACTGAGTACAGATAATAAGTCAAAACAGTGAGGAATAGTAGTAAAAAGCCCCTAAGGGTCCAAATCAGTTGGCACGAGGCCCAAATATGGTATCCATCCCACAATATAGTAATACTTTCCAAAACACAATGATATCAAACAGTTTTCAATCAAATACACGACTTAACAGTTGTACGGGATGGACCAAGTCACAATCCCCAATGGTGCACGACCCCACGCTTGTCATCTAGCGTGTGCGTCACCTCAAGTAGCACAACGATGTGAAATCTGGGGTTTCTTACCCTCAGGACAACATTTACAATCATTACTTACCTCAATCCGGTCCAAACTCTAGCCCGCGATGCCTTTGCCTCTCGAATCGGCCTCAACTCGCCCCGAATCTATCTAAAATCAGAATCATAACATCAAAATAGGCTAAAGGAATAAAACGCGAAAATAATCAAATTAACTCAAAAATCCCGAATTTGGCCAAACCCGACCCCCGAGCCCACGTCTCGAATTTTTGATAAAAATCACATCACTAGAATCCTTATCCTCCCACGAGTCCATACATACCAAGAACATCAAATGGCCCCTCAAATCCCCAATTTACACTCTCCAATTTCAAGCCTTAATTCCCCAATTTTAGGCTTCCAATACCACTAATTTCATGTATAATCAGTGAAATAATGCCATAGAATCGAGTATTGAGTTTAAAAATATTACCTCCAAGTGTTTCCCTTCGATTTCCTCTTCAATGCCTCTCAAAAAGCTTCAAACCCCGCCAATAATGGTGAGAAAATGGCCTAAAATTTGCGAATATAGCTATTTAAACATTCTACCCAGGGATTTAAATTCCTTAATCGCGATCGCGGAAAGAACCTCGCGATCGCGAAGAACAACTTTGCTGGCTCCTGAAATAACTCTACGCGAACACATCCCTCTCCACGCAAACGCGATGCTCTGCCCCCTCACTCCTACGCGATCGCGAACCGCTGACCGCGTTCGCGATGAACAAACTGTGGCCCAAGATTTGGTCCACTTAACCTTACGCGAACGCGACTTAACCCACGCGTTTGCGATGCTTTACTTGAACAACTCCCGCGATCGCAGCCCCAAATACGCGAACGCGAAGAACAACCTGGACTGCCTCTACAACTGCTCTACGCCGCGAGCCTCCTCACGCGATCGTGAAGAAGAAACTTCTGCAACAGAACTGAAGGAAAATCTGCAACTTTCAAAACAAGAATTTAATCCGTTAACCATCCGAAACTCACCCGAGGCCCTCGGGACCTCAACCAAACATGTCAACACATACCATAACATCATTCAAACTTGTTCCAACCTTCGGAACGCTCAAACAACATCAAAACATCAAATCACCCTCGGATTCAAGCCTAAGGATTCTAAAGCTTTCGAATTTTGCAAACAATCAAAAAGTCTATCAAACCTCATCCGAATGACCTGAAATTTTGCACACACGTCATAATTGACATAACGGACCTATTCCAATTTCCGGAATCCCATTCCGACCCCGATATCAAAATTACCACTACCAACCGAAAAATGCCAAAATTCTAATTTCGCCAATTCAGGCCTAAATCTACCACGGACCTCCAAAATACATTCCGAACACGCTCCTAAGTCCAAAATCACCCGATGGAGCTAACCAAATCCTAAAAATCCAAATCCGAGATCGAATACTAAAAGTCAAGACTGAGTCAAACCTTTCAAATTTAAAGCTTCAAGCTGAGAACCGTCCTTCCATATCTATTCTGATTAACCTGAAAACAGAAAATCGACAATTTATATAAGTCATAATACATCACACGAGGCTAGTCATGCCCGAGAACTGGCGAGCGAAGTACAAATGCTCAAAACGATCGATCGGGTCATTACAAACGGCTTCATTTTTGTCATTTTGTTTTTGTACAAAGATTCATTACCCGACCGGCTTATACCTTCAGGTGTTCGAACTATAGGTCTGAAGACTTCACGTTTTCAAGTGAAGTTAATTCTACTTGGATAGCGTCTTTTCATCTTGGCCAATTATTTCTCTCTTTACATTCATCGACAAATTTTGGTTCAAGATCCTTATATTGTTGCATTATTTCAACAACAACATTATACACAAAAATATTGTCAACACAATATTATTTCGGTTCCACATTTTTTCCGTAGCGACATAACTTACTGAGATCTCTTTATTCTCATTATTTTCAGGTACCTGGACCTCCCCTGAGGTTTTATAATTTGTTATATCTCGGGGCTCTTCTTGAGCCACTACCTTCGTATTATGATTACTTTGATCATTTGCTCCCTTCCATCTTCGATAATCTTTATCTTTAGGACCGACTGGTCTACCACGTTTCAAGCGTGGCCTAGACTCATTTACATTATTTGATTATCTTGTCGGGATATCAATTCAAATTGGAGCATTAGCAGCTGGAATATGTGACTTAGTCACCCTTGGTATGTCAATGAATGCAACTGCAGTTGATTTGCAATATTTTATAAATAAATTATCTTTTGAACCTCTTATTTCACATTAATTTATTCTAGGATCTAAATGAGATAGTGATAATACATTCCAATCAATCTCTCTTTTCAACTGCTTATTTTCTCCCCTAATGTTGGGTATACCGATTCATCAAAATGGCAATCAACAATTCTTGCCGTAATAAAAGGAGATTCATACCCAACATATATTCTCAATCTTTTTTAGAGACCCATCTTTGTGCGTTGTGGTGGAGCAATTGAAACATATATCGTACAATCAAAAATTCTAAGATGAGAAATATTTGGCTCCTGGCCAAAAGCCAATTGTAATGGGGAGATTTTATAATAACTTGTGGGTCTTATCCTCACATGTGCTGTTGCGTGCAAAATAGCATGACACATATTGAAATGGGAAATTTTGTTCTCATAATCATTGGTCTATCAATAATTGGATACGTTTGATCAATGATTCCGCTAGACCATTTTGAGTATGAAAATGAGCAATCAGATGCTCAATTATTGTCCCAGTTGATATACAATAGCCATTAAAGCCTGGAATGTAAATTCACCAGCATTATTAAGACGATTTGTCTTAATTTCATAATCTGAAAATTGTGCTCTTAACCTTATTATTTGAGCCAATAGTCTCGTAAATACCATATTATGAGTTGATAACAAGCACACATGTGACCGTCTTATAGATGACTCTAGCAAAATCATATAATACTTGAATGGAGAGGGTATATGTACCCACATATATCACCCTGTATACGTTCCAGAAATACAGAGGATTCAATCCCAACCTTAGCTTTTGATGTCTAATAACCAATTTTCTTTGAAAACAAGTAGCAAATGAGCATAAGATTCTTCAATGTGTGCCCATGTGAATTCTCAATTATTTTGTACATCATATTAGAATAGAGCCCGACCGGTCATACCAATTGTTAAAATTATTAGAACCAGTAAACTTCTTGCTTACTACGGCATACAATTCAACCACACTATACTTGTGTGATACTAGCCAGAGGAAAATGCAGGTAACTTTTAATGTATACATATTTTTTTTCGCTTTTATTATAGTAATATAAAGGTATTCACCCTTTCCTTCATTGGCAATCTCCACATGGTAGCTATTTTGGCGAATAACTTTAAAACTCAACAATTTTCTTTGAGACTTACTACTGTACAAGGCATTACTTATATGCAAGTAGTAATAAAGCTGGTCTTCCAGAGCCTTCGATTAATTTAGGCCTTTTTTCATAACCAAATAAGAGAAATATTTCTTTTCTCCTAGTATAGTGTTAGTTGTAGTACTATCTAAAAGGTATATATCTTCATTACTCATCTTGGATCCAAATGAAGACTGGAGAATTTTATTTTCTTCGTAAAACAAAAGTACATCATAAGAACTATGAAAAACAAACAACACTATAAGATAACTTAAGGTACTTGAAAATTAAAATAACTTAAGAAAGAACAAGACAATTAAAACACGGAAATAAAAGCAACAACATAATTGTATTCTTCACTAAAGTGAGCAAACTTCAGTTTTGATCCCTAAAAAAGTCTCCAACTTCCAAATGAGTAATATCATCGAGGTCTTCAAAATCATCATCTTTAAAAGCATGATTTGCCTCGACATTATCATCATATTTGTTTGAAGGCCCTGCCTCAGCATTATTTCGAAAGGTCAAGTGCGACTCTACCGGGACACTAACAGAAGAGGCTCTAACATTATTAGTCTTTCTTTTGGTGGAGTTTTGATAAAGCCTGACAAAATATTCAGGCGCACGACTTTCATGCTTCTAGTGATCTTTCATACCACATCGATGACAATTATTGCCTTTTTCTCTTGACGGATTATTTGAGAACCCATATTGTTCTCCCGTTTATAATGACCACCGTGTAATTCCTTCTGTAATGTATTATTTTATCATACGTCTGATCCTATTTTGTACGTGAAACAACAATTATTATAATCAATTCAATAAACCTATAAGTAAGCTCGTGTGATTCTATATGACATCAAGTAATTTTTTTAGAGTAGAAGTCGCTTAATAAAATATTTATAAGTCATCATAGTTGTAATCGTACTATGTACATGATAGAGTAGTAAGCATGGTTTCAAGAGAGAAAAGCATATGGCAAAGTTTACATGCAAATATGCACATCAGCGATACCAGAATAAGCTTAGAAGAAACATACTTGTTCCAAGGAGGAGAATAAACACAACTTAGAGATTATGGAGTTGATTAGAGTCTAACGTGTTGTGAAGTAAAAGTAATATATCAAAATCTAAATATGAAACAGAGATAGTTTTTTACTTCTTCTGGTGTGCCTTTCCATTACCATTTACACAACTTTTTATAGGCATAAAATATGAAGACTTACTATTGTAAAATATGAGAATCTATCCACAAGTTGTTCACACACACGGACATTTATTTTTACAAACTATCCATAACAATTCATGATATTTTGTCCAAAAAATATTTGTTTGAACAATTTCTACCAAAAAGAAAGAAGGTGGCCTTATATAAGGATTTTCAGACTCAGTTTCTTGAAAAATAAAATAGTTTTTGAGTTGTTGACATATTAAAGATTTTTTCCACTATAGATTTAAGAAATTGAATTTGGTATTTACACAACCTGATAATTATAATATAATTTTCAAGCGCATCATTCGTCAAATAATTTAAAAATTAAATTTGCGAATTTGATTATTTTTCGCTTTTTGTTTCTCTTGTTGTATTCATCTTCCCAAAAAATACCTCATAAAATCATATTCTCCACCTAAGGTATCCTATTTTACCGTTCATCTACAAACTATAGTTTTTTCTCTAACCATCCCCAACCTAAACGTTCAAAAGACGTTGTTTATTATGGTGGCATTTTCTGGCAAGTCTTATTGATGAAGATTATTTTTGGCGATGAAGAGTTTATTTGGCGAGTCCTGTGATTGTGAGAATATAGCAGTTATAGTAATTTTTGTCATTTCGGTAAAAGTCATATGGTCGGGAAGGGTGGTGAAATATTATACTTGGTGGTAGAGTAGTGGTATTTTCTCAAGTGATGGACTGATGATGATGAGAATTGAGAACAATCTGGTATTGTTTGAATGAACAAGGTGATTGACGGTTGTTATAATTGGATTTTTTGTTCTATTTTATTAAGGAAATAGAGCAAAAAAATATTATTTTGTGGATGATGGTGTCCGACTATGGTGGTTTATAGCCAAGAGTATAATATTTTTTTTAGTGAATTTTTTGTATCCATATTTTTAGAAGGATATTGAAAAATGAGGGAATAGAGTATAGTGAAAGAGAATTGTATATAGCCTCTTGATCATTTCTCAAAGAGTTTTTTTCTTTGAGGGACTAATAAAGGTCTATTGCTGGTGGATGAATGAGATATGTGGTGGTGTTATGTAGTAGATGTGAAAGACTAAGACTTATATCGTATACTGGTGGTGAAGCAAGAAGAGGAAGGCGTTGGGAGGTTTGTCGCGTCCTCTTGTTTTCTACTAGGCTTTGTTTTTAAAGCAGGTATTTGAATAGTTAGTTTCGTAGTGAAAAGAGATTTTAACGAGGAGGTGACTTTATGAGGTAGTGTTTTGGAAGATGAAGAACAATAAGTGAATAGAAAATAAATGAGAAAGGATCAAATTTGACCCTAAGTTATGATAAATGGTTTAGATATGTCATAAGTTAATTGTTGGCTGGACGACGGACATAAGGCAGTCGTAGGTACTAATCAAAGTATTTAAATGCTAATTAAATCCAGCTAATCAGAGTGTATATGTGCCACTCTTATGACTACAAAACACTCCCTCAACTATTAATGGATGACATATCTATACCGTATCACATAATTCAAGGACTATATAGATTTCTTTTTCCAAAATAAATAAGTTGAATTAAGAACTAAAAATATCCCATGGAAATCCTATTATCTCATCCACATTATTCACGGGCTTGCTAAGACAAAAAATAAAATTTCAGCATGCACCGATCCACCATATAACTAGAGGAAAATGACATGACAAAGCCTCAAAGAAACGAGAAAAGGATTCCCCCCCATTTAAACTAAACGGTCCAGAGTCCCAGTCCCCAGTCCCCAGGTTAGATCATGCGTCAGGAGGCCATTTTGGTCATCTCACTTTCACCAGCAGAGACCAAATTTTTTTGAAGACCCGCTCAATAGAATATCAAAAGCTCGTTTTTTGGAGGGATATACAAAGGGCGGCAAATTTATTCGCCGGCCTGCACGTGACCCCCACACACTTCTCTATCTCTTCCGATGTCGTCGTCAAGGCTCCGATCATCCATCTCGCCGTTCCGGTCACGAAAATCGTCGTCTTCGTCTTCCTCCTCCTCTAAGCGTCCTACTACCCCTTCCTCCACTACTTCCGCCAAAGCTCCCACTCTACCGCCGGCAAAATCATCATTTTCTCCGTCGACTCCTAGCTCCGACTGTCCACCGGGTTCTTCTGGAAAGACGAAGGAGAATGTCACTGTTACCGTTAGATTTCGTCCGCTCAAGTGAGTAATTTCCTTACTTTTAATTTTACACTGCTCCTCCATTAGCTGAGCTGTTGCTGATGATGACAAATGGATTTTTTTCATCTTTTGTAGCGCTAGAGAGATAGGGAAAGGCGACGAGTTAGCTTGGTATGCTGATGGAGATTATACAGTCCGCAATGAGAACAATCCCAAAATTGCTTATAGTTTTGGTTAGTCTTTTATGACTTGGTGGACTGTTAGCTTTCATTTTTCTATCTGTATAAATGTGTGGAAGTGTATGTACTTGTAATAATTATTTAGTAAAATATTTTCATTCATCAAAAAGTACTACTGATGTTGCAGGAGGTACAATCATTCATTCATGGTTGTGTCCGGAGTTCCAGTTGTCACTGTCTTAATGGAGTTCTAGTGTTAGATTATTATGTTCCATTACTTTTTTTCGTTCTGCCTATTCCTAGGGTTAACGTGTTTGTCACTTTCCCATGGACATATCATTTCTTTTGCTTATTAGAAAAAGGAATATCTTTCATACAGATAAAGTTTTTGGTCCTGCTACAACTACACGCCATGTTTATGATGTTGCAGCTCAGCATGTGGTGGGTGGTGCCATGGAAGGAATTAATGGTAATGACTCCTCCATATATGTTGAGTTTAACTTGCAACCTTATAACTGGAACCGAGCTATGATACATTCCAGCATTTTCTCTTTTATGTTGATACTTCAAATAGAATTTAAAGTGTGTTGGCTCGTTCTTTTTTTTTTTTTTGGGGGTTTGGGGGGTTCGCCTGCTGAATTAACTTAATAGCAATTTTCCTTAACTGCAAACTATAAGATCAACATTACTTGTTAAGTTATACCATATTGTAAGTTGTTCGGAGTCTTCGGACTCTCCAAAAATGTTGTACCTGTGCGGGATCTCAAAAAATGCACTGCGTTTGGAGGTTCCGACACACACCCAACAACATTTTTGAAGACTCGGAGCACATTTGTCCACACAGTGATATGTCAGTCTTGGATATCATAACTTTATTTCTGGACTTTCTTCTACCAAAGCAATTGCCGTCGTTCCTTCATCTTTTACATAAATATATCAGTCCCTTGTTCCTTTCTGCATCATTTTTTTGGGATCAAACCAGAGGATAATAATATAGTTGTACATACTGTGATGAAGTAATTTAACAAGACCTTTTACTTGTTTACAAAATTCGTAAGATTTTGCTTCCATCCCTCCTTAGAGGGATGTGGAAACTAAAGTTACAACTCTTTAGGGAGTTTTTGGTTCTATGTTTTCTTGCTCTAATTGAGAAGGATAGTTTGGTCATTACTGATAGAAACCATAAATTGTTGTATTACGCTTTGAAGGGTCAGACTGAACGTGTAAGTCATCAACTGGTATGGTATTGGGGCCAGTTAAGTGATAACTGAGAATTATGTTCTAGCCTTTTAGGCATTACTGTCGCAAACTAAGGTGTTCTATGGTGTGGATAGAGGGGAAAGTTTTGTAGACCAAAGACACTCATTCCTTCACATTTTGTCTTCCGCTTGGCACTTACATTGTTATCTTTGTTGTATTTAAATGTTTTGCAGGAACTGTGTTTGCTTATGGTGTAACTAGCAGCGGAAAGACTCATACAATGCATGTAAGTCATTTCGTTAAGTTTTCATTAGTCATTTTAGTTCCCACCATGTTTTTTTGGTGTGCTCACTTGATTAAGATGATAGATCCAACAGTGTAGACATTTTGAAAATGATTATACATCCAACATGTTAGTCAATTTGCTTGCAGTGAAAAATGAAACATGCAGCCATCTAAAAGGAACTAATGTTTGCAAAGTTGTATAGGCAAGATTTTGTTACAAAGAATATGGAAAAGGAGAAAGAAGAGATTTGGGGAATGAACTTCTTGATTATTCCTCAAGTGATGGGAGAACTAAGTAGTGTTTACAAAAATATAGACAACAAAACCGTAGGATAAGTGAATAACTATATATATATATATAGCAGCTAAAAAGAAAAGCTACAAGCAGCATCCAAAGAAGATAAGCTACTTTTTTAATCTTGCCACTGTGATTCAAAGAACTTTTTTGAAGGCCTAGTTTTTTATCTCAAACTTTTAACTAAAGAAGATTTAAGTGCTGATGATTTTTATTAGCATTGCCTGTAATCGGTATCGTTCGCGTAAACTATCAAAGCTACTTCTTTGGAAAGGGGTGAGTGCTTAATTGATGGTGAGTGGCCACTTTGACTCTGTACAAAGCCATATTTGGAAGAAACATTTAAAAGGGTGTCACCATACAAGAGGTTTGTTTCATGCAGAATGCTTGTTCATTGCACTCACAGGAGTGATTTTCAATCAAGTGGTATGAATGTGCAAGCTTTGTTTCTTGATTTTGATTTTATTTGTTGGTTCTTGAAGGTAAGAGTTATTTGTTAACTGCGGTGTTAATATGCAAACTTTGTTTCTTGATTTTGATTTTATTTGCTGGTTCTTGAATGTAAGAGTTATTTGTTAGCTCCGTGGTCAAGTTGGACAGAAATATATCCCTTTCCATCTGAAACATTTTGCTAAGCCTCTCATGTTATATAGGGAGAGCAAAAGTCTCCCGGTATCATTCCACTAGCAGTGAAGGATGTCTTTGGCATTATACAAGAGGTACTAGCTACCCTGTTTTCACAGCTTAGTAAAAATTGATTCTGTAGTTTCATGAACTTTAATACTATTTGGAGAACATTTCTAGTTTATAGCTGACTTTCAAATGTATTGTATCAGACACCTGGGCGGGAGTTTCTCCTTCGCGTATCCTATCTTGAAATATACAATGAGGTAAGTCAGACAGTAGTTTGATTTTAGCTGTAGCTTTTGTTCTCATCAGAGCAAAATCTACGATAAAAATCAAGGTGATAAGCTGCTCAAATAGGCACATGTTAAAGGGTTTCATGCTGCATTTTAAATAAATTAACAAAATAAAATTGAAAACTCAGCATATTGGTACATGATGGTGTCTTCGTTTCTCATTTTAGGGTTCAATTCCAATGCATTGAGATTGACCTTACGTTTATTTTAGGTCATCAATGATTTGCTTGATCCAACAGGGCAGAATCTAAGAGTCCGAGAAGACGGACAGGTTTGTTTGAATGAGTCATATTCATGGCTGTCTGTGTTTTATTTCAAATTATGTTATCATATAATAAGCTTTCTTCAATCTTATTTTATGTGTCGTTAGTGGTTTTTTATTCTCTATTCATATGCATTAGTTTCTTCTACTAATTTCATAGAGCAAGCTACTCCCTAGAAGTTGAACTTCTGTATTTATGATCTGGTTAATGGTAAATTTACCAAACATTTTTAATGGATGTATACGCTAAGTGACACCCTAGAACAGAGGATTTCAATCGAAGCAAGTTTAATTATTTGAAGTTTTATTTGACATGGATTCAGAATAAATACTTATGCTAATCCTTCTATGCTTGCTATTAGGTCTGGTTCATGTTATAGGCATGGTACTAATTTCTTGTTTTAAGTGTCCCACATTGGTTGAGAAAATGTGTTGCTGTCCTTTATATGATCTTGGACAATCCTCTCATCGAGCTAGCTTTTGGGGTTGAGTTAGACCGAAGGTCCATTATATCAATGTTATATGAGCCTATTTTCACACCAACTCTCTTTGTTCATGTTTTATCACTCTGGGCCTCTCTCTCTCTCTCTCAACTCAGTCCATTATGCTCCCCCCCTCCCCCAGGCATCCTTAATTTAACCCATCAATCCATTAATGTTTCTCCAAGCCCACTTATTAGCTTGTTGAGCCTAATATCTCTCTCTATACTCAAGGTCCACTCCTGTTGAACTCTTCTCTCTACTTAAAAAAAAAGGAAAGTCAAAACAAATCAAATACACGTCAAAGCCTTAGAATTGGAGCAAGGAGAGTGTTAGAGAATGCACCACTTGTCCCTCATCAATTTTGTAAGGGGTTTAAATGATTTTGCCCTATTCCAACCACTGCCTTAAAACTTTCGGTTGGATGCGGTAACTCTTTCACATGGTATTAGAGCTAGATCTATCCTTATTCTTGGTTTTACTCAGTGTTGAGCCCTGATGTTATGTTGTTCACGCCCCAAATGTTCCAACCTTGGGCGTCTATGGGAGGGGCTGGTAAGTGTCTCGCATTGGTTGAGAGAATAGACTGTTGTCTGCTGTCATGGGAAATCCTCACTTTATGAGTTATGTTTTTGGTGTTGAGATATGCCCAAGGTCCATTTTCTTAACACTTTGTTTAATAAACTCATGTTTACATTCCCCAAAGCATTGGTTGTCTGTTTTTTTTTTTTTTTAAAAATAGTTTCTTGGAGATTAACACATCTGATGTAGTCAGAAGCTGAAACTGATTGGTGTAGCGGCAAATATAATGGCATTTTTGGAAAAAAAAAAACAGAACTAATAACGAAGTGCAGCAAGTCGAGGTTTAATATAGGAACAAAAAACCACGAAAGGGATTGAAAAAGCATCAATACTGTATACTTTGTATGACTAGCTCTTTTATCTTTTTCTTTTAATGATTAGCTCTTTATCAGCTATAATCATCGTGAAGTTATTGTCAATTTGGATTATCTTTTACACGGGAGGAACAAAATAATCTTCATAGAATCTTATGCTTTAACTTGGATATTTGGATCTCTTAGTTGTCCACTTTTTCTCTCGGAATTGAGTGGTCTTTACAGAGGTTTATGCAGCATCTAAATGAAGATACGGTCCCTGAGTTGCAAGAGTACTGTAATTTAGTTTTTTGGGTCCGATGTTGCCTTTGAAGTCCTGTTTATTCTCTTTTCATTTGCTTCCATGTGGACTTCCTTTTCCATGTTCCAGTTTCTATACTGAAAGGTGGTGAGGGAGCTTTTTTTTAAAGCAGTCAGTTATATTGATTCCTATGAAATTGGGAGCTCTTTTCCCTTTTTTTTTCTTTGATGTGATTAGTTTTCTTGAAAACTGCTTATCATTTGAAGTTTTAACAATTTATTTGAAAGATGCAGGGGACGTATGTTGAAGGAATCAAGGAGGAAGTTGTTCTGTCCCCTGCTCATGCACTTTCCTTAATAGCATCTGGGGAAGGTTGTAAATCTCGTCTATTTATAATCTAAAGAGAGATTGCTATCATTACCTGCATGCAACAAGCCCATGTTGCTTTTACTCATTGCAGCTACCTATTTGTGATGCTTTATATAAGTAATCATATTCTGTGATTAGAAGGCTGTGGTACTAATTTGTGCCAGAATGCCTTCATATTGGGATTTACAGATGAACAGCACTAAAGAATTCGATAGCTTAACATATTTTATACGAGTCTTGATTACATGAAAAAAGAAGTATTAGAAACTGCTGCTTATTATTGTGAACTGCATCAGCCAAACCTTCAAAACATCTTCTATTTCTTCTATCTCATGTATAGTGCAAATTTTTGGTCTATATATCAGAAAACAATTGGCAATATTTGCTTAATTGCAGTTTCATCTACACCTATCTTGACATGTACTGATAAATATTCATCTCTCCCAAAAAATCGTGCCCATCACCCAAGCCATCATCAATGAAAGCAAATTGCGCAATAATCAATTAGCTTGGTTTGTCTTCTTCCGGAAATCTTAAGCATTAATGTGACCTTGATATTCTTGTTTTCTACTAAGTATTGATATGCCACCATTTCGCCAGATGCCAAGGGAAACTTCTTAACATGTATCTTTGGCTTTGATGGCACATTGAAACAGAGCACAGACATGTGGGTTCCAACAACTTTAATTTACTGAGCAGTCGGAGCCATACAATATTTACTTTGGTAATAGCTATCTCATTCATTCCCTTGAAACTATGTTCTAGTGTATTCTGTGCATTCAGAAAATGACAAGGATGTCTTCCTTGCTGTGTTCTAGCTGATAAACACTTATCTAATTATTTGTTATTGGGTATTCATAGATAATGATTATTATCCCATGTTCGAGCGTAGTTTTGTGTAGGACTAGTGCAGCATAAGTAAATGATGGAGGTGACGGAAAAACATTTTGCACATAGTAGCTCAATACTCAAAGTGAATAATTCTGCAACACATTTAAGGAAAGTATTGCTAAGTTCCCACTTGTGTACTCCGGTAATTTTGATATGTTTTGAAACTAAAGAATTAGGGGCAAAGACAAAATAGGTAATTAACTCAATGTGGTGTTGCCTTGACTTAAGATCGAGATGCAATTTAACTAAAGCTGCCAGAGTTTGATCCTTGGCCAGAAATTGAGGAGTGAACTAGGATTTTTGAATGCTGTGTCTTTGGCTCATAAAGGAAAATTCATGAAATCATCTTCTGTTTGATTATTATAAAATTAAAGTTGATCATGTTGCTGACTATACAGCAGATGCTCAATTTGTAATTATATGTATTTTTTTCTTTTGTCTCATTTTATGTCACAAAATGATTTTCCTTTAGTCAAATTTGCACTATCTAATGAGTGGTTTTCTGTGCCAGACAATTGAAAGCAGTTCACGAGGAGGCAATCAAGGAGAAGAAGTAGCTCTGTCGCAACTGGTAGCTAGTGTTACTTTTGGCTCATTTTGTTTTTGAAATTTACCTGTTAGCTATTTGATGTTATAGCCTATAGTTCACTAGATTATACATTTTCTTACGACTAAAGTTGTCAGTATGGTATTCGGGTAATTAGAATTTATCTTCTCGTTCTGTCCTCACTATGCTGTTCATGCATGCTGTACTCAAATCTTCTTTGTAGCATCTGATTGATTTGGCAGGCTCCGAAAGTTCCAAGACTGAGACAACTGGGTTAAGAAGGAAAGAAGGTTCATTCATAAACAAGAGCTTACTCACTCTTGGCACGGTAAGCTATTTCTTTCGTGTTTTTACTCATGGGAACTTCCCTTATCTATATGTCTCCTTACGCTTCATCTTAGGTTAAAAGAGTGTTGTGAAGAGCGTGAAACGAGGAAAAGCGACAAGCCCCTTTTCGCTTAAAGCAAGAAGCGAAGCGCTCGATTTTTTAAAGTGAAGCGAAATTTTAAAAAAAAAAATTAAAATAAACTGCATAGATAACACATGTAACTGTAAGCAAATGTTCAATACGTCAATGTAAAAACTAAAGAGTAGCATCAATTAAAACACAAAATGAGCATCCTATTATTCTACAAGATTGTAAATAGCTTACTAATGTGTAACTAGCTTGCAACACCTCGGTTCCAGGCCTAATGTGGTAAAAATCAATGTTGTTTCTTCTTTTTGAGGATTAGAGGCTGCAGGGGGAGTTTTCATTGCAGTTTTATAGCTAAACAATCCCGAGAATTAGGGAAAATACAGAACAAGTGGGAAAAGTCAACTTCACCTAAGCATTAAAAGAAAAAGATGCTCCCAGGCACATTACCCGAGATAACTCTCTTTCCTACTTCCTAGGTCAGCAGAGTAGCTTTTTCCGGTGCAATACCCACCGGAACTCCTTTTCTTCATTCACTTCTTTACTCATACTTTCCCCTTAAGACATGGACAGCAATAGGATATATTACAACGCGGGTTTCAAATCTTTTGATATCACAAAAAATAGAACTAGAACAGAAGTATGGTTCGATCGGGTTGAACGCAGCTGGAAATTAATGAGGACAGCAACTGTTAGCATTAAAGTGATGAAATGGGTGACAAATGTATTTAAGGTGGCCTCTAAGGAACACAACAGGGCAATAAGGAGATGGTCTATGAAAGATCACTATACAGAATATTATTGCAGGCTTAAATATAATGAATATGGTAGGTACATCAGTTTATTGCAGTACAAGGGGATAACAGGTCAGTTATTATTACACCGGAAATCGCAGTAAATGCTGGGTGGGGTGACATAGCCCAAAAGATCCTAAGACTCATTAATGTGCCGGAGAAGGAGAAGAAGGTCCAGATTGTAACTTCCCCCGTCTGGAGTTATCTTTTAAAGAAGCAATCAGAACCAACAGATGGTCATCAGAAGGGACAAAATCCTCTCCTATCAAAATCAGTAGGTCCAAAATCACAATACCTGGAGGTTCAGAGATAACTGAGAAAGATGTCTTGAGTAGATGCTTAGTAGGCAAAGTTATGATATCACCAAAGGAAACTCCACCTTTGAACGATATTAGAAAATGGGCATGCAACACTTGGAAGTCTTCCATCAGCATAAATGTACATGAGATGAATGACTCTCAATTCCTCTTCGAATTCCCATCAAGGAAAGAAGCAGAGCATGTTCTCAATGGAGAGTGGCAATGGAAGAAAGCAAAAATCAGCCTAGGTTGGTGGAACCCTACCACCGGCTGCTGGTCGGAGGAGGTGAAGAGGGACTGGGTGTGGATTAGGCTTTTGGGATTGCCGGTTAATCTGTGGTCGGAAAAAGTGCTCAAAACCATAGGAGATCAATGTGGGGGATGGATTGAAACGAAGGAGGAAACAATGCTCAAAAACCACCTCCGATGGGCTAGAATAGAAGTGATGGGGGATGGGAGTAAGGTTCCAAGGGAGATACTTCTAGAAAGTGATGGCTATTTGTTCAAAATTCCCATCTGGTGTGAGTTACCGGCGACGGTGGTGGCGGCACTTTCGAGGGAAGAAGAAGATGAAGACAATAGTCTATTGGGTAATAGAGGAAGTCAATATCCTTCGGTTAATAGTGGAGACCTACTGGAAAAAAGGTTCAAATTAGCGGCTAATCAGGAAGGGCATGTGGTTTCATCAAAGGGAGGGGAGGGTTCTAAAATTAGGGCACGTGTGCCAGTCACGTGTGACCTAATAACCAGGCCAGAAATTGAAATTTTGGGCCCCAAACAATCTGTTAGTTTGGGCCCAAGACATGCAGACCCTTCTCTCAAGTTATGTTGCAAAGGCCCAAACCAGTTAGCCCATTATGAAATAACTAAAGACCCATTTCTGATAGAGATCCAAGCCATCTCAACTAAAGAAAAGAAAACAGACGTGGAATTAGAGAAAGAATCTGTAGACACTCACGAAGGAATTGAAGAGGCAGAACACTCGACCAAGGCAGCCAGTGACAGTGCCATGATTCTCATCAACGAAATGGAACAACCAGTGACAGACGATCAAGACAATTCAGACATGCAGTTGGGGAGGGGAATTTCTTGGGGGATTGGGGCATAAAAGATGTTCTTCCTTTAAACTCTCTAATCAATGAAGAAGAGGAGGACCCATAGTTTAACGCTCCAATTTGGGTGCATCAGAATATTATCAGATTGAGCAAAGAATTTGGGATGGAATTCGAAGGGTGCGAGAAGGAAGCTTTCCAGTTATTTATGAAAATAGATGACAAGAGGCGCAATGCAATGGGGTCTTCATCATCAACAATGGAAGCAGCCACTCCAAAAAAGAAAGAAAGTAAAGAAATAAGAAACTTAGACTTCGGGAGCAAATTCAAAAGTAATGGCACAAGGAGCAGGGGGGTATATGGCCTTAGATAATAAATGATGATTAAAGTTGTTTCTTGGAATGTTAGGGGTCTAAATAGATATAGGAAGAGCAAGTTGGTAAAAAATATGATGAGCAGCTGGAAGGCAGAAGTCTACTGTTTTCAAGAGACAAAAGTCGAAGGGGAAATTAGAGACATTGTCAGAGACTTGTGGGAGTATAGGTGGGTGAAATTTGCTCAACTAGAAGCAAGTGGTACGAGAGGGGGTATTCTAATTATGTGGGATAGTAGGGTATGGGAAGGGGAAATCAGTAGCGTGGGGATGTATTCTATTACAATCAAGCTCAGTGGTAAAATACAAGAGTTTGTATGGTATGTATCCAGTATTTATGCTCCCAACGATAGGAGGGAAAGAGAAGAAGTATGGTGGGAGGTGGGTGCTGCGAGGGGTTTATTCACTGGGCCTTGGGTAGTGTGCGGGGATTTCAGTACTGTTAGATACCCGTCAGAGAAGAAGAATTGCAACAGATTCACCAGATCAATGACAAATTTTTCTAAATTCATCAATGATATGGGGCTAGTAGACTTGCAATTGTTGGGAGGCAGTTTCACTTGGAAGAAAGGGGTTGAACACAATATTGCTGCTAGATTGGATAGGTTTCTAGTATCTGAGGAATGGGATGTAGGGTTTAGGAAAATCAATCAGTCTATACTTCACAGGGTCACATCAGATCACTCTCCTCTATTACTTCAAAGTGGGAACTGGGAACTAGCTAAATCCTATTTCAAATTCGAAAATTGGTGGTTATTGACTGAAGGCATTAAAGAGAGAGTCAAATGCTGGTGGGAATCTTTCTTTTGCGAAGGTAGACCGAATTATGTTCTAGCTTTCAAATTGAAAGCCCTAAAGGAGAAACTCAAAGAATGGAGCAAATCAATACAAGGCAGTTTGAAGATGCAGAAACTGAATATACTTTGGCCAATTAGCTGATCTGGAGGAAACCCAAGAAGGGAAGATGCTGAATGATGAAGAGAAACACAAAAAATACACCTTATTGATAGAGTTTGAGGAAAATGCTAGGAAGGAGGAGATAGCTTGGAGGCAAAGGTCCAGAGCTGTATGGTTGAAAGAAGGGGACAAAAATACCAAATTCTTTCACAGAACTGCCAATGCACACAAAAGATACAACAACATTGATAACTTACAAGTGAACGGAGAAATTGTGGAGAATCCTGAAGACATCAAGAGGGAGATAGTTGCTTATTATCAAAATCTATACATAGAGACTGAGGAGTGGCGTCCACAATGCAACCTAAGGGACTGTCCCACCATCAATACAGAAGATAACCAGATGCTAGTGAGTCCTTTTGACCCACAGGAAATTTGGGAGAGTGTAAAAGCATGTGCAGGGGACAAAGCCCCGGCTCCAGATGGTTACACCATGGCTTTCTATACTCAATGCTGGGAAGTGATAGGCTCAGATGTGATTGCTGCTGTACAAAACTTCCATGCTAATGGGATCTTTGAAAAGAGCTTCAATGTCACCTTGGTGGCTTTGATTCCAAAGAAGGTGGGAGCTAAAGAATTGAAAGATTTCAGGCCCACTAGCCTGATAGGAAGTTTCTACAAAATAATCTCAAAGATCATGGCAGAAAGAATCAAAAAAGTCATTAGCAAATTGGTGGACACTCAACAGATGGCCTTTATCAAAGGTAGGCAAATCATGGATGCTATCCTAATTGCAAACGAGTGTGTTGATCTTAGAATGAAGAGCAAGGAACCTGGCATACTGTGTAAGCTAGACATAGAAAAAGCTTATGACCATCTGAATTGGGAATTCTTGCTGGGAGTATTAACAAAGATGGGCTTTGATGAGAGATGGATAAGGTGGATTAAGTTTTGCATCAGCACTGTTAAATTCTCAATTCTGATAAATGGTTCTCCGGCTGGTTTTTTCTCTTCTCAGAGAGGTCTGAGGCAGGGGGATCCTATATCCCTTTTTTTATTCATTCTGGCAATGGAGGGTTTAAACAGCCTGTTTAAATCTGCCAATGCTAACAACAGGATCAGGGGTTTCAGGGTAAATTATAGAGATCCAGTGTCAGTGGAGGTTACTCATCTGCAATATGCAGATGATACTTTGGTGTTTTGTGATGCTGATTAAGACCAGGTGCTTATTTTGAGAGTGATATTCATCTTTTTTCAAGCTATTTCTGGATTACGCATTAACTGGAATAAGAGCTTCATCTATCCAGTTAATGAAGTAATGGAGATTAATAGCTTGGTGAATATTCGGGGAGGAAGAGTAGGAACCTTACCAATAGTTTATCTTGGAATGCCTCTTGGAGCAAAAAGCAAATCTAAAGGGATCTGGAATGATGTAGTTGAGAAGTGTGAAAAGAAATTAGTTGGTTGGAAGAGTCAATATTTATCCCTGGGAGGAAGACTTACACTAGTTAATAGTGTATTGAATGCTATGCCAACTTACATGATGTCACTATTTCCTATGCCTGCAAGTGTAGCAAAAAGACTTGATGCCATGAGAAGAAACTTCATATGGCAAGGTGCCAGTGAGAAGAGCAAAATCCATCTGGTCAGATGGGATGTCCTTACAACAAGCAAGAAGGAAGGAGGGATGGGGGTTAGGAATCTGAAAAAACAAAACCATGGTCTGATGATGAAGTGGCTATGGAGGTTTGCCACAACAGAACATTCCTTGTGGAAAAATATAATTGAGGTAAGGTATGGGAAGTAAAGCAGCTGGACAACCAAATCTGTGAATAGCCCTTATGGTGTTAGCCTGTGGAGGTCCATCAGGAACCTATGGCCAAAATTCAGCAATAGGTTCAGCTTCAAAGTGGGCAATGGTATGAAAACTTCTTTTGGGAAGACAAATGGCTTGGGCAGAGAACCTTGAAGCAGCTATTTCCAGACATTTACAATCTGAACCAACAGCAAGGCTCACTAGTTGGAGAACTGTGGACAGGTTAAGGGTGGAATCTTACGTTCAGAAGACTCTTAAATGACTGGGAAATACAAAGACTGACAGATTTTTATAGCATCCTAGAACAATTCAAAGGGACTTCCAGCTCTCAGGATAAGGTGTTCTGGCAAGGGGGGAAAGAAGGCAAGTTTACTGTCAAATCTGCTTATAAAGAGTTTAACCAATCTAATAATCAAATTGGATGTTGGCCGTGGAAGATGATCCGGAAAGTAAAAATTCCATATAAAGTGGCATGCTTCACTTGGCTATTAGCAAGAGAAGCAGTTCTGACACAAGATAATCTACTCAAGAGAGGATATCATTTGGGGTCCAGGTGTCACTTATGCGAAGCTCAGGAGGAGACAGTCAACCATCTTTTTCTACACTGCAGAGTTACGGATCAGCTATGGAAGATATTCATCAACCTGAGGGGGTCCGGTGGGTTATGCCAGGGAGAATCAAAGAAGTTCTAACTAGTTGAAAAGAGATGGGGAGCATTCCAGTCAGAAGGAGAGATGGAAGATTGTCCCGGCTTGCATATGGTGGACAATATGGAAAGAAAGGAATCAAAGATGTTTCGAGGACAACCATAGTTCAATACAAAAGTTGAAGATGAACTGTTTAATGCTTTTCTATTTTTGGTGTAAACAGGAGTATCTAGAAGAGAGTGAATGTATTTTTGATGTTTTAGACCACTTGTGAGTCTTCTGATGAAGTTCTCCCTCTGATACTTCCTTTGTAATTACTGGATGGTTACACTGATTTAGTGTAACCAATACTTAATACAAATATGTTACCTTTTCAAAAAAAACAAGATTGTAAATGAAGAGCTGAAGGGAAAAAATGAGCATTCCGCTGCAATTTATCACTGAGACAGTGAAAGAAAATGAAGAAGAGGAAGAGGAGAATGAGAAAAAGAAGGGGAAAAAAAATTCGCCTGCATTTCGCTGCTAATTGGACATTGAAACAGTGAAAGAAGAAGACGAAGAGGAGGAAGAGGAGAAGGAACTCACATACCTGGGACTAAACTTGATGATCTTGACGTTGAAAAGTATAGAAAACTTGAACCCTAGGTCGCTTCTGTTGTTTCTGTTGCTGCTGCTCGATGGTCTTTTAAAAAAGACAAAATTACAGAATAATGCACTTCATAAGTTGACATTGCACTATTTTAGTCCAGTTACAAGTTTGCAAATATGTAGCCAAATATCAATATCTTTTCTTTTTTCATTCTCTCTAATTATAACAACCTCATTTATTCCTACCTACCCATATTGTAGCTCTCTCCTCATTTTTCACCCATAAATATTTAATTTAATTAATGAAAAAGAATCATATGCAAACAAAACTGAAAACAAAAATAAGTTCCCCATTCAGTCAACACTCATTCGTGCCTTCTTCCATAACCAATACTTCTCTGATTTTTTTATTTTTTTATTTTGTATATCTTCAGGTTTATACATACCTATCACAACTGCAAAATGCAAAAACAGACGCGAGAAACCTAAAATCTCATCTCCTTTAATGCTAATCTTGTTAAATTTCGATTATGATTTTGTGAGAAATTTGGAGTGGGTATTGTTTGAACTTATTAGAAATAGTCTAAGTAGGTTGTATACAAAGTTTGAAGCTATTTGCTGGAGATTTGGACTAATGTTATACAAGAATTGCAAGTGAAAATCGTACAAAAATTTCGTCAGCGATACTTATACACTTTTATACAATATTATACACTTTTATACAAAGAGGTACATTATGTATATAGTTGTATAAAAGTGTATAAAGATGTATAATCACAGAGTGAAAAAATTCTTGATACACCATGTATATAGGTGTATAAGAAGAATGAGAAGAAGAAGAAGAAGAAGAAGAAAAAGAAGAAGAAGAAAATGCGAGAAATTCACCAAATACTTGTAAATAATGTATCAACCTTGTATATAATAGTGTATAAGTTGTGTTTATACACTATTATATACTATTTATACAATATTATACAAATGAATCCTATCAATGGAGCTTCACGTGTTCTTCTTCTTCCTTGGGCATCCTCTGAAATTTAACTCAAATATAGCCTAAATCTACTCCAAATCACTTGAAATTTACGTTTTGAACTCATCTTGATGATTCCAATCAATTGAGACAACACCCATTCCAAACAACTAACAAATTGAAAAACTCAATTTCTGAAATCAAATCTTCAAACCACCTGTAATAGTGACTTTTATTTTTCAAATCCTTAATTAACCATTGGAATCCGGAAAAGAATTGAAGGAGACTAACAATAGTAGAGAAATTTTGTGGTGCAAAGGCTGACTTGGGAAAGAGAAGAAGAATGAAGAAAAAAGGGAAATGAAGAAGAAAGGGGAACAGAGAAATAAGGGGTGGGCTAACTGGAACGAAGAAAAAAGGGGAGTGACAAGGGAAGTAACTGGAACGAAGAAAAAGGAGGGGAACGAAGAAAAAAGGGGCTAACTGGTGAAAAGTAATTTTCAGGTTATGTACAACCTGGGCTACATTGGGTAAGGGCTTCAAACATAGGCCATTTTCTGATGGGTTGTTGGGCCAAGTGACAAGGGATGTAATTCTCCCTAAAATATATATCTATATATATGACCCTTACCATTACCATATATACAAGTTATTCAAACTTTTTAATGTAACTATTCCTTATCTTATTTTAAATTAAAAGAAGTACATCGGTATGCTGTGGACGGTTTTTGGCAGATTTTTAGTAGTGATCAAAGCAATTAAGCAACTTGAATTTGGACGAATTCTTCTCAGTACAAATAAAGATATTAGCTTTCCACATCGTCGTAGTTAATTTCGTCAAAATAGGTTAGGTGATGTATGTTAGTTCTAAAACAGACAGACACATTTAGGTTACGGCCGAAACAGAGTGCAGGAGGCCGAGTATTGGAATGGCGTTCAAATTTTTCGGAAGAGCTTCATGTTCTAGAAGGGCAGCCACGCAGTTCGGGAAAGGGACGAGGGGTGTGACGTAGACAGTCCACCACTAATGCAACTATTAGTGGGTGCTTTCACGACTCGAACATGTAACCTATAGTTTACACAGAGATAACTTTACCGTTGCTCCAATGCTGCCCTTCAAGAGCTTCATGTTCTCTGAAAGAGAAAATACAAGTTGAAATAAAGTGATAGTGATCATGAGATAAAGATGGACTAGGGCAGATGCGGACCCATGATTTGAAGGTGGCGGGGCACATGAACGGATTGCTCAACCGGTGCCCTCATTTGACTTTTGATCTTAAGGGTTTCAAGCAAACTATATGACCGTTTTTAATATATATACACATATATATTCAAAAAATTTACCGAGGTTAACGGGTTCGATGACCCCTCTGCTTAATACATAGGTCCGCCTCTAGACTAGGGTCTTTGCATCCGTACTGATAAACAGTGGGTGCAACGTCATCTGCAATACTGATGTTTAACTTAAAGTATATATATTTATATGTATATCACCTCATGTTTTACTCTCTTTTTTTTCCGTGGAATTAGGATGAAAATGTGTTGATTTATATTAATTTGAGGTGTTTTTATGTGTAGGAATGATCTGGGAGCAATTGGGAGCGAAAGGTGCGAGATTAGAGCAAAAACGGACGAAAAAGGGGAAGGTGGCATTTTCAGCGCCACAGGCAGCGCCCCACGCTACCTGTGGCGCCGCAGACAGAAGGTGCAATTTACCAGCGCTAGGGACGGCGCCTAGTGCTGGGCTGGATGTTGTTGGCATGATTTCTGTCCAACTTCGCCCAGGACAAGGTTATTTCGGTCCAAAACCCCCTAACTATAAAAGGGGTCCTAAACCTAATTTGGGATAGATCTAACATACTTTGAAGGAGAATTCACGTGGAGGAACACACACTACGCTTGGAGGAGGCTTCTAACTAGTTTTTCTTCTCCTCTTCTTTTAGTTTCATAGTTTATTAGTTCTAGAGTTTTGGGTGCTACATGAACGTTGTAGTTTGAAGCTTGAATTGTTCTTATAATTTTATCATATTGATTTATTTATTCAATCTTGCGCTTAATTATTTGATTGCTTGATCACCAATTGAATACTATCTACGAATCTAGGATTGATCTCGGGAGAGGGAATTCTAAATTGCATATAAGATTGAGTAGAGCAAGATCGTAACTCCGGGGGGGGGGGGATTTGCGGTTAGGATAGGAAATACCTAATCGCCTTTCTTGGTTACTATACAAGAATTATTAATGCGTCTTGTTAATTCTAAATCCATAGGAATATAGGCGTTAGATTAGCTTGAATAGGCGAGTTGTACTTCGGGAGAAGGCTACGAGCAATATTAACCCTGTCAACCAATAAACCAGATAAATTAACTAGACGATTTAAGTGGAAAACTCAACGAGATTGTTAGCTAACCCATAGCTCTAGAATATTCACTCACATTGAATTCGTTTCTATAATTCGCCAACTTGTTTCTTTAATCTCTTATTTTGTTACTCTAGATTAAATTTTAGTTAAATATTCATACTTTAGGATTTGCTTGAATCGATTAATTGTTTGGGTTTAATTTAGTTGATAGTTAATCCCAAGTCCCTGTGGGTACGATATCTGGACTTACAATCCTATATTACTTGTCGACCACTTATACTTGCGTGTGCGTTTGGGAGCAACAAGTTTTTGGCGCCGTTGCGGGGACTTAAAAATTAACTAGTCTACTAGATTAGATTTTTACTTTTTGTCTATTCAAGTTTAAATTTTAGCATAGTTTCTTATTTTATTATCTTTGTTTACATGGCATCTTGGAATGGTAATTGGTCGAATATTGGTTATTCTTATTATGGTGATTATTGTGGAGGACCACACTTGTGGCAAAATTGTGAATCTCAATCTTATGGATGGAATATTTGTAATGTGTGTGGTTGTCAAGGTGGTCATTGGGATGGCTGTCCTAAGTCTTATTATCTCTTTCAGAGCTCTTATTATAATATTTTTAATAATATTTATGAGTTTTATAGGAGCAAGGAAGTAGAGGATATGGAATGCGTGGCGCGTATTATGGACATGATGAGACAAGCAACCGAGCAACAGAACATGATGATAAGGCAAATAGCCGAGCAACAAGAAAAAAAATCAAAAGGCTATACAAAGAATTAGTGCAACAATCATGAGAATGAAGGCCGAGTCGGAAGAGATCGACCAATTTGATACCAAGAGCGAGTTCCCACCAGAAAATAATTTTGAAGAAGCAAATATAGTGAGCCAATCTTGGCTAGAGGAACAAGCTCAACTGATAAAATCTCATGACTTTCTCCATGATGGTCTTTCAAATATGACAGAACAACTGATAGAAGGAAGAACTGAGATTAGGCAATAGATAGGCAGATATCCATGACCTCTAGGCTAAATTAAATAAAAAGGTTGAGGCGTCTGATGCCCTATAATCAATTGTTGTGGATACTGGCCAGCTTGTAGAGCAGAACGAGGAATTTCAACATTCGACCAAAATAATATTAATGATGCTGGCGTTGAGAAAGAGTGCAAAATTGAGGATGTCAAAAATAATGCAATTTTGGAGTTGGAGCGTATTGGACCTCATTCTAACCATTTTTCAACACTGTGCTTGGTTGGTGATACGAGAATTGATCCATTTGAGCATATGGAGGAGTCAATGGATGAGGAACAAAGTGCTTACATTTTTAAATTTGTGATGCCAAGGAGACAAAATGACATCCCTCACTTAAGGGCCAAAAAGTGCAAGATGTAATATCTACTGATTGGTTCCTTTATTTTTACACCACCACCTCAGGAACATGACAGAAAAATTGATGCAAAATTAGGGACAATTTCATATCCTCAAGGTGGAGGAAAAAGTGGTAAAAGTCATGGCGTCGTGCCGCGACATTAAATCAAGCGCTTGTTGGGAGGCAACCCAATTCTAATATTTTTTTCCTTTTTTTTTCTTTTTGTTTATTTTTTTAATTGTGTTATTTTTTGTAGTGTTGTTTTTGTATTTTGTAGTAGTAGAAGCATGAAGTCAAAGCCAATAGGCATGTGCAAAAGCGAGCAGGTGGTTGAAACTAAGTGTGAGGTACCCGCACAAAGAATCATATCTGGGAGAAGTCTGAGTATCCCGTGGGCTGCTAATACATCGGCCATTGGCCTACCAGGGAGTCTCTTTTACCTTCTTGTTATTTTCAGTGTGCATTGAGAACATTGCACAATTTTAAGTGGGGTGAGGAGATTGTCTGGGTGATTTCTTAGCTTAGTTGTAGTACTCATTTTTAGTGTAGTAGTTTTGTTAAAAATAAAAAAGAAAAAGAAAATCAAAAAATTAAAACTTTTCCCGACGATGAATTTTGTGGACAGCTTTCTTGAGGAATTAAGGTCCAATAAAAAAAGGAAGAAATAGAAAAATCCAAAAATATGTCTTTTCTTTATTTTTTTTAGGTAGCAATAATCCCCCGTGGTTTTTCTTTGTGCATCGGTTCTTGTTCTTTTTCATGGAATGTAGTTTGAACCGGGTAGTCATTTTTTATTTATTTTAGAGTAGATTAGGACTTTAGGAAATAAAAGGAGGAAGATTGATGAACTTAGGCTCCTTTGACTTGTTTGATAGTAACATATTTAAGCTTTGGCATGTCGGGTATCTTCCCAATATTTTGAAATTGTTCATGATGCCTTGATGAAATTGGATAGCATGTTTTGTGACGCCTATGTCTCTTTTGCTTGACTTATATTCACTTTGTGCTTGATACTTAATATCTTGTAGCTCCGTGAATACTTGCATTGTTTGAGAGTTGGAATGATACCGTCCTTAGTGAGTCATGTGCCATGTGTGAAGTGAGATTTTGTGTAGTCTATGTTACTGTGATTGAGTCTAGAACTTGCCCGGTTTGTGAGTTGAAGCGAAATTTTAGGTGATGCTCGGTTTGAAAAATACTTTAGGGCATTCTTTGATCTTTTTGAGCTTAATTGCTTATCACAAACAAAAATTGAACCCTAGTAAACCCTTTTGAGCCTATAGACTTTTAATTGACACTCACATTACGAGCCTATACCCATTTATTCTTAATTGATATTATTTTGATCTTGTTACCTCTGAAAGCACTTTAATTGTGAAATAAGCGCTAGAAGAAGTAAGGACTAAGTGTGAGGTGGCATTTGAGGGGAACAAATGGAAGAAAAAAGGTGCACTTATTTTGTAAAAGAATATACCACTAGCGAAAATTGAAAAAGGAAAAAGAATAGTTGAAAGAAAAAGAAAGAAAAAGAAAGAAGAAATCGAAAAAAAAGAGAAGGAAAATTTGAGAGGAATAAACTGTTGTCTTGTTCTTGGTAGTGGGGTATAAATTAAAGTAGTGCTAAAAGAAAGAGGGAATAATTTTGGGGAGTGATCTTGTTTGTGAATTTGAAGTGGATTGAAGAAATTATGCTTAAAGTTTATTATGTGATGTGTTAAAGTTCTTAGGAGGGTGAACCACTAATCCTAAATATAATCATACCCGTCCCTTAGCCCACATTACAACCATATAAAGTCCTAATTGATTTTAGATCGAGTGAGCCTACATGAGTGGAGATTTACATTATGGGCAAGCCTATAGTACCTTTTACATGCATGTGACTTCTTTGTAAGAGTGAGGTATTTTCTTTGATATATGTGAGTCCTTAAACTATATTTGATCTTGAGATTCAAATGTGTGGATTCAACTTACTCTCTTGTTCTTGTTGCGAGGGCACATGGTTTCACGAGAGATAGGTAACATTATTAGATTGCTCCGTGATGTTGGGTGTTCAAGCCATGAGTGCATTGTGATATTGAGTTGGCTTTTGAGGCTAGGATTGTTATGAGCACGTTGTCTTTGTTGTGAATATGTGAAGAATGACATGAGTAAGGGAAGTGTAAGTGATTGCATATGCTACAGTTTATTGTTGCTATCAACCATAGTCATTGGTAGAGTGTATGTTGGAAAAAATTTAAATTGTATTTGATAGTCCTATTGCTCGAGGACGAGCAAGAGTCTAAGTGTGGGGTGTTGATGTTTAGCTTAAAGTATATATATATTTATATGTATATCACCTTATGTTTTACTTTTGTTTCGTGGATTTAGGATGTTAAATGTGTTGATTTATACTAATTTGAGGTGTTTTTATGTGTAGGGATGATCCGGGAGCAATTGGGAGCGAAAGGTGCGAGATTAGAGCCGAAACGGACGAAAAAGGGGAAGGTGGCATTTTCAGCGCCACAGGCAGCGCCCCACGCTACCTGTGGCGCCGTAGACAGAAGGTGCAATTTACCAGCGCCAGGGACGGCGCCTAGCACTGGGCTGGATGCTGGTGGCGTGATTTCTGTCCAACTTCGCCCGGGACAAGGTTATTTCGGCCCAAGACCCCCCTAACTATAAAAGGGGTCCTAAACCTGATTTGGGATAGATCTAACATACTTTGAAGGAGAATTCACGTGGAGAAACACACACTACGCTTGGAGGAGGCTTTTAACTAGTTTTTCTTCTCTTCTCTTCTTTTAGTTTCATAGTTTATTAGTTCTAGAGTTTTGGATGCTACATTAACGTTGTAGTTTGAAGCTTGAATTGTTCTTAAATTTTATCATATTGATTTATTTATTCAATCTTGCGCTTAATTATTTGATTGCTTGATCACAAATTGAATACTGCCTACGAATCTAGGATTGAACTTGGGAGAGGGAATTCTAGATTGCATATAAGATTGAGTAGAGCAAGATCTTAACTCTGGGGGGGGGGAGGGGGGGGTTGCGGTTAGGATAGGAAATACCTAATCGCCTTGCTTGGTTACTATACAGGAATTATTAATGCGTTCTTGTTAATTCCAATTCCATAGGAATATAGGCGTTAGATTAGCTTGAATAGACGAGTTGTACTTCGGGAGAAGGCTACGAGCAATATTAACCCTGTCAACCAATAAACCAGATAAATTAACTAGACGATTTAAGTGGAAAACTCAACGGGATTGTTAGCTAACCCACAGTTCTAGAATATTCACTCACATTGAATTTGTCTCTATAATTCGCCAACTTGTTTTCTTTAATCTCTTATTTTGTTAGTCTAGATTAAATTTTAGTTAAATATTCATACTTTAGGATTCGCTTGAATAGATTAATTGTTTGGGTTTAATTTAGTTGATAGTTAATCACAAGTCCCTGTGGGTATGATATCTGAACTTACAATCTTATATTACTTGTCGACCACGTACACTTGCGTGTGCGTTTGGGAGCAACAAGTACATATGAAGATTGCAATGTTCATATACCAACTTGCCACTTCCGCTAGGTACTTCGATCAAACACTTTGCCCTACAGAATGCAACAACTGTTTTTAATGTTTCGCTCTCATGCACGGAGCTCTCTTCTTTCTCTCGACCTAAAGAAGGGAATTCTCATGTTGTTTAGTGCCTCGCACTTTAGCTAAAAGTAGAATCCTTCCCTCAACTGGATTCCACGTTGTTTCCTCACAAGGCCCCATCGCCCACCTCTTTGTCTTGACTGCTTTGGCTCAGCCCAACGTTGTTAATTTCACCATTTTTATAGTTACAATTATTGACTCCCACAGCATGGATAGCTTTATTTGAAAAAACTCAGGAGTTGCTTTTTTCGGCCTGGTCCCTCACTGCTTGTCGGGTGATGAGGAAGAATGATGTTAAACCTAATTGTCATCTCTTATGATCCCTTCGATTACATGCACTCATATCCTCTCTTCTCAATATTTATCAACAACAAGAACAAAATTAAACTCGTATTCCTACGGTGGGTTCTGGGGAAGGTAGTGTGTATGTACACCTTATCCCTACCTTGTAAAAGTAAAGAGACTGTATTCGATAGACCGTCGGGTCAAGAAAAGATGAAAAAGAAGCATGTATACTGGTAAAATCGGGGATAGAGCATACCCCGATTTCCCGGTGAAGAAACGGAAGGAGGGCATGGACGCACGAGACTGAAATTGAGACCGGAAACCTTTCGTATCGGGACACACGAAAGAAGAACGATGTGTTCATCACCGGGTACGATAAAGCAACGCTCCCCGGATCCAGAACGAATTCTAAAACCTCGGGAAACACGGTAAACAGTTACACATGACGGATAAAGGGCCGTGATATTCGTACCTGACCGATTACGGATCAGTAATTAATGGGAAAGGAAGATTTTTGCCTTTTTTAGACTTGTACTAGGGATGAAATTCTCCTACTATATAAAGATGAGGTTTTTTCTTTTGATTGACACATTGTAACACGAAATCCAAGGCAATACAAATTCATTTTCTGCTTTCTAGCTATTGCAAAAGTTCTTACATAGTTGTTTGTTCTTCATCCGATTTGGGTTCGAACCAAGGGCCCGATCGATGGCGAAACTACTGTTCAACCTAGGTTCAGGCTGGGCCGTAACATTACATACTACTAGAAATCCGGAAAAAAGAGACCAACAATTTGCAACCAAAATTGGTCTGTCAAGAAAAGCGACCAAAGTTGGTCGCTAAATTGGAGAAAATTATTAAATAATTATTGAAGATGCCTGAGGGTTATGCGTCGAATCTTGGAAAAAAAGTTGATATGGAGGTAGGGAAGTTGAGCCATTTGAAAAGTCATGACTGTCGTGTTTTCATGGAGACCTTAGTGCCTATTACATTTTGTGGTTTGCCTGAAAGAATCTGGAAACCCATCACAGAGATTAGTTTATTTTTCAAAGACTTGTGTTCTTCCACATTAAGGGAAGAAAACCTACTCCGGATGGATCAGAACATTCGCGTAACTTCTACTAAGATGGAAAAGATATTTCCATGTGGTTTTTTTGATGGGACGGAACACCTTCCAATCCACCTTGTACACGAGGCACGACTTGGAAGGTATGTTCAATGCAGATGGATATATCCCTTTGAGAGGTAATATTATAAGTTTGATGTAATTTTCTATTTTATTTGAATGTTCTTGGCTAACCTGAAATTATGTAGGACAATTGGCAAATGCAAATAATTTGTTAAGCAGAGGAATAGGATTGAAGGATCTATATGCGAAGCTTATCTTGCAAAGGAAACTGCTCATTTTTGTTCTTATTATTTTGAGAGTAATGTGTCATGTGCTAGGAATAGGCCCAATAGGCACATGGTCGAATGTGTGAATGATCCATTATATCCGCCTATGTCCATATTCAATCAACCAGGCCTATGTTCTAAGGCAGTTAGAAAGAGAAGTTTGAGTGATATGGAGTACAAGTCAGCTACACTTCATGTGTTGCTAAATTGTCCCGAAGTTGTACCATTTCTCAAGTAAGTATTGATTTAGTAGTTATCAAAATATAAAATTTATTATGACTACATCTCAATGCAACTACTAAAAATATTTGATGTGTCACAGTCACTTCGTGAGTCAATTTGGCCATGATGCTGTATATACGAGATTTGGTACGTGGTTCAAACAATTTATAAGTTTATCCTTATAATATTCTAACACTATGTAGGTAAACAATGTTTGGAAGTTATGCTAACTTATGAATTTTTTTAACAATATGTAGATAAATGATCCAAATAATGGTGTAGATCAATTTTTGAAAGATATATCTTGGGGACCTGGGCTTCAGGTCACAACAATGTCTAAGCACGTTGTGAATGGTTATAAGTTTCATACAGAGGATTGCTCTAAAAATAAAAATAGCAACAACAGCGGGGTGTGGGTTCAAGGTGGTGATGAAAACCAAGTTGGAGATATTGATTATTATGGTGTGCTCAAAGAAATAATAGAACTAGAATATACAGATTGGCTATTTAAGAAATTGATACTCTTTAGATGCAAGTGGCTTGACCCAAATCCAACAAGAGGTACAAGAGTACACAATCAATACAACATAATTGAGGTTAATCATACGAGGGAGTATGATCGCTATGATCCTTTCATAATTGCACATAATGTTAGGCAAGTGTATTATGCTCCTTATCCATGCGGCGGAATAAGTCCGATTGGTGGGTTGTAATAAAAACTAAGCCTGTAGATAGGGTGGAAGTCGAGAATGTGTTAGATGTTGCATATCAAGACGATATCTCCAGTGTTCACCAAATAGTGGACGAACTTTTAGAAAATAATTTGGAACATCCTGAACACATATTGGAAGAAGTTGATATAAATAAAGTAAGAATTATAGAAAATGAGGAAGAAGAATCAACTGATGAAGCTCAAACTAGTGAGGAAGAAGAATTCTCGGACGAGGAACAATACGTCGATGAGCTTTAAAAAGTTGGTTTCTTTAATAACTCTCGTTTTATAGCTAGTTTCTTATATGTTTCAATCTAAATATGTATTATATTATGCAGATGACAGGCAAGGGTCGAGGTAACAATGACTCTACTGGTTCTCGGGGTCGAGAAAAGGCTAGGAAGGCAAAGAGGAGGGTAGAAGATAATACTGCATCTTTTATATACTTTGAACTAGACAAATAGAACTGGTTTTGAACTAGGTGTAATAAGCGTTAACTTAGTTTAATTTGTTACTTCTATTGAACTTTAATTTGTTGGTTTTAATGTGTTTTTTAAATTGTGTTGTTGTTGTTGTTGTTGTGGTGGTGGTGGTGGTGTTATTGTTGGGTTGTTGTGGAGATTTTGGTATTGAAATTGTAGTTTATGAATTGAATTATATTGTTATTTAGGAATTTGGTATACTGGCAGGTGGTGTAGCTGCCAAAACAGGCAGTTTCTGCCAAAATTATACCCAGAAAAGTAACCAACTTTGGTCGTTTTTCTATTTAAAAAAAATATTTTCTGGGCGATAGCGACCAAGGTTGGTCGCTAATTAACCCAAATTTCCTAAAAAGCGACCAACTTTGGTCGCTTATCTATTTAAAAAAAAATTCTGGAAATTAGCGACCAATTTTGGTCGCTTATGTTTAAAAAAAAATTAAATTCTTGAAATTAGCGACCAATTTTGGTCGCCTATGTTTAAAAAAAATTAAAAAAAAAAGCGACCAACTTTGGTTACTATTTTTTAAATTTAAAATATAATATTTGGTTTACAGACCAAAGTTGGTCGCTATATTTTGAATAATAATAAATAAAAAAATAACGTAATTTAAATATAGAGACCAACGTTGGTCGCTAAATTTATATTATTAAAATATTAAAGCGACTAAAGTTAGTCGGTATATTGTTTACCGGGATATTTGGTCCTTTTACCTTAGAGACCAAAGTTGGTCGCTAATTAGCGACCAACTTTGGTCTCTAAGGTAAAGGGACCAGCAAAATAGCGACCAAGCCAGTTTGGATGCTTTTTGGTCGCTTTGTGACTTGTAAGCGACCAACTTTGGTCGCTTTTTGTGATCGCTTTTTTCCGGATTTCTAGTAGTGACAACTGGTTTGATCATTCATTTTGTCTTTAACTCATTTACCTAATGTTCTTGATTATTTGTGTTGAATCAATCCACATATCCTTAAAACCGCGTACAAATTTAAATATTATCCATTTTAAAAGTAAACAAAACAATAACAGTAAACAGTAACAATAGTAAAATAATAGGATAATCGAAGTGAAAGAAATAACAGGAAGTAAAAACAAACTATGAATAAAGAAATATAAGAATAACAATAGTAAAATATGCTCAACTGCCACTAACGCTTGTTCCTCAGTGCTTGTCGGGTGATTTAGGAAGTATGATGTTACACCTAATTGCCATCTCTTATATCCTTCGACTACACTCATATCCTCTTTTCAATGTCTAGCAATATTATATGAAAAAAGAAGAAAAAGGAGAGGCAACAGGATTTCATAAACAACATCTTAACCACCCTAAACATTGCATATTCTTGTCCATATCTGGTTATACATAATAGTCCAAACACATTTGCTAATTAATCAGAGGCAACAGGATTTCATAAAACCACTATGAGTAGGGTTGGCACGATATATACAGTACAGCAAACATCCATATATGTATACATAAACTTGAGTGTGACTAATTAATAATGTGCTTTAAGCATTTGGCTGTCACCGTTAGTACACTTTATTATTAACTTAATTAAGCAAATATCATATTCTACTGTTCCAATAGTAGAAAAGAAAAAACGGGTACCTTCCCCACTTTTTTTTATTTATTCCAAAAAGAATGACATAATTTATATTTGAGCAGAATTTAACTTTATTTTTTTTTATTTTTCCTTAGTGATATGATTTTATAGCCACAAAGAGATTACTAAAACATATTTAGATCACAATCAAGTTTTGCATAAAAGAAATGGAGTACTTTAGTACTAAAATTTTAGTTTTTAATTTTGACAAGATGATCGATAAAAACTGTACTTAACAACTAAGTGACTAACCCCTTTAGCGAAGGCAAATAAAATGTTCCATCAACGGTTCAAACTAAACCAAGCTTCTCACACTTAATCTATAATCAACAGAGAAGATCTGTCGCAGGAAAAATAGTTGTAGATTGACATGCATGCAGCCTTCTCAATGAAGCCTAGGCACATGATAAAAACTTTGTGATCACTCGCAGTTGCAGTAATCAGATACTAACGTACACTTTCGGAAGCCAATTCAGAAGGCAACATAGATATATTTCACCAATCAGTACTGTAATTAACCTGAAGAGCAGCCTTGGAGCAAAACTCAAGTCAACACTATTTGCCACGGGTTCGAGTCATGAAAACAACCACTAACGCTTGCATTAGGGTAGGCTGTCTACATCACACCCCTGAGGCTGTGACTCTTCCCCGAACCCTGCATGGACGCAAAATATTTTGTACACCGGGCTGTCCAATACTGTAACAAACCTCATGCATTTCTTCGCCACTTTTCCTAGGGTGGTTAGTAGATGTGTCTTATGATTCAATGTAGTCAAGCCCATTTAATAAGAATGCAAGTAAAGTTAGATCATACTCAATTACTCATGCATTCTGTTCTGGAAATTATCAGATGCCAGGCCAACATGACAGACATATGTATTAGGAATCTATATGCAATGATAAAGTGCAAACTTTGTGCCCATATCACACTGTAGCATCGTCAACTTGTAGGTCTACTTCATCTCAACTTGTCTAATCAATGCAATACTGACAAGAAAATAGCCAACCTTTATCTTGTAATCTTCTCAATGTACTTCTTTCCCTGCTAGTGATGCTGGCTTTAATTTCTATTCAGGAGAAAATAATGACAAAACATTGCTTTGTTCTTCCACCTAAAATTTTCCTTTATCTAGTACTGCATGTCTTCCTCCAACTACCAAGTAAATATCTTTCTTCTAACACAGTTTCTCCAAAAACTCTCCAACGAACACCCCGGTTTCATCTGCACTTCTCCAGATAGTTCAATATGAAGGTGAGTCCAAAATTAAAGTCGCATATATATATATATATATATCTGGATATGCTCAATCAAATCAAACTTCCTAACTTCATCTATGTTGCAGTTACTAGGTTGGATGCACCGTAAAGCAAAGCAAAACAGCAATGAGTCCGCGAAGAATATCATACTAGGTACGTAATTATTTCACACTGCATATATCTGCTTTCAGTTCCTTCCATTTGGAATGAACTCTTTTACACTATCCTTTTCCTTTCAATTGTTACATTTTTATCTTATTTTTCTCACTATTATGATCATCATTATTTTCAGGAAACTCTGCTACTTCCTTCTCAGCTGGCACATTATTTGAAGAGCAAGAATACTATGGAAAAGCAAACTACAGCTTCACAATCTCAAAGCAACCTGCTTGCAAGGAAGTTAAAAGCACCGAAACAGAAATGGCTTTGGAAGAAGAACTTTTCCATGGCTTTCTTTCAATTGGTACTCTTGGTTCTCAAACAATAAAAAGTGACCCTCCAACTCCTACATTTCCTATGCATCTTGAGCATGTAATTCATGGTGAAGTACTAGACATAAAAGAGAATGAATTGAAGTTTATAAATGATGAGCTAGAGAAGTTTCTAGAAGCTGAAGTTGCTCATGAATCATCAGAGAGAAGCAGCCATGCAAGCATTATTACACTCAGTAGCGAAAAACAAATGGAGGAGGCTGAATTACAAGAAACCTATGGTAATTCTCTCGAATGTCCACTCCAGAAATATCTATTCGGCTATTCAGTTGAACTTTCAGAGACAGAAGTAGAGGGAAAAAAACCAAAAGGAGAGCTCTTTATTAAGAGGAACAACATAGCGGGAGAGCATCATATAGGAAAAGATGGAAAAGAGAAGAAACAAACCAAGGGAAGACATGCAATTCATTTTATGAAGAAAATGCTGAAGAATCTCCACTCCAAGTCAATGAGCTCGACAGATCCTTCTTCTGGAGATGTCAATGAATCTGTCTCAAGTAAGAGGAAACTCCCTCAGGTTGGTACCATCTCGACCTATCAATGATTAACTCTTAAATATTTACTACTTCATTTGAAAGGCTTGCTCATATTATTTATAATCAAAGGTGACTAGCTAGATACCAGCCTCCCCCTAAGGAGAAGGCTGCCTGAAATGGCAGGACAAACATGCAGTCACTGATTAAGACAGTGCAGACAATAGATTCTTGTCCATGAAAATGACTTCTCCTTTGAAGGCCTAATATGTACCAAGCCACTTTAGGCATTGGAAAAGGCTCCCCACATAGAAATTCTTGAAAACGTGATTCTATTTCAAAACATCAGCACGAAAAATGTCAAAAATAACCTGTCTGCTGGATACCTAACTGTCACACATTTTAGTTGACTTCCCATGTGCTTAAGAACATGATATTTTGGAGGTACTCTAAACAATGAGTTGAAATCATCAGCATATATCACCAAATACCTAAGCTATTCATCTATCATGTACAGGTCCTAAAAATGTTAAAAAGGAAAGTTCATCCAGCTGAGGGATTAACAGATAAGAACAAGCCACTAAAGGATGAGATCAGAAACATTTCCTGCGAGGCTGATAAACTGGGAGCAAATAAACTGAACAAAATGTTCACTAACGCTTCCATTCCCACTAAGATATTACATGCTTCGGAAGTTTATCCAAGTGATATTGGATATGATGTGTCAGCAGTAAACAGGGAGCATTGGATTAAAACAGATGCTGACTGTAAGTATTAAGTAAACAGCTTATGCTAAAATTCATGACTTCTGTTTTCAAGTAAACACACAAATAGACTATTATCTGACTCTTTTTTCCTCACTGTGTAATGTAGATTTGGTGCTGGAGCTCTAGATTTGAAAATTTAGATAAAGAATGTAATGCTGATCCTCTGCATTTTTACTCCAGGAGCACAATATGTGTGCAGTATTGAGCTGTCAATTGTCAACAAAATAAATGAATCCCTCCTTCGCTCTACGTGTGTTGCTAAGTTGTATGAGAAATGGGTTGTTATCATCAAGTTTGATCTATCGTTGATGTGCTAAGAATTGTTGAGAAAGTATTCTCATGCTCTGATGTATTCATTATCACGGAACATTTCCAATGATACGTGAAGATCCCCATTGATTATCCGTGTTAAAGAAGTTAAAACTTTGATTATTATGATTAAAGCCGTAGTGCAGTAGATATATCATTCTACCACCAGTAAATATGAATACTTTTATATAGTTAGATCAAGTCCGGAAGGCATATCCCTTGAACTTTCACAAGAAGGCCATCATGGACTTTGTCAAGTCACTTGAACCACCAAAATGAAAAATATATAGTTTACTTAACCACTAAAAAGATACAGTTTCCTATTTACCATAGGAGGTACATTTCTAAGGCTAACTTTGTAACTTCCGCACAGAATGAGCATCAGTAAAGCTGAATAACGATGAGAGCACGCTCAAGAGGCTTCATAGTTGTACTCACACAGTCACATCTCATTCATCACTTGAGAAAATTGATCAAGGATTATATAATAAGTCCTGACTACTGCCCCTTTTTTTGTTCTCCAATATTAATCCACCAGAAACTACTATCCTAGCACCATATATGTAGCTGTACGAGGAAGAACCAAACTTGACACAATAAAAATACAAGGTACATGGACTGTCCATTTTCACAAGCAGACATTAAGTATTGAATATAAATCATGAAGCATGAATCTTGACATAATCAGCTTGATACTGTTCTCAATAAAATCTCACCTTATCAAAAAAAAAAAAAAAAAAAGTCACGAAGCATGAAGATGGATCATTAGGAACACATAGCAGAAAATTTTTGAAGGCGCCCAACAGAATACCATCAGTTTCAACAATGAATTTAGTCTTTCCAAATTCCCTGTTTAGAAACTTAAAGATAGAGTTGATCGCAGTTCTGTATCATCTATGAGAAGGAATATGGGCCACCACTAGCTTTTTGTAACTTTAGGCACATGAGTGAAAATGTAAGCAAAGATATTAATGATTACAATTCTTCTATTATTACTATACAATTATTCTAACAACAGTGACATTCACATGCATGCAATCATGTGATTCACTAGCCGACTATTTGGGAACTGCTTTATTCAATATGATCTGCAGAAACAATGTCATTCACATGCAGCAAAGCAGTGTGTAATTTAAATGTGTTACCTGAAGCTTCGTCCGTTTGTGTGTATCTTTATGCTTATAATTGGTTGCTATTCTATACCAGCACAGCAGTTTTCTCTGGTCTAGGCAGTCTTGTACAAATCAGTATCCCTGTTGCATTACGAGTGACATAAAAAACAATTTCTACATGTAGAATATGACTACTACTTTCCTTAAAGTTTAGCTTTCTTTGCTGTTCTGTTTGCTCTTCAAATAGTTTCACTCTGTGGTTCCTGGGTAGGTGAAAATTGCTCTGCATTTTGATGGTCCACAACAACATGCAACAATCATACCACGTGTTACCTTTCCTGGCCTTGTCCAATCGAAAAGAGAATCATATTTTTGTTACTGTAGAACAAAAAACATTTTCAGATCTCGTCATTATCATGAATGAATGAATGTAAATCTCATTCCTTTTAGTCCTTCCTGATAGTCAGTTAGTCATAAAGACAGCAATGCATTGCCCAACCTCACAATGATGAACCAACAGGGATGATAATATTCAAGTGTGCACCATTTCCTGTTAACGCCTTACTAGCTTCAGTCTCTACTTTGGCAACTCAGCGCAGCAGATGTAATTCCAATTCAGTCCGAATATAATAACATGCACTTGGTTGACCTAGCTTGGCATCCAGAGTACGATAATCTTTAGAACAAGGTAATGAGTCCCCCAGTGCCACCAATATGATAGCCAGAGAGCATTTTGCTCGATATCTGCAGCTATCAGAGGTTGAAAAATAGGCTTCCCGGACAGAGTCATTCTAGAGTAACTAACAAGCATACTAAGCTTGTCATAGTGAATAAACAGGCCATCTATCTATTCCAACAAGGCGATCGAATAAAGGAGGTCAAACATGACAAGGCCACTAACTAGTTTCAATGGGTATGCAGTAGACTTGAAATTGCTATTGTAAGTGCTATTTTAAGTAAATCACCGTGCAAGAGTTGAGTTCATTGTGCTTATGCATTTAATGTAACTGGTCCAAAAGTTTTAATCATTAAGGAGTTGTGCTGAGCTCTAATGACAAATTAGATATGACCACCTACAAACTCCACAATTTTTGCAATTGCATTTGCTTTTCTTTTGTGAAGGATAAATTCCAGATCTTAACATGTCAATTTACTCCACATTTGTCGTCCGCAACTTCAATTCATAAAAGCCCATTATTCCTGAATAAAAGAGTAAAGCAGGGTTCGCTATCCTTCAAATATTCATCTCCCTGACACGGTTTTGCATCAGTTATATCTCCGGGCAATAGTAAAATGAAGAATTTCCTTCATGAATTCAATACAGAACGTGAATTAAATGATCATTTCTCACCATAAGTGCATTTAACGACCATATCCAGCCTGTTTATTCAAATTTCATGAGCTTACACCAAGGATCTATTTTTTTTATAAGGTGAGGTTTTATTGAAAACAGTATCAAGCTGATACTTTGACACTACAAAGATAAGGCTGGACTTGATTACATCAAAATCTAAGCAGTCTAGCAAGTCCAGCAAGTTATGTTAAACGATGACTTCCAACGAATAGCAGTAAAATTAGGTGAACATATTGATATTCATAGGGACACATGTACCAAGCAGTTGAGTAGCTAAGAAAATAGAATAGAAATCCACTATCAGAAATCAAACTGTGAAGAATTTTATACAGAATAGAAGGTGAAGCACAGGTGAGAAACTGCAAATTATGAAACTATCAAGATTCCTGAGGCATGTCTCATTCTTGTCCTGCTAGTGAATGTCTTCTAGGTATCTCCTTTGGTTCTGCCCTCTCTATTTCATTATAAAGATTCCTGAGATACTCTAATGCTTATCCTCCTTAGGAATGTCTTTGTGAGGTATCTCCTTTGCTTTTGCCTTCTCCAATTCCCTATAGAAATATCAATGGAATTTCATAACATCATGACTACGATATATACACTACAGCTACAGGATTTCAAAATCAAAAAGCTAACGGAAGAAGCTACAATGAGAAACCAATTTAAAATCTAACGTGGATAGATGTCCTTGTTCAGAGAAAACTGAGGAACGAGAAGGGAAAGGAAACAAAGCTAACTATCTTTTTTTTTTTGATAAAGCCAAAGCTAAAGATCCTAAACCTACAATTGAATGATAAACTTCAAATATTATTCATCATAAATTACATATTAAAGAATTGACTATAAAAGCATGAGCCTCAGCTGAAACTATAATGCCAAACTGCCAATCTTTGCAGCACAGGAGCAGATTCCCCAAAACATCCTCGGGAAAAATGAAAAAAGAGAAGAAATCTCGATAACAAAAACTATAAGGGGCTGCCCAAAAGAAAAACCACCTGAAGTTTACTTGACTTGACTTGCCTAGAACTCTAATTTTTATCACTCTTTAGACTTTACCAAGCGAGAAACAAAATAAACTTCAGAAGCAAACTGTTGCTGTTGAAATCACCAAGAACATTCAATACCACTGGCATCTAGATAACCTATTAAAATGCCCAAAAGCTATAATTTTGCCCAGGAACAAAAGAAAAAAATGCACTTTTTTCTTTGTTGGAAAGAACGATACAGATTAAGAGACACAACATGTAGGAGTAGTGTGTTAGATACATCGAATAAGCGGTGGTTATAGACTTTTGCCATTATTTACGTGCTTCATTGACACAACTTCAATCCGTCCATTACATGGATACTTTATTTGTACATCTCCAAAAACACCAATTTGCAAAGTAGTTTCGTAATAACTGTTTTCAAGCTACCAGTATATTGCGTAGTACGATGGTGCCAATGGGACAGCAAGGGAGGGATAATGATGCAGGAGGCAGAGGCGGAGCTAGCCTATTAGGTGCGGGTTCGGCCGAACCCAATCACTTTTGCTTAAACACTGTATTTGTACTTACAAATCCATCAAATATGTAAAAATATTTAATTGCGGACCAAGTAACTAAGACGAGCTATGGGTTCCGTGGCTCTGTCTCTGGAGGAGTTACTGAATCAGCTCAATGTAGCTAAGTTGAGCCCAATTCCAGCTCAGTCTAGCTACAGTGGCATTTGCAAGAGAAGGATCAAGGAGTAATAAAAGATAGAGCAGCTGGAGAAGAAGCTAGAAAATGCCACGTCAGCTTGTTAGTTAAAGCAGTTAGTTAGCGGTTGATTCAATTTGGAAGGAAATTTGTTTACTGGGAATCAAAGTTAGTTACGGGAATGTGAACTGAGTCTTTGCAATTCCATTGTATAAAGATCTCGTTTTTATCAATCAATGAGAATTATAGCACAGCACTTTCGATAAGCAAAAATTATTAAAAAGGACAGGGAAGTGTAAGGGCATACTTGGCGGCGGAGGAAGACTCTTCCTCGAGCCAATGGCGAATTTGACGGACGTTACGCTTGAAGATGGATGCAGACTGTTTGACATCGCTCCTCAGCAATAATATAGCCGCGCTCACTCCGACCACCGTTAGTATAAAGTTCGTTAACGCCATTTAAGGATAGGGTATTTCAGTCTCAGAGCTCTTAATCTAGGGAATATGATGATAATGATGCTAATATCAATCTATAGGGTTTTTGGCTGTAGAGAACCGAAGGAAGGGTTACTTGGAGAAGACGAAATTTGTCAAAATTGGAATATTAAGAGGATTTTGGTAGCTGGTACTTGGTAGTTCGAATTAGGACCAGGCCCACTCGAAAAGGTAACCAAAGAGAGATTGGGTTGATGCAAGGTGAAGTGCACCAATAGCCACTTTTAAGCCTGCAATTTAAAATATAGTGAAATAGCATGGGCTAGCCAATTTTTAAACTGGTAATTAAAAAATAGCCAGTATTTGCACTGTCATTGAAAAATAGCTACTATTTTGCTGTAACACGGAAGTTCCAGCATAATATACTGGAGATTGGTGCACCTGTGTATGAACTTCCAGCATATTATGCTACAACTCCAGCACACGAAAAGTTCCAGCATAATATACTGGAAATTGGAGCACATGTGTATGAACTTCCAACATATTATGCTGGAACTCCAGTATATTTTGCTGGAGGTTCACATATAAAAAATTCGAACTCTAGTATATTATGTTGGAATATTTTTCGAATTTTGAACAGTGTTTTCGTTCAGATTTATCTTTACATGAAAAGTGACTAAATTTTGATTACTTTTGAAAATGTGGCTATTTTTCAATTACCACTTGTAAATCTGGCTATTTTTGAATTTCGGTCTAAAATATATCCACAAATTACAATGTATTTAACCCAAACTTTGGGGGGCGCCGTCCTAAAGTTTAAACCTCAAGGTTCAAACTTTAGGTGCCCTAAAGTTCAAAAATTATGTCGAAATTCGAATCTTATGTTCTGAATTTTAAATTAAGTTAAGAAATCCAGACACTTAGGGTGTGTTTGGCATGACGGAAAATATTTTTCGGAAAATGTTTTCCTATTTTTCATTGTTTGGTTGCACAAAATAGTATGGAAAATGTTTTCCTAGATATCACATTTTCCTGAAATTGGAGGAAAATGAAAAAGTTAGGAAACCATTTTCTAAAAACTCAACTTATCCTCACATCTAACCTCAACCCCTGTCCCCTCCTCTCCCTACCACACCTCTCCCACCCCCTCTCTCCAAAAAGACTTTTTTTTTTAAAAAAAAATTAGTTTTTTTCCGTCACCACCCTACTATCCTCCCCCCCCCACCCATCCCCCACCAACAAAAAAAAAATT
>NC_031994.1:65317630-65340772 GCF_001879085.1 Nicotiana attenuata
CTATTTTCCCGTTTTCTGTACCACCCACCCCCATCTCGCCAAACCCAGCCCCAGCCCCAGCCCCCCAAAAAATATTATTTTATATATTTTTAGTTTTTCGTCTTTCGGTTTACAGGTTCGAAATTTTACCATTTCAAAGTTATGAGTTTGGTGATTTATGTGTTTGGAAGTTTACGATTTTAGAAATTATAAAGTTTACGGGTTTGAAAGTTTGTGGTTTTCGAAAGTTTAGCGGTTCGGAAATTTATGAAATTTGTAGGTTCGGAAGTTTGTTGGTTCGAAAGTTTATGGCTTCATGTTTATTGTATCTAAATTATTTATGAATACTCTTGAGAAGTTATTTTCTTTAATTTGCGTACCAAACACCGAAAATGAGTAAGATTACTCTTTGTTTTCCAAGAAAACATTTTCTTGGAAAATATTTTCCGTTGTACCAAACACACCCTTAGTCCTGAATTTTAGACTGAAGTGATATATCCCAAGTAAAAGGTTATCGATGTTGAACTTGTAATATAGTTAGAGAGAAGCGATGAGATAATATTTTTCGTCCTAATCTCATCTATTGATCAAAAAGGAACCCCTTGATCACCTGATAATTACCAAAGAAGCAATCATTGAATCTATTTGTTGTCACAATAAAGAGCTTGTTTATCAGAACACAGCTTTTAGTAAGTCAGATTATTACTATTATTTTCTTGAATATCTGGTTCATTTTGCTCTTTGTTGCATGTTTTCTTTCATATGTATTAGTTGTAATGGAAGAGTGACTTATTGCAATTGCTTAAATTCTGTATGTGAAATGGAAAAACTAGTAAAAGATTACAGCTTTCTGCCTGTTTGCAGAGGTGCAGCCAAAGACAGAGCCAGGATTTCAACATTATGGGTCCTGGATTTTAGAACGCTGACTTCATGTGCTAGTGACAGGATTCTAAATTTAATATTTGTATTATATGTTTTATAAAATTTTCAATACAAATACATTGTTTGAACAAAAGCTACTGGTTTCGGCCGACCCTGTAGCTCGGCTTCTGCCTCCTCCCCTGGGTGCAGCTGAGAACTCTTGCTGCAAGAATATACAGAATCTGAAAGATGATCAGTTTTGCTGTTAAAGAGTGGGCAAGAAGACAGCCTATTCACGTGACATGTAAAGTTCACTATATCTTTAGTATTGTGAATGATGACCTGATGATGATTTTGTAATGAAGTTCATCAAGTGTTTGGCTTGATATCAGCACCTCTTATGCTTTCTCATGCTTGTTACTTGTGATGTACTAAATCATAGGAGTTACTCACAAGTATAGGTACATCTGGATAGAACTAACAAATGAAGTGAAACTTGCCTTTAGGAGAAGATGGATCTGTTGATGGAGTATATTAGTCGAAGTAAATGTGGACTCCAATGGCAATAAGGAACATAGTAATTAATGCAAAGTAGAGAAGAGTATGGATGAAGATGGAGATTACACTTGTCTGGAAATTGGCAAACTCTATTGACCTGCTGCTTCCTGGAAGTTGGAACAGAAGTCCAGGAGTCAACAGCACAAACAACACCACTGCTATTAACACCGGTCCCCAATCAGCCATGTCTGTTTGTCTGTCTACTGTCTGATGAGTAACGTGAGGAGGTTTCAGTCTCTTCAGCAGAAGATAGTGAACTTAGGGTTCTTAACAGGCCACACCAACGGGGGCGATGGCTACTTCAGGTAGGATGAATTTGACAATCACATTTGCATATTTGGTGTCCCTACTAGCTCGTTACCTTTGTGCATGATCAAAAGAGAATTAGACGAACAACAAATTAATGTGAAAGAGGCAAGCGCATTACCAAATAGAAAGCAAAGCAGTTGCATCATTCAAGTAGGTTTGCCTTATCTGCAGCTTTGATTATTTTACTTTCTTATCTGATTTGATGCTCAAAACCTTTTAAGAATGTGCATTGTTAGCTCATCTTGAATATGTAAGCCAAAAATAAAGCATTCAACAACCTATCAAGCTTCGGCATTATCTGTCTTTCCACCCACACCACCTGCTTCTTTTCTCAAATACTTTTAAAAGAATAGAGACAGACCTCTCTATAACAACATCCCTATATAATAGTCATCATTCACTATAAAAGCTGAGTTTATCTCGGAACCGATTATTATGTTATGTTATATTATATGTCATCTATAACAACACTTCACTATAGCAGCCAAAAAATATCGGAACAAACGAGCCTGTTATAGAGAGGTTTGACTGTACTACTTTGATGAAAATAAAATGTTTGAAGTAAAGGCAAAAAGAAACCTTGAATTGTTCAATTATTGGAAAATTATACACAAAGTCAGTATTTTCTGTCAACTTCCATAAAGCAAGATTTCCACTACCACACAATACCTCACACTGCCTGCTTTTTCACCCTCAAATTTAGCACCCTTTCTCCTTCTTCACTAAGCAAAATCACTACATTTGCCTTAAATCTCTTGCTACGCATTTGCAAACACCAGAACTAAATACTACCAGAGAGAGAACTACGGCTAACTACTCTGAGAGAGAAAATAGAAATGGCAGTAGATTGGGGACCAGTGGTGGTGGCGGTGGCAATGTTCATCTTATTGTCACCCGGACTCCTATGCCAGCTGCCAGCAAGAACGAGAGTCATCGAGTTTGGGAACATGTACACCAGCGGAATTGCCATCCTAGTTCATGCTATCTTATACTTCTGTATATATACCATCTTGATAGTCGCCATTGGTGTCCACATACGATCTGGTTGATACCTTTAATTTCCTCCATCTACTTCATGTATATTATCCCATAGTTGAAAGTGACAACAAAGGCAACTGCAGACCTTCCTTGTGTTTCATATATCTTTGTACTTTTCATCATTCCTAGACTACTCTGATAAATGCGCTTGACATTAATGTTTATCCAATTCATGAAAATGAATTGAACAAATTTCCGGCCACTCTGTCAGATACTGGAGTATATTTAAGCTTGTTCATAATGCAGAAGTTCTTTTAATTTCTTCAATACAAGGAATAATTATCGTGTGTATGTTTTTAACAAAGAGCTAGAGCATCCATCTTTTTCCTTGAGCCGAATATCTATCAAAAACAGGCTCTCTACCTGTATAAGGTAGCGATAAGGTCTGCGTACACACTACCCTTCCCAGACCCCACTTACGGGATATACTGAGTTTGTTGTTGTTGTTGTGCATCCATCTTTTTCTTGCATAACCCGGAAACCTTAGCAAAGTCTCGTGGAGAAGGGCACTGTACTAGTAATCAGATTTTGACAAGAAGGGGAAATAGTAGGCAGTTCAGATCCCAATTAAAAGTCGAAAAGGAAGAATTCTTTTATATTAAACAATCAGTAACAGAAACGAAACATAAAATCTTTCTTCATTTTTCTCAAGAAAAGCTTCAACATATATATGTTATTGCGCGACACCTTTAGCTTTAGGTTGTGAGTACTCAGCCAGTACAGATATGAACATGAACGGCAAGAATGAGGATAGCGTAGAGAGAAAAGAAAATAAGAGTATGAACAGCAATGGCCTTGCCGTTCGTCTTCATGACCCCGACCTCCAGAGATCGGCCATTTCCAGGTATCTGAAACAGAAGTCCGGGTTGCAGCAGTATGAAGAGTACCACCCCAATGACCACTGGTCCCCAGTCCGCCATTAACCAGCTCGATGAAAAGATGCGCTAACTACCTATTCCCCGTGGGATGAAAATTGGAAAAAACAGTTTCAAGAACTAGTAATAGCCACAGTTAATCTAATATGATAGCTTATGAAGAACGCTGCCAAGAAAGAGTTAGGAATATTCTTCTACTTTAATTTGAAGGAATACTGTATTAGAATCTAGAAAAGCATACTGGTTAGGATTTTGGAACCACTTTGAATCACAAGGAATTTATTAAAGCACAAGCCACCTACAGTTTTCAAGTTAAAAAGTTACGTAGAATAGACAACTGAATATAAAATGCTTTTACCGATGAAGCCACTCAAAGGAAATAAAGAGCCGCATGGTTCATAAAGGAACCACTTTGGCTTTATACTTTTCTTTCTAAAATAGTGTTGAACGCTTTTTGGCATGAGAGGTAGGACATCGCGTTGCTTCATATTATCGAGGATATGATCCTAGACAGAAAATTGTGAAGGTTGAGCATTAAGGTTATAGGTTAGGGGTAATTGTGCATATTTCTACGGCGCTCAGAGTGAGGCTAGTCTGTTAGGATTTAGTCCTACACTATTAGTGGTTATTGTTGAGTTCACACCACTCTTCCATTTCTCTTAGTGTCGGACTCTATCTACCGATTATTATTTTACTTTTCATCTATTTTCATCTTGATTTTTATTGATGGCATTGATATATTGCCTTTTTTCCTCTTCTTTTCATCTTTTTGAGCCGAGGGTCTATTGGAAGCAGTCTTTCTTCTCCTCGGGGTAGGGGTAAGGTTTGCATATACAGTTACACATTATCCTTCCCAAACCCCACTAGTAAGATTTCACCGGATCTTGTTGTTGTTGCATTTTGGCATGAGAGGTATTGAAGCTTAACTGTAATAATACGTCAATATTATTTTATCAGAAGATATGCCGATCCAAATTTTAGAAATTCTCATTGCTTGCGTATACTTCTTATCTCTAGTTTTAACTCATCTAGAGGTCTTGATAGACTCATCTCGCACTGCCTTCAAAGTGCTGTCTGATCAATTAGCCAGTGGCAAGCACCAACTTGCTGCTTAAGCTATTCAAACTTCTATATATATATATATATATATATATATATATATATATATATATATATATATATATATATATATATAAACTGTCATGAAAATATTATTGTGAATGTCCATTTATTACTCTAATGTTCAAGCAGTTGATGCAGGCAGGTTGCAAGCAATTCAATGAAATAACTTGCAGCAACTTCTTATTAAACAATCAAGTTGCAAGCAGCTCATGCAGACAGCTTACAAGCAGCTCAAGAAAAACCTCGTAGCGGCTTCCAGAGAAACCTCACAACTGCTTCATTTCTTCTATAAATAGAGGAGATTTCAGTTTATTATGTACATCAGTTTGAAGTTAAATAATACATTAGTCTCTCACTATACTTGTCTTTGATCGTTTAGTTTATAGTCTTTATTTTATAACAAAAACTTTTTTATCTTGATGAATCCAGGGACCCGCTAATATTCATTTGGCCATCACTGTGTGCAGATTTCCGGTAACTTTCAAATTTTGTCGTTTTAAATCCTTAACCAATCCCCTTTTCTCCTCTCGTTTTCCTCTGCTTGGTTGGCGGAAAAAGGCATAGTTCTGTCATCACGACCACAAACAGATGCACTGCTATTTCACTTCGCACTGTTTCTATTACAAGAAAAAAAAAAAAGGGGAAGCACATAGCGAATATTATTATTAGTCTTAATTCTCATCAGATCATACATCTCACACGAGTAAAAAGAGAGCAATTACGTAAAAACAAGAGATCTCTCAAAATAGATTATAAATCAGATCACATCATAAGTTGCTACGGAAGCACAAGCCAAAACCAACGACACAAGACATATGACAACCACCCATGACACAACCGGAAACGCATAAAAGGAAATGGCTTACTAGGAACCCATATATAAGTGGACTCCAATGGCTAATAGGAAGATACACATGAGGGCGAAGTAGACAACAGAGTGAACCAGTATGGACACACCACTTGTTTGAAAGTTGCTGAACTCAACGAATCGGTTGCGACCAGGTGCCTGAATCAGCAAACCTGGCGATAACAGCACGAACAGCACCACCGCTACAAACACCGGCCCCCAATCCGACATCTTCCCTCTCCTTCCTCTGTATAAATGTTGCCAACCTATACAGCAACACTCTCTTTCTCTGTCTATATGAATTCTTTGCTTCTGTACAGGGCAACAGAAATGGTATGTAGAGAACGGAATTTATAAAGGGGGATGTCAACAACAAGAGAGGAGAGCGGGAGCTGAATCATAAATGGAATGGCTACGAAGAAACAGAAGGCTGCCAAATGAAGCTATTCTGTTTCATACTTTTTCGTTTGCTTGTATCACAAACTTTGTCTGTTAGCTGAGGTGCTGCTTTATAAGGTTGGTTGCTTATGAGATCAAAATTCTGATTCTCTTGATCTACGAGGCAAATCATGCCTCGTAAAAAACCAACAAATACCTTTTGAAGATAAAAATGTAATCTACTAATTTACTGTGGTTCTTGATTGAGTTAAAAAAATATTGTTGCCAAAGGGGACGGCTTTTCCTCCGACAGAAAATCAACATAGCTACGACACATTTGATGATAAACTAGCACTCAACAGTCTCCAATAAACCGTAGCAAGGAGCATGGATCAGAGTATAAGTAACCATATTCTAAAATGCTGTGTCACTTAACACTTCAATAAAACTAAAACTATAGCCATAAGGTTGTATAACAACTGAAGTGCAACACTTCAATAAAACAACTCATATGCTAAGTCTGCAATCGTCATTATTTTAGTCGTAAAGGACCACCAAATTTAGGCATCAAATGTTCTAATACCACTTCTCATGTTTCAAAATCTACTAACCACAGATTAAAGTATCCAAAGAACAAGGAGAAAAGCAAGATCAAATCAAAGTGTAAAGAGGGAAGCAACATCTAACAAAAAATTGTAAAGAGAGGGAGGTAGAGTGTGTGTGCAAGTGTGTGTGTGCGTGTGTGTGTGAGAGAGAAAGAGAGGAGCTGAATTATGTGAATGACATAATTTGAACAAGGTAGAGCTCATTAAATTTCATAAAACTCAAAAGCATAACCGAGTCCATCTATAAACCTGCCCTCACAGAAGAACTAGTCTTTTACAGGTTGATATATCTGATGGAAGCAATGTCTTTCAACTCCTAGAATATCATATTCTGTAAACTTGTTCAGTTTCGGACAAATCAATCATGAAAACATGACCAAGAGACAATTCAGCCCAGCACCCTTCAGGCATAATTCAAACGAAATATGTCATTGAGCACATAATAACTTCCTTGCGGTGTTGGCATCAAATGAAACATCTGCAGGCCGAGAAAGAAGAAACTAGTCATATTAGAAATTTGAGATGCAAAGAAGTTCGGAAGTCTAATGTTCACTAAGTATGAAGGGATCAAAATGTTGCATAGAATTAAACTTCAAAGCCCAGAACCCATATGAGCCTTTCATGGCCATATTCTCTTCATATATCCCCGCCAAAAACAGCATTGTCATTATTGAGAAGCGAAAACTTTCACAATGATAAAAAAAGACTGGACATGAAGAAGGGAGGAAGAGAAGAAAATAAGCAATCAAATATCCTTTGTTTTCTTCTCTCCTTAAGTGTGTAGGTGATAAAATGCAAGATAAACGCAGGTGAGGGTGCTCTAAAATGAGAACAGAAGAACTGAAAAGAGAGTTTTAAAAAAAGCTCTTTGCTACAAGATGGTTTATTCAATCAAAATACAAGTCAGAAAAGAAGAAGAGACAGTTAACATTAGATCTGAGTGCACAAGAATAACTCCAAACCCAGGCAAACCACGTCTGCCAATTATAGCCACTGAAGGTATTCAACAAAAAAAGAAAGATAATAGTTGAAGGTAGTCTAAAACTTTTAATTTCTCCCTACCATAATATCACATCTGCTCAGGCTCCTTAGAAAACCCAGTAGGTTGACAGTCCGCAAAGCTACAAAACCTACCTCACCCTGCACCACACTCAGGAAGGCAAGTGCAAATAACCCTTTTGACTAGCAAATGAAGCTAATACTTCCAAAGCTCTGCCAAACCACTCTTTACCCCCGCTTTCTTTTTTTCTTTCCACACATGTACAACTGTTGGATAAATGAGGTATCACCGCCACATGACTTAACAAGTTTCACATACAACAGTCATAATGCCCATAAGCTTCCAAAGGGCGAAATCTATATGGGCTTGAATGTTCTAATACACTAGTCTCACCAATCCCAGATGTATCTATATTCTCGTGAAGCTGATGCATGATACTCTGCGGTGCTCATTCCTAAATATAACATGTACAAGAGACTCTTGAGCAGTTTTATAACTAACTTCAAGTAAAATACATGTTCAGAAGATCTTGGTGGACAGAGTTATCCAATGATCAGAGGTAGCAGATACCTCATGTAATTAGTCAAGGTGATCGCAAGCTGACCCGAACACCACGGTTATTAAAAATGCATGTTTAAAAGATTGTGGCTGAGCATTCTTTCATCTGGCACAATGGAACTTATAACTTTTTTCTAATAGACTCTGGGTTGCTTAAAGAGGCTGTTAACTTAACCGAAACAAAAAAGTGAAAAAAGGAAGATGATCAAGGTATTCACAATGTCGAGAGCCAAGATTTTGCAGTTTTGCTCTTTCTCTGGCAGGAATATATTAGGAATTCTTTCAAGTTGCATTTTTCCAACTTTTTGTTCAGATTTTGATGCCCCAGGCTCCAACAAGCAAAATCAAATTTTGTAGCGTCATATAACTAATTACCTTTCCAAAAAGACACGTTTAGTGGCCTAGCTGAAGAAGGTGACAAAGAAAACTATAGGGAGAAAGAGCATTAAACATATGGATTAGACTTGTGTTCCAATACAGCAGAATTCACGTGTAATTGCGTATCTAAGAAGCTATCTTGTTGACTGTAGTCTCCTTCTAGTAAGCAACTTGTACACTTCAAAACAAAATGGTCCGGAAGATAAGAGATATGATTGGTGACTTCTCGGGCTTTCAAATCAAAATACAAACAAAATCTACGCCTGATTTCTGTAATATCATTGGTTCACATCCCAAATGAGTGAATAATACAAACCAAGGCCAAAGGACAAAACTTGAGCGCACGAGATGATATAGGAGAATATCTAAGTAGGTTAGTATATTATAATTCCAAAAACAACTAGTGATGTCAAAAGACCTTTTTCTGGCTCCTTAAGCCTTTTAATAACACAGCAAAACCATCGTCACCATATCCATTCTAGCAACTATTTCAAACTATAGAATGATCAAGGCAATATTTCAGGTTATGAAAAATTACTACAGGTTTTTTGCGTCATATGTTCAGATTAAGCCAAGTTTCTTCTCACTTAGCATCTCAACTGCTAATATAGGCTCACCTCTCCTCCATATACAACAACCAAACAGAAATCAAAACAAACTTAAACCAAATCACGTCTGACACACAAAAGCAACTTTTAATCCAAATCACATGGCAGATCGATGTAACTGAGTAAACTACTTAAAACACATTGACAGATAACATCTAATAGAAATGGTAAAACAAGCACATCGCACACCAATTTTTTTTATGATAGTGATGTCCAGGCTAGCTTGCGTGCACTTGACTATTCCACCAGGTACCTGCTACCACCCACCAGCACATGTACCGGTAACTCTGCTCACCTAGGCTTGGACATATGGGAAGAAATAACCTAGTGCTTTTAGACTTGGTATTCAAACCTAAGACTTCTCCCCAGTTCAGGCCACACGCTTGGGTATAAACACATCGATGTAACTGAGTTAAACTACTGTAAACAGAAAATGAACCGGGAAAGCAAGCTCATTGCACACTACAGTACACAACGTCAACATGTAGGGAAGTGTTTGTGAAACTATAGAATGATCAAGGCAATATTTCAGGTTATAAAAAATTACTACAGGGAGCGAGTATTTTGTCGCCATGGTTGGGAGTTGTTGTTGTAGGATTGGCGGCGATTGTTGCGATTGGTGGCAGTGTTGTTCTGTTTGTTATGAGTAGCAACCGCCGCTGTGATAGGACTAAGAGTTTTCTTAGCATCCTCATGTCGGATAAAGAGCTCGTGATCGAGCAATTTTTCATACAATTCCTCATAAGTGACGGTGGTGTCACGTGCTCGTATGGCAGCAGATATCTCACGAAACTCAGAGCCAAGTCCACTAAGAATCTTGACGATAAGTTCAGAGTTAGTGACTGGAGCACCTGCAGTGGCAAGTTCATCAAAGAGGGACCGAGTACGCTGAAGGTACTCAGTAATAGGAATGTTGTCTTTTGTGATTCGTGCAAGTTGGTCACGAAGGCTGAAGATCCGAGCCTGGAACTTGTTTGCATAAGCAGTGTGCAAGGAGTCCCAAGCATGTTTGAATGTGTTGGCAGCAGCAACTGTGGAAGCAATGGTAGGGTCAACAGACGCCATAAGAGCATTCTGGATGAGTTGATCCTGACGGAACCAAAGCGTATAAGCAGGATTAGGAGTTGTATTGGTGCCAAAAGTAGTTGTCGGGGTGGGAATCAGGATAGACCCATCAAGGTGACCATAGAGATCATGGCCGTGCATAAGCATGGAGAACTGAGCTTTCCAAGTGGCAAAATTGTGACTGCCACTAAGTTTGATAGGAAGTTGGGAAGCAGGGTTGAATTGGATGATGGTTGTGGTGCCGATAGTGTTGTCGGCATTGACAATTCTGGTAGTGTTTCCATCTTTCGTCATTGGGAAAAAAAAATATTGGATCGTGCTCGTTAGAGTTGTATAGGCTTTGATACCATATAAAGACTCAAGAATATGATGGAAAACTGTATGTGTTTTGAATGTCAAGCTCTGTTTAAATACAAGTCTTCCTAAGAGTACTCCTTGAATTAGGAGACTTATTCAAATCAAAACACTATCTAAAGCTAACTAACTGAATGATAAGTATGAACTAAAAAGATAACTCTAAATCTATATCTAATCTAAAGATAAGCATGAAAGCTAAGAACTAATCCAAAACAACTAGATACAACTGTTGTTCCAATACACATTAAGCCATGTTTCTTCTCACTTAGCATCTCAGCTGCTAAGCTGAAATGCCTTATCTCATATAGGGTCACCTCACCTCCATATACAACAAGCAAACAGAAATCAGAACAAATTTAAACCAAATCACGCCTGACACACAAAAGCTACTTTTAATCCAAATCACATGGCAGATCGATGTAACTGAGTAAACTACTTAAAACATGATAGTGATGTCTAAGCTAGCTTGCGTGCACCTGACTATTGCACAGGTACCGGGTAACTCTTCTCACCAACACTTGGATATATGGAAAGAAATAACCTAGTGTGTTTAGACTTGGATTTGAAACTAAGACCTCATGGTTCTCCCCCAAATCATTGACCACTAGGCCACACCCTTGGGTGCAACAACCAACCAAAATTAGAGTAGACAAACTTAAAACCAAATGACATTCTGAAACAGAAAACCAAGTTTTGATACAAATTCAGATCGATGTAACCGAGTTAAACTACTGTAAACAGAAAATGAACCGGGAAAGCAAGCGCATTGCACACTACAGTACACAACGTCAACGTGTAGGGGAAGTGTTTGTGAAAATACCTGACTGAACTTGAGGGGATGCTGCTCGCCAGGAAGTTGGAGATTACCGCTGACAAAGACAAGCATGGAACCAGGGGGACCAGAGGGCTGGGAATCGACGGTGCTGATATTGTGCTTGCACTGCTGAAAAGGGAGACCGGTCAGCTTGTTGACGATGTTCTGACAGCCCTGATGCTTCTCGCCTTCGAAGGTTAACATGGAGCCTTCTTGGTAGAGGTTAGAAAGCCCGACCCGATTGGAGTCGAAGGTGGAGTAGTAGTGCTTCACGAATGCCGTCGCAACATCATCTGGATCCATTTGGTTTTCGCGAATTCACACTACGCCTCTACCTTTTCTATTCTCCTCCTTTTTATAAACTCACAAAAATTCGAATATTACCCTCTGGTGTCGCTGCGATATTACGCTAAAGGTATTTTGACTCTAATGAGAAGCGGCATAAAGCGAAGTTAAGTCGCAATTGCTTAATACGATTATAAGTCGTATTCTGCCAATAAGTAGCAAACACGTAATGCCAAGTCGTAATTTCTATAAGTACCAACCAGCTAATTTGCGATTTATATGTCAGAGAATTATAAGTCGCATTCGCGGATCCCGATTATAAGTCACATTTTATGAGTTCCATTTCTAAGTTGCAAAGACTACTGCGATTTGTAAGTCGCATTTGTCAAATTCTGGCTATTATGTCATACAGAGTATATGTTATACTTGTTTAACTTTAAATCCCAATATTAATTTCAGTTAAGTAAAATAAAATTGTCCATGAGTAAAACTTAGAATATCTATCAATCGAAAGGCACTTACGCCTCGTTTGGTACGAGGGACAAGAAATAATCAATCCCGGATTTAAATTTGAGATGAGTTTATCCAATGTTTGGTTGTAATAAAAACGTGGTATTCGAATTAGTTATCCCATAATTATAGTCTTTTTTATCCCTTTAACAGGGTGGGATAACTAATCCCGAAATCATTAATAATGGGCTAATTTGTTTCCCAATCAAACGACCCCTTAGGGTCTTTTGGGTGTAAGTAATGGTGGAATGTTTCTCATGAAATGAAGTTCCAACTGAGGATGACCACTACTTTAGTCTTGGCCTAAAGTTTCAAGTTTAGCCATACTGCATGGGCTCTTATATCAATCAGCAAACTCGCTGGGTGATTTTTAAAAATAGCCAAAGTTATAACTGATCGTTCAAAAATAGTCCAATTTCAAAAGTAATTAAAATTTAGCCACTTTTTATGTAAAGATAAATCTGAGCGAAAACACTGTTCAAAACCCGGAAAATACTCCAGTATATTATGTTGGAGTTCTAGCATAAGTATACTTGAACTCCAGCATATTATACTGGAGTTCCAGGATAGTATGCTGGAACTCCATCATATTATGATGGAGTTCCAGCATAAATACGCTAGAACTCCAGCATAATATACTGGAGTTCCAGCAAGTATAATGGTCCAGTATAATATACTGGAGCCAGCAAAGTATACTGGTCCAGCATAATATGCTGGAGTTCATACACAAGTGCACCGAACTCCAGTATATTATGCTGGACCGGTCTCTATTGCAGCAAAACGGTGGCTATTTTTCATTGACTTGCTAAACGCTGGCTATTTTTGATTGACCAATCCGAAAACTGGCTATACCGTGAATTTTTGGCCAAAAAATTGGTAAATTGAATTGGTGCAAGAAGACTTCTCCAGATTAAATAGAGTTTACTACGAATAATTACAATCATCGTAAACAAGATACCTCTCTAAATTTAACAAATGAATTTTGCTTTTCTGATTAAGGTTTAACTCTTCAATCTGGGGGACTGATAGTCATGCTATTATCCTTCCCTGAAAATGGCTTTTCATTCATTTAACCATTCCGTGAGGTTAAAAGCTTTCAGGTATATGTAAAAGAAAAAAGCATAAACGTCGACAGCAGGGATCGAACCTGCGCGGGCGAAGCCCAACAGATTTCAAGTCTGTCTCCTTAACCACTCGGACATATCGACTTTGACATTGTAGTCTATGTTATAATTTTATTTGATTGAACGTAGTGTGGAGTTCTTATATCAAATCCCATACTTGATTAGTTTATCGAAAATTTTAGTTTTAGAGACAAGTCTAGGCCAGATGAAATGATTCATGTTTGTGATTTTTTATTTACAACAACATATACAGTATTACCCACACTGTGAGGTCTGTTGATTGTATATTTGTAATAATCAATTTTAGCAGTAAGTCAATGTTTAATAACTTAATGTATTGTTGAGTTGTGTGATATATGTCTCACTTACTAACATGTGTGTATGACATTTTTAAATAAGTTGGACAATGAAATGGATTTTGAATAATTAGGATATGAAAGGGGTTATATATACTAATTATTAAGTTATACTATTCTGTCTTTTTTATTCTTTCAATTCAAATTTTCCTTTGTATTCTGACTTTTCCAACCTCCTGATTTTGCTTTAACACCTTATGCTTAATTTTTATGCTATGCGTATTACCAAATAGCAGTTCATTAACACCAAAGGATGTGGTGCAGTGGATGAGAATACTCTTTCCTTAACTAGAGGTCTTGAGTTCGAGCCTTGGGTATGGAGAAATCCTTGGTAGGAAGCGCTTCCCCCTGAATGGGGCCCTACGCGGCGCGAATCTGATATAGTTGGACTTCAATGCGGGTACCGAACACCAGGTGGGAAACAAAAAAAAAAAATAGCAGTTCATTAACAGCTTGGCATGCACCACCCTCTAAAATTATTTTAGTACTCCTTATTTTCTTAAAAGTGAAACTAAAGTGAGCTGATGATGATGATGGAAAAACATTTCTTTTCAGTCTCTCCTTTTCACTTTTCGTTTTGTTTCTTTTCCTCAATACCGCACATACAACAATAAGTGTTTCAAGAAAAGCTTAGGTTCGAATAATGATTTATAGATTTTTAATTAAACTGCGTCATTATTACTTAGTATTTTATTGCGTAAATGACAATTTCTTTGCTGACCTTGCCAATTTCTCTTTTTTAATGAGGGAGAATCTGATTCAACAGGTCTGATAGCAACTACTAGGGGTGTATATAGGTCGAGTTGGTTCAGATTTTTCAATTACCAAACTAAATCAATAGTGAATGATTTTTAAATCTACAAGCCAAATTAAAAAATTAAATAGATAAAAAGTAAAAATCTAATCTAGTAAAATAGTTAATTTCTAAGTTCCCGGCAACGGCGCCAAAAACTTGTCGCTCCCAACCGCACACGCAAATATACGTGGCCGACAAGTAATAGAGGATTGTAAGTTAAGATATTATACGCACAAGGACTTGTGATTAACTATCTACTAAATTAAACCCAAACAATCAATCTATTCAAGAGAATATCTAACTATGAATATTTAACTAAAAATAATCTAGAGTAACAAAATTAAAGAAAAACAAGTGGGCAATATTAGAGACGAATTTAATGGGAGAAATATTCTAGAGCTATAGGTTAACAATCCCGTTGAGTCTTCCAGTTAAATTGTCTAATTAATTTTGGTTTATTGGTTGACTTGGTTAATATTTCGCGTAGCCTTCTCCCGAAGTACACTTCGCCTATTCAAGCTAATCTAACGCCTATATTCCTATGGAATTAGAACTAACAAGAACGCATTAATAATTCCTATATAGTAACCAAGCGAGGACATTAGGTATATTCCTATCCTAACCGCAAATCCGCCCCCCCTCAGAGTTAAGATCTTGCTCTACTCAATCTTATATGCAATCTAGAATTCCCTCTCCCGAGTTCAATCCTAGATTCGTAGATAGTATTCAATTGGTGATCAGGTAATCAAATAATTAAGCGCAAGATTGAATAAATAAACCAATTGTCACGATCCGGATTTCCCACCCTCGGGAGTCGTGATGGCGCCTACTAGTGAAAGCTAGGCAAGCCAACTATTCTGATTAATTTACTCGTTTTACTTTTAACCTCTTAACAAGCCCAAGTTAACATATTATAAACATCGGAAATAATAAAGCGAAAGAACGAAATTTAACAGTTTAGCTAATACCAATACGAATCCAAAAACATAAACCACCCAGAACTGGTGTCATAATCTCATGGACTATCTAAGAATACTACAAACAGGGTCTGAACAAAATAAATACATGTATGTCTCTGAAACAGAAAAGAGCAGAAAGAAACTAGATAAGAAGGGGACGCCAAGGCCTGCGGATGCCTGCTGGACTGCCCCAGGTCTCCGATGGACTGAAGGCAGCAACCCTTAGTTAAGGTCTGTATGCTCCAGTACCGGAATCTGCACAAAAGAGTGCAGAGTGTAGTATCAGCACAACCGACTCCACGTGCCGGTAAGTGTCGAGCCTAACCTCGGCGAAGTAGTGATGAGGCTAGGACACAACAAATAATTAACCTGCAATTACATAGTACCCAACAGAATAACAGTAACAGAAGTAATGCAAAAATAACGGGGGAGGGGTAACATGCTATGGGGGAAATACCAACATAAAGAAAGATAGTGATAGTAGAATAAGACAATTAAGGCAATTGAACCGAAAACAGCAAGAAATCATAACAAACAGGCAATAAGTGCACGGTGTCACACCTCCTATTTTACCGCCCGAGGGGATATGTGGGACTTTTTCAATTAAAGTGACATTATTCAAAATGAGATTATTTTATTTAATTTTATCAGACTCGCCACTTGGAATAGTTTATTTGGTGTCCCAAGTCACCGGTTTATTTTAAAATCCCAAATCGAGGAAATTTTGACTTTATTTAAAAGTCTGTGAAACCAGAAATTCTAAGTAAGGAATTCTGTTAGCCCGGGAGAAGGTATTAGGCATTCCCGGGTTTCGTGGTTCTAGCACGGTCGCTTAAACTATTAATAATTGGCCTATTATCTGATTTACTACATGTTTTAACCTATTGTGCATTTTTAGCTTTTAAACCTCTTTTAATTATTTTATGGAATTATTCTGGAACAAGTTACGATTGTCGTAAACTTGTTAGTTTGATACACATTGCGAATCATGTCACGGGAACCGTACCCACGATCTACAACATGTTTAATTTATTAAAGTTATTAGAAGTTTTGGCCGGGTCACATAAACGTACCCCCGGATTTGGAAATTAGGTATCACAACTACGTCACGAAAACGGTACCCGTAGCTACGAAGATTTTATTATAAATGCGCATAAAGCAACTACGAAGATTCAATTTTTAATAGCAACGTTTGTGAGGGCCATGGATGATTTAATTTATTTATGGCACACCTCAAACCTTTTTCTGCAAGCGTTAGTTCTTGGTCTAATTTTATGAGGGCCATGGATTATAGGTTTTGTTTGGCATGGCACACCTCGCTTATTGCCCCCTTTTTAGAGGAAAGTTACACCTAATTAGAAAGGCTAAGTCTAAGTTAATCTCTTTTGGGAAGGGATTTTGGTTTGGGCTTAATTAAATTAGGAAAATAGGCGTCACGCTTTACAAGGAGCTGCCTATGGGCCTAAGACTTGGCCCAGCAGAGAAGGAGCTGGAAAGCTCTTGCCTTGGTTGGAACTTTAAACAAGTTCTTGCCCACATTGGGCCAATATCAGGCGGGCCCAGTTATAGTTATCTAACGTCTGGGCCTGTCTACCTTTATGTTCTAAAAATTACTAAATTGCCATAAGGAAATGCAGGAAAAAACGATTCTGAATGAAATAACATCAGTGAATTTGATTAAAGCCATAAATCGAGCCCAAAAACAGAAATTAAAATATTGGCAGAAGGGCCCAAGGTCGCAACTCGACAGGGCTGCCTCGTCTGGGCTGATGCCAGGCCCAATTGAGGCCCAGATTCCTTCAAACCCAGGTAGTCCAAAATATCGCAAATTTGCACAAATAGGGGCACAGTTCAATTCTAACCATTAACATGCTATCAGTATTAACAAAGCAAGATTTGAACCCTACTTATCCATGAATTACATTGAACTTAGATATGCAGTCACTTTAATGTTGCCTAAAACTAAAATACTAAAGCAAACATTGGTAATCAGAATCTTTTAACCAACTGGCACATTACATGATTGAACAACTTCGAACTATCACTGAACAAAATGATAGGGAAAGTATTATGAGTCAAGTAACATCTACCATATTACAGCAACAAAACACAACCTTATTAATTACAGCCTTCTGAATCCGAATGAGTTTTTAAATTAACTACAAAATCAAGTAATACATCTAGCCTTAGAACCAACATACTTCTGCCCTCTGTAGCCAACATTCACTGTGCTTGCACTTTTCAGGAGTAAATCTGACCAACTGGTAATCAGATTTGCATCCTTAATGCTGCCTAAATCCTGAAATTTCATCTCTCAAGCAAACACTTCTTAGCAGGGCTATCACCATTATGAACAGCATCCAAAGACAAGTGAAAGAAGGAATCTTATGCAACATTCTTATATCAAACTAGGTTATGACATAATCAGCCCAAACATTAATTTAACAAATCAAATATGATAGACATCTGGACAGCACTAATCATATACGGCGGAATCTGACCCTTAACACCAAATACATGTACTCAGGCATGGATTAAACAGAGATTTTCATTTAGTGGAGAATCATGGAGGTACAACCACATACCTAAAGGCAGAAATGGAAAGAAGAACAGCAGAAAACCAAATATGAGGTCCAAAATAATCAGATCTGGAGCTCAACCAAGCTTCTAACAACCACACCAATGAACAGCAACATACAGATCCCAGAAAGGAACCAAACTTAATCAGCTTTCAAATCAAACTCTCAGCTAAACAAACCCAGGAAATCCTCTATTTTTAGACCATTTTCAGCGTGTGAAAACCAAAAGGGAAAATAAAGTTTTTTTAGAATTCCTCAGATTTATGAAATTTAGCCTTTTAGAATGCAGAGAAAACCTTTTTGCAGTAAGAATGATGCTCAAGATTCTCTATTTTTTTAGAACGTTTGTTAGAGAATAATGCTGAATGAATGCTAATCGTTGTCTATGTGAGTGAGGGAATGTTTCCCTTTTATAGAGTGTACCCAAAAAGCATCAAAAAGGCATATTCTAACCTAAAATTCTGAATTCTTCAGGATAGTACAACATATTTTGACAGCTGTATGTCCTTTTTCCTTATCCGAAATCAGCATTTGCTAAGGATAGGGACAGTTGTCCTAAGTTCTAGAGCTTTCTGATTTTTACCTAATGTGAAACTCCAATTTTACCCTTTAAGTTACTGCCTAATTCATCTTTACCCTAGGTTCTGATTTTAAATCAATTACCACCATTTTAAGCTTTTAGCCAGGTGATTAATTTGCCCTAAGGGTATTGCACTTCAATTTCTAAAATTAACATAAGGTTTAAATGGCTATTCAGAGGTTCAAACCTAAATTTAAACTCAGTTAAATCAAAACATGTAGGCAATTAACATATGTCAACTTAGATTCAAATGGCTAATCAGAAATCAACATTAAACTATTCTAACTAAGACTGAGCTGAATAGGCTAAGACTAAATCAATCCGGAATTAGCTGAAATAGGTAATGAATTAACCACTAACTCTATACTAATTAACTGAGAACAAACTTGCAAAAATAATGAAAGAAAGAAAAGGAAACAACACAAAGAGAAGGGTCATCATAAACTACAGAAAAAATGCTAAAACTTGGCAAACTAAATTCCTAAGGATGAAATTTGGTCATGCAACTAATGAAGCTAAATTGTTTCAAACAAGTAATCCGGCCTAACTCCAAATAGAAATAAAAATGCTCAAATTAAACTTAAACAAAATAGCCAATTCCACTAATCTAACCAATTGCATACACACAGAACATTCAATCAAGCAGATAATCCGATATTGACTCAAACAAACTAAAAGAAAAAGTCAAAAACAAAACAAGAACAAGAAAAGAAGGAGGAGAGGTATTGTGAAAAAAGAGGGGTATAATGCATCAGTGGTAACTTCGACATAGGTCGAGACTAATGCAAACCGATTGCTCTTATCAAAAGCAATCAATTTACATGAGCCTCGACCCAAGACGAACAGAAGGCTTGCAAAATTGCACAAGGTCGAACCAGGTCCTTTTTTCTGGAATCTCGGATCTACAAATCAATTATTTTTGCGGGGTTTCTTGGGTAACTAGTAAGAGATACGAGGTGAAGAGGGTATGGTGGTTGTCTGGTTGGAAGTTGGACAGGTCTGGGAAGGTTTGGGTGAACTAGGGTTTTGGTCTTAGATATGAAATTAGGGCGATTTAAGCGATATTCGAGGGGATTGGTTTGGGGCTTTGGAAAGAGGATGGGGTGAAGAGTATCTGGTATAGATTTGGTGGTGTTTGGAGCACTTAGGTTTTTCAGGCATGATTTCGATTTAAGATTTGAGCAATCCAGCAGGGATTTGAGGAAAATCAATTGGAGATTCAGAATGAGGAGGGGATGGGATTTCAGGGTGTAAATTTGGGGGAGATTGGTGGTGGTCCGCCGCCATGAGGCGATTTCCGGCCGGCGAAGGAGGGCGGAGCCGGCGAGGGGGTGAGATGGCGGCTAGGGTTTGTTTAGTTTGGGTGTAGGAGATGAAATGAGAGGGGATTGGAATTGGGGGGGGGGGAGGCTGGTTCAGAGAGTTATATGATAATTGAGTGGCCAGTTTCGAGCCGTTGGATCAAATGAATCCAACGGCTGATATGAAAGGTGGGGCGAAACGACGTCGTTTGGTGGTGGGGGATCCTGGACTAAAGGTGTCTAACGGGTGGGCCGGGCCCGGCCGGGTAGACTTTTTTTTTAACCGGACGGGTTAGGGGTACGGGCCGGTTCCGATTAATTGTTAACGAGTTTAACGGGTTCGGGTTTATCCGGGTAAAAAGTAACCCGTACGGGTAGGGGTTTACGGGGCCAGGCCGGGCCGGGTTACAGGCATTTCATTTTAAAAAAAAAATGTTTTTGTACCTTTAATTGTAATTTATATAAAATATAAAGTAAAATATATAAAGATAACAATGATTATGGAAAAAATTGCACTTATAAATTGCAAGTGCAACATGTATTTCAATTTTTCAAATTTCAAATTTCAAAATTCAACTCTTACAAGTTACAACTTACAACTTACAAGTTACAACCAAGTACTAAATTTGACAAGTACTAAATTCAAAGGTTTTGCATTGCCCTTGTAAGTTCTTCATAATCAATATGAACTGATTGTCCTTCTTCTGGAGTGTTAAATTCAGATGGGTTACCATGTGTTAATATATCTCCAAGTTTCTCGTCTTTTGGGCTATCAACATCTTCACGTCCTTGATTTCTTCGTTTCGATCTAATCCAATCTCTGAAACATACTAAAACTTCCAAAACATTATTTCCCAATGAGTGACGGGTGTCTCCTAGTTGTTGTCTTGCTTGACTAAATGCACTCTCTGATGCAACAGTTGAAATTGGCACATTTAGCACATCCTGAGCCATAGCGGAAAGAACAGGAAATTGCTTTTCATTATCACGCCACCATCCCAGCGCTGAAAATTCCTTTGTGTGAATCTCCTTTTGCTTCTGCAAGTAGAATTGAAGTTCATTAATGTTTCTTCTACTGGTTTGAGTTGTAGCAAATGTAGAAAAAATATTAAAACTATCAGCTATTTCATCATCATGCAAAGTAGTGTAACTTATAGAAGTGGTACACTGCATAGTGGGAACATTGGCTACATTAAGAGCAATAGCATCAACTATATTTGCATAATAATTATATAATATTTGTAAATTATCATTTAGATTGTTCATACAAGTAAAAATATCTAGGGTTTCAGTTGCTCCAATCTCCATGTAAGTATATAAAGCATTGATTAATTGGTGACAATCAGTCATCTTAATAGAAGGATTTAAAACAGCGCCAATTAAGTAAAATCTGAGGAATTGAATAGAAATATTTTTTTAATTTGTCTTGCATTTCTTCAACAACAGCCTTATATTTTTCTTTCTTCTTAAATTCAAAGAGTAGAAAAACAATTTCAGCTATATGTACTAAAACCATTGTAACAGTAGGGTAGTATGCTCCAGAAAACTCAACAGTAGCTATATAAAATTTATGTAAAAATTGAATAACATCATTAATGACCTCCCAAGTAGCAGGTGTTAACATACGATTTTTATCAGTACAATGCGCATTAGCAACTTCAGTTATTGGAAATCTATATTTGTAGCAACGTTTTAAAAATATGTAAGTATAATTCCACCTAGTAACAATTTCGTCTGGCATGAATATTGGTTTAAGGTTATACTCGGTACACTTATTCTTAAATTCTCTAATTCTAGATTGTCTATTATTTCCTTGAATAACACCAACTGCTCTTCTAACATGAATAATCTCAGTTGAAAACAAATCAAGGATACTTTTAACAATTAAATTAGAAATATGACATGCACACCTAACATGAAAAATTTCTTCAAGTGGCGGTTGCAAATGCATTTTTAATAATGAAATTGCGGCAGCATTGTTAGAAGCATTACCAAAAGACATACACAATACTTTTTGGTTAAGATTATAAAATTGAACAACTTCATTAATAGTACCACTTATAAACACAGCAGTATGACTCTGATCTTCATCATATTTAAAAGCGATAATACGTTTTTGCATACAAAATAAATCATCTATCCAATGACATGTAATTGTCAAATAATTATTTCCATTAACAGCATGGCCAATATCAAAAGTTAGAGAAACTCTACAGGGAAGGTGTTCAAATAAATAACGTATGTATGTTTGATATTGACCATGCAATCTAAAAATATCAGCTCTACAAGTACTTCTAGGGATACCTTTAAATAAAGGATTATAAATCCTTTGAATATACATAATAAGATGTGATGAAGAAGCAAAAGAAAAAGGTAGACAACCCAAAGCAATCATTTTTGCTAACTCCTCATGATCCTTCATTTTATCATATTTCATAAGTCCTCCAGTAGTAGGGTTAAGAGTTGTTTGATTTCCATCACCATCAGAGCCCTATTCTATGGGATGTTCAATTCTCATATGTCTACTAAGCGTTCCAGTCCCCCCTAAATTTCCTCCAGTCAAATGTTAAAATCATCTTTACAAAGTTTGCATCTAACTCTGTCAGTACCTTGAATTATTTCAAAAAAATTCCAAACCTTACTTCTTTTTCTACGATTAGTAGACGGAGCCACAGGTGGTCTACTACTAGTGCCACGACCATCACCCCTTGTAGCAACTCCAACACTACCAGCTCCAGCACTAGTAGGTGTAGCTGGTATATCATCTTCCATTCCTAATTCATTATCTTCTATTCCAAAATCTTCTTGTAATTATTCATAATCTATATTATCATTAGGCGATGTTTCGGAAACATGTGTAAATGGGGTATTACTATTACTACCAGATGATGAAGGACTACCTCTTTTTTAATTTCCCCTACCAGCAACTTTTCTACATGCACTTTTAGCAACATTAAGCATATTGTAAAAATTAAAGTATAATCTAAAATTAAATATGCAATTAAAATAGTAAATAAGAGAAAGAGTTGGAGGGAGTGCACCGAATTCGACAATAAATTGAGCACTTGATTACGCAATTCCGATGTTACCACGAACAAACGTCAAGCAAGTATTTCAATTTCGAAGTTCAATTGTTCAAACTTCAAAATCCGAATGATAAAACACGATAAATAAAATTCAAGAAAAAAGAGCCAAATAAAATTAGAAGATGAATTGAAGACTTGAAGTATTGATTGAAGAATGAGAGAAATTGAGATTGAGAAATGAGATTGAGTGAAGAAATGAAGAAGAGGGGGGGGG
>NC_031994.1:65340792-65356947 GCF_001879085.1 Nicotiana attenuata
GACTAGAGAGGGGGGAGTATTTATAGTTTTAGAGAAGGTTAATTTTGTAAACTGAAAAAAGGTTAAATTTTAAAGAAAAAAGAGGCTATTAATGCAATTAACCCGTTGGGTAACGGATCCCTGCCAGGGTGACCGTTGCCAACGGTTAGTGGGCCCTACTGATTTCAAAAAATTAAAAAAAAAAAAGAATTAGCCATTGTACCGGTCCGGTCCGGGCCGGTTAAACCGGTACACGACACTGTTCACGTGGACCGGGTTTGACCGGTCCACCAACCCGCTCTACCCCTCCTACCCAGCCCCACCCGACCCCCTATGTACCGGGCCGGTTCGGTTACGGTTTTAACCGGTCTGGTCCGGTCCGGTTACGGGTCAACCCGGCCCGTTAGACACCTGTATCCTGGACCGGGTATGTAATTTTGGGCTTGGGTTCTAGGCCAGATCTTGGACGGGGTTGTGGCTTAAAAATGGCCCAATTGCTTAATTTAAAACCCCATTTCAATTAACTCCTTATTTCCTTTTTCTTTTCCTTTTTCTTTAATTAAAATCCTAAATTAAAAACCTAAAAATGTGATATTAAACTAATTACCTAATTACAAAAATTATAAAAATCACTTAATCCTAAATTAAAAGTGAAAAGTCAATAATCTAAAAATAAAAAGGAAAAAATGTAAAAATGGGCCATTTTTGTGATTTTCATTTTTAATAAAGCAAATAATTAATTAATTAATCCTAAAAATATAAAAACAAACCTGAATGCAATGCATGGTATTTTTAGCATTTTTCATGATTTTTAATAAATTAAACGTGCACAGAAATACAAACAATTAATAAAATTCTATAAAAATTCCTAAAAAGGGCAAATAATTAAGAAAAATCTATGTTCTTGGGATTTTATAGGATTAGTTCGTATAGGGCAAAAATCACAAGCTCACAGCTGCCCCTCTTTGCTCGGTAACACGAAGGGTTTTCGGGCAAAGATAAAATGAGCAGTTACGAGGTATTTTTTCCCATTTAAAACTCCATGAGAAGCATATCTTGAAAAAGTCTGACCGAACCTTGCTTCAGAGGTTTCCTACATATCCTTGGTTATAAAGGAATCAAGTCAGTATAGTTCTGGAAGTTTTGGTAGCTGGGACTACCGGGAAACTGTAGTTTTACTGCTGTTGCTGCTGTTGCTGCTTGCTGAGCTCCTTATTACACTAAAATGAAAGATGAAAAGCTAAACTAGCTAAGCCTATCAACTACAAGTTACAAGGTTCCTATCTATAAACCTTCAACAACTTGATCTTGAGTCTTGGATGGCTCTTCCTATAGACTGATCTAAATCTTGATTTTTGTTAGTTGCAACCATTGGTCCATTCTTCTTCAACTTTTCGGATCAAGACGGGACATGCAAAGCTTGTGACTTCAATCATAGCTTGGGCAGTCCGCACCTTTTATCTGCTTCCATTCTTGGAATTCAACTTCTTTTCTTCTTTTTCTTTTCTTTTATTTGGGTTGCGACTTCTTTTTTTGGTCATCTTAAACCTTGTGCCTCACGGTGGAAACCTGTTCAGGCACCAAAGCAAACAAACGAACGAGATTTTTCTGCCCCAATTTTCACTAGGAAAATTTCGTGAGTTATTGTAACAAAATCTAAACTACTTCTTTATTGAAAGCAATAAAATCAGGATTGTGTATCCTTGGGAAAAATAGATTAGGGAGTGGAGACCTATATCTATACTAAAATCAACTAGGGAGTGGAGACCCTATGTTGGAAAAGCGACTAGGGAGTGGAGGCCCTATGTCTAAAATAAAATCAACTAGGGAGTGGAGACCCTATGTTGGGAAAGCAGACTAGGGAGTGGAGACCCTATGCCTAAAAATAAAATCAACTAGGGAGTAGAGACCATGGTGGAAACGTGACTAGGGAATGGAGAACCTATGTCTAAAATAAAATCCACTAGGGAGTGGAGACCCTATGTTGGAAAAACGATTAGGGAGTGGAGACCCTATGTCTAAAATGAACTCAACTAGGGAGTGGAGACCCTATGTTGGAAAAGAAGACTAGGGAGTGGAGACCCTATGTCTAAAATAAACTCAACTAGGGAGTGGAGACCCTATGTTGGAAAGGCGACTAGGGAGTGGAGACCCTATGTATAAAATAAACTCAACTAGGGAGTGGAGACCCTATGTTGGAAAGGCGACTAGGGAGTGGATACCCTACAGTCTAAAACAAACTCAACTAGGGAGTGGAGACCCTATGTTGGAAAGGCGACTAGGGAGTGGAGACCCTATGTCTAAAAATAAACTCAACTAGGGAGTGGAGACCCTATGTTGGAAAAGCGACTAGGGAGTGGAGACCCTATGTCTAAAATAAACTCAACTAGACCCTATGTCTAAAATAAACTCAACTAGGGAATGGAGACCCTATGTTGGAAAAGCGACTAGGGAGTGGAGACCCTATGTCTAAAATAAACTCAACTAGGGAGTGGAGACCCTATGTTGGAAAAACAGACTAGGGAGTGGAGACCCTATGTCTAAAATAAATCGTAACTAGAGATTGGGGACCCTAGGCTACCATGATTTTGATTTTTCTTCTTCTTCTTCTTCTTCTTTATTTATTTATTTATTTCATGGAATGAGTGGATGCGAGAAAGAATTTTGGAAGGGACTTCCCTTTTATTTTTTGGGTTGTTGCTGCAAAGCTGTTTCTAGCCCTTGCGCAGTTTCTTTTGGTTGCACCTGCTTCTGGCAAGGTTGCTTTTAGTTACACATGTTTCTTGTTTTCCGATAAAGAACAATTGTTAGTTTGAAACGGTGGTTGGTTTATTGGCCTTGATTGTTTTGAGCTTGGCCCAAGTCTTTTGATGAAATCCTTTACTGCTCGCTAGCTTTCTGGAGACCTATCTCTCTTTTAGAACCAGGGATTTTGACTTTTCGAACTTTCATACGATTGTTCACCCGTGTGGGGGCTTTGGCCTTTTTATCTTATTTTGCCTTTATGGGGACTTGACCCTGGGTTTCTTTCTTTTCAATAATTTTAACTTTGAAGCATCGGCCATCATGGCCAGTCGAGATCGACTTGATACACCTGCTGAGGCTGGGTGTTTCTCCTTGAATTTGGCTTTTGTTAAGCAGAACCCTATAAAATCAATCTTGCCACCTTTTCTTTGTATTAGTTTCGGAGGAGGATTAAACCTAAAGGGACTCAAAGAAAAGTAAACAAAGGACAGGATAATGAATTTAAAGAGAAGTGTCCCTTTCGGGGGAGGAAAGAAGGACTTATCTGGAGTGCATGCAGACTTCAATAGACATGACATGCTTCTTGGCCTGGATACCCGATTTGCGCCACTATCCAATCTCTCATAAACCCATCATAACTTGTATCTCAAAACTGAGAAACCTTGCCAGGACTCTATCAGTGCCAATGGTTGTAAGGAACACCTTCTTTTTGATCAATGGCGCCCTTTGCTGGTTTTTGCCAACTGAACTCTCTCATTTCTCTTCTCACCGTCGCCTTATAGTGATCTTCGCGAGTTTTCACTAATAAGACTCTCTCATTTCAGTTTCTCTGTTCACCATCGCCTTACGGTGCCTGTGTGGGTTTTCACCAATAAGACTCTCTCATTTATTTCTCTCGTCTTGTTGCATCAGATCCAAGAACCTGCATTCTCCGATTCTTGAATATTCTCACCGATTGATCAGAAGGACTTGAACAGGATTTGGGGTAAAAAAGAATTTGGATTGAATTACAACTTTGGAACCATTCAGGCGGGATCATCGCCGAACCATCATAACATCTGCCCCAGTTTCACTTTTGGGGAAAGTTGTATTTTTGTTTTGGTGTGACTGAACCCCAGAGAGAGGCTGCCTACGTATCCTTTTGGAATCAAGTCGAACGTAGTTCAGGGAACTTTGTTTTTTTGATTTTGTTTTGATTTTTGATATTTTTTTACAAACGTTTTCAGGTTTCAAGGAGGGTAATCAAAGAAAGGTAACCGGCTCAAAGGGTTAGCAAAGGGTAGAAGTGTTTGATTTAGCGAGAGTGAATGTCTTCGTCATCCCAATCGAATAATATCGGTGCTACAGAAGGATTAAACGTAATACCTTTTAACTGCGTCTGCATTTACAGCTATTTCAGGATCATTTCCTTCAATGTCTCCCAAGTACAACGCCCCTGTCGGCAACAATTTCTTATAATATATGAACCTTTCCAGTTTGGAGAGAACTTTCCTTTTGCTTCCTTGTGATGAGGGAGAATACGCCTCAAAACGAGTTGCTCCACTTCAAAGTTCCTAGGCCGCACTTTCTTGTTGTAGGCACGGGCCATTCTTTGTTGATATAACTGCCCGTGGCAAACTGCGGCCATTCGCTTTTCATCAATCAGGGTTAACTGTTCTAGACGGGTTTTGACCCACTCACTATCCTCAATCTCAACTTCAACGATGATCCGGAGAGATGGAATTTCAACTTCTACGGGTATTACGGCTTTCGTGCTGTAAACCAATAGATACGGTGTCGCTCCAATCGATGTGTGCACAGTTGTGCGATATCTCAGTAATGCAAACGGCAACTTCTCATGCCATTGTCTAAAACTCTGGATCATCTTTCTAAGAATCTTCTTGATGTTCTTGTTTGCTGCTTCAACGGCACCATTAGCTTTGGGTCGATAAGGGGTAGAGTTCCGATACGTGATCTTAAATTGTTCGCATATCTCCCTCATCAAATGACTGTTGATGCCCCCTTTTCTCGCAAAATCGGGTTTATGACATTTGGGAGGACAACTCGTTTCCTTTTGGGAATTGGGTTTGAATTGAAGAGTCGCCACCTAATGATTAAGTGCATTAGGACACTAAGAAGAATTTTGATTTAGAAAACCAGAGATTGGGTAAGGGCTCGAAATTATCCCGAGGGGAAGGTGTTAGGCACCCCTCGAGATCCACTAGTGTGGTTCTCGGCCATACAATAATTGTGACTTTAAGCGCAAACAACAAGTAGACAAGTAAGAGTTACAAATATGAGGGGTTTTCACATAATTGCTGCAAGTAATTGAAGATAAAAGAAGTTAAAGAAGCTGAAATTTGAGAAGAAGTAGTTTTGAAATTCTAAATAAAATAAACGAGTAAAGGGAGGGGGTTTTCACATAATTGTTGCAAGTAATTGAAGTTAAAAGCAGTCAAAGAAGCTGAAATTTGAGAAAAAGCAGTTTTGAAATTCTAAATAAAATAAACGAGTAAAGGGAGGGGGGTCCTAGGTTTATAAATAATATGGATCACCCTACACAACACCCGATAACTGTTTATACACGTGGTGTTATCGCGTGGTCATCATATCCATATCTACCCTTTCCCACCCCGTTAAGGTATTAAGCGCGGAATGGTCTCGTTTTACTTATTGCATACTATTACCCACCCCAATCCTATCAGTCCCGGAGGTATTTGGGACTACTAATCCTAAAGGGAAGGGGTGTGAGGTTTTATAGTTTCAAAGGACAAAATTCTAAGGCGACAATCAAAACACATATATAGCAAATTTGGGGAGAAGCACATAACAGATAGAAAGGCTCAAACAGACCTCCTTAAAACAAAGAGAAGCATATAGTTTAGCATGTCTTACACGTACTGATTAGGGTCTGATTAAACTTAAGAGTTGTGGTAGACTGATCTATTACATATTTCAGATAAGAAGCCCAAATCTGGCCTCCTGCTGGTTGTAGTTAATAAAATCTAATTCAATTTATAAGTTTACCTTATGGCTTGCCTAAGTATTAAACGAAAACCTATAGGCATGGTATCTATTAGTTTCAGAAAAGAAGTATGCTAATTTAGGAAAAGAAGTTGTCAGTTAACCAGGAAAGGCGAGTTTTGGTAAAAGAGCGTAAATTCTGCAGACGTTAAGCATTATCGTTACTGATTTTAGCCCTATAAGCGAATGAACGATTCAGGTTGGATTGATAGTTCCTATAGGCATGCTTTCTAGGAGTTATTGACTTTAAACACTTTTACAGGCGTAGTAAGAGTTGCAGAAATCCTATGGGCATGATATCTGAATGCTGTTAGTTTTTAATCCTATAAACAGGTTTGCCTAGTGACCAATGCATATGTAGGATCTGGATTTCTGGTTAACTTATAGACATGGTATCTATATGTGAGATGCAGAATTCCTTATAGACATGGTATCTATATGTGAGATGCAGAATTCCTTATAGACATGATATTTACATGGATGCAGAAATGCAGAAAATCCTATGAGTAGGATATCTATGTGGATGCAGACGTGCAAAGCTGTAAGAAGGATACATGAATACAGAAATGTAGTAATTCCCTATGAGCATGATATCTACCCCTTTGCATGCATGGTTACCCTTCCTTTTTTCACTAATCACCCCAGAAGTTTATTACAAAAATTATTACAGTCCAAAATAAAATAAAGAAACTATATCAGAGAAAAAAAAGAATAAAACTACAACCAAGGAGAGCCTGATTCAGGTTTCCTTCCTGAAGCATGAAGTAAACCAACTCCAAAGATCAAGATCCAAAGCCTTTCTCATTAGGGGTGTGTCAGAGTTCCCTAAGAGCCTCATGAACTCTGGGCAGTGCTCACACCCAAATACATTGCAGGATTGAGTCATAGTGCAGTGTGGAAAGGCCAGCCCTCAAGTGTCCAAGTTCTTAGGGAACTCAAGGTCCCAAGGCATGGCTCACAGGAGGGGGCGGAACTTAGAAGCTAAGAGTGAGTGTAAGTGCATAGAAGTAATTCTGAAAAGGGGAAAAGGGAAAAAGGGAAGTGACAAAGACAGGCTAGTGGGTATACCTAGCAATAGGAAATGCTGGCACACCCCACCAGCCCGTTAGAACACATTGTTTTGGGAGTTAGGATCCCCAAAGGGATCAGGTCCAAACATGAACAATAACTTGCATATTGTCATGTTCTGAACTACAACTCAAAGCACATAGAGGGAAACAGGGATGTAGGGATTCACAGCAGAAATAGATGAAAGGAAATTAACATGCTAGTTGACACTTAACTCCATACAGACAGTAAAGTAAACATGGATGTAAAGGCTGTAAGTAAAACATATTAGGGTGATGCTGAAACCAAAACTAGAACATACCAGTCTCAAGTAATCAAGCAAAAGAAAGCAGTAGTCTTGTAAAGTTAAAGTGCAGACAAGAAGCAAGAATACCCCAAGTATGAGTTTTGTGAGATTGTAAGTGTGAAATCTGAAGTGTAAAAATGTTGAATTAACCGTGTGTATTGTGTAGAAAGGGTCATGCCTTTTATAGTGTAGAAAGCAAGCAGAAATAGGTAAGAAAATAGTTTGAAAATCAATTACACAAGGTTTCCCTTTAATTAAGGGATTCTGATTTAAAACGGGTAAAACTAATTAAGGAAAGAGATAAATCAAACACTTTTCAAAGCAGTACAAGAGGGGTAAATACATAGAGGTTTATTTAAGGACAAGGTCTTGACAGTACACGGTTGTACAATTTAAGGAAATGCAATCAATTAACGGCCAGTAAATCACAAGGTCTGAATTTGGTATGAATGAATCTAGTCAGAGAAGGTGAAGAAAGGTTTTACTAAAGGAAAATCAGTATCAATCAATCAGACCCTAAAAAAAAAGATTCTGAATCCATCATAAGTTGGAAAACCTTTTTGGAGAAAGATTCATCACACATATAAAAGCATACAGACACGCTTAAACACGAAGAACTAGCATGCCAATCAGTAGAAGAGTCTAGCGTAGAAGAAATTAAAAAAAAATTCAGAATTGTATGCAAACAAAGAAGTTCAAACTTAGTTCATAGACTCATAAATTAGTCCGAAAGAGTCAAGGGTTCTCAAACAGAACCCTAGTTCAATCACATGATCAAACCTCGGCAGAACCCCCAAATTCTAGGGTTTCCACCTCGAGTCAAGTACAGAGATGAGGAAGTAGGTAGTCAAACAGGCTCAGAGATTTCTTTCAGAAACTCATGAGAAAGCAAGCAAATACAGTTGAAAGATCAAAGCAAACAGAGTGAAGAAACTAATTTGAAGCACAATGAGAGTAGAAGAAACAATAGAGAAAACATGCTTAAACGGGTCTCTTAAAACAAGGTAAAGTAGAAGTGAAACAGTAAACACTTAAGAACATGGTAGAAGGATACAGTAGGCAAAGCATATTAGGTCATAGTGGAAGGCAAATAGCAGAACATAGTGGGAAAGCATGTGAAAACATAGCATAGAAACACAGTAGAAGAACGAACGAAAAATCGAAAACACAATAGAAAAACATGCGTGATAACAGGAAAAACATAAGAACATAGTAGAAGAACATGCGTGGTAGAAAAGAAAACATAAGAGCATAGTGGAGACAAATACACACAAATAAAGGAAACGAAAAATCGGAGAAGCATTTTAAGCATTTCAGAAAACCCTAAATCGAAGAGAAGTGATTTTAAAAGTAATTTTTTGAAAGAAAAATTGGGGAAATCGTTTAGAAACCCAAGTAGAGCATAGATACGTAACAAATTTAAGAAAAATCGAAGAAAACCTCGAATAGTTAGGGTTTCAGAAGAACCCTAGAATGAGAAAGGCTTTGAAAAGGTCCGATCTTGGTCGGAAAGGTCAGAGATAGGCTCATAGGACCAGGATACGCCGGAGCAAGGCCGGCGATGGCCGTGAAACCTCGAGCTGGCACAGGTCTGGATAAAGACCTTCAAGGTCTGGCCTCGATTCTTCAAATGTCGAGCACACATGAGTAACAGGGGGTGAGTATAAGGTTACCATTGCCGCAAAAGTCATGGTTTCCGGTAGGTTTTGAGGTTGAAGACGACAGGAGACGATTAGGGTTGAGGAAGGTTCGAGAGGGTTTGAGAGATGAAGGGGTTTCAAGGCGGCGTCTCTGGAGGGAAATGAATTAGGGTTGGGGTTTGGGTGAATTAAAATGGTAAGGGGGAATCGTGGCCGTTGATCAAACTGATCAACGACCTGGATCAAAAGAAAAACCGGGCGGGTTTATTAACGGGTTAGGGGTCGGGTTATATATTAGGACTTGTGCTGGTCCGTTTGAAATTGGAATTGGGTTATTGGGGTGGTTGATTTTGGCTATAATTGAAATGCAAATAAGGCTATCAGTTAAATAGCCACTTTTTCCTTTTTTATTTATAAAAATAGTAAAATGAATTTTGGAACAAATTGAAGGCACTAAGTTAATTAATAATATATAATCATTAAATTAAAAATACTGGAGTAAATTTTATAATTATAAACGCTATTCAAATCTTAAAATAGGCTAAAATTGCAGTTAGTGCAAATTTAGCTTAACAATACCAAATCAATTATAAAATGTGTAAAATAAAAATTACCTTAGCTATATATTGGCGTAAATATAAGAATAAAATAGATTAACCACCAAAATGATAATTTGAAGAACACTTATTGGCTTTTGTATTGCTAAAATAGGGCAATAAATCGGTTTAAAATCTTTTTTTTTTAATTTGAAGAACACTTGGACATGCTTATATATATATATATATATATATATATATATATATATATATATATATATATATATNTATATATATATATATATATATATACTATTTTGGAAGTATTTTGCATATAAAAAATATACAGGGAAAAATTGGGTATCAACAGCTGCCCCTCTTTACCCGAGAAGGATGAAAGAGTTGTCGGGTAAAGACATGATGGCCAATTTTGACCGAGTGAAATGGTTTGAAGAGATTGACCGTGCTCTGGTTCCTGAGCTGCCTACATATCCCTGGTCTTACAGGAATCAGGCCATATGTAGTTCAAGATCCATTGGCGGAGTATGCCGATGGAGATTTTTCAAGAATGGACGCGATATTTTGGATGGTTAAAGTCTAATAGGGTTGCGGGAACCGGAGCGAGATCGCTCCTGCTGAGATGGCCGTTACTTGCCAGTTTACGTGCAAATAAACAATACAAGCATATATTGTGCATAAATTTAAACATGATGCAATTTCCCGTTGGACCATGAATGTTGTCTTCGGACGGTTAGGATGACGTCCTTAGACCATGAGGCCCTGGGCCATGAAGCATATAATAAAGGATTCGCAAGCCATGAAATGATGCTCTCGAGCTATGAGAATGATGCCTCCGAACTATGATGCCTTTGAATAATGATATGCAAGAGATAAAAGGGGTCATAAGGCCATGGCATGGCATTCTCGGGCTATGCGAATTGTGCCTCCGAACAATGACGCTTTGGACGATTTGGCGATCTTTCAGCCCATGAAATGCAATAGGTGGCGATCTTTCAGCCCATGAAAGCGTAAATAAAGTGGCGATATTTCAGCCATGCAAAAAATGTAATTAAAATTGGCGATCTTTCAGCCGATGCAGGATTTAAATGAAGTGGCGATTTTTCAACCGATGCAGATGTAAATAAAGGTGGCGATATTTCAGCCATGCAAAATGTAAGTAAAATGGCGATCTTTCAGCCGATGCAGGATTTAAATGAAGTGGTGATTTTTCAGCTGATGCAGATGTAAATAAAGGTGGCGAATTTCAGCCATGCAAAATGTAAGTAAAATGGCGATCTTTCAGCCATGCAAAATGTAAGTAAAATGGCGATCTTTTAGCCGATGCAGATGTAAATAAAGGTGGCGATATTTCAGCCATGCAAAATGTAAGTAAAATGGCGATCTTTCAGCCGATGCAGATGGAGACAGAGCTTAGTCTCGGAAGGCAGAATGGTAGCCTTATGCAATGCAGGAAATGCAGATAGAGGTAGAGCTTAACCTCGGAAGGCAGAATGGTAGCCTTATCCAGTGCAGGAAATGCAGATAGAGACAGAGCTTAGTCTCGGAAGGCAGAATGGTAGCCTTATGCAATGCAAGAAATGCAGATGGAGGTAGAGCTTAACCTCGGAAGGCAGAATGGTAGCCTTATGCAAGAGATGAAAGATGAATAGTAATAAAAATTCTTAGCTGATAACTGGTAGATGATTATGATATTGCGAATGCTGGGGATATTGTTTGTGGATGGCGAATGCGAATAGGTGCGATGGTTTTGAGGGTTGTGTTCCTGAACAGTGTGAGCGTATAATATATGATTTGGTGACTTGGGTGCCTGCATCCAAAGAGAAATCGTGAGTTTTGTAAAGGGGAAAGGTTAGTTCGTGTCCCCGCTGACTTTGCTTGTCATGTTCGGCTCTGATCTGATGACACAGTATGTGTCATAGGGGTAGCATTGCTGAACTGAGCGATTTCGATAATAAATATGCATGAGTTTGTTAAAGATATGACATATGTATATATTTAAGAAATAGTTTTTAGATGAACCGACGACTGTGACGTGGTTCAGGACATTGCAACCTCTCTTGCTTTGAAATTTTGAGGGTCCTCCTCAAAATTCTGCCGCAGTTGGCTGGGTTGGTGCTTCTTACGGCGGCTTGCGATGATCGGCTGAAGTTACTTCGGAATTTTGAGGGTCCTCCTCAAAATTCTGCCCCAGTTTCCAATTGCGGGGGGAAATGAAAATTTTATTGAATTGTGACCGAATCCATAAGGCTGCCTACATATCCCCTCTTAAACGGGAATCAGGTCAGACGTAGTTCAAATTACATAAGGTAATCATAAATGGTTACACATAGTATCGCTTGACTGCATTTGAGTTGATTGGTTTTGGCCAGACTTCTCCATCCATCTTTGCAAGTATAAGGGCTCCTCCTGTCAGAACCCGATGAACCATGTATGGACCCTGCCAATTGGGAGAGAATTTCCCTTTGGCTTCATCTTGATGTGGAAAAATCTTCCAGCTGCCCCGGTGTGAACCGTCTTGGTTTGACTCTCTTGTTGAAAGCTCTGGACATTTTGTTCTGATAAAGCTGACCATGGCAAACTGCATTCATTCTCTTTCCATCTATAAGAGCCAACTGCTCGTAACGACTTTTTACCCACTCTGCATCGTCGAGGTCGACTTCCTGTATGATTCTTAAGGAAGGAATTTCTACTTTGGCGGGAATGACTGCCTCTGTACCATAAACCAGCATATAGGGGGTTGCCCCAGTTGATGTGCGGACTGTGGTGCGATACCCCAATAGAGCGAATGATAGCTTTTCGTGCCATTGCTTATGCTTCTCTATCATTTTCCTTAGTATCTTCTTGATATTCTTATTGGCGGCTTCTACAGCTCCGTTCATTTGGGGCCTGTAGGCTGTGGAATTCTTATGTCTGATCTTGAAGGTCTCACACATAGCTTTCATTAAGTCACTGTTGAGGTTGGAATCATTATCAGTGATGATCGATTCTGGAATCCCGAATCGGCAAAAAATACAGTCGCGGACAAAATCTGCCACAACTTTCTTAGTCACTGTTTTGTAAGATGTTGCTTCGACCCATTTGGTAAAATAGTCAATTGCCACAAGGATGAATCTGTTCCTGTTGGAAGCGGCCGGCTCGATTGGACCAATAACATCCATTCCCCAAGCGGCGAAGGGCCATAGTGAGCTAGTCGCATTAAGCTCATTTGGAGGTACCTTTATCATGTCTGCATGTATCTGGCAGCGGTGGCATTTTTGGACGTACTGAATGCAGTCAGTCTCTATGGTCATCCAAAAGTAGCCAGTACGGAGTATCTTTTTGGCTAAGACAAAGCCGTTCATATGCGGACCACAGGTCCCGGCATGAATTTCCTCCAGCAGTTTAGATGCTTCCTTCGCGTCGACACACCTTAGCAAACCCAAATCTAGAGTCCTCCTATATAGGATTCCTCCGTTGTGAAAGAAATTATTGGACAACCTTCGAAGCGTGCATTTCTGAGTAGTACTTATAACCTCCGGGTATTCTCCTTTTGCTAAATATTCCTTGATATCATGAAACCAAGGCTTTCCGTCTGCTTCTTCTTCAACATGAGCACAGTAAACTGGCTGATTGTGGATTTTTACCGGAATAGGATCGATGAAGTTTGTATCCGGATGCTCTATCATGGATGACAGGGTAGCCAATGCATCGGCAAACTCATTCTGGACTCTGGGAACATGCTGGAACTCTATCTTTGTGAACCTCTTTCTTAACTCTTGTACATGATGCAGGTATGGGAGTATCTTGGGGTTCTTGGTTGCTTATTCTTCTCAGACCTGATGTATAAGCAAGTCTGAATCTCCAATCACTAGAAACTCTTGGATATTCATGCCAATGGCCATCTTGAGCCCTAAGATGCAGGCTTCGTACTCGGCCATATTGTTAGTGCAGGGGAACCTGAGCTTGGCGGACACCGAATAATGCATGCCAGTTTCTGATACTAGGACTGCTCCTATGCCAACTCCTTTGAAATTTGCTGCTCCGTCGAAAAAAATCCTCCAACCATCATAGGACTCTGCAATGTCTTCTCCTATGAATGACACCTATTCATCAGGAAATACGTCTCTTGGGGTTCGTATTCTCCATCCACGGGATTCTCGGCAAGATGATCTGCCAATGCTTTTCCTTTGATTGCTTTCTGAGTTATGTAGACAATGTGGAATTCACTCAGCAGGATTTGCCACTTGGCTAGCTTGCCAGTGGGCATGGGCTTCTGATAGATGTACTTCAATGGATCCATCCTTGATATGAGATACGTAGTATAGGCACAGAAATAGTGCCTCTGCTTCTGAGCTGCCCAAGTCAAANCCTTTTTTACCAACCCATCCACAGCTAGATTTTCGGGCACCCGAGCGTCCCTGCATAGTTGAGTCACTAAAGAGGGAAAAAAGAATCCATACCTTTTGACTTGACTTCGGATGAATATCTCATCATGCATCACTTTGGCCACATCGAAGTCGTAACCATTTATAAAGCACCAAATCAAGGCAGCTCGGGGCCCATTTACCTCTGTAGTATTGTGAGACGGAATCAAGCGGTTGTTGATGAGGTGCAACCAGCACTTCCCTTCAAAGGTGAGTACGGAGGAGTGGAATTTCTCCCCATAGTCCATCCAGACCACTTCTTTTCCGGGCACACAAATTGTCTCAAAAAATCGCGCCCATTTTCCGTCGTTCATTGGGTGGCGGCCGTACTCATAGAAGTAATCACCAGCATCCGGAGGTGAAGGCAGCTGATAGGCTGTCCGTATTGCCTCAACAGAAGCATTTACCGCCCTTCGGCGCACCGTGACAACTCCATTAACATGCTCTGGTACATTGGCGTAGAACTCCCGCACAACCATTGCATTGCCCTCATCGGGCTCGTTGATGAAGGTTTGCAACCCTCGCCTTACCAACTCATTGTACATGCGCGGGCAGTAGTGCTGGAGCCATCCGACGTGAATACCCCTCTCCGAAATTGGCTTTCTACGAGCTTTTTTCTGTAAAGCGGTCCTGAGCTGCGGCTGAAACAAATTTTGTAGCATCAAAGGAACGTGCATGTGCAGCCCCTCTTGACCTAGCCGAACCAGCCTGGCTGCTCGAGGAGGCCCCTAGGGCTTGTCATTTCCTTCGTGGAGCCATGATACCTGCAAAACGAAAATGCATTAGCACAGCCCAACTAAAATTTGTGACACAATGCGGTTACTCAGACTTCACACGCATAGGTGGTTACAAAAAACATAATCACGTTCATTCGGGCCTTTTCACGAACACCTTGTGGGCATTAGACCTTCACAACCCCTTTTAAGCTTTTTAGAACAATAATCCACCCTATACTCTCACCAAAAAGCACAAATCAAGTGGCATTCCACCCCGCACTTATCACCCACCAACACCACAACTTATTGCACCAAATTCTCTACACAAAATCTAAGTACAACTACTACAACTAAGGTAATTACACACAAACAATATCTGAAAAAATTAAAAAGAGAAAAAGAGAAGAAAAAGAAACTAGAGTTCATACCTGGGACGGATGATGGTGGTTAGGGGAGAAGGAGAATGGGGAAGAAGATAATGAAATTGGGAAGAGGGGAAAGAATCGTGAGATGGGGGAAGGATTTGGGAGTTGGGGGAGGGAATTTGGGAGCAGGAAGTGTTCTTTAGTTGAATGGGGGTGTAGAGAAGGGGGGGGGTTTGTTTTAACGGGGGATAATTGGGAAATAGAAGGGGGGGGGGGGTATTAAACCGTAACAAATAAAAGAAGAAAATAAAAAGAAAAACTTAAACTAAAAAAACAAAAAGTACGGCGACAATTTGACGGACTAGCGCGGCCAGATGCGCAGTCGCGCAAGTTTTAGCGCGGCCACAACAGAATCCTGGAGAAATCAGCACGCTCACATGCGCGACCGCGCTAGTTGGGCGTTCAGAAGCGCGCCCAGGTGCGCGGCCAAGCAAATCTGTGTGAATTAGCGCGCCCAGATGCGCGTTCACATGCGCGGGCGCGCACCTGGGCGGAATTTTTTCTCTCAATTTTTCACCTGTCCTTACCTCGTTTGACGGCCTTAGCACTTCATTGTCACCTGGATTGGTTAGCACTTCCTAAAACACAAAATCAATAACTACTACTATCGTTGGGTTGCCTCCCAACCAGCGCCTTATTTAACGTCGTGGCACGACGTTTACAACAATTCAATGGGTTGCCTCCCATCTAGCGCCTGATTTAACGTCGCGGCACGACACAAAGTCTCGCTTACTCATCAGCGAGTACAACCTTGGTCTTTTCACGATTAATCATTCCTCCCCAATAGTGCTTGACTCTATGACCATTCACCAAGAATGTCCTCTCACCATTTATAGCTCGCAGCTCGATTGCACCATAAGGAGTGACTCTCACCACATCAAAAGGACCTGAACATCTCGACTTTAGCTTCCCAGGGAAGAGCCGTAGTCTAGAATTGAATAACAATACCTGTTGTCCTGGCTCAAAGTGACGTGGCTTGATATGTTTGTCATGCCATCATTTTGTCTTTTCTTTATATAGCTTGGCATTTTCATAAGAGTGCAGCCTGAACTCGTCTAACTCATTCAACTGCATAAGTCTTTTCTCACCTGCGGTTTCAAGGTCCATGTTCAGCTTCTTAATGGCCCAGTATGCTTTGTGTTCAAGCTCAACGGGCAAGTAGCAGGCCTTCCCATAAACCAGCTTGTAAGGGGACGCTCCAATTGGCGTTTTATATGCAGTCCTATACGCCCATAGGGCATCATCCAACTTTGCAGCCCAATCCTTCCTATTCACACTCACCGTCTTCTCTAATATTTGCTTGATTTCTCTGTTTGACACCTCAGCTTGCCCA
>NC_031994.1:65357538-65366105 GCF_001879085.1 Nicotiana attenuata
GGCTCCTTTGCCACGATGATCTTGTTGTCAATCAAAGCCTGGATCTTATCCTTCAGGGAGCGGCATTCATCAATGGTATGCCCTTTCATGCCAGAATGGTATGCATAGGTTTTATTTGGGTTGACCCATTGGGAAGGGTTTTCAGGGGTTATAGCAGGGATAGGGGTGACGTAACCAACAACTTTAAGCCTTTCGTACAGCTGGTCGATTGGTTCAGCAATGGCAGTATACTGTTTGGGAGGTCTGCGGTCGAAATTTGGTCGGGGTCTAGGGAAGTTTTGACGTGGGGCAGGTGATTGATAGTGGGATTGTTGAGTGCTGTAAGCCTGGTAGACGTGTGTGGGCTGGGAATATCTGGGTGAAGTAGGTTGGTATGCAGGAGGTGGAGGTAATTGATAAGTAGGCGGTGGAGTTTGGTAGGAAGGTGAGGGTGTTTGGTAATTTGGAGTGGGCTGATATGTAAGTGGAGGCATTGGATAAGTTTGGTATTTGACAGGTGATTTGGTTCTCTGTGCAACCATTACGGCGCCTACGTCCCTTTTCTTGGACGCACCACCAGACTGTAGAGCCTTATTGGTAGCTTGCAAGGCTTCAAAGTTCGTAACCATACCACACTTGATACCTTTCTCGATCCTTGCTCCTAGCTTGATGATGTCAAAAATTTATGATTCTTTCATAGTATTGCGGATCCTGAGCCCGGACGAAAAACTTGTTCATTTGTTCTTCCTCTAAAGCAGGTCGGACCTTAGCAGCCTCTGATCTCTAACAAGTGGCATACTCGCGGAATGTTTCTGTGGGTTTTTTCTTTAAATTCTGAATGTAAAACACATCCGGTGCATTTTCTGTATTGAACCTGAATCTATCCATGAAGTCGGACGCCATACTTACCTAGTTCGACCACTTCTTCAGGTCCTGGCTAATGTACCAAGACAGAGCATCTCCTTTCAGGCTCCTCATGAAAAGCTTCATGCGAATCCTTTCATCTCTTCCTACCCCAACCAGCTTGTCGCAGTATGTTCTCAAATGAACCCTGGGATCCCCTGTACCATCAAACATTTCGAACTTGGGAGGTTCGTACCCCTCGGACAGTTCGACATCGGGTTGTATGCATAGATCTTCATAGTTTAGCCCCTCAATTCCCTTACTTCCTTTAACGCTTTGAATCCTAGTGGTCAACTTTTTAAGCTCTTCGGCCAAATTTTTGATGAGCGAGTCCTTATCATTGGACTCGGGTGTGCTTGAGATGGGCTGGGTGGAGTGCGGCACAGTCTCCACATAGATGGGGGTGTTATGTTGGGTGTGGCAGTGGTCATTTGTGGAGTTCAAAGGTTCCGGGATGAGTAGTGGAGTATTGTTAGGAGTGTGACAAGTATTGCAGTGGTGGTGAGGAGCGGGTTGCTTTGGGATGTTTTGCGGGGGTATGGGATTCTGAGTATTTGGGAAAGTAACTTCTAGAGTGGTGAGGGAAAATGACAGACTTGCCAAATTCCGGACTTGATCAAGTTCTTCTGAGAACTTCAACAGTTTTTGTTCTAGTTGAGAGGCATTTTCCTTGGGGACCAGAGCACCACGAGTGACCTCTACCCGTTCAGGTGAGTTGTTCGAATCTTCCATTCTCCTTTTGCTTTTGTGTCTGACAGGATTGGGAGGAGGAGTAGGTGGAGGGCCACTGGATCTTGTGAAATACGCTGATGTTGCCAGAGTTCACGAACTAACCTTTGGGGAGGGGAATAATCAAAAAGTAAAAACAAAAGGTGATAAGTCAGTAAGGGTCATAAGGAAGGAAAAAATATTGCAATATTTAAACACGTAGTGCAGGAAATATAAAGCGCGTCCTAATTTTGGGGACCTTGTTGTGCCCGAGGTAGGCCCAGCGACAAGTTAATTTGGAGAACTTAGAATGCTAAATGCCTCATTTTATTGATAAAAGGTAGACGAATCCCAAAACGACCTATAGGTAAAAAAAAACCCCGCGAAAACGCTCTCTCCTCTCTCTACTTTCTCTCTCTAGCTCGTTGCTCACGTAGAAGGCAGCCATGGCTGCTGTGACCTCTCCCTAGCCTTTGGCTGTGGGAGAGCCAATCCAAAACCCCATACAAAATCATCCAAACCATAATTCCATGCAATCGTATGCATCACAGATCGTGGGAAAAGTTTCTGCCGCAAAATCGCAAAAACTGGAGCTTTGTCTAGTAACGTTTGACAAAGGTGAACCTACTGTGGAGTTCACCATTGAATAGGTGAATGCATTCACCATAGAAGAAGGTTTACATCAAGCAGTAATCCTTAAATTCTCGTATGGCAAACCTGATCTTCAGGAGTTGCGGCAGATTTTTTCAAAACAATTTGATGTTAAGGGCTACTGTAATATCGGACACCTGGAATATCGACATATTCTAGTAAGGTTTGATTTGTTTGAAGATTTTGTTCAAGTTTTATCAAGATCCACAGGATATGTTAAGTCGAAGGGAGATGAGTTCTTCTTTAGATCGTTTCCTTGGACAATTGGATTTAATCCGCGAGAAGAAACTTCGAAGGCAGTTGTTTGGATCTCCTTACCTAAGTTACCTGCAAATTTCTTTGCAAAGAAGTCTTTAATGTCCATAGAATCTACAGTGGGAAAGCCACTAGCTATGGACAAAGCGACTCAATATAGAACGCGACCTAGTACGGCTAGGGTTAAAGTTTTACTTGACTTACAAGACAAACATCCTAAAAGAGTCAAGATTCAAATTGGGGATATAAAATCTGGTAAGGTGGTAGAACATTATCAATAGATTGTTTATGATAATCTACCAAATTACTGCACTGTTTGTAAACATCAAGGACATGCTGAAAGTCATGTTGATGGAGGATCGAGGAAAATATGACAGAGGCAGATCGAGTGGATGTAGTGGAAGGCTTGGGTAGTGTTGACAAGTTAGCAGGTGATGCCAAAGATTACCTTAATGCCAAAAGAGCTGGGCAACTGAGGGATCAAGAGGCAAATGAAAATACTGCAGATCATCAGGTTTTACACAAAGAGGGAGGAAAGCAAATTGATACTAGGATCAATGATAAGGTTTTGAATGGTGTACTGGAAGAGAATTAGGTAGGAGAAGTTTCAAAGATTGACAAAGGTTCTATAAAGTCAGCAATTGTGAATAATGAAGTAAAAATACGATCTTCAGAGAAGATCAAAGACAGGAGTGATGCAGGACAAAATCATGTAATGGCTAGGAGTACTGCTGTGGATGTTAGTGTCTCAGATGCACCACATGCTGCATTTCCAGTTGAGCCTATAGAGGGGGAGTTGAAGTTGGATAAAGGACCTCCTAAGTCTTCTAGAGATGTACCTGCCTCTACTATTTATGCAAGAATGTACTTGGCTACTGCTGGGGCATTGCAGGCTGCTGCAATTCGAAATAATTCTAGTGCACAGGCTGGGCATGAATCAATAGATAGAGAAGCACGGGATAAAACTAATGTAGGAAAGGATAGTGTAAATGTTAGGAAAGGTGTTTCAGGTGATAATATTGTGGTTGAGGCTGATATACCTGGAGGAGAACAACACACAGTTGTAGGACCAACTTCTGACAGAGTTGCAGCGTCCCAGATTTATGAGGAAAAAAAAGAAAAAAAAAGGGGCACAAGAGCACTTTGGTGGAAAATAAGCTTGGGAAATTAGAGAAGGATGAGAAGGGAGATGATACAAACAAAAAAGAAGGAGATTGGAACGTGGTATTGGGTAGAAAATCTCCTGCAAAACCAGTGAGTTCGCTAAAAAATCAGAAACTGGGTGCTCGACGTAATAACTGTAACATTGGGTCCAGCTCTAATTCCTTCGAAGTTCTTGCTGCTGCTGGGGATCCTGAGATTGATGCAACAACTTTAAATGATAGTAGGATGCTCAAACAAATTGTTCCAATAGCCAACAATGAACAAGATGGTCAAGGCAGAATAGAATTGGCTGAAAATGTTGATGTTCGACGTAATGACTCAAGGAATAATTTAGGGACTGAATTACTGGGCATACAAGCTCATAGCTCCAATGCCCCTACTCTGCATTTTTCCAATCCCAATGTAGAAAAAATAATCAAGGATGCCCAGAATGTAATGATGATGAAGCCTACTTTGCTGAAGCAACCGTTGGTAACCTTGAACACCTCCGTATATGATATCCCTTCTCAATCTGTGGGGTCGTTTGGGGAGTTTGAGGGTGAATCTGGGCAGCTTGTACTGTCAACTGGAAATAATAATGATATTATACATGCAAAGGTGAGGGAGATGGCTATTAATTCTAAGCTATGGCATCACCAACGTGAGTATGATGATGAAGAGGACTAGGGTGACGGAGTTGCTGGTTATTCATCTGAAGAAGGTGACCAAGAGGTTTATCAGGATAGTGCAGGAGAGGACCTTGATGCTCCAGTCAAGACAAAGCCTCATGGGAAAACCGCAGCAACTACCACGAGCAATTTGAACTTTCATGCAACTGCAGCACCTACAACAAGTCCCAAGAGCAATTTAAACCATAATGCTCTAGCTTTTGTTCCAAGAATTTCTGCAACTCCTATTATTCAAAATGCAGCAGCAGCAAACTTGGTTCAAAAGGCAACAGGAGATACTGTGCAACAGTAGCAATGCTTAAGTGATGCCTTTACTGGTGATCGAAAAGTAACAGTACTGCCAAAATTTGGGCAGCAACAAATTGTAACAACTGAGCAGTCATCTCATTGGAGGAGAGGAAACTTTTGGATGCAATGGTAAGTTCTACTCCTCTAAAATCCTTTAATACTGCTACTCTTAGTACTGGTCGGGAGAGCAAAAGCAGGAACAACGTGCAAAAATCAAAACAACCACAAAACAAGACCATGCTGGTTAATATACAGGATGGAAACACTTTGGTATCTCAAGGAATTGATCAAGACATGCCAAATCCTATGATTGTGGAAGAGACACATATGTAGAGGCCGAGAAAGATGATATTCTAAGACAAAGTCGGGCAGCAACAACAAGAAAAGGTGATTTATCACCTATGCACAGTGGACGAGGTAAGAAGTCTCGTACAAGGGATAAAAGCTGGGACGGCAGGGTGAATGAGGATGCAAACGTAAGGCGACTTCCGATGAGAACTGCCAAACAAAGACAGGCCATCCAAACTACATCCACAAAGTCCAATCGTTCAAAGAAGAAAGCATGAATTTTGAAGACATTTTAAGAAAGGTAGAGGATGAAGACAAGCGGACACAAATTGAAGATTTCACAACACTAGAGAAGAAAGACCATCACTGTTATTTCTACATATTTTTATTTTACTATCACATTAGTATAGTGCTATGTAATATCATCACAGAGTATGTTATAAACTCTATGATGATCATAGAATATCTAGTTCTAGCTAGTTCTTTCTTCTTACATGCATGCTAGTAGGTGAGGCTTTTTATTTGCCGCAATAGGATTAGTAAGGTAAGGTTTAGTCCAGTTTGTGTTGTTCTAGCCCTATGCCTTTGGAAAGATATCCAAATGGCTATGAGATTATATGCCCTCGTGAGACTTTGCCGGCAGCTACACTATGATTCCTCTACATGAGGCTGCCATAAGGGCATTGTGAGGCGCAGAGGAGTGATTATATAGCCAAGGCATAGAGACAACATTACTGGTGCTATTGTCCCCCTTATTTGTACTCTTCCTATGTGGTTCCTTTTTTTGCTTTTTAGTATTAATAAAACTAGCCCTAGGCCCAGCCTAGTGGATTGCTTAAAAAAAAAAATCCTAAAACGACAATAAATAATAATTAAAAGTCACTAATGGCAATTGGCCTTATTACATCTTATAAAGAAAAAATGGAAATTCCTATCGATTTGGTCCTAGAAGGACCTTCCCCAGACTCGGCATTGTTGGCTCCCTCGAACAGTTCTCCCAGCTCGCGCAATCCTAGTAGCAAGTAAGCTCCGGCCAGATGTCCACCTTCATTTCCCTCAACAATCCGGCAGTCTTCGACCCTCTTCAGAAATTTCTTTTCCAGTTCCACTATACCCCGCTCTAAACAGACCAGTCGTTTGTTGATGCTGACAACGATATCCTTCCATTCTTCAATTAGTTTTTGATTGGCTTCTTCTATTTCCCGGTGCTCATTTTCATATTCCCGAATCCTCTTGCGCAGTTGGTTGTACTTTACTTGTGCCTCAGCCTTTTCATTGATGATCCTGTGACCTTGAACAAACCCGGGTTGACCCAAACTGTTGTGATTGTCCTCCAGCCAGCCCGAATAGTGTGGGGTACAACCAGCATGGTAGCGATCCGGTTCAATGGTGTCCTTTCCCAAGACAATTTTGCAGTGCCACATATGTTGCGCCTGGCACCTGTACGGATTATCGTCGTTTTGGAAGTCAGCCCGGAAGTGACTCATCTTGTCGACCCTTGGTATAACCTGCTTCCTACCAGCCTGTCTCATAACTCGGAGAGGGACATAAGGGTAGGTCCCCCTCAAACCGATCAGTATCAGAAATGGCGCATCCCTAGATCGAACGATGAATTCTTCAGTAGGGAACCACTCGAACATCCATTGTACCCGGTCTTCAGTCAAATTATCAAAGAGTTCGACCCAGTCTCTAGCATTCTCTAGTTGGGCGAACATGTTGGGCATGTAATTCATTCGCTTTGGGTGATGAAAGGCGATATGATCGTCCTAGACCCTATGATGGATTTCCTGTCGGTATTCACCCTTCTGAAGATGTTCCATGAGCCAAAGTTAAAGTAGCAGATTGCAACCCTCGAAATGTCTGGCTCCCTATTGACATCATTCGAAGGCTCGGTATATTTCTGCAATGATCATTGGCACAAGACTGAATGGTTGTCCGTCAATTCCTTCCATTAGAGTTTTGGTGACCATAGCTAGTCTGGTATGGATTCTTGCTTTCTTCATTGGAAATACTATCATCCCCAAGAAACAGAACATGAAGACAATGACCCTTCGATGGATATGCCCCAATGATGTAAGGGCGAACTCGTCAGGATAAGTACGGTAGGATTTGCTGTGACCGTACCTTTCGTACAAGTAGTCAAAGGGAATGTATGACTCCTTCAAACATGTCAAGTCTGGATTCTTCTTTAGACCCATCATTTTGAGAAAACCTCTACCCTTGCGGTTTTCCGGCATTAACAAACTCGGAGTTTCCCACGGTATTCCAGCCAGTCCTCCTATTTCCTCAAGCAAGGGTGTCATCTTAATGTCTCTAAAGCAGAACACAGACCTATCACCATCCCAGAATAGAGTGGCAGCTTCTATGATTTTGTTGTTGGGTTGAATTTCCAGGAGAGAAGGTAGATTTCCTAGATATTTCCTGACAAGAGCTTGATCACTAGAATGAAGATCTCCCCACCAGTTTAGCAATTTGGGGCGGATGTTGGTGACCATGCCGAATCTGGGGACTTCGTGCCTCATATTTCTGCAAGACAAAAGGTTAGGCCCTTACCCCCTCTAGACTCGACTACTAAATAATTGGCATAAAAGCACTTTAGTTCTCCAAATAAATGCACAGAACGTGATAAGGTCCGTTTGGATTTCAAGGAAACCCAGTGGACTTTGGACAAGGCTATCTTAAAGAGTCATTATGCAGACAACATAACTGACTCGGCTAGGTTTGACCATGATGCATGCACAATTAAACATAGTAAGGTTTCTATGTGGTATTAGACTGGTACCCTTGAGCGGATAACTCAAGAGGGAAAGGCGCGGAACTGTCGACTACACCGTTGATCGATTGGTTTTACCACAAATATGCCTTTGCCGGATTTAGGGGGTGATAATATCGGAAGAGCGCAACTACTCATTATAAGCGTTGCTATGGTCTTTTGTTTGGCACGAGTGGAATATGATGTTGAATATGCAGTTACAATAATCAAACAAGTTGTTACGTATTTGCACGTTCATAAAGTAATAATTACAACAGTTTCTCAAAATTTACAACAGTATTAAAGGAAAGCGATAAAGGAAAGCATTAAGAGAAATAAAGGAAAGAAACAAAGAGCCAAGTCAGTTTCGAGGTAGAAGAGGGAAAAAAATACTTAAAGGCATTTAAACAAATAAAGACATATAAAGAAGCATAAAGTCACAAATAGCATGAAATGGTAAAAGCCTTAAAGAATTCCTCAGTGGAGTCGCCAACTTGTCGATGCCCCCTTTTTCTCGCGAAATCGGATTTATGACATTTGGGAGGACAACTCGTTTCCTTTAGGGAATTGGGTTTGAATTGAAGAGTCGCCACCTTATGATTAAGTGCATTAAGACACTTAGAAGAATTTTGATTTAGAAAACCAGAGATTGGGTAAGGGCTCGAAATTATCCCGAGGGAAAGGTGTTAGGCACCCCTCGAGATCCACTAGTGTGGTTCCCTGCCATACTATAATTGTGACTTTAAGCGCAAACAACAAGTAGACAAGAAAGAGTTACAAATATGAGGGGGTTTTCACATAATTGCTGCAAGTAATTGAAGATAAAAGAAGTTAAAGAAGCTGAAATTTGAGAAGAAGCAGTTTGAAATTCAAATAAATAAACGAGTAAAGGGAGGGGGTTTTACACGATA
>NC_031994.1:65370303-65373471 GCF_001879085.1 Nicotiana attenuata
ATCGCATCATTTCATTGTTCAAATCTTTGACAACACGTAAAAAACCATTAGTTCAACTCTTTGACAACATGAAAATATATATGTATATATATACTATTTTGAAAGTATTTTGCATATAAAAGATATATACAGAGAAAAATTGGGTATCAATAATGACTATTCAGGTTCGCATCATTGTCCGTAATAATAGTTGTAGGAATACCAAAACGGCAAATGATGTTGGAGTGCACGAAGTCTACCACAGCTTTCTTAGTGACAGCTTTGAGAATGACCGCTTCAACCCATTTTGTGAAGTAATCAATGGCAACCAATATGAATCTATGCCCATTTGAAGCTTTTGGCTCGATTGGCCCAATGACATCCATACCCCAAGCAACGAACGACCATGGTGCCGACATAGGATGCAGTTATGAAGAGGTGCATGAATCAGGTCACCGTGTAACTGACACTGATGACATTTTCGGACGAAGCTAAAGCAATCCTTTTCCATGGTGATCTAGTAATACCCTGCTCGAAGGATTTTCTTTACAAGGACGTATCCATTCATATGAGGTCCGCATACTTGTTGCTCCCAAACGCACACGCAAGTATACGTGGTCGACAAGTAATATAATGATAAGTTGAGTGTCGAACCCACAGAGACTTGTGTAAACTACTCACGGAATTACTAAAATTGCTATTCAGTCCAGCTAAAATCAAAGTCCAATGATATGATTATATTATACTACGATTCTAAGTAAAAACTAAATTATCAAGTAACGAATTGATTGTTGTGTATTCAGTAGAGATAAGTATTCCAGGGTTGTGATCGATTCACTATTCGTATTGGGTTCTAATTAACTCTCCCTTTCATATAATTCACTCATGGTTGCTAATTAATCGATAGATGCTCTCATAGCCTTCTCCCGGAGTACTACTCACCTATTCTCAATAGATTAACGCCTATATTTATATGGAATCAATCTATTAAGAACGCATTAAGATTACGATATTTAATTAAGCACGGTGACTAGGTATATTCCTATCCTAACCACAAATCCGCTCCCCCTAAGGGTTAAGATCATGTTCTCTTAAATTCTTCTCTAATCTAAACATGGCTTTCCCAAGCATAGCAGATAGTAAATAGAACCTAACTATTGGCCAGACAATTAAGCAATTGAACACAGAATTGAAGAAACAACCATATATTGGTGAATTATAATCAAGGTCAAGCTAATATCAAACCACAATATTCATGGCTAAATCACAACCCCAGAACAATGGGTGTTTATCCACTCATACTCATGTTCATCACAATAGGGTTCAAATTCATCACAATTAGCACAAACAAAGGGAAGAAAAGAAGAAATTGATGGTTAAATCTCCTCCTTTCCTCTTGCCTCTCTATTTCTCCCACTAGACTATGAAAACCTTGATAAATAATCCTTGGGCGAGCTTGACTTTATATAGGTTAAGTGGGGTTTCCTCTAGTTTCCAATTATGCCCCTGAAAAATGCTTTCCGGAATTTGGACTAGCGATGCGGTCGCGCATATGGGCGCGCATCTGACCGCGCTAGTTGGCCAACCTTCTTTTTTGAACGCGCTAAAATTAGCGCGGGCGCGCACCTGGGCGCGCTAGCCCAGATCCTTGTTTCCTTGATTTTTTTCCTCGTCTTCGTGCGTACTCAGCTCCGAGGGGTTGTTTTTGCTCTAAAGTAGTTCCAATCACCTCTTTAAGGCATCACATAGGCTCCTCATCCTGCAATGTATACAATTCACAGTTAGAGCTCATTTTTAATCAATTAACCACATTATGACATCGGAACATAATCAAACAGGAGCATAAATAATCGCTAAATTACCTAGATTCAGCCTCTTATCAACACCCCACACTTAATGTATTGCTAGTCCTCGAGCAATCACCCTATACTTTCTAGAGGTTCCTTCACTCAACCATTTCCCCTAACGCATTACACCCAGAACAATTTACATACATTACGCCTAGCAGTGAACAATCCTAGCCTCAAAAGTCGACTCAAAAGTGCCATGCAATATTCATACTTCCTCAAAGTACTCTACACAGAAGTCAAGACTCGCCTTTCCTTCACAAATCACATGCCCTCACAATCACAGTAAGGAGAATAAAATCAATCCGCACATTTGAGTCTCATGCTCACATATATCAAAAGAAATCACTCACCCTCACAAAAGAAGTCACATGCATGCAATTGGTACCATAAGCTTGCCCTTAATGTAAATATCTACTAATGTAGGCTCACTCAATCTAAAATCAATTAGGACTTTTTCATGGTTGTAATGTGGGCTAAGGGACGGGTAGGATATATTTAGGAATATGGTTCACCCTCCTAAGCACTTTAACACATCACATAATCACTTTAAGCGCAAATTCTTCAATCTACTTCACTTTCTTAAACAATATCACCCCCAACAATGTTCCCTCTTTCTTTAAGCACCACTTTAATTTATACCCCACTAGCAAGAACAAGACAACAATGTATTCATCTCTATTTTTTTTTCTTCAGATTATTCTCTTTTTTTTTCAATTTCTGCTAGTGGTGTATTATTCTACAAACAAGTGCACCTTTTCTCCCTTTTATTGGTTCCACTCAAAATCCACCCTACACTTAGTTGCTTCTTACTTCTTTTAGCGCTCATCTCACAATTAAAGTGCTTTAAGAGGTAAAAGGATCAAAACAATGTCAATTAAGAACAAAAAGGATATAGGCTTGTAATGTGGGTACCAAATAAAAGTATATAGGCTAAAAAGGGTTGACTAGGAATAAATTTTATTTGTGTAAAGAAATTAAGCTCAAAAAGATCAAAGAAAGCCTAAAATCATTTTTTACATCAAGCATCACCTAAAATTTCGCTTTAACTCACATACCGAGCAAGTTCTAGACACAAGTACAATACATGGACTACACAAAAACCTCACCACACATGGCATATGATTCATTCCAGATCAGCTCATCAAGACACTCCACTATGAGCATTCAATTCAGTAACAAACATACAGATTAAGGCACTTTAGTGAGATTCAACAAATAAAACTAAGCGTTACACTCTAGGGTCTATTGTGTTCAGGTGTGTCAACGCTATGGGTTCTCTCTTGATTTTCTAGCTCGTAGCCCATTAACCTACTCTACAAATCAAAAAGAAAACCAAAAT
>NC_031994.1:65375610-65393973 GCF_001879085.1 Nicotiana attenuata
AAAAGGGGGGTGGGAAATTAAAACCTAAACAAAATAAAAGAAGAAAATAAAAAGAAAAAACTTAAACTAAAAAAAACAAAAAAATCGGGCGACAATTTGACGGACTAGCGCGGCCAGATGCGCAGTCGCGCAAGTTTTAGCGCGGCCACAACAGAATCCTGGAGAAATCAGCACGCTCACATGCGCGACCGCGCTAGTTGGGCGTTCAGAAGCGCGCCCAGGTGCGCGGCCAAGACAAATTCTGTGTGAATTAGCGCGCCCAGATGCGCGTTCACATGCGCGGGCGCGCACCTGGGCGGAATTTTTTCTCTCAATTTTTCACCTGTCCTTACCTCGTTTGACGGCCTTAGCACTTCATTGTCACCTGGATTGGTTAGCACTTCCTAAAACACAAAATCAATAACTACTACTATCGTTGGGTTGCCTCCCAACCAGCGCCTTATTTAACGTCGTGGCACGACGTTTACAACAATTCAATGGGTTGCCTCCCATCCAGCGCCTGATTTAACGTCGCGGCACGACACAAAGTCTCGCTTACTCATCAGCGAGTACAACCTTGGTCTTTTCACGATTAATCATTCCTCCCCAATAGTGCTTGACTCTATGACCATTCACCAAGAATGTCCTCTCACCATTTATAGCTCGCAGCTCGATTGCACCATAAGGAGTGACTCTCACCACATCAAAAGGACCTGAACATCTCGACTTTAGCTTCCCAGGGAAGAGCCGTAGTCTAGAATTGAATAACAATACCTGTTGTCCTGGCTCAAAGTGACGTGGCTTGATATGTTTGTCATGCCATCATTTTGTCTTTTCTTTATATAGCTTGGCATTTTCATAAGAGTGCAGCCTGAACTCGTCTAACTCATTCAACTGCATAAGTCTTTTCTCACCTGCGGTTTCAAGGTCCATGTTCAGCTTCTTAATGGCCCAGTATGCTTTGTGTTCAAGCTCAACGGGCAAGTAGCAGGCCTTCCCATAAACCAGCTTGTAAGGGGACGCTCCAATTGGCGTTTTATATGCAGTCCTATACGCCCATAGGGCATCATCCAACTTTGCAGCCCAATCCTTCCTATTCACACTCACCGTCTTCTCTAATATTTGCTTGATTTCTCTGTTTGACACCTCAGCTTGCCCACTTGTCTGCGGATGATATGCTGTAGCAACTTTGTGGTGAACTCCATATTTAGCAAGAAGGTTATTCAACAATCGATTGCAAAAATGAGTTCCTTCATCACTGATTAAGGCCCGTGGAGTCCCAAATCTCGAGAATATGTTCTTTTTCATAAAAGCAGCTACCACCATGGCATCATTTGTTGGCAAAGCAATTGCCTCCACCCATTTTGACACGTAGTCAACGGCTAGCAAAATGTATTTGTTTCCTCTGGATGGTGGAAATGGCCCCATAAAATCTATCCCCCACACATCGAAAAGCTTAACCTCTAAAATATTGTTTAAAGGCATCTCATGCTTCCTTGTGATTGTTCTCGTCCTCTGACATTGGTCACACTTCTTAACAAATGCATGGGCATCCTTGAATAAGGTTGGCCAAAAGAGACCGGATTGTAACACCTTTGCAGCTGTTCTATCTCCTCCATGATGGCCCCCATAAGGTGATGTGTGACAATCATACAACACTAATTCCACCTCTTTTTCAGGAATGCATCTCCTCATCAACTGATCAGCACATTGCTTGAACAAATAGGGCTCATCCCAGTAATAGAAGTTCACATCATGTAAGAACCGCTTTCTAGCTTCAGATTGGATTTTGGGAAGGAGTACTCCACTCACAAGATAATTCACATAGTCTGCATACCATGGGAGAGGGTCTTGGGTTATAGCAAAAAGTTGCTCATCAGGAAACACCTCTTTAATTTGGCCACCCTCCTCCACGTGATCGTGATTTTCCAGCCTTGATAGATGGTCAGCTACTTGGTTTTCTGTCCCCTTTCAATCTCGTATTTCTACATCAAATTCCTGTAGCAACAAAACCCAGCGCATCAAACGAGCTTTGGATTCCTTTTTTGTAAACAAATACCTGATTGCTGCATGATCGGTATGGACTATGACTTTCGTTCCCACCAAGTATGCCCGGAATTTCTCAAAGGCCCACACAACGGCTAACAACTCCTTCTCAGTGGTGGTGTAATTCAATTGTGCATCATCAAGAGTCTTACTCGCATAGTAGATGTAATAAAACATCTTGTCCTTCCTCTGGCCTAGCACTGCCCCTATAGCAAGGTCACTCGCATCACACATAAGTTCAAATGGTAGAGACCAATCAGGTGCCATAATAATGGGGCGGTCACCAACTTCTTTTTAAGTTCCTCAAATGCGTTGAGGCAAGCATCATCAAAATTGAACGTGATATCCTTTTCAAGCAGCCTGCACAAAGGAGTAGCAATTTTTGAAAAATCTTTAATAAAGCGCCGATAGAAACCCGCGTGTCCCAAGAAACTCCGGACACCCTTGACTGAAATAGGTGGAGGTAATTTTGCAACCGCCTCCACTTTCGCTTTATCAACTTCAATGCCGCTCCTAGATATTCTGTGACCAAGCACGATGCCTTCTTGTACCATCAAATGGCACTTTTCCCAATTTAATACCAGATTTGTTTCTTCACAACGGGCCAACACCTTGCTTAAATTCCTCAAGCAATCATCATAAGAAGACCCAAAAACTGAAAAATCATCCATAAACACTTCAACGAATTTTTCCACCATGTTGGTGAAAATAGCCATCATGCATCTTTGGAATGTGGCTGGTGCATTACAAAGTCCAAACGGCATTCTCTTGAAGGCAAAAGTGCCATAAGGACAAGTAAAACTAGTCTTCTCCTGATCCTCTGGGCATATGACAATCTGATTGTATCCTGAATAACCATCAAGGAAGCAGTAATATTCATGCCCGGCTAACCTGTCTAGCATTTGATCGATGAATGGGAGTGGGAAGTGGTCCTTGTGAGTTGCCTTATTGAGCTCATTCTTCTCGTTCTCAACTACAATTATTCCTCCCTTTTTGGGCACACATTGAACCGGGCTTACCCAGTTGCTATCAGAAATAGGAAAAATGATACTTGCATCGAGAAACTTGATTACCTCCTTTTTCACCACCTCTTTCATAATGGGATTTAATCTCCTTTGCTGCTCTACACTGGGGCGGTGTCCGTCCTCTAGAAAGATTTTATGCATGCAAAACGATGGACTAATACCCTTGATGTCAGCTATAGTCCACCCAATGGCCCTTTTATGCTCGCGGAGGACCCTGAGCAATTTTTCTTCTTGAGTGCTGGTCAAGCTGGATGAAATAATCACGGGCAGTGTCTCTGAGTTCCCCAAATAAGCATAGCGCAGATGCGCTGGAAGTGGCTTGAGTTCTAGCTTCGGAGCTTCTTCAATAGATGGCCTGGGGAGGGTCAGAGTGACAGGCCTGTCCAATTCTTCAAATTTTCTAACCCCATGTACATAACAGCAGGACATATCCAGCACTTGCTCAATTTCTCCCATCCTTTCATCATCACCATTTTCTAAGTCCCCAATATATACACGTTCAACAGGATCTGCAGGGTTCATATAAGGTACTAACGACGTGGCATCACCTTCTACCACAGAGATCATGGACAATTCTTCATAGTGGGCTGGTAACTTGAGTGCTCTATAAACGTTGAAGACCTCCACTCGATCACCCGCTCTCACCGTCATCTTTCCTTCACAAACATCAATAATAGCTCGGCCCGTGGCTATGAATGGACGCCCCAAAATAAATGGGACTTCCTGATCAGGTTCGTAATCTAAGATGATGAAATCAGCTGGGAAGATAAAAGACCCCACTTGTACTAGCACATCTTCAATGACTCACTCAGGATGAGCAAGGGAGCGGTCAGCTAACTGTAAGATAACAGTTGTTGGGCGTGGTTCACCCAACCCCAACTGTCTGAATATAGATAGCGGCATCAAATTGATGCTTGCTCCAAGGTCACATAGAGCTCGCCGAACAGCATGTTTACCAATCGTGATTTGGATAGTGAAACTACCTGGATCCTTCAATTTCTGAGGTAACTTGCCTTGAATTTTGGAACTGCACTCCTCAGTGAGTGCCACAATCTCGAACTAGGTCAGGCTCCTTTTATTCGCCACAATGTCCTTCCTGTACTTTGCATATTTGGGTACTTCTTGTATGATGTCAACCAATGGAATATTAATTTGTACCTGCTTCAAGATATCAAGAAACTTTTTATATGTGGCATTATCTCGTAATTTTTGCATTCTTTGAGGGAATGGAGGTGGTGGCCTTGCAACCAATTGTGGGGATTGCTCAGCCACCGCCTCTCCAGCTGGCTTCTCTGGCTCCTTGGCTGGCTCTGATGTTGATTCTGCAATGGCTGGCCTCTCATTAAAAGTCACCTGTTTCCTTTTTTTAGACTGAACTTCTTCTATTTGTCTCCCATTCCTCAACGACACGGCATTAAGGGCCGCTCTAGAATTTGCTTCAGTGTCACTTGGAAGAGCTCCAGTTGGTCTGGTGTTTTGAGCACTAGCAAGTTGTCCCATTTGACGCTCCAAATTTCTTACTGTTGTGGCGAGGGCTTGTTGTTCAGCCATCACCTTCTGAGAGAGAGCTTGCTGTTCAGCCATCACCTTCTGAGAGAGATCTTGTTGTTCAACTATCACTTTCTTTAACATGTCTTCAAGGTGACTTGTAGGACTCGCTTATTGTTCAACCTGAGGTGGTCTATATTGCTGTTGAGGTGCTTGAGGCCTGTATTGATTCTAAGTGCCCTGGTTTCCACCCCAAGAGATATTTGGGTGGTTCCTCCGATTGGGATTGTAAGTGTTCCCATATTGGTTTGTTTGGCCCCTATTTGAATTACCCACAAAGCAGACAGATTCTGGGTTTGCGGGGCATATGTCGCTCGTGTGCCCCTCTCCACATATTTCGCAAAAAGCTTGAACCTGTTGTACCGGTTGTATTTGTTGCTTATTGATATTCAAGTTCTTCTGGTTGACTTGATTAGCCAGTGTAGCAATCTGCGCTGATAATGTTGAGACGACATCTAGCTCAAGAACCCCTGCAGACTTTTGCACTGTGTGTCTACCCATCTCTCCTTGCCAATCCGGATTGCTCTTGGAAAATTTGTTCAATAATGCATATATCTCGTCAAAGCTTTTCTCCAACACTTGACCCCCAGTTGCAGCATCTACCACGATCTTAGTTTCAGAATGTAGACCTTCTATGAAAGTATGAGCTAACACTTCATTAGTCTGATTGTGATGAGGACAGTCTCTGAGTAGCCCCTTGAACCTTTCCCAAGCTGAGTACAACGATTCACCTGCTTTCTATTTGAAGGCCACTATTTCACTTTTGATCTTTGCAGTTTTGCCTGAAGGAAAGAACCTTGCCAGAAATTTTCTTGCCAAATCATTCCATGTTGTAATGGAGTTAGCTGGTTCTACCTTTAGCCATCGCTTAGCCTCACCCAACAGAGAGAATGGAAAAAGTGTGAGCCACACATAATCTGGAGTGACCCCGTTAGTGATATAAGTATCACTAATCTCCACGAAGTTCAGAATATGCTACTGCGGATCCTCGTGTGGAAGACCCATAAATTGCCCGTTTGCATGAAGTAACTGGATCATGCTCTGCTTCAGCTCAAATTGCCCAGTGATCCTGGGCTTCACTATACTGGAGGTGACATTAGCAATGCTAGGTATTGCCACCTCCTGAACAGCCATGGGTTGCTCCTCTGCCATGTCCACAGGAAATTGAACAAGTGCCTGAATATTATTAGTGTCCCTTGCTTCCCTCAATCTCCTGTGAAATGTTCTCTCAGGTTCAGGATCAAGGCCTTGAAGTCGGTCCTGGCTTCTGACCGTACGCATTCAATCAAAATTCCTGAGATCTGAGCAACAATCAAGTAACGTTAGACTAGACAAAATAAGCAATTAAAGCAAAAACTAGCAAGTAGCTAATATTAAAGTCCCCGGCAACGGCGCCAAAAACATGTTGCTCCCAAACGCACACGCAAGTATACGTGGTCGACAAGTAATATAATGATAAGTTGAGTGTCGAACCCACAGAGACTTGTATATACTACTCACTAAATCACTAAACTTGCTATTCAATCTAGCTAAAGGCAAAATCCAATAATATGATTATACTATGCTACGATTCTAAGTACTAACTAAATTATCAAGTAACGAGTTGATTGTTGCGTAATTAGTAGAGACAAGTATTCCAGGGTTGTGATCGATTCACCATTCGTATTGTGTTCTAATTAACTCTCCCTTTCATATAATTCACTCATGGTTGCTAATTAATCGATAGATGCTCTCATAGCCTTCTCCCGAAGTACTACTCACCTATTCTCAATAGATTAACGCCTATATTCCTATGAAATTAATCTATTAAGAACGCATTAAGATCATGATATTTAATTAAGCACGGTGACTAGGTATATTCCTATCCTAACCATAAATCCGCTCCCCCTAAGGGTTAAGATCATGCTGTCTTCAATTCTTCTCTAATCTAAACATGGCTTTCCCAAGCATAGCATAGATAGTAAATAGAACCTAACTGTTGGCCAGACAATTAAGCAATTACACACAGAATTGAAGAAACAACCATATAGTGGTGAATTATAATCAAGGTCAAGCTAATATCAAACAACAATATTCATGGCTAAATCACAACCCCAGAACAATGGGTGTTTAGCCACTCATACTCATGTTCATCACAATAAGGTTCAATTTTATCACAATTAGCAAAAACAAAGGGAAGAAAAGAAAAACTTGATGGTTAATTTTTCTCCTTGCCTCTTGCCTCTTTATTTCTCCCTCTAGACTACGAAAACCTTGATGAATAATCCTTGGGCGAGCTTGACTTTATATAGGTTAAGTGGGGTTTCCTCCAGATTTCCAATTATACCCCTGGCAAACAATTTTCGGAATTCGGACTAGCGCGGTCGCGCATATGGACGCGCATCTGACCGCGCTAGTAAGCCAACCTTCTGTTTTGGATGCGCTATAATTAGCGCGGACGCGCACCTGGGCGCGCTAGCCCAGCACTTCACTTCCTTGATTTTTCTCCTCGTCTTCGTGCGCAATCAGCTCAGAGGGGTCGTTTTTGCTCTAAAGTAGTTCCAATAACCTCTTTAAGTCATTACATAGGCTCCTCATCCTGCAATGTATACAATTCAGAATTTGAGCCCATTTTTAATCAATTAACCACATTATGACATCGGAACATAATCAAACGGTAGCATAAATAATTGCTAAATTACCTAAATTCAGCCTCTTATCAATGCTGCAGTATTAAACAAGGATTTTAGAGGGTAGCTTGGGTAATTGATCTAGGGAATCTTGTGGTAACAGAAATAGGAAGCTTCTAGGAAGCTTAGGTGGGGGTTTTTAATTGAATTTTAGACTTGTAGTAGGCTAGCTTGGTTAACAAGTCAGTAATTGAGGGACACCTAAGCTAAAATAAGAATTGGAAAGGGGTTAGAATTGAAAAAATTAAAACCTACGGTCTGCCCTATTCCCTTGACTATAAAGGCATCTTATTCTTGCCTTGCAAGGCAGACCTGGAGAGACCTTAGAGACCTGAAGAGATAAAAATTTGAGAATTTAGAGCTAGACCTAAAAGACCTAAGATACCTAGGGGAATTAGAGATAGAAAATCCTGAAAAACAATAGACGGCTAAAAATTGGATGAAATTACTGTTCCATTAATTTTTCTTTTGGTTGATTCTTAAGATTTTCAATTCCTGATGCAACTTGTAATTCATTTGGGGTCTAAAATGGATTGATTCTGGGTTAGTAAAATTTTGGTTTTGAGGTCTGCTGGGTCTCTGTTCAATTGAAGCTGGTTTTGGGATACTGTGCATCATCATGGTTTGCAATTGGGTTTCACTGTTGCATTGTTGTTGTAGACTGCAGTTCTGATCCTTAACCATTTCCTTTCCTTCTATTTTGATTGTTGTATCCAGGTACTCTCCTCATACTATGAGTGGAAATAATGTTTTTGTTAGCTAAGCTGTGGATTGAGTTATTTAATTCAAGTTGAAGAAGTTGTCAAAATGCTAATTCCTTGTTATTTCTTAGATATGTGACCTTACTGTACTTTACTTTAGTGTCCATTATAGCTTAGCTTCTTAGGAATAGTCATTTGGTATCATCTGTTGTTTTAAGGTTGGAGCTGAGATTTCCTTTGACTATGATTCATTCAAAGTTTCAATCTAGCCTAACATGTATAATGGGACGCTACTAGTTTGGTTTGCTCGTGTTATCGGCTCAGCACTTTGGTTTATTGTCACCTCCCTTTAACCATTCCTTTAGATTTGCTTGCAAATGATTTGAAGTATAGTCTAGTGTTGTTGAATGCCCAAATGACGGTTTGTGAAGTCATACTGGTTTAGTTTAGAGGTTGTATTTCGAAATTGTCTTTGAAATTGGTTTTGAAAATGGGGTTCATCATGTTTGCCTGATGTTTATTAATTTTAAGTTTTCAAATGATGATCTGTTCATTTCTTACTGATGCATGCTAAATCTGGAAACTAAATAATGATGTGTGAGTAAGATTATATGTTCATGCTTATTGAAACATGTTAAATCCAGAAATTAAGTAGTGATTTTGTAAGAGCCATTGGAGGGACTCGAACTTGGGTCCTGGAATTGTGAATGGCACTATATTCTGATTGGGCTTGCTTGGCCCAGTTTAAGTCATTAAAAGTGAGCCAGCTCTGATATGGGCTGTTGGGCTTCACTTTGAGCCCAAAAGTTGCAGCAGCTATTGTGTTTTCATTTTCTGTTGGTGTAAGGATTCGATATGTGCGCCTTTGAATGTTTAACTTGTGCATACCTTATTTGAATTGGGCTCGTGGTTTGGGGTTTGAGAGGGCTTGTCATGAAGTTTATAATCCAGACTCCCAATGATGTCTTGGGCCACCGGGTCTCACGTTAGGCCAAGCCCAAATTCTAAAAAAAACTAAAAAATATAGACTTCGCTTAGTCTCAGCTTTTGGGCCCATATTTGATTTCAGTTATAGTAAGAAGCTTGTAATCACTTTAGTCATCTTTCCTTAATAATTCCGTATAATTGACTTGGGGTGCGCCACAAAACAAAATTAGATAATCAGTAGCCCTCGTTTAATTAATTTAAATCCTTAGAATCTTAGGCATGCCATTGAGCAAATTTTCATGGCCCTCGCAAAGTCAAAACGCGTAGTTTCTTTAGGCGCGTATATTTAATAATATTACCTTCCTAAACTCGGGTGTGCATTTCATGTGACCCAAATCCAAATCCTTATAACGTTGAATAAAATGTGTTTCGGATTTCGGGTGCATTTCATGTGACGCGGTCCAAAGACATATTTTAGACGACGTTAAATCTTTCTTTAAAAATGAACAAAAGCGGCTAAAAGTTAATATGCACATAGGTTTTGAACATGTACTAAAATCAGATAATTATGCCCATTATAGCAGTTGAGCGACCGTGCGGGAACCACATAACTCGGGAATGCCTAACACCTTCTCCCGGGTTAACAGAATTCCTTACCCGGATTTCTGGTTCGCGGACTGTAATACAGAGTCAACCCTTTCCTCGATTCGGGATTTGAACCGGTGACTTGGGACACCATAAATCTCCCAAGTGGCGACTCTGAACCTTTTAATAATAAATTCATTTTCGATTGTCCTTTAATTGGAAAAACTCCCTTTATTATATCCCTTTCGGGGGGTGTAGTAAAAAAGGAGGTGTGACAGCTCAGGCAACTCTGCTGGGGATAAAAACCCAGAACTTTTGGTTCAGGGTTCAGAATTCGAGCTTAGATAAATTGTTATATTTGGCTTTATCTGATTTTGTTACATGTTTGGGCCTAATGTGCTAAGTGTTGCTTTTACCGCTTTGATATTCTGTGAACTGTATATAAACTGCTTCGAAACCTTTCCTCTCTCTGAGTCTTCTAAATCATGGAGAAGGGTGGACTTCGTGTAGCTTCTCTTCTGTTAGAGTCAATTCCCATATCTAGAACGAGGTTCGGACAAGTTTCAAAGCCGGTGAAGCTTCTATATTCCCGGTACGCTGCCCCCCCTCGGCTCGAGCTGTCCGCTCGGGTAAGCTAGGTCTAGAACAATAAACCCAGTTTTTAAACCTAGTATAACAAAACCTCATGCCGGATCCCAAGTAGGAATATTTGTTTGCATCATGTGCATTTGACTTAGGGGACTCAACACAGGGGTTGGGTCCGTCTAGGATAGGTGTACCCAGAATCAAAGACCATCCCGATGCATATTTTACATGCTACTTGTGCATTTATTTGCTTCGGATTCGCATGCCGACCGGCTTTTGAATGATGGGAGAAGGGTGGAGAAAGAAAATAGCAGTGTAAGGGTTAAGTGAGTTAATCACCTGTTTTGAAAGAAGAAAAAAACCAATGTCCAAATGGTACTGAAACTCTGCCAAATTTTTGAGAAAAATGAAAAAAAAACAAAGGAAAAGGTTGTTTTCAAAAAATAGTTGGTTTTGTTTTATTTGCCCGAACTATGCCTGTTTGATTCTCACAGGGTGTGAGATACATAGGCAACCCCCATCGGGTCCAACTTCCCTTTTGCAAAACTAGCCCAAAAAGAACAAATTTTTATGGTAAATAGGTAAGGTGATGCCATTCTTGTCAAAAATAGCCGAATGTCCCTAAAAGGGCACCGGAAGGCTGTTTTTGCGAGAACAGCCACCTTTGGTAATTTTTAAATTTTTTGGCCGGTTAGCGAACACAGCCTTAAAATCTTCTTCCTCGAAGTGTTGAAAGGCCGTATTGGCAAAGTTGGATATTTTCGTGAAAATTTTGAAAACAATGGTCATTTCTCTTGAGTTAAAATGAGTCATAATTTTCTTTTAATTAAAATCACCCTAATAAATGTGCAGGATGAGCACAAATCAAAATGAAACTTTCTCAGTCCGTGAAGAGATCCCTTTGGAGCTACATATGTGGTGGCATGATTTGGGGGACGACAGCAGGAAAGTTGTGACAAAAGCGTTGGGTGGTCTTATAAGGCTCTTGAAGGTTAAGCCGAGAAAGGACATAATTGAGGCCTTGATACCATTTTGGGACCCAACACACAATGTATTCCATTTTGCTGATTTCGAGTTAACTCCTACACTGGAAGAGATAGCAGGCTACGCCGGTTTCGAGGGGAATCTTAGAAAGCAATACCCGGTGGCACCTAAAACAATAACCCCTCACAAATTTTTGGACTTGTTAAGCATCAGTCGGGAACATCCGAGATGGAAACTTGGCCAAAGGATTCTGTTCTTTCTATTTTTTGTACCGATGTTCGGTCTCGTGGCTTCAAGATGCCAGATACCGGTCTTACTCACGTTGGGAAACCAAGTCAAGTGGGAAGCTCTGAGAGAATTAGCTTTTCTAATGTGCGTTCTAGGTATTTTTATTTGCCCCAGAAAAGACGGATATAGAGTTGGGGAACTCGTGCGGGGATAGCTGACTTTTTGATGAAAAAGGCATAATGGGACCATTTGTGCCGATGATCTGTGGCAAAAGAAAATTTACGCGAGCTCTGACCCTTGCCGAGAAGGGGAAAAGTTCTTTGAAGGTGCCAATTATGCGTACAACTGTGGATGGAGAACACCTTTTGCCATCGCCCGGGGGATATCTGATTGTGGTATGACTTGTCATCGAATTAACATCGAAAAACATGAAAAAGGGGGTAGAGAGTTATGAGTCTCCGGAGGGTACAAAAGCATGGCTGCCACTTAGAGACCTTTGACTTGCAAACACCAAATCGAATGGGACATTCGGGTGCTTGATCGGTCGGTGAAGTAATCCATATGTCGGCTGGGGGTGTTGCTTTGAATGTCTGAGTATCCAGGCCTTTGCTCGCACAGCAGTCCTATTCGCTATGCCGATATAGACCATCCCCAACGTGAAGAGAGTCGCGAGTCATTAAGTTAGACCAAAAGCTGCCTTTCCCAGAGAAGAAAAGGCGTCGTATTTGGCATCAGTGCAGATTCTAGATCAACAAAGTACAAGATCTATCTGAGGAGATGGAGCCTCGGTACCCTGCTTGAAGAATATATAAAGATTCCCGATTCATCGGAGCCTGAAAGGCCCCGCAGAACGAGACCCCATGTCCAACAGTTCACCGACGGAGCCACAGGTGCAATGGGACTGGTTGGGCCAAGGAGAAGGCGATTACAGGGCCAAAATAGGAGAGCTAGAAGAAAATCAGGTCCGGGAACCTCAGTTGAAAACAGTTTTGCAAACCGCGGCGGACATGAGGGCGAAAAGAAGAAACTAGCCAAAAAATGAAGCCCTTCGAGCTTTCAAATTTCGAGGAAATGAAAATAGCAGCCGAAAATTCCCGCCAGGGTGTGTAAAGGATGAAAAGCTTATAAAGAACCTTAGGCAGAAAGTGGATGATTATTGGTTTTTGATTTGAACAAGCGGAGGATGAATAGCCAGGGCTCGAACACAACTGGCTAAGAATTGGAAGAAACAGCACGCCTGGTTAGACAGTTAAAAGAGCAATTACAACAATGAGGTTGCAGGGGTTAAAGAAAGGGGTCATACGCCGTCGAGAACAAAAATGATCAAGCAAGCCAAGGATTTCAAAGCTGAAAGGGAACACTGTTATGATCTGATGGCTCAGATGGAGGAGGAAGTGCAAAAGTTGCAAAATCAACATCTCCACGACACTCAGGTGTTAGAAGCCCAGAATCAGCAGGTCGGGCATCTGCTTCAGGAAAAGGGTAGGATCCGAGAGAGGGTTAGGGCCATTGCCGATTACATTGTTGTGAAGTGTCAAGCATGTGAGTATATGACCTGCACCACTTTCTTTGCGGTAGTGATGACATTTGTCCGGCAAATAATGAGTGATTTGGAAAGGCTCCAAGGGGATCTTGCAAATAGGCCCGTGGCGAGGCCGAATGATGCCCCGCGGGCCCCAGGAGCATTCGAGGCATTAATGTATTCGTGATCTTTGCTTGAGTCTGTACTTTCTTGCTATTGGAGTTTGTCAATTTGTTTTGAGTCTGTTAGTTCTTTATGAGTCTGTATTTTCATCTTTTCAGAGTCTGTTAGTTTCTTTTGAGTCATTGAGTTTTTCGAGTCATTGTAATCAAAGTATTTGCTTTTATGAAAAATTGAAATCCCAAAATATTTCTGTCATTTATTTTTCATTTATATCCCCAAGAACTACGCTTGGTATGATTCATGCGGGGTCATGATACGTAGGCAATCTCCATAGGATTCGACCATAACCAAATACAAAAAGGGGAAAAGAGAGGAAAAACAAGAGAGGAAAGGAAAAGAAAATAAGAAACCGAGAGAAAGAAACAATGGCAAAACAAGAGGGAGAAATGAGAGAATAAAAACAAAGAGAAAGCAAAGGAAAGAATGAAAAGAGAAGAAAAAACAGAAGAAGAAAAAGAAGTTGCAAATGAAAATAAGGAAAGTTGGGATGACGCAAGAAACCGATCAAACGCATAATAGAAACGGTTAACTGCTTAGGTGCATTCATTCTCCAAAATATGCGGTTACCAATCTGTTAAAGCCCTAATCACTAACAAGGTTGTTATTGATGTATTGAGTCCAGGCAGGTGGTTAGTTGATTGGCATTCTGGGACCTCACTCCTACAACACCCGATCTAAGGACAAGCTGAACATGGCCAGCCAAGAACAAGAGGCGAGTATTGTCGACCCGTCAAAAGAGGTGGAAGAATTGGATGTTAATGCGATAAAAGAAGAGATGCATAAGTTGAAGCAGCAAATGGCTAAAAGGGCCCCTGCCTGGGCAAAGGGGCATCCGCCACCGGTTCATCTCGCCAACCCTGCTTATATCCCACCATTGGCTCAACCTCAGGAGCCTCCTACTGTGAATTCATCTCCAACCTTTCCCCCCTACCAACAATACTATGGCAGCACTTCCCAAATACCACCAGCTCCACCACCCAAACAAGTCCCATACCCTCCTCCACCAGTCACTCCTATTTTTGTGGCACCTCCACCTGCTGCATTACACCGATCTTCCAGTGAGCCTCTGTTCCAGACTCACGACAACCAGTATTACCCCCCAGAGCCTACCTTCAAAGCTCCAGAACCATATTCCTAGACTCCTCATTTTGATCTCCCGGCAGAAACTGAGAAGCCACCTAAGAATCCTGAGCAGGAGGAGATGTTTAGGAAAGTCAAGAGCTTGGAACAATCTTTCAGGAATATGCAGGGGTTGGGTGGTCAAGTGAGCGTGGCATATAAAGATCTATGTCTGTTCCCAGATGTTCAATTACCAACAGGGTTTAAGATGCCCAAGTTTGATATGTACGACATGCATGGTGATCCAGTAGCACACCTGAGAGGTTTTTGTAGCAAGATGAGAGGAGCAGTCGGGAGAGATGAATTACTGATGGCATATTTCAGTCAAAGTTTAAGTAGCTCAACTTTGGAATGGTACACCCGACAAGATCATGGTCGGTGGTACACATGGGATGATCTAGCCCAAGCATTCGACTGCCATTTTCAGTACAATCTTGAAATTGTTCCAGGTCGTCTGTCATTGACGAAGATTGAGAAAAATCCCGGTGAGAGTTTCAGAGAATATGGCTTCCGTTTGAGAGAGCAAGCAGCGAGGGTTGACCCTCCGATGAAAGAGAGTGAAATGGTTGACTACTTCTTGCAGGCCTTAGAGCCCACTTATTTCGGTCACTTAGTGTCATAGGTAGGGAAATCCTTCAATGAAGTGGTAAAAATGGGAAGCATGGTAGAGGAAGGACTTAAAACTAACAAAATCATGAGTTATTCAGCAATTAAGGCGACCACCCAGGCCATTCAAAACGGCACTGGGGGTGCACTGGGAAAGAAGAAGAAAGAGGACGTTGCGACAATCGAGTCAAGAGCTTGGTCCGGGAGCCCATCACCTTACTATAACCAGCCTCGACCCCACCACCAAACTTACCCCCACACTCTATATAGCCCACCATAACACTACTACCCACCGCCAGATCCCCATTTTTCTGTCCATCACGCTCAAACGTACACTCAACCTCCTGCCCACGCACAATGGCATGCGCCAACCCACAGAATACCTACCTAGCTCCACAAAACACCTATCCACCCCCAAAAGCTTACAGAAACCCCCCTGGAACAAGTTTCCGACCAAATCAAGCCTTCAAGAATGAGAGGCCGCAGAAAAAGAAGACTTTCACTCCACTGGGAGAATCTTATACCAGTCCATTCCACAGGTTGAGACAACTGGGTATGTTGAATCCGATCGAGCCTAAATTGCCAAATCTTCCCCCGAGAAATCTTGACCACTCGGTGAGTTATGAATATTGTTCAGGTGCTCCGGGGCATGACACAGAGAAATGCTGGCAATTGAAAATAGCTATTCAAGAGCTCATTGATACCAATCGGATTGAGGTCCAAGTCCCGGAGACGCCCAATATCAACCAGAATCCGTTGCCGGCCCATCATGAGACCAATATGATTGAGATAGTGCATAAAGGAGGAGAGCCTAAGAAGCCCCCACAGACTGTAATGTTGATCCGGTCTAGTGAAGTCAGGCCGAGTGACAAGTCAACAAGTGAGAAATCAGTGATCAGGTTGAGCGGGACAAACAATGAACCATCTGCGGTAGTCAAGAAAGGGTCCTCAAGAGAGGTTGCAACGAAACAAGAAAAGGCAAAAGTGGTTGTGCCAGGAGTGGCGAAAAAGCCTGTCGTGATTGTGGAGGGTGCCCACACAGATCCCGTCATTGTCAAGCCAGGAGCTGGGAAGCGCCTAGTAATAATAGTTCCTAGTTCTGTGGTTGATCTTGATAAAGAGTTGATTGAAAGGTTCGAGAAGTTGCTCGACGATGTGAACACGGTGGAAGTTGGAGAGGGTTCTAGCAAGGCGGATGTGCAATTTGTCGGGCCAAGTGCAAAGATTAACAATTGGGAAGCTACTCCTCTCCCTACCCGAAAGGAGTTTTTGTAGTTTGCTTTGATTTTCTTTCAGTTTATCAGGATTATTCCAGGGTTGTAAGACAGATTCTATGTTCCGTCCGTTTGGATGTATAAACCTTGTTATTTTTTATTTTCAATAAAATGCAATTTCCCTTTTTCATCATTCCTGATAGTTTTATTTTTGTTTTTCTTTTCTTCCTTACACAGTTTTTTATGCTGGTTTCAATGACATGACATGCATGAGGAATCTTCGGCCCGGTTTTTAAAAGCCAAGCTAATTCTGAAAAGTTGAAATCCCATCCCTTCGGATTGTCGCTGAAGCCGAAATTGGTGATGATGAGTAGGTCAGAACCCGCCTGAGCAATTGAGTTTGATCGATGTGAAAAGAATGGCAGCAGTGTGTCATGGCCAATTGTATCAATAGAGAATGGAAAGAGCATACAACAAGAAAGGGCGTGCCCGAAAATTTGAAGTGGGCCAGCAAGTATTGAAACGCATCCTTCCACATCAGGCTGAAGCAAAAGGCAAGTTCGCCCCAAATTGGCAGGGGCCATTCACTGTAACTAGAGTGTTGTCGAATGGTGCTTTGTATTTAACAGATATAGAAGGCAGGTGTGTAGAAATGGCCATCAATTCCGATGCGTTCAAGAGATATTATGTATGATTTCTCTAGTTAAATTGTATTTGTTTGTACTTGGCATGTTTTAAAGACTGGAATGACGAAGGCATTTTGTTCTGCTATCTAAACACTTTATCCTTCGTTACCCCCTTTGAGCCTTGTTTATTTCCTTTCATACCCCTCTTCTGGAATCAGTAGCAAAGATCGGAAGCACAAGTGTGAAAGGCAAGTAAAGAAAAAAAAAGAGAGAAAAAGAAAAAAAAAGGAAAAAAAAAGGGAAAAAGAAAAGAAAAAAAAACAACAACAAAAAGAGAAAAGGAAGAAAGAAAAGAAAAGAAGAGAAAGTGGAAGAAAAAAGAAAGGAAAATCACAACAACAAAGCAATTTCTATGACATGAACTACGTTCGACCTGATTCCTTTTAAGGATACGTAGGCGGCCTCACGGTTCGGTCCCATCGAAACAAAAATCAAAAAGTCCCCAAACAAGAAATTGGGGCAGAAGTTGTGGTTGTAAGAAATCTGATTCCGAAAGTTGTAATCTTGAACCCATTCGAATTGCTTTGAGCCTTTTGATACCCTTTCTTTCTAAACCCTATCCGAAAGCCCACGTTGCGGTCCAAAGAAAGACCTTCTGATAAGTCTTCAAGAAATGCCAAGTCGAGCAAGTAGAGGTGATTTGTATCAGGGGCAACACTCTGGTCCCAGCTGAAAAATAATAAAAAATGAGAGAGTCTTATTGGTGAAAACCCTCACGGGCACTGTAAGGCGACGGGAGCTGAGAGAAATGAAAAATGAGCGTCTTATTGGTGAAAACCCTCACGGGAACCTTAAGGCGAAAGTGAGTTGAAAGATGAACAAACGAGAAAGGTCTGTAGGTGAAAACCTTTCAGGGCACCGCAGGATGAACAAGGTTAAGGTTTGGGTGAAGAAATCAGGTTATGGAATCCCGGGGCAACAAAGTATGGCAACTGAAAGTTGATTGGTTGGACAACTGGGCCGGTTAATCCAAAATGCATGTCATGATCAATGGTACCAGCTGTTCCATTTAGATAAGTCTCTTTTCCTTTTTTCCTTTTAGCAAATCGTCCTGTATTGGATTTTCTTTATCCTTAACTCTCAAGGTCATTGCATTTCATTTCTTTTGGGGTTTTGTTTCTCTAAGATGTTCCAATGTCCGATTTGTTCAAAGCAAATAAGAAAGGATTTCAAAGCTCACTACCAATTTCTAAAATTGCAAAGCACAGTATGGCCAGAACATATCAAAGATAGCATGATGTAAAATGGGATATAAGGAGTCACCGGGAGCTTCATCGGTGGAATGACTTGGTAATTTCATGGGAGATGCAAAGGTTCAGAGAAAGGGGTCAGAGAGGTAAAACAACGGTTTGGGTATAGAACACTCGGGTCATCCATGGTCATAGGGTTTGAAAGTCAGTCAGAAAGTCAAGCGGTTCAGGCCCAGTCCGGGGAAGCAGGCCAAAACAAAACACGACAGTGGATAGACCTTCAGCAAAAATGCCATCAACTAACCACCACATTTTAAACTGACAAGATTTTTCTTTGATTGAAGCAGGGGGCAGAAAGTTTCGTTGTTTCCGAGAAATCCTCCGTAGGGGAAGAGCAAGAACCAAACAGGTTTGATCGTAAACTCTCAGGACCCTCCTGGAAAATGGGATTTAGTTAAATTTCAACCAATCATGAATAGCATAGTTTAGCATAAAGGAATGTAGGTTGGTTTCAAAGTTTGCATGTTTAAGATAGAATTCAATTAGGAGTTGTTAGGACCCCCCCC
>NC_031994.1:65393993-65395939 GCF_001879085.1 Nicotiana attenuata
GACCCCCCACCCCCCCCCCGAATAATGGGACCTAGCTTTAAGATTGTTGTTAGATAACAAGATGTAGCGAAAATGATACCTTTAGAAGATGTAACTTAGATTTAAAACTGTTGTTTAATTAGGAATTGTTAGGACCTTCCTGGATAATAGGATGTAGTTTTAAGACCCTCTTAGATAACAGGACTTAGCGGAAGTAATACCTTGGATTTATAATTGTCGTTAATTAAGAGTTGTCAGGACCCCCTGGATAATAGGACCTAGCTTTCAAATTCTTAGTAATAGTTGGTAGAATAATTCAGTTTAACACTCACCTATGTGCCCAGCTACCAAACTGGGGCAGAAATTTTCTTTGTTTTTTTTTATTTTGTTGAAATCAGGAGCCCACCTGGAGAACAGGGAATACAATTCAAGTCAGCAGTCAGGAGCCCACCTGGAGAACAGGGAATACATTTCAATTCAGCAATCAGGAGCCCGCCTGGAGAGTAGGGAATACATTCAAGTTTAGCGATGAGGAGCCCGCCTGGAGAGCAGGGAATACATCCAAGTCAGCAGTCAGGAGCCCACCTGGAGAACAGGGTATACATTTCAAGTTCAGCAGTCAGGAGCCCACCTGGAGAACATGGGAATACAATCAACTTTCAGCAATCAAACGCCCACCTGGAGAGCAAGGGGGTACAGTTCAGGTTTCAACATTCAAGTTCTTATTGATATTTGGTAACATGATTCGGTTTACACTCATATATATGCCCAGCTACCAAACTGGGGCAGAAATTTTCTTTGTTTTTGTTTATTTTGTAGAAATCAGGAGCCCACCTGGAGAACAGGGAATACAATTCAAGTCAGCAGTCAGGAGCCCACCTGGAGAACAGGGAATACATTTCAATTCAGCAATCAGGAGCCCGCCTGGAGAGCAGGGAATACATTCAAGTCAGCAGTGAGGAGCCCGCTCGGAGAGCAGGGAATACATTTCAAGTTCAGCAGTGAGGAGCCCACTCGGAGAACATGGGAATACATTCATGTTTCAGCAATCAGGCCCCTACCTGGAGAGCAAGGGAGTACAGTTCAAGTTTCAGCTTTCAAGTTCTTATTGATATTTGGTAACATGATTCGGTTTACACTCATATATATGCCCAACTACCAAACTGGGGCAGAAATTTTCTATTTTTTTTTGTTTATTTTGTTGAAATCAGTAGCCCGCCTGGAGAACAAGGGAGCACATTTCAAGTCAGCAGTCAGGAGCTCGCCTGGAGAACAAGGGAGCATAATTCAAGTCAGCAGTCAGGAGCCCACCTGGAGAACAGGGAATACATTTCAAGTTCAGCAATCAGGAGCCCGCCTGGAGAGCATGGGAATACATTTCGAGTTCAGCAATCAGGAGCCCGCCTGGAAAGCAAGGGAATACAATTAAAGTTCAGCAGCCAGGTGTCCACCTGGAGAAAGGGGCAACATCTCAAAATACAGTTCAGTAGTCAGGCGTCCACCTGGAGAAAAGGAAAGCATCTCAAAGTGTAGTTCAAGTTGACAGTCAGGCATCCACCTGAAGAAAAGGAAAATATCTCAGATTATAATTCAAGCCGACAACAGAGGAATTTCACCGGAAGAATACAAGTCAGCATGGCAACAAGAGCTGCAGAATCAAGTTTGAGGATATAGATAGGTTTTGTAATTCATAGACCATAGTTTAGTCTAGCTTCTTTTTATTGTTGACATGGTGTAATAAGGGATTTATTAAGCAGCAGCAGCAGCAGCAGCAGCAACAGTGAAATCACAGCTTCATGGTAGTCCCAGCTACCAAAACTTCCTGAACTACACTGACCTGATTCCTTTTTACCCAAGGATATGTAGGCACCTCGGAAGTAGGGTGCGGTCAAATCTTTCAAAAGTGCTTCCCACGGAGTATTCAAACGGGCAAAAATCGCTCGTATCCGCTCACTTTATCTTTTCAC
>NC_031994.1:66045520-66084313 GCF_001879085.1 Nicotiana attenuata
ACACCAGATTCATATCCATCATAAATGAGCTTCATTCACTTGGAGATGTTATTCCCAGAAACAAGCTTGTAAGGAAAATCCTCAGTGTCCTACCTGGTTCTTGGGAAAATAAGGTAAATGCCATCACTGAAGCTAAAGATCTACAAACTCTAACCATGGATGAGCTGATTGGTAATCTGAAGACTTACGAGATGAAAAGAAAGAAAGACAGTAAAAGGAGAGAGCCAAAGAAGGAAAAGAACCTGGTACTCAAGGCTGAAAGCAGTGACTCAAGTGAAGAAGATAGTGGTATGGCCTATCTTACTAAAAGATTTCAAAAGATGGTTCGAAGGAATAGTGGTATACCAAAGAGGGGCAATTCAAGTAAGGCAAGGAACAATAATCTCTGTCACAGGTGCGGAAAGCCAGGGCATTTCATCAAAGACTGTCCACTTGTGAAATAGGAGCAATACAAACAAAACCCTGACAAAGAAGCAAAAAGGAACCTGGTTCCAGACAAACGATTCAGTCGAAAAGGTGCAGCTACCAATATTGTGAAGCAGTCTCTTGCCGCTTGGGGAGACTCCTCTAGTGAATCAGAAAGGGAACCAGATGCAGAAAACAGTTCCATGATGGCGGTGGAAACTGAAGCAACGAAGTATGACTCACTGTTCGTGTTGATGGCTCGGTCTGATGATGATGAAGAAGATGAAGATGATGAGGTAAGTTTTAGGGATGTTCAGAGAAATCTGAAATCCTAATCTTCTAAGAAGTTAAGGTCATTAGCAAATGTCCTAATTAATGCTTATTATAGCCTTGATAATGATAAGGAGGTCCTGACCATAGAACTAGGAGAAGCTGAACAATCTAGAGATGGTCTGGTGGTCTGTGTAGTGGACCTAAATGAGACCATAGCTAATCTTGAAAAAGAAAAGGAAGTTCTGAATGAAAAAATAACTAGTGTAGAAAATGAGAGAGATGACCTGATGGTAGTGGTTGTTGACTTGAAGGAAACAATAGAAGGTCTTAGCAATGAGAAACGCAATCTAGAAGAAAAAATTGCAGCTACTGAACAAGAGAGGGATGATTTTTTCCAGTGATAATCACTGACTTAGAGGAAACCATCGAGGGACTCAATAGAGAACATAGGACTGTGAGTCTTGGGAAAGGGAAGGAAGTTGCTAGTGAGACACACATCAAGCTTGAAAAGGAATTAACTGATGTGAAAACTAGTCTATGTGGTGAACTTGAGAAAAATCGGCAACTTCAAGCTAAATTGGAGAAAGTAAAAATTGATCATGAGAAATCTCTGAAGTGGATCTGGTCCTCAGATGTTGTCACTGCCATGTATTTGAACAATAGTGGAAACAGGCAGGGAATCGGGTTCCAAAGGGAGAAAACTCCTTACAACCCTTACAGCAAGTACGTCACTGTTCCTGATAACTGGCTGTGTACCCACTGTGGGAACAATGGGCACTTTAAAGAAAATTTCCAGGCCAGGGCTCAATCTGTTCAGAAAAACAAAGTGTTTACTGACAAAGTGACTACTAACAAGGGACCAGGTACCACTCGCAAGAAACGAATGTTGCCTGCATGGACTAGAAACGCCCTTATCCATCCCTTTTATCATAACAAGGGACCCAAAATAGTTTGGGTTCCTAAATCTAACCCATAATTTTGCATGTGCACGGAACAATGAGGGGAAGCGGACTGCAATGGACCATGGACAGTGGATGCTTAAAACACATGACTGGAAGCACCATAGATTTCCTCTCACTGAAAGCCCTACAAGAAGGGAATGTATCCTTTTTTTTTAAAAAAGGAAGGGATACATTCTCGGTGTTGGAAAAGTTGGAAAGTCTCTTTTACACTTAATTGAGAACGTGTACTATGTGGATGCCCTGAAGTATAGTCTCCTGAGCGTTTCTCAAATCTGTGATAAAGGGAACAAAGTAGAGTTCTTATCAAAAGTGTGCACAGTTACCAATCTGGTAACTGGCAAAGTGGTCTTAGTGGCCAAAAGAAACAAGAACATCTACGTTGCTGACTTTGAATCTCTACAAGCTGGTGATATGAGATGCTTGAAGTCAGTTGATAATGACGCAGAACTTTGGCATGGAAGATTGGGGCATGCAAGCTTCTCATCTCTGAATAAATTAATTCAGAAGGACCTGGTTCGTGGTCTGCCAAATTCAAGATTCACATGGACACTGGTTCTTAGACCAAATGATGAGACTTTCGAGGTATTTATGGAAGTGAATATAATATTGAAGGTAGTATGCATCAGATCTGATCACGGGACAGAATTTGACAACGCCAAATTTGATGAGTTGTAACAAAAAATGGAATCACACACAACCTCTCAGCACCAAGGACTCCACAGTAAAATGGTGTTGCTGAAAGAAAGATCAGAACTCTGGAAAACATGGCATGGACAATGCTCATCGATAGTGGAATCGCCAAAAATTTCTGGGCAAAAGCAATAAACACTGCTTGCTACTTGGTGAACAGGTGTATGATCAGGTCCTACCTGAACAAAACCCACTATGAGCTGCAAAATGGAAGAAAACCAAAGAAAACTCATCTGAGAACCTTTTGAATGAAAATGCCATGTTCTCAACAACGGGAAGGACCAGCTTGGGAAGTTTGATGCAAAAGGCGATGAAGGAATCCTTCTGGGATACCCCCTACAAAACAAAGGACACAAAGTCTACAACAAAAGGGGACACTGGGTGGAAGGAAGTGTTCATATTCTATTCAACGAGCACCTTCCTCTCAAAAAGGAGGAAACAGTGATGATCAATATAATGAACCATCTCTGGTCTCTGGGAAATATTTGAGGTTTCAAATGGGAAGGCTAATATGATGAGTAAGATGAAGTAGACAGGTGAAAGACAATGCAACATCCTCTTCCACGTCTCACAAGGAACCTGGTACCTCAATTACTACCACCGAAGCTGAAGAAAGAGTGGAGATGTAGTGCAAGGCACTCCACAAGTAACAGAACAAGGAGTGCAGGAAAATCCAATTAACCTACCAAGCTCCTCTACCAATCAAACCTCAGTCCCAAACTGGAAACACAAAAGCTCCCATCTATCTGATAACATAATCACTCCCCTTCATTCTGGATTTATACAAGAATAAAAAAAGAAGGGGAAATTCCTAGTCCCTTATGTATTTCCACTCCATAATAGAATCCAAAATCAAGTCCCAAGGAATCCTACTTGAAGGCTGCCAAAAGAAGTCTGAGATACCTTAAGGGAACACAGGACCTGGTCCTGTATTACCCCTCAGGTGACAGTTTTAACCTTATTGAGTATGCTGATGTTAACTATGCAGGTTTTCTTGTGGACAAGAAAAGCACTTCTGGATTGGTTCACTTGCCATGATCATGTCTCATCTCTTGGGCACAAGGAAGCAAAACTCAATGGCTATGTCAACAACTGAAGCAGAATATGTAGCGGCAACATCCTGTTGTGCTCAAATCCTATGAATTAAGCAGCAACTGGAAGATCTTGGGGTATTCTCTGATGGTATACCTTATCTATCCAGTTCAAAACAAGAGGACCAAGCACATTTAGGTGAAGCTGTGGTTATTAAAATCTAATAGAGAACCTAATTGTCCATCAGTTGCCTATGCAAAACACCTTTAGGTAAAATTAGCTAAAGTGTTTTTTGGCCAAGCCTAACTCAAATCGATACCGTTCCAGGTAAACACGCATGAGGATCATAGAAGCTAAAGGTACAGTTAGAACTGCGAAAGAAGAGCTGCTAAAATCTTTTTTCAAAAAAAAGTTCGGGCATCAGGTTCCTGTACCACAGGTTAGTAGTAATATGTTTTTTCTGCATGCCTTCTCAAAAATGTTAACAAAATTAACTCAACTGCCATATCATCCGACTTTTCAAAGTCTACTCGTCATGTCTTGTCTTTCAAATCCCTTCATCCCCTCTGCACGATAACGTTTTCCCACAAACCTACCGCCGTTTTTAGAACTATTCAGAATCTGTTTCTCTCTCTTCTCATCATTAGCCCCTCTTCCAATAAAACTTTCTTTCTCCCTCACAGCTAGTCATGAACCTTCATCTCTTCTGTATATCTATGATCCTCTCTTCATCTCTCTCTCACTCTACTTACCTACCAAATACTCCTAAAATGGCAATCGAACGATCGCTTCCTTCTCCCACCATTAACACCACTCTCACTTCCCTATCATCCTTAAAATCATCCCTAGAAATTCACTATTCCACTCCTTCCAATACTACTGTATCCACACCTGGTTCCTCCTCTTTTCCTATAGTTTTTCCTTTTCTGATAAACCTTGCTTCCTTCCATGTATTGAAAACCCTATTTCTCGTCATTCCTCTAATATCATCAAAGAACACTCAGGAGGTTTTACCTCTCAAGTGTCAGAGGTCTCTGAGGATGATCCTGATCAGTATCTGAACTCCTCCATTCTAGATTTAGTAACTCTCACAGAGTCACCAAAAAAGGAAGCAGCGCATAACATCATGGCTATCGCTGCTAAGAGTTTGATGAATGAAGGAATTCTTGTCTGAGTATCGGGGGGGGGGGGGGGGGGAGAAACTCCATTCCTAGGCGATGTAAGAACCATAGCACTTCCCGAGTCTTTGGCTCATGAGAAGATCCCAGAAAAACCTGCTGAAGAACCTAATTTTCTTCCAGGTAAACCCACTCCTGCACCTCTTGATCATCTTAAGCCTTTAGAATCCTCCTCTAAGTCACCCACTATCAGGTTGCAGCAGAAAGAGGGATTTGAGTCTACATTGCAGAAAAGTAGGAGGAGTGTCAAGACAAGGAAAAAGAGGTTGATGAATCAAGGGGAATTTGTTACTGACAAGAGCGTTCCAGTAGGTGGGGTTGACAAAAATGCTCTAAAGGAACCTGGTTGCTTAGTGAAACAATCTATAAAAGCTCAAAAGCCTATGGATGAAGCTTCCGATGAAGCTATTGAGAAACAAAATGATGCATCCGTGAAGGGCAGCAGCAAGTCTAAGAAGAGTCCAGTTGAGCAAGCCATGTCTGAAGATGATACTGTGGGGCTAGTAAGTTGGAAAGGAAAGTCTGCTGAAGGATCTAGAAAACAAAAATGGGAAACTGTAAGGGAACCTGGTTCTCTAAGGACAATGCCCAGTGACAGTGGTCTTTGGCAGGAGAGATTAAGAACTCAGAAAGTCTTGTAGGGTCGTACATTTGACCCAGCAATTTCAGAGATGGCTGGTATGAGACAAATTCTAGAGATAGTGGAATTTTAGCAATGGGAGCACTTGTTTCAGGGAAGTATGCCTCTGGTGTACGAAGATGCGGTACACAATTTCTACGCATCTCTCTTCACTGTTGAGGGGGATCACATTTGTGCCCTAGTAAATGGAGTAAACATCGTACTCGACGCTTCAGCATTGGGAAAGTTTCTTAAAATTCCATGTGAAGGAATGTCGCAGTCAAAGGTGTCTGTGGTGTCAACTTTAGGAGGGCTATTAGGTGCATAAGAAGGTATTACTTCCTGAGTATCAGCTTCTTTTTGAACTGGTCAATAAGGTGCTCTTACCTCGTTCTGAGAGGCTGTCTATTGCTACAAAATCAGATATGGTCTTAATGGAGGCGCTTGATGAGTTTGTCCCAATCAATCTGCCAGCAATCATGATAGATCATATGCAAAAGGTGGCAAACTTTAAAGGTGGGAATCATGGGCTACCATATGGCTTTCTTCTCACTAAAGTGTTCAGATTTTACAAGGCCCCTTTGGGTAATCCCAAAGTAGGCACACGCAAGCAAACCTTCTCTAAAACCACTCTAGAAGAATGTGAGTGCGTAGAAAGAGTTGGTGGAAGCATCTCGATCATTTCTCAGCTGATCAATGCTCAAAATGCAGCTTCTGAAGATATCAGAAGGTTGAGGGCTCAAAATGCCATACTGGAAACTCAGCTCAGTCAAGCAGTTAAAGGACCCAATTCCGTTAATGAAGAAATTGCCTGCCTGACAAAGGTAAATGATAAGCTTCGCGCAAAACTGCTTGAAGAACAACTGTCTGCAAATGCCCGACTGGACCTGGTCCTCAAAACCCTTGCTGCCTCATCTTCCAAGCCTCCCTATTCTAGTGCCCCCTAGGATCCTCTCAGTGGCCAGCTATCTTTTGCTCTAATGTTTTGTGGCTGTTGTTTTCTTTTTGTTTGCCTTTTTGTGATGGAATGCTGGATTTCACTATTACTGCTCCTGTTTTGGTCATTCCATTGTTAATATTAATGAATGGAATGCTGGATTTCACTATTACTGCTCCTGTTTTGGTCATTCCATTGTTAATATTAATGAAACAGCTCGTCTTTTTGCCTGTACAAGCTGTTCTCCTATGGCTTCTCTTTTCTGTCATGTTGTGTGCACATATGTGGCATGAGTAGGATGTGTTAGACTTCTTTTTGCTGATTGCCTGCCTATGTATCTTTTTAATGATGCCAAAAGGGGGGAAAGACATGGGGAACTTGTGTAGAAACTTGCTGCAAATATAAGGGATCTGATTAAGTGTAGAAACTTGATGCAAATATAGGGGATCTGATTAAGGGGAAATCAAAAGCAAAAGGTCAGGGGGAACTTGTGTAATTTCTGGTACCTTATCTGGTTATTTCTGCTCTAAACAAATACTATCAATGCCTAAGTTTGTCATCATCAAAAAGGGGGAAATTGATGGGTTTTCAATGTGTTTGCCTTATGCTTCTTATGTTTTGATGATCTAACAAACTTATTGTCAAGAACCAGATAGAGAACCTGACACACCTGGTATACATTTCCAATGAACAAAGTCCAGTCTGATCTCCAGCAAATGAGTGAACAACCACAAGGAAGACCATAACAGCGACCTGGTCCCTTAGGGTTCTTCGATAGAAGTACAAGTCAACTGTACAGCTGGAACTTAATAGCAGAAAGTGACTATCAGCAACTGTTACAAAGAGGAACACAACAGGGACCTGGTCCCTTAGGGTTCTCTAACAGAAGTACAAGTCAACTATACAGCCGGAACGCAACTGCAGAAAGTGACTGTCCACAACTGTACACGCGACAGTGCAGCAGACAGTGCAGCAATAACTTCTCATTGGGAAGAAGCGTGTACCAAGAATTGACATCACCATTGTGATGTTTTTTGTAGTATAACAACCTGGTGCAAGGCACAACAGATTCACTTGTGCATTTAGTGATATTCTCTCAAGCATTAAAATGTTCATCCTGCATTGAAGTCACTGGTGTGTCAAGAACAAGAAGACAACTCCACTAAAGGATCAGTTTCACAATGAGTATATGTGTGTGGCGCCCCCTTTTTTCCTCCTCGCAGAGAACGTCTGAGTTTCGATATTTTATGAGGGAATAACTCTTTTCCTTTTGGGAATTGGGTATTTGAAGAGTCGCCACCTAACGAGTTATGGTGCGTTAGGGCACCTTGAGCAATTAACTCATGGACTAGTTTGCATTAACAGGGATTTAGGGTAAGGGCTCGAAATAACCTTGACAGGAAGGTGTTAGGCACCCCTTGCAGTCCACAACGGTGGGTCTCGGCCGAACTTATACATATATGAATTAGTCAATTTAACAGATAAACAGTTTTACCACGTACTTGCAAGTAAAGTCATATTTTGACATTCTAAGCACATGTATGATTCGAGTAACGAAACAAGTTGCACATATATAAAGAAAAGTAAATTCATTTAAACAACGAGAGTAAGGAAAATGGGATCCTAGGTTGGTTAGCCTACAGGATCATACCCACACAATGCCCGGTAATCACTCCTCAATGAGGGGCTACACGTGGCATTAGTGCGTAGTCATCATATCCTTACTACCCGATTCCCTCCCCTTGGTCATAGCCTAAATCGTTCTAGCAGCCTTGAAAGGTATCCTATGCGTGCACTACCCGTCCCTTCTTTGTGGCCCTGAAGGTATTTAGGACCTCTAATTTGGTTAGTTCTAGACCATCCTAAGGTGTTTAAAGGAGAAAAGTCTAAGCGTCAACCAAAATAAGTAGGACTACATTTAAAGGTGGGGAACAATTAAAGGCTCACATTTTACCTCTGCAAGCAGAAACAAATAAGTGCACGTCTCAAACAACCGTTTAAGAGGGAAAAAAACCTTAGAACATGATATCTAGGTGAGCTGAGAGTGTACAGTATTGAATTAGGACCAAAGTATCAAAGACCTATTCATCTTGCCTACTGATTTTAGACCCGTTGAATATGAGCAATCGCAGATAGCAGAACATGGTTTTACAGTTGCAGAATTTTAATCGCCCTATAGGCTTGCCTAGACGTATAACAGTGATGTCCTATGAGCATGGTATCTATTATTGATTAGGAATGCAGTAAAACAGTAAACAGTTTCCAAACGAGCGATTTGAACCCTATAGGCATGCTTTCTACTGACATTGATTGAGAAACGAGTAGGTTAGTTAATCTGATTCAGAACTTCCAGGCGTGAGTTAAAGTTAGGCCGATTTTAGATCCTATAGGCATGATTTCTATTAAAGTCGGCTTTAATCCTATTGACATGATTTCTAAGGAGATGAATTTGAATACATGCTGTAATGGAAACTGAACTTCAATTATTTTACACCCTATAGGCATGATATCTAATTATAAAGGTGATTTAGATCCTATAGGAATGGCTTCTAATTGTGTGAAAGTAAAGCATGCAAAATTCACCAAAGCAGGTCCTTTAGGTATATTATCTAATAAACACATTTTGAATTGAAATAGACCCTATAGGCATGTTATCTACTCGATTTTACCCACAATATGCAGCTACCCACCCCTTTTCACTAATCACCCCAATGTTTGTTTACAATATTTATTACAGGCCAAGAAGTGAATATAAATTACATAAATAAAATAGAAGCTAAGCTATAGGGAGCCTGAAGCAGGCCCATATGATTTCCAAGCCTCCAGTAGTCTCAAATGCCAGAGTTCCATAGCCAATTTCATGTCTAGGTGTGTCAGAGTTCCCAAAGGACCTCATGGATCCCGGGCAGTGCTCACACTTAGACCTTTCTCAAATAATAACTGATTATTATAGTGTGGAAGTGCCAGCCCTGATATGCCAGAGTTCAGAGAGATCTCAAGCGTCTCAAGGCAGTATACATATCAGAGGGGCAGAACCTAGTAATCTAAGAGTAAAGTGAGAGTGCTTGACATAGTTTTGAAAAGGTTTTGAAAATAGAACAGAGATGACTCTAGGAGTGAAAAGGTTTTCTGAAACAGGAAATAGTTTGGTGGTAAAAGACAGTTTGAGAAGAGTACCAAAACTCTTTTGAAAACATCAGACAATCAATTGGTCATAAAACATCCAGATTCAGAAACATTCAACAAATAGATCTCACACGGAGATAAAGGGACTGGGGACACATAAGAGTCACATTGGGGGTACATGGATAGAGTATAGAGGAAACACACAGTCAACAACTGCATAAAACACTTAGGGTCTTAGAGACTTAGCAGGCTAGTCATGGGCAGTAAATAGTTAAGGCAGAGATCACATATATAATATAGAAAGCCTGCCATCTTGAATAAGATTAAATATACAGGAAGGATCAATCATATACATCACATAACCAACATGATCACATAATTAAGGGATTAAACAGATATTCACAATCAGGCTGGCGAAGTATCAGATAACTAAGTGAAGTGTAGACATGCTAATCATACATTGAACAGGACAGAGTTTAGACATGCTAGGCAAAGAAGTAAGCAGGAAAACAGGTTGAATTCATAGCTGATGAACTAGTGCAGGAATGAAACACATAGGGTTTGGGTTTCAAAATTTAACTAGAGACATACCAGTTGAAGAAAAGAGTGCAGAATATAAAGCAGATGTTGTTCCAATATCTAGCCTTGGCTTTCAGCCGGTTAGACCAGTGAATATCACAAGTAGTAGAGAAGAAAAGAGAGCTTTAGAGTGTAAGTGTGCTTTTGTGAACTAATCTTCGTGTCTAAAGTGAGAATATGAGGGAGTTTATATAGTAATCAAGAGTTAAACAAAATAAGGTAAGGGATCAATTAAGTAGCAATCAGGGAAATTCATGGAATCAATCACACATGTAAATCAGTAAGTCTTCCCTTTAATCAAGGGACAATCAATCAACGGTAAAAGCAGGACAAACATTTTAAGGAAGGAAATCAAGTAAGGTAATTAAGGGTGAATGAACAGGGGTTCAATTAAGGAAATAGTTAGCAAGAATCAGCAAATAACAAATAAGGCAATAGGGAACTAATTAAGGCAAGAATTTCAGTCAAACCAAGTGAAATAAGAATCAAGGACTTTGTTAGGGAAAAGGGATCAATTCAAACTGAAAATTGCAATTAAGGAGAAATCACGTAAAGAATCAGCGAAATTCACAAACAACTTAAATAAGGCAAGAAATAACAGTCAGAATGAACATAGACATATAGGATCAGTAGAAAAGTTGAACCAAGAACTTAGTAGAGGCATATTAGGATAAGAAAATCACGAGACATTTAAATGGCTAAAGAGAAATCGCAAGAACCAAGGCACGTACAAAGGAAGTACACAAGTAACTCAGAAACTAAACAAAAGAGTCGGAAAAATTAGGGCTTTTAGTATAAACGAGTTGAAGCTAGAGCAATCCTAACGAAATCGGTTAAAACAAATAGAAACAGAAGATTAAACACTCGAATTACTAAATGTTTTGGAAACGAAATTTCAGAAAACCCTAGTTTAGAAAAAATGAAAAATCAATTACGAAATACATACGATTACTTGTAAGAAAACCAAAAAGGTTATAGTAAAACTACATAATNGAAAAGAGAGCTTTAGAGTGTAAGTGTGCTTTTGTGAACTAATCTTCGTGTCTAAAGTGAGAATATGAGGGAGTTTATATAGTAATCAAGAGTTAAACAAAATAAGGTAAGGGATCAATTAAGTAGCAATCAGGGAAATTCATGGAATCAATCACACATGTAAATCAGTAAGTCTTCCCTTTAATCAAGGGACAATCAATCAACGGTAAAAGCAGGACAAACATTTTAAGGAAGGAAATCAAGTAAGGTAATTAAGGGTGAATGAACAGGGGTTCAATTAAGGAAATAGTTAGCAAGAATCAGCAAATAACAAATAAGGCAATAGGGAACTAATTAAGGCAAGAATTTCAGTCAAACCAAGTGAAATAAGAATCAAGGTTTTTGTTAGGGAAAAGGGCTCAATTCAAACTGAAATAAGAACTTCAGAATAGACAGGGTTTAATTAAGGAGGAAATCACGTAAAGAATCAGCGAAATTCACAAACAACTTAAATAAAGCAAGAAATAACAGTCATAATAAACATAGACATATAGGATCAGTAGAAAAGTTGAACGAAGAATTTAGTAGAGGCATATTAGGATAAGAAAATCACGAGACATTTAAATGGCTAAAGGGAAATCGCAAGAACCAAGGCAAGAACAAAGGCAGTACACAAATAACTCAGAAACTAAACAAAAGAGTCAAAAAATTAGGGTTTTTAGTATAAACGAGTTGAAGTTAGACCAATCCTAACGAAATCGGTTAAAACATATAGAAACAGAAGATTAAACACTCGAATCACCAAATGTTTTGGAAAAAGAAATTTCCGGAAACCCTAGTTTAGAAAAAAAGATGAATCATATGAAAATCATACGATTCTTGTAAAAAACCAAAAGGTTATTGTAAAACTCATATTAAATAGGTCCAAACCATCTCACATCTATAAAGATCTATGAAGTTCAGAAGAAAGAAATTAGGGTTTCGAGAAGAACAATCACAGAGATGAAGAAGCAAACCTAGAAACCCATAAATATGGAAATATCTCACTCGGAATCAAACCAGGACAGTCTGAAACAGGCGAGAAATGACCATAGATGCAAGCAAACTAACCCTGGTCCCTTGAGGACCCTGGAGATGATGATACCAGTACAAGAGAGGCTACTAGAGGCCTGGGGGGTGGTGAGAAGCCACCATAGATAGCCATAGATGAGTGACAGCGAGGTCCGATTAGGGTTAGATTTGAGAGATTTTGAGAGAGGAGAGGGATTTCAGGGCAGCGGTTGGTGAAGAAATGAGAGGGTTTGGGGGGGGGGGGGTCGTTTGGGTTTATTTTAGTTAAGGGTCAATCTGGACCGTTGATCACAATGATCAACGGCCAGGATTTGCCCGGGTATTAGGTTGGGGCAGATGGGTATTGGGCTGGGTATATTTTGGGTTTAAAATTGGGCTGGGTGTTGGGTTAAATTAAGGCCAAAATTGACATAAAGTAGGGCCAGATTTTAAATAGCCATTTTTAATAACTAAATAATTTATAAAAAATGATAAATGAATTCCAAAAATATCTTTGTGTACTAAAATGATTTAAAATAGTTATTTATATTTTTAAAAATATGGAAGACCATTTTATGCATAAATAAAGTAGTTATACATTAGTATGGGCTATTATTGCAAATATGTGCAATTTAGCGTAAAATGTAAATATAACTACAAAAAATGCACTAAAAATATTTAAACACTATGTTGGCATAAATAATGAATTTTGATGGCTTAATCATCACAAAAGTAATTTGGAGGATAATTATTGGATATTTATATAAATAAAAAGAAAGGAAATAAATTGATTTGGAGCTTTTTAAAATTATAGAAAAGATTATAAAAATATTTATGCATGATTATAGATGCATATGTGCTATTTTGAAAGTATATATATGTATTAAAAAATATATGAGGAAAAATTGGGTATCAACAGCTGCCCCTCTTTATCCGGGAAGGATGAAAGAGTTTTCGGGTAAAGAAATGATGGCCAATTTTGACCGAATGGGATGTTTTGAAAGATAGAGGCTGGACTCCGGTCTTGAGTTGCCTACATATCCCTGGTTTTACAGGAATCAGGCCATGTGTAGTTCTAGAATCAGTGGCGGAATATACAAATGAAGTCATTGCAAGAACGGACACGAAATGCAAAAGCAGTTATGGTGAACGGTTAAGTTTGAGCTAGTTTGAAGGAACTGGAGCGAGGTCGCTCCTGGGCCATGAATTGTTTAGTGATGGATTCGTAGGCCATGAAATGGTATTCTCGGGCCATGAAGATGGTGCCTCCGAACCATGATGCCTTTGAATAATGATATACAAATTTGAGGGATCCTCAGACCATGGCATGGTGTCTTCTGGCTGTGAGGATGATGCCTTTAGACTATGACGCCTTTGGACAGACTGGCAATATTTCAGCCCATGAGATGCAACAATAAGATGCTGACAAGACAAGGCTTAGTCTTGCGAGATGAGGGCAGAGCTTAGCCCGATAGAAGAGAAAATAAACAGTACTAGAGTAGAGCAACATTTATGCAAGGAGGGACAATGTTTAGTCCTATGCCTCATGCAAATGGAGAGGCAAGGATTAGCCTCATGCAAACAGGGAGGCAAGGATTAGCCTTATGCAATTAGGGAGGCAAGGATTAGCCTCATGCAAGTATGGAGGCAAGGATTAGCCTCATGCATGTGGGGAGGCGAGGGTTAGCCTCATGCAATTAGGGAGGCAGGGATTAGCCTCATGCAAATGGGGAGGCAGGGATTAGCCTCATGCAATTAGGGAGGCAGAGATTAGCCTCATGCAAATGGGGAGGCAAGGATTAGCCTCATGCAGGTAGGGAGGCAGGGATTAGCCTCATGCAAATAGGGAAGCAAGGATTAGCCTCATGCAAGTGGGGAGGCAGGGATTAGCCTTATACATTTAGGGAGGCAGGGATTAGCCTCATGCAAATGGGGAGGCAAGAATTAGCCTCATGCAGGTAGGGAGGCAGGGATTAGCCTCATGCAAATAGGGAGGCAAGGATTAGCCTCATGCAAGTGGGGAGGCAGGGATTAGCCTCATGCAACTAGGGAGGCAGGTATTAGCCTCATGCAAATGGGGAGGCAAGGATTAGCCTCATGCAATAAGGGAGGCAGGGATTAGCCTCATGCAAATGGGGAGGCAAGGATTAGCCTCATGCAGGTAGGGAGGCAGGGATTAGCCTTATGCAAGTGGGGAGGCAGGGACTAGCCTCATGCAATTAGGGAGGCAGGGATTAGCCTTATGCAAATGGGGAGGCAAGGATTAGCCTCATGCAAGTATAGGGAGGCAAAGATTAGCCTCATGCAAATAGAGAGTAGCAAATAAGAGTAGCATATGTCTTAGCTGGAGATATATTCGGTGTCTGAGGGACTGATTGATAGTGATCTTGTTACGTGTATATATATGCGGGCGCTATTGCTACATCAGATGTACCTGCATTAAAAGAAAAATTTTAAGTTTTGTGGGGGGGGGGGGGGGGAGGGGGGAGGTTGGTAACTAGTGACTGTAACACATTTCAGAGACACTGTAACTCTCTTATGTTAGAATTTTCAGGGTCCTCCTCAAAATCTACCCCAGTTTGGTAGATGATCCTTCGCCCGCTTGCATGTAACGAGTCTTGTTGAACCTCCTTCGATCTTCTCAAAATTCTGCCCCAGTTTCTTAATCGATTTCTGACTGTCTGACATATGTTGGCGTTGGATGGACTTGCTCCGGAATTTTGAGGGTCCTCCTCAAAATTTTGCCCCAGTTTCTGATCATGGGGGGAAATGGAAATTTTGTTATGATATGACCGAACCCATAAGGCTGCCTACGTATCCCCTCTTAAACGGGAATCAGGTCAAGCGTAGTTCAATTACATCAGATGAGGAAATGTAAATAGTCTAAACATAGTATCTTTTGACTGCGTCTGAATTGATTGGTTTTGGCCAAATTTCTCCATCCATTTCTGCAAGTATGAGTGCACCTCCTGTCAGCACCCTGTGAACGATGTAAGGACCTTGCCAGTTGGGAGAGAATTTCCCTTTGGCTTCATCTTGATGTGGGAAGATCTTCTTCATCACCAACTGTCCTGGTGCAAATTGTCTTGGTTTGACCATTTTGTTGAAAGCTCTGGACATTCTGTTTTGATAAAGCTGACCGTGACACACTGAATTCATCCTCTTTCCATCGATAAGGGCCAATTGCTCATAGCGGCTTCTTATCCATTCTACATCGCTGAGTTCGGCTTCCTGTATAATCCTTAAAGAAGGAATCTCTACCTCGGCCGGGATGACAGCTTCGGTACCTGATCGCTACCAACTCCATCTACTATAAAGTAGGAAGAGAGGGTCGCAATAGCTTTTACCCGATATGAGGGTCGGGATCGAATTCCTCAGAGAACTAGAAATTGGAGCTGGGTATCTATCTAGACTAGAGTCGTGTAATTGTTCTAAATGTCACTTCTAACATTTTTGGGTTTTTCAATTATAAACTATTATTATCAAACTACTAATTGAAACTAGATTATGCTCCAAGATAATTGCTAAAGTTGTATCTAATGGGAAGAAGGGCACTAGGGTCGTGACATCACCTAGGTGGCTAATTGACGAGTAGATGTTACTAAGGTTCGATTGACATAATTGGGGCTTATGCTATAACCGTTGCACAATTTTACCCACTCTCACACCTCTCGGTAGAGAGAGTGATTTTGCCCACTTGACTCTCTCGAGACCAAATGGGTAGGCAAATTAGACCAAGCAACTAAGGTTCAAGTAGGGTGATTACTCTCTCGAGATTTAACCCGTTAATTGGGACTATCATTTCTCATGAGTCCATCCCAATTCCTTGTTGGGTCAATTTTGGAGACTTAGACTCTCTTTCTCAAGAAGAGTCAAATCCACAAAGCACAAATCAGTGTTTGCAACCATCAATTTATAGATTAAAACATAAAATCAACCCTAATAACAAACACCCATAGTCAATCTAACCCTAGATGGCAACACCCATCAATTACCCACACTAGGGTTGAGCCACAACCCTAGCTAAAGGGTTTAGCTACTCATGCTTGAAGGAGAAAATGAAGAAATAGATGAAGAACAAGACAAAATAACTAAATCATAAATTAAATTGCAAGAATCTATCGTTAATTTGAAGCTAAGATGCCAAAAATGGCTACAAAAGTTGTTCTCACGAGCGCAGCTGTGTTCTGAATATAACAGATGACCTAAAAATGGTATATCCTATTTATACTAGGCTGGAAAAACTGGAAAAAAATACCCCTGCGGGGTCAGTGCGGGCCGCACAGCCATACAAGGCTCTTGAAATTCAAAATTTAGCTCTCTGAAGTTGGGCTCCGCGGACCGCGTAAAATGGACCGCGGCCGCGGAGGAAGCTGGCGCGGTCCGCGCAAAGACGACCGCGGACCGCATGGGTGTGGGCTATGAAAACCTCAACTCTCTGAATCTCTACTCTGCAGACCGCAGAAAATTAACGTGCAGCCGCGGAGCCTTCACCGCGGACTGCGAGATATGTACCGCGGCCGCATTGCCCTTAAGCCCAGTTTTCCAACTCTCTGAATCTCCTAGTGCGGCCGCATACCAATTTGCGCGGTCTGAACTAGGCCTTCTTCCCTTAGATTTCTTGGTCTTTGATACTTGAACAGGTTTCATTCCTTTTTGAGCCGATCTTTGGCATTTCGTCACTTTGTTGATCAAACCTGCAAACAAGCACAACCTGTGAGCCTTTTGGGACTTTTTTGTACAAATATATGATCAAAGCATAGGCAAGTAGGGGCATAAAACATGTTAAAATCCTAACTTATCATCTCCCCCAAACTTAAACCTTTGCTTGTCCTCAAGCAAACAAAGTAAGACCCACCCCTTAAAGGAAAATCCAAGTAATTCCAGCTGACCTAAAGTAACCTCAACAAGCATCAATTGGGACTAACAATTGCCCTCAATACAAATAGATCATTAACAACATTTAAACCTTGAAAACTATGGATCAAGTTTGACACAAGAGCATCAAGAATTGACTCATTACATCAAATAACTATCTCAATTACTTTGGTCGCTGTGGAACCCAAACTCATACATCCTCAACTCTCCCTAAGCAAACCTCACCTTTTAGAGTATAAGCACACAAACCGAGGTTAATGGGAGTTCACTCGTCTCTCTCAAGGAAAGGTCACAAGTCCGGCTCAATGTACCATATGCTTGACCCTCATGTAAGTATCCACTAATGCGAGCGTCATCCGACTCAAGATCATATAGGGCTTTTGTGGAGTCAATGTGAAGGCTTTTGGTTGAGGGTGGGAAAAGTTGTTGGTCTATATGGGTTCCATCTTCCCTAAAGCACTTCTTTTGATTCATTTTGGCACAATTCTTTTGACTCTTTTGAGTATTTCACTTCCTTTGAAGGGGCTAGAAAGACGCATTGTCACTCTTTCTTATGCAATTCAAAACATTTCTCCTTTTTCTACTTTTTCCACACCTTTTTCACTTCTGTTTTTCCTTGAATCCCTTTTTATTCTTGTTCACATTGGGCTTTCTTTTTGTCTTTTTCTTTTCTTTCTTTTTCATTGCCTTTCCTTTTCTTCATTTTTGTGTCTCATACCACTTTGTTGTTATCCTCGTCTCTCCCCAAAACTTATGCTTTTGCCATGTGCTCAAGGAACGATCGGGTGCCAAGAGAGGGTATTATTTAGAACGGGTATAGGCTTGTAACACGGTTCTTGAAAGAAAAAGGTCCAAGGCTCAAAAGGGTTAACTAGGGATCATATCATTGGTAGGCTATGGAATTTGTTCAACTATCATTTAGATCAAGGAGAGCCTATAATCACTTCTCAAGTCGAATTTCACTCAAAATTTCGCCTCAACAAACATTCAGGGCAAGTTATAGACCATTGGCTTGGACTTGGACTCAAAATTCAATTTCTCACCACACACACTCAAGGATTGCTAAAGACTTAGAGTCGAGGGCCCACAACAACCTTAGACACGATTGAGCACACAATAGTCCCGAAAGACCACATGATGTTTGTTTGGTCAACACAAGAGTCTCAAGGTCACTACTTTCACCATCCTAAACACAACCACTTGTCTTTGACCATGTGATCAAAGGCAAATGTGTTAGGCCCAAGTGAAGCTATGCTTGAGGTACCCTTAACTATAAACTACAAAAAAAAAACAAAAGAAAAATCAAAAATGGACTCAAACCCTTAAGAAGGTTGTCACGCCATTTATCATTGGGAAGAGCCACCCGGTTCACACAAAATTCTACATTTGGAAAGAACCGTGGCATTAAGAAAACCAAAGGCTTATTAAAAATGTCCAAAATAAAACAAAAGGCTACGAGCTTATATAAGAAGCTAAAAACAAAATTTTTTTGCGAAAATAGAAAAAATATTTACAATAGGGGATTAGAATATACAATGGGGGATGAATATATACAATAATGTAACTTTATATACAGACCAAAAGAAAGATCAAAAGTACGATAAAAGTAACTAAATGCAAGATTATATACAGACCAAGTGAAAATCGAAGAAAGCATAAACTAAGTCAATCTATATATACAGTCATCCATGGATAAAAGTAGGGCACACCCCCTCAAATAAAAGCTGGCATTGACCCCAATTCAACTAAAGCAAAAATAAGCACCAAAAAGTAGTGAAAGGATATGAAGACTCCCTAAGCCTCGTCCGTCTGCATAGGAACATGAGTGGTCCCCGGGTCTGCCGACTGGAGGAAGCCTCCGGAGGGTCTGCCAACAGGATAACAATATCATCTGCTCTCAGGATAGTCCTCTTCCTCTTAAGAGGCCTCTGTGACTGCTCCTGAATTGTGGCTGCTGCTGGAGCTGGGTCCTCAAATAATAAATCTAAAGGCAACTGATCTGCCTTCAGTCTCTCTACATCCGCCCTGAGCTCCTTCATGGACTCCCTGGAAGCCCGTGTCTTGCGCAGTTTCTTGTGCTCCTTGGCAAGCTCTTTGAGAGCCTTGCCATGTGATGCCACTGCCTTCACCAACTCGGCCTGCATGCCGAGGATCTTCTCCTGGTTATCAAGCAACTTCTTCAAAGCATCTTCGATAGACTGTGGGACCTAAACTGGCGGAGGAGCCGACTAAGCTGCAATGGTGGAGGTCAAAGTGGACAACTTGGATGAAGCATTATACATCCAGTTGTTCAGGCTCTGAAGTGTCTGGTGCAGTCTGTGAGCAGTGATTGGATGGGCCCGGGAAGATGGAATCTCCGGGCCAGCTGAGGTGGAAGGACCAGGAGGCAAATCTGCAGTAGTGGACGGTTCGGGAGGCATAACAGCAGCTGCGGAGGCAGGCTCAGTGGAGGCCTCTACCTCAACTGGCTCTTCAGACTGGCCAGTTAGGGCAGAAGTCGGGGGCTTGTAGTTCTTGTCCTTGGGGTTGTTTGGCCCCCTCAAACTGTACCAGGAGAATGGAGCAACCGGTTTGGCCTTGACATAATACAGCTTCTTTTCCACCTCCAAGTAACGGAAATACATAGAGAGAGTGTTGGGAAAGGGTAGTTCCGGTTAGCTTCCGCACCCACAAGAGAGATGATGCGGGACATCACATTCGCCACGTTGATAGGGTAATCCGCCATGATTGATGCAACCAAAACAGCCCGAGAGATAGGAAGAGTCTAGTCATGTGTGGTAGGGTCTAGCCTGCTGCAAACTAAAGTCTCCTAACCCTTAGCTTCGAAGTTCAGGGTCCCCTTCAAAATTTTTACCCCCGCAGTCAACCACTCAGGAACGGTACCTGGGATTGCCAAGTATTGTGCTAACCATGGACGGACCCCCTCACCCATCTCTAACTTTGCCAAGTATAGAGTCTCGTCCTCTTCAATGAAGCCCAGATATTCATTCAGAGACTGCCTGTCGAACAACACCTTTTTGTTTCGAATTTTGGTCACTTTGGAACCCTTGACGATGTGGGCCACATTACAATAGATTTCCCTAACCATATGTTCATTCGCCTCAATACACTTCTCCATGAAAAACTCCCAGCCCACTCTAGTTCTAAACTCCCTTTGCACGTTCGGGTTGTGGGTAAGTAGATCTTTGTCAATAAAGCTCCTCTCCGGTATCAAATGTCTCACCGGCCACCACTCCCTAAACTTATGATATGCAACTTGGCTCACAAATCTATCCTCCCACTCCTCAGGTTTTCTAGTTCTAGCAACGCCTCCGACTTGAGGCTCACCACCCTCAGCACCCTGTACCTCCTCCACATTTCCGCCTGCACTCTTCCCAGATAATGAAGCTGTGGGGGAGGTGGAGTCGTCTCCACTACCTGCTTCCGACCCCTCAGATGAGTCAGAAACTACATTTACTGGCCTCTTGACAGTGGGTGATGCTGGAGGAGTATCAGTCAGTTGGAAGTGGGTGGTGATGTGAGTTGGGACTGAGTCTGAGGAGATGTCCTAGGATGGCATATACTCACTCCCCGAGGAATGGGAAGCAGCTCTATCTGCAGCTTTTATCAATTTTCGAGTCTTTTTGATGTTTTCCCGAGCTTGGGGAGTGAGTTTTACCACTCTTTTTCCTTTGCCTCCTCGGGAGGAACCACCTCTCCCGGGTTGTTGTGATCCTTTGCCACCTCTTTGTTTAACCATTGTCTGCAAGCACACACATCTAACATTGTTAGTCTAAGCACAGGCAGTGAAACAGAAGCAGAATGAATTGCAGAATAGAAGCTCAGACAGTTGCAGAAACAGTTGCAGTAACTGGCCAGTGCGGCCCGCATAAAATGGACGTGCGGCCGCACAGGGGCCATCGCGGACCGCACAATATTGACCGCGGTCCGCACAAGTCAAAGGCCCTCCACACATGCTCTTTGAATCTCCCCGCCGCGGACCGCACAAAGTGGTATTGCGGCCGCGGTGGGTCAGCGCGGACCGCATAAAGTGCAATGCGGCCGCGCTAGGCCTAAGTCAACCTTCAGAACATAGGCACCGCGGACCGCACAAATGTGACCGCGGTCCGCGAAGGGTGATAAGTTAGGGCACTGACTTAGGGTTTCTAATATTTGCAATTTTGTTCAAGTTTTCACCCTACTATGTCCGTACTCAATTTCCCAGTTAATAAAACTCTTCAGGCCCACAAAAAATTAACAAATGTACAAACCTACGCTAACAATCAGAGAAAATGGTAAAAAGGAAGAAGCTATGAGCTGAAATAAACAAAGACTAAAATTAAGCATAAAGATATGATTGAGATGTTACCAGATAAGTATATGCAATGGAAGTAGTCACTCTAAGCAAGAGTTACAGTCAAAGAAAACGAGGATGAACAGTAAAAAGGGCTCTGAGAGTCTAGGGTTCGAAAAGGGTAGAAGGAGACCCTTGAGGTCTATTTATAGAAAAAATAGTGGGACCCAGCCTTACCTACCAGCGTGGCCGCACAAAACGGACCGCGGACCGCACTGGGTTTGTTCCATTGAATCTTGAGAAGGCAACCTCCACGGTCCGCACAAAAGGGACCGCGGCCGCGGAGGTCCACCGCGGTTCGCACAAATGGCATGCGGCCGCGGTGGCAAACTTCAGAGAGTCATCATTTCTTGCTCACCCCAGTGCAGACCGCACAAAATGGCCGTGCGGCTGCACTGGAAACTTCAGAGACCCGACATTTTTGCACTTATGCCCTGCACTGCATCAACTCAATCCCTGCAACATCTCACAACCAATTAGCTCAAAAATCAATCCTAACTACCAAGAAAATCAAAGAAAATAAAAAGAAAAACACATGGGTTGCCTCCCAAGAAGCGCCTGATTTAACGTCGTGGCACGACGCGGGTTACCATCACATCATTTGAAATGAACCACAGCCACCAGGTGGCTATCATCAATCTTCCCAAGATAATGCTTGACACGTTGTCCATTCACCCTAAAGATTTCACCATTTTTGTTCTTCAAATCTAGAGCACCAAATGGGGTTACATATACAACTTCAAATGGCCCACTCCACTTTGATTTCAGCTTTCCGGGAAACAACCTTAGACGGGAGTTGAACAAGAGGACCAAATCACCAACTTTGAACTCTTTTCCACGAGCATATTTGTCATGTAGATACTTCATCTTGTCCTTATACAAGGACGAACTCGAGTATGCATGGAACCGGAATTCATCAAGTTCATTTAGTTGCTCAACACGAAGATTGGCCGCAACATCCCACTCAAGATTAAGCTTCCTCAAGGCCCATATAGCTTTATGCTCCAATTCCACTGGTAGGTGACATGCTTTCCCAAACACCAACCGGTACGGGGATATACCAAATTGGGTCTTGTAAGCGGTCCGGTAAGCCCATAGAGCATTATCCAACTTTTTAGACCAATCGGTCCTATTGGCCTTTACAGTCTTGGACAAAATACTCTTGATCTCCCTGTTAGACACTTCAACTTGGCCACTTGATTGTGGATGGTAAGGTGTAGAGAGTTTATGGTTGACACCATACTTGGAGAGTAAGGTATCAAAAGCCCTATTACAAAAGTGCGATCCTCCATCAGTAATGATTGCCCGGGGTGTACCAAACCTTGTGAAGATACTCTTTTTAAGAAATGCCACCACACTCCTAGCTTCATTATTAGGCAAGGCCACGGCCTCAACCCATTTTGATACGTAATCCACTGCTACTAGATTGTAAGTGTTCCCACACGAGCTAACAAAAGGACCCATAAAATCAATACCCCAAACATCGAGGATATCAACTTCAAGAATTGTGTTAAGAGGCATCTTGTCTTTCTTGGAAATCCCTCCCGCGCGTTGGCATTGATCACATCTTTTTACCAAATCACTAGCATCCTTGAACAAAGTCGGCCAATAGAAACCGCAACTCAAAACCTTCGAAGCTGTCCTCACCCCTCCATGATGGCCACCATAGGGGGAGGAGTGACAAGCCTCCAAAATACTCAATTGTTCACCTTCCGGAACACACCTTCTAATCACACCATCCGTGCAAATCTTAAACAAATAGGGATCATCCCAATAAAAATCCAAACTATCCCATTTGAGTTTCTTCCTTTGGTTGGAAGAGAGCTCATACGGGACAATTCCAGTCACAATGAAATTGGCAATGTCTGCGAACCATGGCATGTCACACATTGACACGGAAAGAATTTGCTCGTCGGGGAATGTATCATTTATCTCAAGGCCGTCACATGGCCTCCCTTCTTCCTCCAAGCGGGACAAATGGTCCGCAACTTGGTTCTCACTTCCCTTCCGGTCCACTATTTCTAAGTCAAATTCTTGAAGAAGTAACACCCATCTCATCAATATTGCCTTGGAATCCTTCTTGGTCATCAAATACCTAAGGGCGGCATGGTCGGTGTGCACTATGACCTTGGCCCCATAAGATATGGCCAAAATTTTTCCATGGCGAACACAATGGACAATAACTCCTTCTCCGTCACCATGTAATTCCATTGAACTTCATTCATAGTCTTACTTGCATAATACACGGGATGGAACATTTTGGTAACCCGTTGACCCAACACCGCCCCCACCGCAACGTCACTTGCATCACACATTAGTTCAAAGGGCGAACTCCAATTAGGTGCGGTAATGATAGGGGTAGTGGTCAACTTGTGCTTTAAAAGTTCAAAGGCCTCCATGCATTTTTCATCAAAAACAAACTTAGCATCTTTCTCTAGCAACTTGCAAAGGGGATTCACAACCTTCAAGAAATCTTTGATAAACCGCCGATAGAACCCGGCGTGCCCAAGGAAACTCCTCACTCCTTTGACAGAAGTGGGGGGCGGGAGCCTTGAAATCACCTCGATCTTAGCCTTGTCTACCTCAATCCCATGCTTAGCAATCTTGTGACCCAACACTATACCTTCTTCAACCATAAAATGGCATTTTTCCCAATTGAGAACGAGATTAGTTTCTTCACATCGGGCCAAGACTCTATCCAAGTTTACCACTCTTCAAAGGAATCACCAACCACACTAAAATCATCCATAAAGACCTCTAATATGTCTTCCACCATATCGATGAAAATAGCCATCATGCAACGTTGGAAGGTCGCCGGAGCATTGCACAACCCGAATGGCATCCGGGAGAAAGCAAATGTACCATACGGGCATGTAAAAGTTGTCTTCTCTTGGTCTCCGGGGCAATTAAAATTTGATTATAGCCCGAATACCCATCCAAAAAGCAATAAAAGGCTCGCCCTGCTAGACGGTCAAGCATTTGGTCAAGGAATGGCAAAGGGAAATGATCCTTTCGGGTCACCTTGTTAAGCTTCCGATAGTCCATGCATACCCGCCACCCGGTAACCGTCCGAGTGGGAATAAGTTCATTGTTTTCATTAGTCACCACTGTTATTCCACCTTTCTTCGGCACACATTGCACCGGGGAAGTCCATGAGCTATCGGAGATTGGATACACCACACCTGCATCTAGCCATTTGACCACCTCTTTTTTCACCACTTCTTGCATTGCCTCATTGAGCCTCCTTTGATGTTCTAAGGAAGGCCTTGCATCATCCTCCAAGATAATCTTATGCATGCAAAATGCGGGGCTTATTCCCCGAATGTCCGCCAGAGTCCATCCAATTGCCCTTTTTCGCCTTTGTAGCACCGCCAAAGTGGCCTCAACCTGCATGTTAGTAAGGCAAGAAGAAAGAATAACTGGAAGAGTTGAATTAGAGCCCAAGAATTCATACCTGAGGTTTGGAGGAAGTGGCTTCAACTCCAACACCGGTGGCTCCTCAATTGATGGTTTGGTTGGTGGAGTTTTCCGATTTTCAAGATCCAAAGACAATTTTCTCGGCTCATAAGAATAAGAGCCCATCCCATGTAGAGCATTGACACACTCCACTCTGCTTGCATCATCATCGACATCAAGATTTAAGAGCACGGCCTCAAGAGGATCCTCCATGTTGATCATAGAGCTTGTGTCATCCACTATCACAGCTGTGACAATGTCCACAAAAGAGCACACCTCGGTGCTATTGGGTTGCTTCATGGATTTACAAACATAGAAGACAACCTTCTCATCACCTACCCTGAAAGTTAGTTCACCCGCTTCAACATCAACCAATGCCTTCCCCGTTGCAAGGAAAGGTCTCCCTAGAATAATTGGGACCTCATAGTCCACCTCACAGTCCAAAATCACAAAGTTCGCCGGTAGGATAAATTTGTCTACCCGGACAAGCACATCATGTACTATACCCAGAGGACGCTTCATTGATCTATCTGCCATCTGTAATCTCATGGAAGTTGGCCTTGGTGGCCCAATACCTAGAGTCTTGAAAACTGAGAAGGGCATTAAATTGATGCTTTTCCCAAGATCACATAAAGCTTTGGCAAAGTCTGCACTACCAATGGTGCAAGGGATAGTGAAAGCACCAGGATCCTCTAATTTCGTGGCCATTGAATGTACTATTGCACTGACATGGTGAGTCATCTTTATTGTTTCACAATCCATGGAATGCTTCTTTGTAACCAAATCCTTCATGAATTTCGCATACCCAGGCATTTGCTCCAAAGCCTCCACCAAAGGCACGTTGATGGATAAGCTCTTCATCATGTCAATGAACTTTCATAATTGGTTGTCACTTTTCTGCTTGGCTAGCCTTTGAGGATAAGGCGGAGGCGGTCTAGGCAAAGGTGCCTTGGCTTTTGGCACCACCGGCTCCGGCATGTCAATTATGTGCTCCCTAGACGGGTTCACGGCCTCTTGAGTTTCCATCTCAGCCTCATCAATGTCAATCCTCACATCAATGTTCACATCATTCTCTACCACATCTTCAACTACCAAAGGACTATCATTTTCTTGCAACTCAACATCATCATCCACAACTTGCTTATCTTTCGAGGCATGCACATCACCGCCTCTCCCACTTCTTGTTGTAACCTCCATCACATGATTGTTCCCGCCCTTAGGGTTGACTACCGTATCACTTGGTAGAGCACCCTTTGGGCGAGTATTCAACGATTGAGAGATTTGGCCTAATTGCACCTCTAGATTCCGAATGGAGGTATTGTGGGAAGCCAATTGAGCATCGGAATCTTGGTTCTTCTTCATCATTTGTTCGAACATCATTTCTATTCTTCCCATATCATTACCCGAAGAACTAGATCCTTGAGAAGGGAACGTAGGTAGATTGTTCGGTTGTTGGTAAATAGGGGGCCTTTGAAAACCTTGCCCCCGATTACCTTGGTTTCCATTGTTGTTCCAATTGCCTTGACCATTGTTGTTCCAATTGTTGTTATTTCCATTCCAATTTCCTTGGTTGCCCGAATTGTTGTTCCTCCAATTTCCACCTTGGTTGTTTTTGTTCCAATTAACACCACCCTGTTGATTGCCCCAATTTCCTTGGGGCCGCCATTGTTGATTTGAAGAGTTGCCTCGATTTCCTTGATAGTTATTGACATATTGAACTTCTTCGCTTTCTCATCATAACACTCATTTGAAAAACCACCACCATCATCATATTGATCACAATTTCCTTGAGGTTGTTGCCCTCTTTGCCTTCTCTTGAGCATATTCACTCCTTCCATGGCATTGAATTGTCGAGGATTTTGGACTTGTTGTAATTGCCCCTTAGCCAATTGATTCATAGTAGTAGTAAGCTTGCAATAGCTTGACCATGGTCATGCAACTCCTTGTGCAAATGGATCACTGTAGGGTCACCTTGAGGAACATTGGCCCTACTTTGCCAAGCCGAAGAAGTGTCGGCCATCTCGTCAAGAATATCACAAGCTTCATTGTAAGGAAGCTTCATAAAGTTGCCTTCGGCCAATTGGTTCACAATGCATTGATTAGTGGTGTTGATGCCCAGATAAAAGGTTTGTTGAATCATTTCCTCGGTCATATCGTTGTTTGGGCATTCTTTCACCATTGTTCTAAATCTCTCCCATATTTCATGCAAGGGTTCCGTTGGCTCTTGCTTGAAGGCCAAAATTTCATCACGAAGTGCCGCCATGTGACTCGGCGAAAAGAACTAGGAAATAAACTTGTCCGCCAATTCATCCCACGTAGTGATAGAATGATTGGGGAGCCTTTCTAACCAATCCAATGCTTTACCCCTAAGAGAAAACGGGAAAAGCCTCAATCTCAATGCATCCTTGGACACGTTCGTTTGCTTGCTACCCCAACATGTATCTACGAACCCCTTCAAGTGCTAGTAGGCATTTTGATCAGAGGCGCCCGTAAAAAATATCCTTGTTGCTCGAGCAAGGTCAACATGACATTTGTGATTTGAAAGTTCCCCGCCCAGATTCGGGGAGGAACTATGGTACTCGCATATCCTTGATTCGGTAGCACCCGTGGAACCGCTCTTGGAGGTGGCGGAGGAGGGTCTGGAACGTTGTCATTAACATTAGCCTGGCGGCCTCGTCCACGACTGGGAGGTACAAGAGGCACTTCATCGTCTCCAATTTCATCTACCTCCTCCCCTGCAAGCACGTTGCCAAGAGGGTCATTCGCGTTTAAAGCCATTTGGTACCGGTAGTAATCACACACACAAATTAGTAAATAAGAAGGAAAGAAGAACAACACACAAAACTAACTAAATAGATAGCCAGGACCGTTAGCTCCCCGGCAATGCGCCAAAAAGTTGATCGATGCCAACTACACACTACTATAAAGTAGGAAGAGAGGGTCGCAATAGCTTTTACCTGATATGAGGGTCGGGATCGAATTCCTCAGAGAGCTAGAAATTGGAGCTGGGTATCTATCTAGACTAGAGTCGTGTAATTGCTCTAAATGTCACTTCTAACATTTTTGGGTTTTTCAATTATAAACTACTATTATCAAACTACTAATTGAAACTAGATTATGCTCCGAGATAATTGCTAAAGTTGTATCTAATGGGAAGAAGGGCACTAGGGTCGTGACATCACCTAGGTGGCTAATTGACGGGTAGATGTTACTAAGGTTCGATTGACATAATTGGGGCTTATGCTATAACCGTTGCACAATTTTACCCACTCTCACACCTCTCGGTAGAGAGAGTGATTTTGCCCACTTGACTCTCTCGAGACCAAATGGGTAGGAAAATTAGACCAAGCAACTAGGGTTCAAGTAGGGTGATTACTCTCTCGAGATTTAACCCGTTAATTGGGACTATCATTTCTCATGAGTCCATCCCAATTCCTTGTTGGGTCAATTTTGGAGACTTAGACTCTTTTTCTCAAGAAGAGTCAAATCGACAAAGCACAAATCAGTGTTTGCAACCACCAATTTATAGATTAAAAATAAAATCAACCCAAATAACAAACACCCATAGTCAATCTAACCTTAGATGGCAACACCCATCAATTACCCACACTAGGGTTGAGCCACAACCCTAGCTAAAGGGTTTAGCTACTCATGCTTGAAGGAGAAAATGAAGAAATAGATGAAGAACAAGACATATTAACTAAATACTAAATTAAATTGCAAGAATCTATCGTTAATTTGAAGCTAAGATGCCAAAAATGGCTACAAAAGTTGTTCTCACGAGCGCAGCTGTGTTCTGAATATAACAGATGACCTAAAAATGGTAAAATGTCCTATTTATACGAGGCTGGAAAAACTGGACAAAAATACCCCTGCGGGGTCAGTGCGTGCCGCACAAAATGGACCGCGGCTGCACAAGGCTCTTGAAATTCAAATTTTAGCTCTCTGAAGTTGGGCTCCGCGGACCGCATAAAATGGACCGCGACCACGGAGGAAACTGGCGCGGTCCGCGCAAAGACGACCGCGGACCGCATGGGTGTGGACTATGAAAACTTCAACTCTCTGAATCTCTACTCCGCAGACCGCACAAAATTGAGGTGCAGCCGCGGAGCCTTCACCGCGGACCGCGAGATATGTACCGCGACCGCATTTCCCTTAAGCCCAGTTTGCCAACTCTCTGAATCTCCTAGTGCGGCCGCATACCAATTTGCGCGGTCAGCACTAGGCCTTCCTCCCTTAGATTTCATGGTCTTTGATACTTGAACAGGTTTCACTCCTTTTTGAGCCGATCTTTGGCATTTCGTCACTTTGTCGATCAAACCTGCAAACAGGCACAACCTGTGAGCCTCTGGGACTATTTTGTACAAATATATGATCAAAGCATAGGCAAGTAGGGGCATAAAACATGTTAAAATCCTAATTTATTAGTACCATAAACCAGCATGTAGGGAGTTGCCCCGGTTGATGTACAACTATGGTGCGGTTTCCCAATAGAGCAAAAGGTAGCCTCTCATGCCATTGTTTATCGTTTTTTACCATCTTCCTTAGTATCTTCTTGATGTTTTTGTTAGCGGCTTCTACGACTCCATTTATCTGAGGTCTATAGGCTGTGGTATTTTTGTGCTTGATTTTGAAAGTTTTGCACATGGCTTTCATCAGATCACTGTTGAGGTTGGCGGCATTATCAGTGACAATGGACTTGGGAACTCCGAATCGGCAAACGATACGGTCCTTGACAAAGTCTGCGACGACTTTCTTGGTTACAGCTTTGTAAGATGCAGCCTCTAACCTCTTCGTGAAGTAATCAATGGCCACCAGAATAAACTTGTTTCCGTTTGAAGCAGTGGGCTCAATCGGACCAATGACATCCATTCCCCAGGCGGCGAAGGCGAGCTTGTTGCGTTGAGTTCATTTGGCGGCACTTTTATCATATTAGCATGCACTTGACATTGGTAGCATTTGCGGACATACTGGACGCAATCTGTCTCCATGGTCATCCAAAAGTAACCGGCCCTGAGTATCTTCTTGGCCAAGACAAAACCATCCATATGCGGGCCGCAGGTCCCAGCATGTATCTCCTCAAGTAGCTTAGAAGCTTCTTTTGCGTCGGCACATCTTAGTAATCCTAAATCAGGAGTTCTCCTGTACAAATTTCCTCCGCTGTGGAAGAAGTGATTGGACAATCTCCGGAGTGTGCGTTTCTGAGTGTGATTTGCATGCTCTAGATATTCTCCTCTTGCCAAATATTCCTTGATGTCATAGAACCAAGGCTTTCCATCCGTTTCTTCCTCAACATGCGCACAATAAGCCGGTTGATTATGGACTTTTACTGGGATGGGATCAATGAAATTCTTGTTCGGATGCTGTATCATAGATGACAAGGTGGTCAATGCATCGGGAAACTCAATCTGAATTCTGGGTACATGCCGAAACTCTATCTTGGTGAACCTATTTCTCATTTCCTGCACATGGTGCAGATATGGTAATATCTTGGAATTCTTGGTGGTCCACTCTCCTTGTACCTAGTGCACAAGCAAATCTGAATCACCGATTACCAGCAGCTCTTGAACGTTCATGTCGATTGCCATGTTGAGTCCTAATATGCAGGCCTCATACTCTGCCATGTTGTTGGTGTAGGGACATATGAGTTTAGATGATACCGGATAATGTTGACCTGTTTCTGATACCAAAACTGCTCCAATGCCCACTCCTTTGTAATTTGCAGCTCCGTCAAAGAACATCCTCCAACCGTCATACGTTTCGGTAGTGTCCTCTCCTACAAACGACACCTCTTCGTCAGGAAAATATGTTTTCAAGGGTTCGTATTCTCCTCCCACCGAATTCTCAGCAAGATGATCTGCCAATGCTTGTCCTTTGACCGCCTTTTGAGTTACGCAGACGATATCGAACTCACTCAACAATATCTGCCATTTGGCCAACTTCTCGGACAGCATGGGTTTCTGAAATATATATGTCAAAGGATCCATCCTGGATATGAGGTATGTGGTATAGGCACAGAAGTAATGCCTCAACTTCTGGGCCGTCCAGGTGAAAGCATAACACGTGCGTTCCAGCAGAGAGTACCGTGCTTCGTAAGGTGTGAACTTCTTACTCAAGTAATATATGGCTTCCTCTTTTCTCCCTATCTCATCATGTTGTCCCAGAATGCATCCGAAGGCTCCATCCAATAGAGATAGATAGAGTAGCAAAGGCCGTCCCGGCTCTGGCGGGACCAAGACCGGTGGTGTGGACAGGTACTCCTTGATTCTGTCAAAAGCTTTCTGACAATCTTCGGTCCAGCTTGTCTCGGCATCTTTCCTCAGCATCTTGAAGATGGGTTCACATATGACTGTGGACTGTGCTATGAAGCGACTGATATAATTGAGACGCCCTAGGAAGCTCATCACGTCCTTTTTGCTCCTAGGCGTCGGTAACTCCTGAATAGCCTTGACTTTAGATGGGTCTAGCTCGATCCCTCGACGGCTGACAATGAATCCCAATAACTTTCCTGTGGGAACCCCGAATGCACACTTGGCGGGGTTCAGTTTCAAGTTGTACCTCCTTAGTCTGTCGAAGAACTTTCTCAAGTCTGCTATGTGGTCTACGACCCTTTTGGATTTGATAATGACGTCGTCCACATATACCTCTATCTCCTTGTGTATCATATCATGGGAGATGGTTGTCATGGCTCTCATGTAGGTAGCCCCATCATTCTTTAGACCAAATGGCATCATCTTGTAGCAGCATATCCCCCATGGTGTAATAAAGGCTGTTTTCTCCACGTCCTCTTCGTCCATCCAGATTTGGTGATAACCCGCGAAGCAATCTACAAAAGATTGGAGTTCATGCTTGGCGCAATTATCGATCAGGATATGTATGTTTGGCAGTGGAAAGTCGTCCTTGGGACTTGCTTTGTTTAATCTCGATAGTCAACACATACTCTAACTTTCCCATCTTTCTTCGAAACTGGCACAATGTTGGCTAACCAGGTTGGGTACTCAACCACCCTGAGAACTTTGGCTTTGATCTACTTGGTAACTTCCTCCTTGATTTTCAGGCTCATGTCTGGTTTGAACTTTCTGAGTTTCTGCTTCACCGGCGGACACATTGGATTGGTAGGTAACTTGTGAGCCACTATGGACGTGCTCAAACCTGTCATGTCATCATATGACCATGCGAAATGTCCTCATATTCTTTTAGGAAACGGATGTACTCTTCCTTCTCTGTTGGTGATAAGTGAATGCTGATGCGAGTCTCCTTAACGGTCTCGACGTCCCCCAAGTTTACTGCTTCGGTTTCGTCCATATTGGGCTTAGGCTTATTCTCGAAGTTTTCCACCTCCCTGAAAACTTCCTCAGGTATCTCGTCTTCTTCATCTGAATCATTGTTCCCATGTTGCGTTGCCTCATTACATGTCACAGTCACCGGTTCATTAGGAAAAGTAATAATAACATTGTAGAAAGAAAAAGTGTAGAAAATAGTAATGAATAATAAAGAGCAAGTGCATTTGATTAAAACTGAACAACATCCAGACAAATACGGTCCGATGAAGGAGCATTTATTTTAAAACAAGGAAGTCTCTAAAACAAAGTTATTGAAAATTTTAAATGCCTAGAGTGGCTGCAAAAAATAAAATCTGCCTAGCTACCCAGGGACTCGGCGTGCCCGGGATGGTGTGGCGGTCCAGTTCCTGAGAACAACTCTCTTCTCCACAGTCTGAATAGTGAGTCCTTCTTCCTCCTCCTCCTCAATTATTGCACTGCAGTCCATGTCTTCGTCTTCCAAGAATAAATTCTTCAGCCTAGCTAATGCTTCCTCTTATGCAGTTCCCCGTATTGTATTAGCTTGGTGAAAGGCTTGATCCAGACGTCGCACTGGTTGCTCAAGAGGGTAGTACGGTCCACGCCATGGAGGCGACCAATCATTATACTCTTGCCATGTGTATTGATATCCGAGCCCAAAGGTAGTACCATGACCCTTCAGCCGCATCGGTTTAGTGATACCTTGGAGATTCTTCCCAATCCCTTTACCGGATTCATACCCAGACCATGCCAGTATGCTCTCTATTTTACTGCTCCACCATTTATCTTTCTCGACGGCATTGACACGTTCAACGTGATGATAGGTTTCCCCTCCTAGCCTTCTTCTATTTCCAATAACCGGGATGGTTTGACTGGTGTAAATGGGGTTACTCCCATCTTCGTGAATGATCACCTCCTGATGATTCCATTCGAATTTCATGGCTTGATGTAGTGTGGATGCCATAGCCCCAGCGGCATGGATCCATGGTCGGCCTAACAGAAGATTGTATGAGGCCGGTATGTCAAGCACCTGAAACTCGACGTTGAACCAAGTTGGCCCCATCTGTAAGCACAGGTTAATCTCCCCGATCGTGGCCCTTTGAGACCCATCGAAAGCTTTCACATTCATGCTTCCTGCCCGTATTTCATGAAAACCTTTGTCCAATCTTTTCAGAGTGTCCAACGGACAAATATTGAGGCTTGAACCTTCGTCAACCAAGACCCTGGAAATGATGTAGTCTTCGCACCGCACTGTAATGTGCAGTGCCCTGTTGTGATTCAGACCTTCAGGTGGAAACTCATCTTCGTGGAAAGTGATTTTGTGACTTTCCAACACCAGTCGTACCATATTAGACATCTCTCCGCTGGTGATGTTATTGGGCACGTAAGCTTCGCTCAACACTTTTACCAAAGTGTTCTTGTCTGCTTCTGAATTTTGTAACAGTGACAGGATGGATATCTGAGCTGGGGTTTTGTTCAAATGATCAATGACGGAATACTCCCTTGCTTGTACTTTCCTCCAAAGGTCATCTGGCCCTGTTTCAATGATAGGCTGCTTGGTAGTAGCACCCTTACTTGGTCCTCCCAGGTGCTCAGGTGTATAGATTCTCTCGGTCCTGGTCATTCCTTGTGCGACATTAGATTCCTCCATCTTTGCCTTTCCTTTTTGCCTAGCTTCGGCAACATAATCCCAAGGTATTACTTTTGAGTGGAAAGGAGGTGTGTCCGATACTGTCACTGTGAAAGGTCTGGCCACTTCCACTCTAAACGGAGCAGGGGTGGCCGCATGCGGAGCTACCTCTACCTCAAACTGCACTGGTGCAGCTACCTCAACCTCGATTGGTGACTGAGTCTGTTCCATAATAGGAGTAAGTGTGACTAGGGGGTTTAAAGTCATCGCCTTCCCGAATAAGCCCAATCGACCCCTTAGGATCGCACTCTTTGTTCGTCTCTATCACATGTATTCCACTACCTCTATGATCAGGGAGAGGGTTGTTGCGAACTTTGGGTGTGGCCTCCTTTGCCTGTATAAGCTTGTTGTCAATCAGCATCTGGATCTTGTCTTTCAACGCTCGACATTCGTCAGTGGTGTGCCCCTTCATACCGGAATGGTACGAGGAAATTTTGTTAGGATTGACCCATTGGGATGGATTCTCTAGTGCCACAACGGGAACATGAGTGACGTAACCTGCGGCTTTCAACCTTTCATACAGCTGGTCAATGGGTTCAGCGATGGCGGTGTATTGTCCGAGTGGTTTGCGGTCGAAATTGGGTCTTGCTCTTGGATAATTTTGGCGAGTCAGAGACATTTAGAAATGAGGTGGTTGGGAGTTATAGGTATGATAGACAGTGGCTGGTTGGGAATATCTGGGAGATGATGGTTGATATGTAGGTGGTGGTGCTTGGTATGTGGATGGAGGTGTTTGATATATGGGCGGAGGTGTTCGATAGGTAAGTGGAGATTTCCGGCCCTGAGACACCATTAATGCCCTAACGTCTTTCTTCTTTGATATGCTGCTTGATTGGAATGCTTTGTCTATGGCCTGTAATGCCTCAAAATTCGTTACCATCCCACTCTTGATGCCTTCCTCAATTCTTTCCCCAAGCTTGATGATATCGGAGAATTTATGGTTTTCAATAACTATCAACCTTTCGTAATACTGCGGGTCCTGTGCTTTGACGAAGAACTTGTTCATCTGTTCTTCGTCCAAAGATGACCTGACCTAGGCCGCTTCCGACCTCCAGCGGGTAGCATACTCGCGGAAAGTCTTAGTGGGTTTCTTCTTAAGATTCTGGATGTAGAAAACATCGGGTGCATTTTCTGTGTTGAACCTGAATTGGTCCATGAAATCTGATGCCATACCTACCCAATTGGACCATTTCTTGGGATCCTGGCTGATGTACCAGGACAAAGCATCACCAGTAAGACTCCTCATGAAGAGTTTCATCCAAATCTTTTCGTCTTTTCCGACCCCGACAAGCTTATCGCAATAGGTCCTTAGATGAACCCTAGGATCACCTGTACCGTCAAACATCTCGAACTTAGGAGGTTTGTACCCCTCCGGCAGTTCCACATCTGGATGTATGCATAGGTCTTCATAATTCAAACCTTCTATCCCTTTGCCGCCTTCCACACCCTGAACCCGACGTGTCAATTTCTTGAGTTCTTCAGCCATGTTTTTAATGAGCTGGTCCTTCTCTGAGGATTCTGGTGCATAGGAAGTTGGTTGAGTAGAGTGAGGTATGGTCTCCACATATATGGGGTTGTTTTGATGAGTGCCAGGGACTTGGGTGTAGTGATGGTCATTGGTTGAGTTTTGAGGATCGGGGATGGGTTGTGGTGTGTTTTGGGGAGTGTGGTAAGTGGCGGTTGGTGGGTATTGGATTGATTGGTGGTGGTGTTGCGGTGGAGTTGGTATTGGTAAGGGATTGATATTTTGAGGTGGGGTTGTGTATTGATGTGTTACAAGAGGGTTTTGTTGGTTTGATGTGTTTTGGGGAGGTGTCGGGTACTTTGTGTTCTGTTGATTGATGTTGGGGACATTCAGGGTGAGTGATAAGTTCGCCAACTTGCAAACCTGCTCAAGCTCTCCTTATAGTTCCAGTATCTTTTGTTCCAATCTCAAGACTAGATCATTTGGTGCCGGAGTACTCCGACCGTCAGAAGTTTCTGCGTTCTTAACATTCTCCTTTCGAATACCACTTAAGTCGTCCATTTTTGTTTTTCCTTTGCCTTTTGTATTGCTTGGAGGAGGAGGAGGTGGAGGGCCTTTAGATCTGGTATGATATGCTGATGATGCCAGTATGAGTGAACCAACCTTAGGGAATGGGAATAATCAAAATAAAGGAAAAAACAAAAAGGTAACAAGTTAGTAAGGATTTTGAAGTGTTGCGGTATTTAAACACATATGTAAATTCACATCCTAATTTGGGAGCCTCGTTGTGCCTGAGGTAGGCCTAGCGACAAATAGATTTGGAGAACTTTAGATGCGAATAAATGCCTCATTTCATAATATGAAAAATAGACGAATCCCAAAACGATACTAAGATAATAGAAAACTAAGTCACTACTGGCACTTGGCCTTATTACATTATAGGAAAGCAAATAAATCTAGCCTATTTGGTCCCAGAAAAACCTTCCCCAGATTCGATCTTCCTGACTGCATCATACAGGTCCCCCAACTCGTGCAGACCCAGCAGCAAGTAGGCTCTGGCCAGATGTCCTCCTTTAGTTCCTTCAACGTTCTGACAATCCTCAATCCTCTTTATGACTTTACCTTCCAGCTCAACTATTCCTCGCTCCAGATATTCCAACTTCCTGTTGGAAGTGACTGACATTTCATTCCATTCTTCGATCAACCTCACATTCCTCTCATGTATTTCCCGGTGCTCATTCGCAGAGTCGTGGACCCTCTTGCGCAGCCTTTTGTATTTGACTTGAGCTTCAGCTTCTTCTTCTATGATTATATTCCCTCGACCGGCTCCTGGCATCACCATTCCTTTTAGATTGTCTTCTAACCACGCCGGGTAGAGAGGTTCGCACCCTGTATGATATCTGTCGGGCTCAATGGTGTTCTTTTCCACAATGATCTTGCAGTGCCACATGTGCTAAGCTTGGCACTTGTAAGGGACGTCGTCGTCTTGAAAGTCTGCTCTGAAATGACTTATCTTGGCAACCCTTGGTACAACCTGTTTCCTGCCTGCTTGCCTCATAACTCGGATAGGGACATAAGGGTATATTCCTCTCAACCCAATCAGCACCAGGTGTGGATCGTCCCTGGATCTGATGATGAATTCGTCTGTTGGGAACCATTCAAACATCCATTGCACTTGCTCCTCGGTTAGATTGTCGAAGAACTCCACCCACTCTTTGGCACTTTCCCACTGAGCAAACCTGTCCGCAATGTAGGTCATCTGCTTGGGGTGATGGAAGGCAATATGGTCATTCCAAGCCCTTCGCGGAAATTTTTGGCGATACTGGCCCCTTTGAAGATGTTCTAACAACCACAACTGCAGCATCAGGTTACAACCCTCGAAATGCTTGACCCCTCTTTGACAGCGCTCCAAAGCCCTGTAGATGTCGGCTATGATCATGGGGACTATGGTGTATGTCTGTTCGTTGATCCCTTCCATCAAAGTCTTGGCGACCATGGCCAACCTAGTGTGGATTCTTTCCCTTTTCATTGGGAATACTATCTGGACCAAGAAGCACACAATGAACACGAACACTCTGCGGTGGATGTGGCCCAGAGAAGTGATAGAAAGCTCGTCATGGTAGGTACGGTAGGACTTGCTATGGCCATACCCCTCATACAGATATTCGAAGGGTATTGTTGATACCCAATTTTTCCCTATGTATTTTATATACAAAATACTTTCAAAATAGCATGTACCTGCATATATAAGCATGCCCAAGAGTTTTGGTATTTTTTCCTAATTTTTAAAGATTTTAAAATCAATTTATTGTCTATTTTATCAGTGCAAAATCCAATAATTATTCCCAGATTATCATTTTGGTGAATAATTAATTTTTTATTCTCATATTTGCACCAAAATATAATTAAGGTGATTTTTGCATTTTTTTTGAGTTAAAATTATGTTTTATTGATACTCAAAAAAAAAGTTACAATTTGTTCCTAGTAGTAGTTTGACTTACTACTACTTTACATCAGTATTCTATGCCTTTGATATCAAAGTGTCAAGCAACTATACCTACCAATACAGACACTAGTATCACTTCTATACATTCATTCCTATCTATACATGTGTTCTTCATGGAATCCAGTCCAATTGCTGCATCAGTTCTCTCCATTTCTTATTATTCTGCCCTCGAACATGAATATGCAGGATTATTTCTTTGCAGATTTGATATTCATCATACTTGCCATCCTCAAATCTACCTTTGTTTCTTTCTCTCCATATCATTGCAACTGTCATGGCAAACACACAGCATGTTATGCTATTGATACCTGCTCTGCTCTTTGCTTTCTTGTTTATCCATTCCAGCTCACATTCCCAGTCACCTATGCTCCTTTTATGTCCCAGCCAATGGCATAGTTTAGCCCACAACCTATTTGTAATTGGACACTTGAAAAATAAATGGTTGAAGGTTTCTTATCCATTCTTGCAAAAAATACAGTCTGCTGGTACTTTGATACCAATTTTCAGCAATCTATCAACTGTTGCCAGCCTCTTTTGTACTGCAAGCCACAAGATGAATCTGTATCTTGGATGTATACTTGTGTGCAACATTAAGCCCTTCCATTCCACTTTGCAACAGTCTGGTATCATCTTCAGGTACCTCTGTTTAATTTGATGTTTCCCATTCTTGCATAGACTCTTTAATCTATCATGCAAGGTCCCTTGAAGTTGCTACTGCCCCATAATCTCTTCCCTACTATCAATTATCTTCCTAATTACCCAGACTGCTGCCTTAGGGATAGGCATTGTGTCCGGGTCTCTCTTCTTTATATAGTAGCTGTGAACCCAACGAATCCACAAACAATCCTTCTTTCTAGTTAGATCCCATAAGTGCTTAGTAATAGTTGCTTTGTTCCATGACTTTATGTCTATTAAATTGAGTCCCCCAGCTGCCACTGGTTTACATACATTTTCCCAAGCTACTAATGCCTTCTTTGAGATAGTTGCATTACCTGTCCATAGGAATGTTCTGCATATGGCTTCTATCAATTTCAGAACCTTCTTTGGGATGATGAATACCTGTGCCCAGTATGTCTGTATTCCAAAGATAACTGCCTTTATAAGTTGACACCTTCCTGCATAGGAGAGAAACTTTGCTGACCAGCAAGTAACTTTTGCTGTTATCTTTTCCACCAGTGGCAAGTATTGAGCAATAGTTAACTTTTTTGAGTCTAATGGGATGCCCAAGTATCTGAAAGGTAATTTGCCCTCACTGAATCCCAATGTTTGTAGGATTTCCTCTCTAGTCTTTTGATCTATCCCAGCCATGTAGATAGCACTTTTACTTGCATTTGCCTGCAA
>NC_031994.1:66085595-66142736 GCF_001879085.1 Nicotiana attenuata
TTTTTTCAAAATCGTTTAATTTCGATTTAGGGTTTCCGAAAAGTTTCTTCAAAATACCTTTCTGATTCTTTTTGTTCTTTCTTTATGTGTGTTTGTCCGATTTCTTTTACTATGCATGTAATGTTCTTCTACTTTCTTTTCTCCTATGCTCACATGTTAATCTTTGCTATATGTGTTTACGATTGAGTTCTTTGATTTTGTTGGCGTTACTGTACTATGTTTGTATTCTTACAAAGCATGATTCATCTTTTTTTGCCTAAGTTTGTATCTTTTTCTTCTGAACTTGTTAAATTCTGAGTTTTTCAAACGTGTTCTCCATGCTCTTAACTGTGTATCTTGTTTGTTTGTTTCTCATGAGTCTTTGGAAAGGACTCCTGAGCCTCTATCAAGCGGCTTGCCTTCTCATCTCTATTGTCTGACTCAATTCGAAACCCTAAGATTTGGGTGTTTCTTGGCAATTTTGATTCTTGTGTGCGAGTTAGGGTTCCTCTTTGGGACCCTGGACTCTCAGAATCCTCGTGAGTCTACAAATTGGACTTGTACCACTTTTGCTTATCATTCTGAACCCTTCTTTGATTAAACCCTCTTCTAAATAATTTGACAATCCCTTCTTGATTTGTGTGTTTTATATATAAGGACTCTGCTTTCAAAAGGTTTTTCCAACTAATTGATTGATTCCGAAATCCNGGCTATTCCACACTGCACCATAATCTTAATTCTGCAATATAATTGGGTGTAAGCACTGCCTGGAGTTCATAAAGCTCCTTGGAACTTTGACACACCCAAGGGATGAGAAAGGCTTTTGGAAGTTCTGATCCTGGAAGTTGGTTTATCTCATATGGTTGGACTTTGAGTCTGAATTAGGATGTTTGGTTGTGGCTGGAACTTCTGATGTAATTTTATTTCCTTACTTTTCCAATTCATTTTGGACTGTAATAATTTGTAATAACTATTGGGGACGACTAGTGTAAAGGGATGGGAATGATTGTATGCAAAGGGTAGATAACTTGCCTATAGGATTTTTTTAATTCCTGCATTCACATAGACAGCATGCCTATAGGTTACCTATAAACTTCTGCATTCTCATCTTAGATAAATTGCCTATAGGATTTTTAATTCCTGCATTCACATAGACAGCATGCCTATAGGTCATTTATTTCTGCATCTCTGCATATAGAAATCCTGTCTCTATGTCCCTGCATTTCTGCATATAGAAATCATGGTCATAGGTTTCTTTTCTGCACTTCTGCATATACCTGTCATTAGGCAAACAATCATAGGTCTAATAATAATCAACTTCATTCTAGATACCATGCCTATAGGACTCTTGCATCTACGTAATCGTTTAAAACCAATAACGCTTAGATAACTTGCCTATAGGAATAATCAATCGAATCAGCCTCGTCTATTTTATCTATACATTTAAAACCAGTCGTAAGTTCGTTTAAAATCTGCAGATCTTTTGTCTATAAAACCAGTGATCCTTTCTTTAAAGTCAGTACGCTCCGCTAGATATCATGCCTATAGGTCTCACTTAGGCAAACCATTAGGTTTTAATTAACCGTGTCAGCTCTGATAACTACAACCAGACAAGGCTAATTCGGAATCCTCATCTGAGAAATATGTGATAAATCAACCCGTCCTAACGCTTTTAAATTTAATTCAGACCGTAACCAGTATTTGAAGTCATGCTATATATTTGCCTTTAAGTGAGGAGGCCTATTTGAGCCTTAATTGTTGTTTGCTTCTCCCCTATTTGATTATGTATTTTTGTTTGTCGCCTAGACTTTTATCCTTTTAAAACTATTGCAATAAGTAACGATACTATTCCGCGCTTTAATACTTTAATGGGGTGGGAAGGGTAGACATGGATATGATGATCACGCGATAATACCATGCATATAATTGGTTACCGGGTGTTGCGTGGATGATCCATGTTATTTATAAACCTAGGACCCCCTCCCTCCTTATGTACTTTCGTTATTGTTTTCTTTAAACTGTCAGTTTCCAGCTCTTTAATCCTTGTATTTCGCTTCAAATCATTTAAAACCTCTTTGAATTTCCAGCACTGTTTTCTTTTTAAACTTCCGCCCATTTCGCTTCATTTTGTCTGATTGTTTGCACTCGTTATTTGATCCTTATTTTTCTGCACTTATACATTCTTTTAAACAACTATGAAACCACCTATTTCTTGACTTTAGCATGTTTATTTAACCTTTATACATTCCTACTTGTAACCGTTATGTGGAAGTTGTCTTTTATGTTTACTTGTTTTAAAGTCACAATTGTAACATGGCCAGGAACCACACTAGTGGATCTTGGGGGGTGCCTAACACCTTCCCCCTGAGATAATTTCAAGCCCTTACCCATTCTTTGGTTCTTCTTTCTTTTAAATTCTTAGTGTCCTAATGCACTTAATCATTAGGTGGCGACTCTTCTAAATGTCAAACCCAAATTCCCAAAAGGAATAGAGTTGTCCGCCCAAATGTCGTAAACCCGATTTTGCCTTTAGAAAAAGGGGCATCGACAGCATGGCGACTCTGCTGGGGATTTCTTTAGGCTTTTACCATTTCATGATGCTTGTGACTTTACTGCTTCTTTATTTCCTTTATTTAATGTCTTTATATCTTTTCTATTACGAAACTGACTTGGTTCTTTGTTTCTTTTCTTTAATGCTTTCTTTTACCGCTTTCTTTCAATACTGTTGTAATTATGAGCAATTATTGTAATCATTACGTTATGAACGTGAAAGTACATGACAATTTGTTAATTATTGTATTGCATTTTTTCAACATCATATTCCACTCTTGCCAAACAAAATGCCATAGCAACGCTTATAATGAGTGGTTGCGCCCTTCCAATATTATCACCCCCTAAATCCGGCAAAGGCATATTTGCGGTAAAACCAGTCGATCAACGGTGTAGTCGACGGTTCCGTGCCTTTCCCTCTTAAGTTGTCCGCTCAAGGGTACCAGTCTAATACTCAATAGAAACCCTACTCTGTTTAATTGTGCATGCATCATTGTCAAACCTAGCCGAGTTAGTTATGTTGTCCGCATAATGACTCTTTAAGATAGCCTTGTCCAAAGTCCACTAGGTTTCCTTGAAACCCAAACGGACACTACCACGTTTTGTGCATTCATTTGGAGAACTAAATGCTTCTTATGCTAATTGTTGATATTAAATAGTCGAGTCTGGTGGGGGTAAGGGTCTAACACTTTTGTCTTGTAGAAATGAAGCACGAGGTCCCCAGTTTCGGTATGATTAGCACACCCCTACTCCTACTAGACTGGTGGAGGAGTCTTCCATCAAATGACCAAATCAATGAGTGGAAAGAGAGATCCGCCAAAGCTAGCGAAAGGTTGGAATATCTGGAATACAGTCTATTGGAATTGGAAGGAAAAGTGAGGAAGAGAGTCACCGACTGCCAGAACTCTAAGGGAAATGAAGGAGAACACCTGGCAAAAACATCTTTACTGGTGAACCTACGCGAGCTGTAGGATTTGATCAACGAGAGCATTCAACCTGGGGAAGGTCCTTCTGGGACCAAGTAGATAGGAATTTATTTTTGCTTTACAAATGTAATAAGGCCTATGGCCACCAATGACACTTTTATTTCATGTTATTTAGTGTCGTTTTGGGATTCGTCTTACTTTTTATCAATAAAATGAGGCATTTAGCATTCTAAGTTCCCCAAATCTACTTGTCGCTAGGCCTACCTCGGGCACAACGAGGCTCCCAATTTAGGACACGATTTATATTCTTACACTATGTGTTTAAATATTGCAACGTTTTCTTCTCACAATCCCTACTAACTTGTTACCTTTTGTTTTACTTTTGCTTATTCCCCTCCCCAAAGGTTAGTTCGTGCACTCTGGCATCGTCATCATATTCCACAAGATCCAAGGGTCCTCCGCCTCCTCCTCCTCCGTGTCCTATCAAAAACAAGAACAAAGGAAAGATGGAAGATTTGAGCAACATCAGAAAGGAGAGCTCAGTTGAAAGGGTAGAGACCTCTCAGGGTATTCAGGTTTCCAAGGAAAGTGCCTCCCAGCTCGAACATAAGTTATTGAAATTTCAGGAAGAATTAGACCAAGTTCGGAACTTGGCAAGCTTGTCATTTTCCCTCACTACCCAGGATATCAGCTTCCCCAACACTCAAAATCCCATACCTCCTCAAAACATCCCGAAGCCACAAAACCAACCCACTTCTCATCACCACTGCAACACATGCCACACTTCAAGCAACACCCCACTGCTCATCCTCGAACCACTGAACTCCACAAATGATCATCACCACAACACCTCCATCTATGTGGAAACCATACCACACCCCATTCAGCCCGCCTCAAACGCACCTGAGTCTGATGACAAAGACTCTCTTATCAAGAATCTGGCCGCAGAACTCAAGAAGCTGACTAGCCGAGTTCAGGGTGTTGAAGGAAGCAAGGGGATCGAGGGACTGAATTACGAAGACCTTTGCATTCAACCAGATGTCGAACTGCCCGAGGGGTACAAACCTCCCAAGTTCGAAATGTCTGATGGTACAGGAGATCCCAGGGTACACTTGAGGACATACTGCAACAAGTTGGTCGGAGTAGGGAAAGATGAGAGAATTCGAATGAAGCTTTTCATGAGAAGCTTGAAAGGAGATGCTCTGTCTTGGTACATTAACCAAGACCCCAAGAAGTGGTCAAACTGGGTTAGTATGGCGTCCGACTTCATGGACAGGTTCAGGTTCAACATGGAGAATGCACCAGATATGTTTTACATTCAGAATTTAAAGAAGAAACCTACGAAAACGTTCCGCGAGTATGCCACTCGTTGGAGGTCAGAGGCTGCTAAGGTTCGACCTGCTTTAGGGGAAGAACAGATGAACAAGTTTTTCGTTAGGGCTCAGGATCTGCAATACTATGAAAGATTGATGCTGATCGAGAACCATAAATTTTCTGACATCATCAGGCTGGGAGAAAGGATTGAAGAGGGCATCAAAAGTGGTAGTCACTAACTTTGAAGCTTTGCAAGCCACCAATAAGGCTCTACAGTCCGGTGGTACATCCAAGAAGAGGGACGTAAGTGCCGTAATGGTTGCACAGAGAACCAAATCACCAGTCAAATATCAGACCTACCCGATATCTCCACTTACGTATCAACCCACTCCAAATTTCCAAGCACCCGCACCTTCCTACCAAGCTCCACCACCTACCTATCAATCACCTCCACCTCCCACATACCAACCCACTTCACCCAAATATTCCCAACCCGCACAAGTCTACCAAGCCTACAACACTCAACCATCCCACTATAAATCACCTCCTACTCGCCAAAACTTTCCTAGACCCCAACCAAATTTTGACCGCAGACCTCCCAAATAATACACCGCCATTGCCGAGCCAATCGACCAGTTGCACGAAAGACTCAAAGCCGCTGGTTATGTCACCTCTATCCCTGCCATAACTCCTGAAAACCCTTCCCAGTGGATTAACCAAAACAAAACCTGTGCATACCATTCTGGCATGAAGGGACATACTATTGATGAGTGCCGCTCCCTGAAGGACAAGATCCAGGCTTTAATTGATAACAAGATTATCGTGGCAAAGGAGCCTGCTCCGAACGTTCGCAGCAACCCTCTACCAGACCACAAGGGTGGAAGTGTTCATATGATTGAAATAGAAGATGATTGGGATCCCAAAGGATCAATCAGTTTGATCACGGAAGGTGACGATCCAAAGAAACCAACAGTTACTCTTAACCCGATTGTAATCCAAATTCAGCCTTCTGAAGATGCTGAGGTGAACATGTCCATACCGCTTGAGTTTGAAGCACCAGCCTCCGCAAAGACGCCAACACCAATCGAGGTCCAGTTGGGGTCCCCAAAGGCGCATGAGCCCTTTCAAGTTGCTGTATTACCTTCCAAGGCAAGGGTGCCTATTCCACTAGCAATGACAGTCGTAACACCGTTCCATACAAAAGCTATACCGTGGGACTACACAGCCGAGGCAAGAAGGAAAGGAAAAGCCAAGTTCGGAGAAACAGTTGCAACGCAGGGTAGGACAAGAACCGACAGGGTTTATACCCCAGAACACTTAGCTGAGTCGAGTAAGCAGACCTCTGGCCGACAAGCCATCATTGAAGCTGGACCCGGTGATCTCTGGAGAAAGATACAAGCCAAGGAATACTCGGTCATTGACCAGCTGAACAAAACACCAGCACAACTTCTATCTTGGCTTTATTAGAAAGTTCTGATGCACACAAGTGAGTGAGGCTTATGTACCAAGCAACATCACTGGAGGAGAAATGGCAAACATGGTGGGCCAAGAGTTGGAGAGTCATAAAATCACCTTTCACGAGGATGAGCTGCCACCAAAAGGATTGAGTCATAACAAGGCATTGCACATCACTGTGCAGTAAGAAGATTATTTTATCACCCGGATCCTGGTCGATAGGGGTTCTAGTCTCAACATTTGTCCTCTGGTAACACTTAGAACATTGGGAAAAGGGCTGCATGAAATCAAGGACGGGGCCATCAACGTCAAAGCTTTCGAAGGATCTCAAAGGTCAACTATTGGGGAAATTAGCCTACGTTTACAAATGGGGCCCACTTGGTTCGATGTTGATTTTCAAGTGATAGACGTGCCCGCTTCTTACAATCTGCTATTGGGACGACCATGGATTCATCCTGTCGGGGCCGTGGCATCAACACTACTTCAAGTAGTGGAATTTGAATGGAATCACCAGGAGGTGATCATTCATGGTGACGGTAGCAACCCCATATATAGCCGCCAGACCGTTCCAGCAATTGGAGGAAGAAGAAGATTAGGTGGGGAAACATACCACCACATAGAGCGGGTCAACGCAGTCGACAAAGACAAATGGTGGAACAACAAAATTGAAAGCATACTGAATTGGAGCGGATATGAACCTGGCAAAGGACTTGGCAAAAACCTCCAAGGAATCGCTAAGCCTATCAAGCTCAAGAAGCATGGTACCACTTTCGGGTTGGGGTATGAGTATACTTGGGAAGAATTCAAGGAATGGTCTCCACCCTGGCACGGCCCTTACTATCCATTGGAGCAGCCGATACCCCGTCTAGAGTAGACTTTTCAACCAGCCGAGGTTATCTATGGGTCAGAAGAAGAGGAAGCATTAGCAGCGATGAGGAATTTGTTCCTGGAAGAGGATGATATGGATTTTTGTGTCATTTTCGAGGAGGAGGGGGAGGAAGGTCCTTCCATACAGGCTGTGAGCTGAGGAGCACACCTCAGCGACTGGACCGTCAGAACCACCAGAGCCCGACGTGCCTCGGGGTAGCAAGGCTGAACAAAGCACTATGCACTATTTTGCTTTATTAAGTTTATTTTCTTTTCGCATTTTTCTTTTTTCGCAAGAAAGAGCTCCAATGTTCAAAACACTTATGGAATTTATTAAAGTATTTCAATTTTCTTACAAATCTCTCTCTTATTATTTTCTCTCATTACTTTACTCAAACAGCATTACTATTACTTATCTTGATGAACCAACGACTGTGACATGCAACGAGACAACGCGACAAACAGACACAGATTCAGAGGAAGATGATATACCGGAAGAAATTGTTAAAGAAGTTGAGAATTTTGAGAATAGGCCTAAGTCCAACTTGGACGAGACGGAGATCGTCAATCTAGATGCAGAGAACATCAAAGAAACACGAGTTAGCGTTCATTTGTCACCGTCTGAGAAGGAAGAGTATACAAAATTTCTAAGGAATATGAGGACATATTCACATGGTCATATGACGACATAACTGGTCTAAGCACGTCCATTGTGGCTCACAAATTACCGACTGATCCGGCCTGTCCGCCAGTGAAACAGAAGCTCAGAAAGTTCAAGCCAGACATGAGTTTGAAAATCAAGGAAGAGGTCACTAAGCAGGTCAAAGCTAAGGTCCTCCGTGTAGTAGAATATCCGACATGGTTAGCCAACCTTGTGCCAGTGCCAAAGAAGGATGGGAAGGTCAGAATCTGCGTCGACTACCGGGATCTCAACCGGGCCAGTCCAAAAGACGACTTTCCCTTGCCGATTATACACATCTTGATTGACAACTGCGCCAAGCATGAGTTGCAGTCATTCGTTGATTGTTTTGCTGGGTACCATCAGATATGGATGGATGAAGAGGATGTTGAGAAAACTGCTTTCATTAAGCCGTGGGGGATGTATTGTTACAAAATGATGTCGTTTGGGTTAAAGAATACAGGGGCCACCTACATGAGGGCCATGACCACAATTTTTCATGACATGATACACAAGGAGATCGAAGTGTATGTAGACGACGTCGTCATCAAATCCAAGAAAGCTGCTGATCACATGGGAGATTTGAGGAAATTCTTCAATAGATTGAGAAGGTACAACCTGAAGCTGAATCCCGCAAAATGTGCATTTGGGGTTCCTGCCGGAAAACTACTTGGGTTCATTGTGAGCCGCCGAGGGATAGAATTGGATCCATCAAAGGTCAAAGCTATTCAAGAATTGCCGCCGCCGAAGAGCAAGAAGGAGGTTATGAGTTTATTGGGGAGACTTAACTACATCAGCCGGTTCATAGCTCAGTCCACTGTCATTTGTGAGCCGATCTTTAAGATGTTGAAGAAGGACGTGGCTACCAAATGGACTGACGACCGCCAGAAAGCCATTCGATAGAATCAAAGAGTACCTGTCAACACCGCCAGTTCTGGTTCCCCCCGAACCAGGTAGACCCCTGCTACTCTACCTTGCAGTATTAGATGGAGCGTTTTGTTGTGTTATGGGGAAGCATGATAAAACGGGGAGAAAAGAGCAGGCCATTTATTATCTCAGCAAGAAGTTCACCCCGTACGAGGCTCGGTATTCCTTACTAGAGCGCACCTGCTGTGCTCTGACTTGGGTAGCTCAGAAGTTGAGGCATTATTTCTGTGCTTACACCACGTATCTCATATCAAGAATGGACCCATTGAAGTATATCTTTTAGAAGCCCATGCCCACCGGCAAGCTAGCCAAGTGGCAGATCCTGCTGAGTGAATTTGACATTGTTTACGTGACTCAAAAAGCAATCAAAGGACAGGCCCTAGCAGATCACCTCGCTGAAAACCCTGTGGATGTAGAATACGAGCCTCCGAAGACGTATTTTCCTGATAAGGAGGTATCTTTCATTGAAGAGGATATTGCAGAATCCTATGACAGTTGGAGGATGTTTTTCGACGGAGCAGCAAATTTCAAGGGAGTTGGCATAGGAGCAGTCCTAGTATCAACAACCGGCCAGCATTATCCGGTATCCGCCAAGCTCAGGTTCCCATGCACCAACAATATGGCCGAGTACGAAGCTTGCATCTTGGGGCTCATGGTGGCCATTGACATGAACGTCCAAGAGTTGCTAGTGATTGGAGATTCGGATTTGCTTATACATCAGGTCCGAGAAGAATGGGCAACCAAGAACTCCAAGATACTCTCGTATTTGCATCATGTACAGGAGTTGAGAAAGAGGTTCATAAAGACAGAGTTCCGGCATGTTCCCAGAGTCCAGAATGAGTTTGCCGATGCATTGGCCACTATATCATCCATGATTCAGCATCCAGATAAGAACTTCATAGACCCTATTCCAGTAAAGATTCATGATTAGCCAGCTTACTGTGCTCATGTCGAGGAAGAAGCAGACGGAAAGCCTTGGTTTCACGACATCAAGGAATTTTTGGCCGAAGGAAAATATCCAGAGCTTGCAAATGCTATTTAGAAGCGCACTCTGCGAAGATTGTCAAACAATTTTTTCCACAGCGGAGGAATCCTGTATAGGAGAACTCCGGATTTGGGTTTGCTAAGGTGTGTTGACGCAAGGAAGCATCCAAACTGCTAGAGGAAATTCATGCTGGGACCTGTGGTCCACATATGAACGGTTTTGTCTTAGCCAAGAAGATACTCCGGGCAGGTTATTTCTGGATGACTATGGAAATGGACTGCATCCAGTATGTTCGAAAGTGCCACCGTTGTCAGATCCATGCAGACATGATAAAAGTGCCTCCAAATGAGCTTAATGCAACAAGCTCACCATGGTCGTTCGCCGCATAGGGAATGGATGTTATCGGACCAATCGAACCTGCCGCATCAAATGGGCACGGGTTTATCCTTATAGCAATTGATTATTTCACTAAATGGGTTGAAGCAGCATCTTATAGAGCAGTGACCAAGAAAGTCGTTGCAGACTTTGTCCGTGACCATATCATTCGTCTATTCGGGATCCCAGAATCAGTCATTACTGACAATGGTTCCAACCTTAACAGTGATTTGATGTAAGCCATGTGATAAACCTTCAAGATCAAACACAAGAATTCCACAGCCTACAGACCTCAGATGAACGGAGCTGTAGAAGCCGCCAATAAGAACATCAAGAAGATATTGAGAAAGATGGTAGAAAAGCATAAGTAGTGGCATGAGAAGCTGTCATTTTCTTTGTTAGGGTATCGCACCACAGTCCGCACCGACCGGTGCAACTCCCTATATGCTGGTTTATGGTACGGAAGCGATCATCCCCACCGGGGTAGAAATTTCATCCCTAAGAATCATACAGGAAGCAGAAATCGACGATGCATAATGGGTAAAGAGTCGTTATGAACAGTTAGCTCTCATAGATGGAAAGAGAATGAACGCGGTTTTCCATGGTCAACTTTACCAGAACAGAATGACCCGAGCCTTCAACAAGAGAGTTACACCAAGACGGTTTACACCAGGGCAGCTGGTGTTGAAGAAGATTTTTCCACATCAAGATGAAGCCAAAGGAAAGTTCTCCCCTAACTGGAAAGGTCCATACATGGTTCATCGGGTTCTGACAGGAGGAGCCCTCATACTTGCAGAAATGGACGGAGAAGTTTGGCCCAAACCAATAAATTCAGATGCAGTCAAGCGATACTATGTGTAACCATTTATGATTTCCTTATGTAATTTGAACTACGTCTGACCTGATTCCCGTTTAAGAGGGGATACGTGGGCAGCCTTATGGGTTCGGTCACAATTCAATAAAATTTTCATTTCCCCCCGCAATTGGAAACTGGGGCAATATTTAGAGGAGGACCCTCAAAATTCCGAAGTAACTTCAGTAGATCATTGCAAGCAACCGTCAGAAGCATCAACCCACTAAACTGGGGCAGAATTTTGAGGAGGGCCCTCAAAATTCCGTAGAAAGAAAGGTCGCAATATTTTGAACCACGTCGCGGTCGTTGGTTCATCTAAAGCTGTTTTTTTAAATATATATACATATATCATTCCTTTAACAAAACTCATACATGCCTATTATCGAAATCGCTTTGTTTGATAACGCTGCCTTGAGGGTACCTACAGTATCACCATAAACAGAGCCGAGCCAGTCAAGCGAAGCCAGCGGGAACGCGAACTAACCGGTCCCTTTACAAAACTCACGATTTTTTTTGGATGTAGGCACCCAAGTCACAAATCAGCAAATCCATTTACACACTCATACTTTCAGGAATACAACTCCCGAAATTATCGCTTCACAACCACTATCCATACACGATATCCTTATTAGCCACAATGTCGCAATCAACAACCAGCTATCCGCTATCAGCTAAGAATCTTTTACTACTACTCGTCTCTCATCTTCCGCATAAGGCTACTATTCTGCCTTTCGATACTAAGCTCTGTCTCCATAATTGCATATGGCTACTATTCTGCCTTCCTAGGTTAAGCTCTACCTCCATTTGCATTTCTCTTGCATTGGATAAGGCTATTATTCTGCCTTCCGAGGTTAAGCTCTACCTCCATTTGCATTTCTTTCATTGCATAAGGCTACTATTATGCCTTTCGAGACTAAGCTCTGTCTCCATAATTGCATATGGCTACTATTCTGCCTTCCGAGGTTAAGCTCTACCTCCATTTGCATTTCTCTCCATTGCACGAGGCTATTATTCTGCCTTCCGAGGTTAAGCTCTACCTCCATTTGCATCTCTTTGCATTGCATAAGGCTATTATCCCGCCTTCCGAGACTAAGCTCTGTCTCCATTTGCACGGCTGAAATATCGCCACTTCATTTAAATCTTGCATTGGCTGAAAGATCGCCATTTATATTTACACTTTACCTCGGCTGAAATATCGCCACCTTATTTAAGTCTTGCATCGGCTGAAAGATCGCCATTTATATTTACACTTTACATCGGCTGAAATATCGCCACCTTATTTAAGTATTGCATCGGCTGAAGGATCGCCATTTATATTTACACTTTACATCGGCTGAAATATCGCCATTTTATTAAAACTTGCATCGGCTGAAAGATCGCCAAATCCTGCATTTCATGGGCTGAAAGATCGCCAAAATCATCCGAAGGCGTCATCGTTCAGAGGCACCATTTTCATAGCTGCATCGCATTATTCGAAGGCATCATGGTTCGGAGGCATCATTCTCAAAGCCCGAGAGCATCATTTCATAGTCTACGAATCCTTTATTATGTGTTTCATGGCCCAGGACACCATAGTCTGAGGACGTCATCCTAACCATCCAAAGACAGCATTCATGGTCCAACGGGAACTTGCATCATGTTTAAATTTATGCACAACATATGCGCTCGTGTTTTATTTGCAAGTAAACCGGCTAGCAACGACCGTTTCAGCAGGAGCGATCCCGCTCCAGTTTCCGCAGCCTTTTTAAATTCGTAGCAATGCTACCCCGATTCAAATATCTCGGAAAAATCTCCATTGGCATGTTCCGCCTACGGGTCCTGAACTACATACGGCCTGATTCCTGTAAAACTAAGGATATGTAGGCGGCTCAGGAACCCGAGCTCGGTCAAAATTCTTCAAATCGTTCGTTCGGTCAAAATTGGCCATCATATCTTTACCCGATAACTCTTTCATCCTTCCCGAGTAAAGAGGGGCAGCTGTTGATACCCAATTTTTCCCTATGTATTTTATATACAAAATACTTTCAAAATAGCATGTACATGCATATATAAGCATGCCCAAGAGTTTTGATATTTTTTCCTAATTTTTAAAGATTTTTAAACCAATTTATTGTCTATTTTATCAGTGCAAAATCCAATAATTATTCCCAAGATTATCATTTTGGTGAATAATTTTTTTTTATTCTCATATTTTCACCAAACTATAATTAAGGTGATTTTTGCATATTTTTACAAATTTATTTGGTATTTGAAAGACTAAATTGCATATAACTGCAATTATAGCCTACTTTAAGATTAATAGTATTTTATAATTGTAAAATTAGTTCCAGTATTTTTAGATAAATATTTATATAGTATTTGTTGGCTCAGTGTTTTAAATTTACTTTTAAAATCATTATTGCTATTTTTATAAAATAAAAGGGGAAAATTGGCTATTTAACATTTAGCCCATTTCTATTTCAATTACAGCCTTTTTTACCTTTCAATTTTAACCTCAAATTGGCCCAATTTCAGTCCCCAAACCGGACCAGCCCAATCCCTAAATTACTCGACCCCTGACCCAATTAAAAAACCCGCCCGGCTCATATTCAATCCAGGTCGTTGATCATTTTGATCAACGACCATAATTCCCCCTTTCCTTTTTAATTTCCAAACCCCCCCCCCCAAACCCTAATCACTTCCACCTATCAGCCGCCTTTGAACCCCCTCGTCTCACAAACTCTCTCGAACCCTCCTGGAACCCTAATGGTCTCCGACCCCGTTTCCGCCGTGATTCCACCGGAATCCATGGTGTCTCAGGCCATGGACGGTCTGTACTCACCCTTTCTCGCCATTAAACCTAAGCCATTCAAGGCTGTGAAGCCTGACTTCGATGGTTCTCTTCAAGATCTTCTCAGATTTGTAGATCTATGGCTTCTCCGGCCACTACTCCGTCGTATTCAAGCAATATGAGCCTTTTCGACTCAGGATCTGACTTTCCTCAAGACCTTTCTCATTTCTAGGGTTTTCTCTACAACCCTAAGCTGTTCGAGGTTCTTTACTTGCTTATTGTCTTAGATCTGGAACATGTCTGTGTTCTATTGAACTTTTTAAAGGTTTTCCCAAAATTCTCTTTTTTCAAAATCGTTTAATTTCGATTTAGGGTTTCCGAAAAGTTTCTTCAAAATACCTTTCTGATTCTTTTTGTTCTTTCTTTATGTGTGTTTGTCCGATTTCTTTTACTATGCATGTAATGTTCTTCTACTTTCTTTTCTCCTATGCTCACATGTTAATCTTTGCTATATGTGTTTACGATTGAGTTCTCTGATTTTGTTGGCGTTACTGTACTATGTTTGTATTCTTACTAAGCATGATTCATCTTGTTTTGCCCAAGTTTGTATCTTTTTCTTCTGGACTTGTTAAATTCTGAGTTTTCCAAACGTGTTCTCCATGCTCTTAACTGTGTATCTTGTTTGTTTGTTTCTCATGAGTCTTTGGAAAGGACTCCTGAGCCTCTATCAAGCAGCTTGCCTTCTCATCTCTATTGTCTGACTCAATTCGAAACCCTAAGATTTGGGGGTTTCTTGGCAATTATGATTCTTGTGTGCGAGTTAGGGTTCCTCTTTGGGACCCTGGACTCTCAGACTCCTCGTGAGTCTACAAATTGGACTTGTACTACTTTTGCTTATCATTCTGAACCCCTCTTTGATTAAACCCTCTTCTAAGGACTCTGCTTTCAAAAGGTTTTTCCAACTAATTGATTGATTCCGAAATCCTCTATTAAGGTCCGACTGATTTTCTTTGATTGAATCTACTTTACCTTTTCCTAACTTGGTTCATTCAAATTGAACTTGTAATTTTGGTTTCACTGGCTGTTTGATTGATTCCCTTTCCATAGTTGTCACAAATCGTGTACCATTGATTGTTTTCCTTAAATAACTTCTATGTATTTACCCCTTTTGTGCTACTTTGAAAAGTTCTAATTAAAATTTCGTTCCGTAACTGGCTTTTACCCGTTGAAATCAAAATCCCTTAACCAAACGGAGACTGATTTCAATGATATATTCCTTGCCTTTCTTACTTGTTTCTCTGCACTATAAAAAGGACTGCCCCTCTGCACTTTTACACACGACTTCATTCTTCACACAACCTTCACACCACTAGTCTTTAAAATACTTGCACACTTGCAATACTATTTTGAATTCGATATTCTGCTTTGCTTGGGATCTTTTGGAACCGCTTTGCTTGCAACTTGGCTTTTTCAAGACTATTGTTTTTTACTTATTTCTTCTAAAACTGGTATGTTCTGATTTAACTTTTCTGCCTCACCCCTATGTGTTTACTTACAGTTTCTACAATCCTGTTTACTTTACTGCGCATGATTCAATGATTTATGCTAATATGTTCCTTCCTTGCATCTGTTTCTATTGTAAATCCCTACCCCTATTCCCCTCTATGTGTCTGAGTTAAGGTTCTTGGCCTGGCAGTACCCAAATTACTGCCCAGGTCAGAAACTGATCCTCAATGGATCCTAACTCCCAAGTTTTGGCTGACAGGCTGGTCAGGGGTGTGCCAGCATTCTCAATTGCTGGGCATGACCACCAGCCTGCCATGGCTTTCCTTAACCTCCCCCCCCCCCAATGCAATTACACTTATTCTTAGACTCTTAAGTTCTGCCCCCCTCTTATGAGCCTTGCTTTAGGACCTGGAGCTCCCTCTGAACTTGGACATTCGAGGGCTGGCTATTCCACACTGCACCATAATCTTAATTCTGCAATATAATTGGGTGTATGCACTGCCTGGAGTTCATAAAGCTCCTTGGAACTTTGACACACCCAAGGGATGAGAAAGGCTTTTGGAAGTTCTGATCCTGGAAGTTGGTTTATCTCATATGGTTGGACTTTGAGTCTGAATTAGGATGTTTGGTTGTGGCTGGAACTTCTGATGTAATTTTATTTCCTTACTTTTCCGATTCATTTTGGACTGAAATAATTTGTAATAACTATTGGGGACGACTAGTAGAAAGGGATGGGAATGATTGTATGCAAAGGGTAGATAACTTGCCTATAAGATTTTTTTAATTCCTGCATTCACATAGACAGCATGCCTATAGGTTACCTATAAACTTCTGCATTCTCATCTTAGATAACTTGCCTATAGGATTTTTAATTCCTGCATTCACATAGACAGCATGCCTATAGGTCATTTATTTCTGCATCTCCGCATATAGAAATCCTGTCTCTAAGTCCCTGCATTTCTGCATATAGAAATCATGGTCATAGGTTTCTTTTCTGCACTTCTGCATATACCTGTCATTAGGCAAACAATCATAGGTCTAATAATAATCAACTTCATTCTAGATACCATGCCTATAGGACTCTTACATCTACGTAATCGTTTAAAACCAACAACGCTTAGATAACTTGCCTATAGGAATAATGAATCGAATCAGCCTCGTCTATTTTATCTATACGTTTAAAACCAGTCATAAGTTCGTTTAAAATCTGCAGATCCTTTGTCTACAAAACCGGTGATCCTTTCTTTAAAATCAGTACGCTCCGCTAGATATCATGCCTATAGGTCTCACTTACGCAAACCATTAGGTTTTAATTAACTGTGTCAGCTCTGATAACTACAACCAGAAAAGGCTAATTTGGACTCCTCATCTGAGAAATATGTGATAAATCAACCTATCCTAACGCTTTTAAATTTAATTCAGACCATAACCAATATTTGAAGTCATGCTATATATTTGCCTTTAAGTGAGGAGGCCTGTTTGAGCCTTAACTGTTGTTTGCTTCTCCCCTATTTAATTATGTGTTTTTGTTTGTCGCCTAGACTTTTATCCTTTTAAAACTTCTGAAAAGCCCCAACTCCCTCCCCTTTAGGGTTAGTAGTCTCAATGCCTCCGGTACTGATAGGATCGGGACGGGTAATAGCATGCAATAAGTAACGATACTATTCCACGCTTTATTACCTTAATGGGGTGGGAAAGGTAGACATGGATATGATGATCACGCGATAACACCACGCGTATAATTGGTTACTGGGTGTTGCGTGGATGATCCATGTTATTTATAAACCTAGGACCCCCCTCCCTCCTTATGTACTTTTGTTATTGTTTTTTTTAAACTGTCAGTTTCCAGCTCTTTAAACCTTGTATTTTGCTTCAAATCATTTAAAACCTCTTTGAATTTCCAGCACTGTTTTCTTTTTAAACTTCCGCCCATTTCACTTCTTTTTGTCTGATTGTTTGCACTCGTTATTTGATCCTTATTTTTCTGCACTTATACATTCTTTTAAACAACTACAAAACCACCTATTTCCTGACTTCAGTGTGTTTATTTAACCTTTATACATTCCTACTTGTAATCGTTATATGGAAGTTGTCTTGTATGTTTACTTGTTTTAAAGTCACAATTTTAACATGGCCGGGAACCACACTAGTGGATCTTGGGGGGTGCCCTATACCTTCCCCTTGAGATAATTTCAAGCCCTTACCCATTCTCTGGTTCTTCTTTCTTTTAAATTCTTAGTGTCCTAATGCACTTAATCATTAGGTGGCGACTCTTCTAAATCTCAAACCCAAATTCCCAAAAGGAATAGAGTTGTCCGCCCAAATATCGTAAACCCGATTTTGCCTTTAGAAAAAGGGGGCATCGACAGGTATGTAAGATTCCTTCAGGCATCCCATGTCATCATTTTTCTTCAGCCCCATCATCTTTAAAAACCCTTTACCAGTACGGTTCTCCAGCACCAATAACCCGGGGCTATCCCAAGTCAATCACGCAAGCCCTCTAATTTCTTCTAGAAGTGGTGTCATTTCTATGTCGCCAAAATGGAACACAGCCTTTTTACTATCCCAGAACAAAGTGGTAGCCTCGATCAACCTATTGTTTGCTCAATGTCTAGTAGAGAAGGTAAATTGCCCAGTACTTTCTTACGTGTTTCTTGTCACTTGAGGAAAGGTCCTCACAACAATCTAGTAGCAATGGTGGGATGTTGCTAACCATACCGAATCTGGGGACCTCGTGCCTCATTTTCCTGCAAAATAAAAGGGTTAGTCCCTTATCCCCCACCAGACTCGACTATTTATACATTTATGATTAGCATATTGGCATTTAGTTCTCCAAATTAATGCACAGAACGTGGTTGTGTCCGTTGGGATTATGGAAACCCCGGTGGACTTTTGGATAAGGCTTGTCTTAAAGGATTATTATGTGGACAACATATTAATCCGGCTAGGTTTGACCATGATGCATGCACAATTACGATCAGAGTAAGGTTACTATGGGGGTCTAGACTGGTACCCTCAAGCGGACAGCTTGAGGGGGAAAGGCACAGAACCGTCGACTGCACCGCTGATCGACTAGTTTTACCGCAAATAAGCCTTTCTGAATTTAAGGGTAATAAATTAGAAGAGTGCAACCACTCATCAAGCATTGCTATCGGATTTTGATACGTACGAGTGGAATATGATGTGGAGTATATGCAATAATAACAGCATGTTGTCAAGTATTTGCACGTAAGAAAATAATAAATACAGTATTTAAATGATTGAAAGACAGTTATAGAAGAAGAAAACAAAGAGACATGTCAGTTTCAGGGAAATAAAGAAGTCATAAATGCTTAAAAATAAGCAGTTAAATTCAAGTAAGGGAGAAGGGTACGTGGGATAGAGCATGCTTAAACTAATTCACAAAAATAAGTTCGTTATGGTAAGAGCCTAGATATATCCCCAGCGGAGTCGCCATGCTATCGCGCCCCCTTTTTTCCTCCTCGCGGAGAACGTCCGGGTTTCGACATTTCATGGGGGAATAACTCTTTTCCTTTTGGGAATTGGGTATTTGAAGAGTCTCCACCTAACGAATTATGGTGCGTTAGGGCACCTTGAGCAATTAACTCATGGACTAGTTTGCATTACCAGAGATTAGGGTAAGGGCTCGAAATAACCTTGAGGGGAAGATGTTAGGCACCCCTCGCGGTCCACAACAGTGGGTCCCGGCCAAACTTATACTTATATGAATTAGTCAATTTAACAGATAAACAGTTTTACCACGTACTTGCAAGTAAAGGCATGTTTTTACATTCTAAGCACATGTATGGTTCGAGTAATGAAATAAGTTGCACATATATAAAGAAAAGTAAATTCATTTAAACAACGGGAGTTGGGAAAAGGGGGTCCTAGGTTGGTTAGCCTACAGGATCATACCCACACAATGCCCGGTAATCACTCCTCAATGAGGGGCTACATGTGGCATTAGCGCGTAGTCATCATATCCTTACTACCCGATTCCCTCCCCTTGGTCATAGCCTAAAACGTTCTAGCAGCCTTGAAAGGTATCCTATGCGTGCACTACCCGTCCCTTCTTTGTGGCCCTGAAGGTATTTAGGACCTCTAATTTGGGTAGTTCTAGACCATCCTAAGGTGTTTAAAGGAGAAAAGTCTAAGCGTCAACCAAAATAAGTAGGACTGCATTTAAAGGTGGGGAACAATTAAAGGCTCACATTTAACCTCCGCAAGCAGAAACAAATAAGTGCACGTCTCAAACAACCGTTTAAGAGGGAAAAAAAACCTTAGAACATGGTATCAAGGTGAGCTGAGAGTATACAGTATTGAATTAGGACCAAAGTATCAAAGACCTATTCATCTTGCCTACTGATTTTAGACCCGTTGAATATGAGCAATCGCAGATAGCAGAACATGGTTTTACAGTTGCAGAATTTTAATCGCCCTATAGGCTTGCTTAGACGTATAACAGTGATGTCCTATGAGCATGGTATCTATTATTGATTAGGAATGCAGTAAAACAGTAAACAGTTTCCAAACGGGCGATTTGAACCCTATAGGCATGCTTTCTACTGACATTGATTGAGAAACGAGTAGGTTAGTTAATCTGATTCAGAACTTCCAGGCGTGAGTTAAAGTTAGGCCGATTTTAGATCCTATAGGCATGATTTCTATTAAAGTCGGTTTTAATCCAATAGACATGATTTCTAACGAGATGAATTTGAATACATGTTGTAATGGAAACTGAACTTCAATTACTTTACACCCTATAGGCATGATATCTAATTATAAAGCTGATTTAGATCCTATAGGCATGGCTTCTAATTGTGTGAAAGTAAAGCATGCAAAATTCACCAAAGCAGGTCCTATAGGTATATTATCTAGCAAACACATTTTGAATTGAAATAGACCCTATAGGCATGTTATCTAACCGATTTTACCCACAATATGCAGCTACCCACCCCTTTTCACTAATCACCCCAATGTTTGTTTATAATATTTATTATAGGCCAAGAAGTGAATATAAATTACATAAATAAAATAGAAGCTAAGCTATAGGGAGCCTGAAGCAGGCCCAATTGATTTCCAAGCCTCCAGTAGTCTCAAATGCCAGAACTCTATAGCCAATTTCATGTCTAGGTGTGTCAGAGTTCCCAAAGGACCTCATGGATCCCGGGCAGTGCTTACACCTAGACCTTTCTCAATAATAATTGATTATTGCAGTGTTGAAGTGCCAGCCCTGATATGCCAGAGTTCAGAGAGATCTCAAGGGTCTCAAGGCAGTACACATATCAGAGGGGCAGAACCTAGTAATCTAAGAGTAAAGTGAGAGTGCTTGACATAGTTTTGAAAAGGTTTTGAAAATAGTACAGAGATGACTCTAAGAGTGAAAAGGTTTTTTGAAACAGGAAATAGTTTGGTGGTAAAAGACAGTTTGAGAAGAGTACCAAAACTTTTTTGAAAACAGCAGACAATCAACTGGTCATAAAACATCCAGATTCAGAAACATTCAACAAATAGATCTCACACGGAGATAAAGGGACGGGGACACATAAGAGTCACATTGGGGGTACATGGATAGAGTATAGAGGAAACACACAGTCAACAACTGCATAAAACACTTAGGGTCTTAGAGACTTAGCAGGCTAGTCATGGGCAGTAAATAGTTAAGGTAGAGATCACATATATAATATAGAAAGCCTGCCATATCTTGAATAAGATTAAATATAAAGGAAGGATCAATGATATACATCACATAACCAACATGATCACATAATTAAGGGAATAAACAGATATTCACAAACAGATTGGTGAAGTATCAAATAACTAAGTGAAGTGTAGACATACTAATCATACATTGAACAGGACAGAGTTTAGACATGCTAGGCAAAGAAGTAAGCAGGAAAACAGGTTGAATTCATAGCTGACGAACTAGTGCAAGAATGAAACACATAGGGTTTGGTTTTCAAAATTTAACTAGAGACATACCAGTTGAAGAAAAGAGTGCAGAATATAAAGCAGATATAGTTCCAATATCTAGCCTTGGCTTTCAGCCGGCTAGACCAGTGAATATCACAATTAGCATAGAAGAAAAGAGAGCTTTACAGTGTAAGTGTGCTTTTGTGAACTAATCTTCGTGTCTGAAGTGAGAATAGGAGGGAGTTTATATAGTAATCAAGAGTTAAACAAAATAAGGTAAGGGATCAATTAATTACCAATCAGGGAAATTCATGGAATCAATTACACATGTATATCAGTAAGTCTTCCCTTTAATCAAGGGACAATCAATCAACGGTAAAAGCAGGACAAACATTTTAAGGAAGGAAATCAAGTAAGGTAATTAAGGGTGAATGAACAGGGGTTAAATTAAGGAAATAGTTAGCAAGAATCAGCAAATAACAAATAAGGAAAGAGGGAACTAATTAAGGCAAGAATTTCAGTCAAACCGAGTGAAAGAAGAATCAAGGACTTTGTTAGGGAAAAGGGCTCAATTCAAACTGAAAATAAGAACTTTAGAATAGACAGGGTTTAATTAAGGAGGAAATCACGTAAAGAATCAGCGAAATTCACAAACAACTTAAATAAAGCAAGAAATAACAGTCATAATAAACATAGACATATAGGATCAGTAGAAAAGTTGAACCAAGAACTTAGTAGAGGCATATTAGGATAAAATCATACATGAAATAGGTCCAAACCATCTCAGATCTATACATATCTAAGAAGTTCAGAAGAATGAAATCAGGGTTTCGAGAAGAACAATCACAGAGATGAAGAAGCAAACCTAGAAACCCATAGATATAGAAATATCTCACTCGGAATCAAACCAGGACACTCTGAAACAGGCGAGAAATGGCCATAGATGCAAGCAAACTAACCCTGGTCCCTTGAGGACCCTGGGGATGATGATACTAGTACAAGAGATGCTACTAGAGGCCTGGGGGGTGGTGAGAAGCCACCATAGATAGCCATAGATGAGTGACGACGAGGTCCGATTAGGGATAGGTTTGAGAGCTTTTGAAAGAGGAGAGGGATTTCAGGGCGGCGGTTGGTGAGGAAATGAGAGGGTTTGGGGGGGGGGGGTCGTTTGGTTTATTTTAGGTAAGGGTCAATCTGGACCGTTGATCACAATGATCAATGGCCAGGATTTTCCCGGGTATTAGGTTGGGGCATATTGGTATTGAGCTGGGTGTTGGGTTAAATTAAGGCCAAAATTGAAATAAAATAGGGCCAGATTTTAAATAGCAATTTTAATAACTAAATAATTTATAAAAAATAATAAATGAATTCCAAAAATATCTTTGTGTACTAAAATGATTTAAAATAGTTATTTAACATTATAAAATAATGAAGACCATNTTAGTATGGGCTATTATTGCAAAGATGTGCAATTTTGCCTAAAAATGTAAATATAACTACAAAAATGCACTAAAAATATTTAAACACTATGTTGGCATAAATAATGAATTTAGATGGCAAAATCATCACAAAAGTAATTTGGAGGATAATTATTGAATATTCATATAAATAAAAAGAGAGGAAATAAATTAATTTGGAGCTCTTTAAAATTATAGAAAAAATTATAAAAATATTTATGCATGCTTATAACTGCATATGTGCTATTTTGAAAGTATATATATGTATTAAAAAATATATGAGGAAAAATAGGGTATCAACAATATGTATCCGTAGTTGAGTTGTAATCTTGTTATTTTTTCTTCATTGTAACTCCTATCTTGCTTTCTTAGAAGCTATGTTTTAGGAAACCCAAAATCTGTAAACTTTCTGAGTATATGTTTTGACTAGGTTTAGTCATAAGTTGAAAGTCTTTGTAACTAGAGAGTCACAAAGTGGCTTGTGGTAAGAGTACCACAAGTTAGTTTAGTTGAAGTCTTTGTAATAGAGTTATTACAAAGTGGCTTGTAATAGTGAGATTACAAGTTAGTGAAGTTGAAAGCCTACAAGTGTAGGTCGTGGTTTATTTGTCCCCTTGTGTGGGATTTTTCCACGTAAAAAATCTCTTGTCTCTTTTACTTACTGCTTCATAAAGTATTCTCAGTAGAAACTCATAAAGGATTAGGTGCTCTATAGTTTGGTGTACTCATATAAGCTAACACTTTCGAACTTGTCCGAAAGGTTAGTCCCCGAGTATGATGGCCTTGGCCTTTGCGTTGAGGGATGCCTCTTTGAGGTCTTATAAATTCGAGTTTAGATATTTGAATATGTTGACTGTCGATGACAGTCCCCAAGTATTCGAGGTGTATTTGCGTTTTGGCCCTTGAGCCGTTTCTCACAGAATCGCAAGCATGGAGTTCGTATAGCAGTAAATTTCTTTGAGACACAAAGTGTTTTGATATAGAAAGAATGCTTCTTTGAATAATCAATACATGCGTACAAGTTTTGCCATCGGGGCTCGACTATTCTATATGGACATGGTTCATCTGACCGTTTGGACCATTATAATGTTTTCCTATCGAGGCCCTCTTTGGCGTGAAGTATTTTACTCAAAAATACTAACCTCCGAGGGTGATGACTCCCAGTATTAGAGGTTGATTGAAAAGAAGCCTTGGATACTGTTGAATTCTCCTTAAGTAGCACATTGTTGTTGCCTCGTTAAAAACCTTGCCGGAAAAACCCATTTGGGATAAAAACCAATGTAAGGAAAAAGAATGCAACGCATGCTTTAAAACCTAAGGTCTTCGTGTATAAGGGTGCCTTCGCTTTCTTCGATCAAATATCTGCAATGAGTTAGTATCAAATACAAATGAAAAAAAGAGGTCCTACCTTAGCAATAATACCGTTTGAGTAGTGATACATTCCAGTTGTTTGGCAATTATTCACCTTCATTCGTGCCAAGTTTGTAAGATCCTTTACCGATAACTCCAATGACTCGGTATCGTCCTTCCCAATTCGGGCCTAGTTTGCCTTCATTCGGGTCTCGAGTATTGAGGGTAACTTTCCTTAGGACCAAGTCCCCGATTCCGAAGTGTCGAAGGTTGGTCCTTCTATTATAATATCTCTCGATTCTTTGCTTTTGTGCTGCCATCCGAACAAGTGCAGCTTCTCTTTTTTCATCTAGTAGCTCGAGGCCAGTATTCATAGCTTCGTGATTTGACTCCTCCGATGTGTGCTGAAATCTAGCGCTGGGCTCTCCGACCTCGATCGGGATTAAGGCCTCGGAGCCATATACTAAAAAGAACAGGGTGGCCCCCGTGCTGGACTTCAATGTTATTCGATACGCCTAAAGAACCTCAGGTAGAACTTCTCTCCATTTTCCTTTTGCATCGTCTAACCTCTTCTTTAAGTTTTGAATGATAATTTTGTTTGTTGACTCGGTCTGTCCGTTCCCGCTCGGGTGGTACAGTGTTGATAAGATCCTCTTTATTTTGTGTGCTTCGAGGAACTCCGTTACCTTGTTGGCGACTTGCTTCCTGTTGTCACATATGATTTCGGTAGGTATCCTGAATCGACACACAATGTGATCCTAGATAAAGTCAATGACTTCTTTTTCTCTGACCTTCTCGAAGGCTTGTGCTTCCACTCATTCAGAAAATAGTCAGTCATAAACAAAATGAATTTAGTTTTACCTGGGGCCGTTGGTAGAGGGCCGACGATATCCATTTCCCATTTCATGAAAGGCCACGGGGACAGGATTAAATGAAGTTGCTCCCGGGGCTGATGAATCATCGGTGCAAACCTTTGACATTTATCACACTTTCTAACGAACTCCTTAGTGTCTTTTTCCATGCTATCCTAGTATTACCCCGCTCTGATAATTTTGCGAATCAACGACTCGGCGTCGGAGTGATGTGCCTTCATGAATTTCTTGCAGAACATAATCAGTGTCCCCCGGCCCTAAACATACCGCCAACGGTCCATCGAACGTTCTTCTGTACAATGTTCCATCTTCATCCAATGTGAACCTAGCAGCCTTGGTTCGTAGAGCCCTCGATTCTTTATGATCCGATTGGAGCATTCCGTTTTTCAAACATTCGATATATTTATTCCTCCAATCCCAACTTAAACTTGTAGAATTTATCTCGGCATGACCTTCTTCAATCACAAATCTCGATAATTGGAAAACAGTCCCCGGGATAATATCATCTTCCTCGACTGACGACCCCAAGTTTGCAAGTGCATCTGCCTCACTGTTTTGTTCTCGAGGAACATGATTTAGAGTCCACTCCTTGAAGCGGTGCAAGGTTACCTGTAGCTTGTCCAAATATCTTTGCATCCTATCTTCTCAAACTTCGAAGCTTTTTTTACTTTGGTTCACCACCAAAAGAGAATCGCACTTGGCTTCAATGACGTCTGTCCCCAAGCTTTTAGCTAGCTCGAGACCTGCAATCATGGCCTCGTACTCGGCCTCATTATTAGTCAACCTAGAAGTTTTGATAGATTGTCTAATCGTACTACCTGTTGGTGGCTTCAAAACAATGCCAAGCCCGTACCATTTCACATTTGAGGCACCGTCCGTGAAAAGGATCCATACCCCCGATGATGTACCCAATTTCATCAAAAGTTCTTTCTCTACTTCAGGTACGAGGGTCGGCGTAAAATCGGCCACGAAGTCAGCTTGGATTTGAGATTTGATGGCCGTTCGGGGTTGATATTTGATATCGTACCCACCAAGTTCGACGGTCCATTTGGCCAATCGGCCCGATAGCTCGGGCTTATGCAAAACATTTCGAAGGGGATAAGTGATTAGCACACATATGGGGTGACATTGAAAATATGGCTTTAACTTTCTAGAAGCGCTTATTAATGCAAGTGCCAACTTTTCTAAGTGTGGATATCTAGTTTCAGCATCTCCTAGAGTTCGACTTACATAATATACAGGGAACTGCGTACCTTGCTCTTCCCGAACTAGTACCCTACTTACCGCTATCTTGGACACTGCTAAATATAAATAAAGCTTTTCATCTACCTTCGGAGTGTGAATCAGAGGTGGGCTCGACAAGTATCACTTCAATTCCTCCAATGCTTGCTGGCATTCCGGGGTCCATGCGAAGTCATTTTTCTTTTTGAGTATGGAAAAGAAGCTGTGTCTTTGATCCAATGACCTCAAAATGAATCTACCCAAGGCGGCTATTCGTCCTGTTAGCCTTTGCATGGCTTTCACACTATCTACGATAGTGATATCTTCGATGGCCTTGATTTTATCGGGGTTGATTTCGATTCCCCGATTTGATAACATGAAGCCGAGGAACTTGCCCGAGCCGATTCTGAAGGCACATTTTTCTGGGTTAAAGCTTCATGTAGTACTTCCTCAAGATTTTGAATGTTTCCTGCAAATGATTTAAATGGTCATCTGCGCGCAGGGACTTAATCAATATATCGTCAATTTAAACTTCTAGTGATTTACCTATCTGTTCCTCAAACATTTTGTTAACTAGGTGTTGGCACGTGGCTCCAGCATTTATTTGCCTGAAGGGCATTGCATTATAATAGTACGTTCCAAACTTAGTGCTAAACGAGATCTTCTCCCGGTCCTCTGGGTTCATTTGAATTTGGTTGTACCCGGAGTAGGCATCGAGAAAGGTAAGAATCTCGTGGCCAGCCGTGGCATCGATCATGCGATCGATGTTAGGTAGTGGAAAGGAGTCTTTAGGACATGCCTTGTTCAAATCCTTATAATCTACACACATTCTAAGCTTGTTCCCTTTTTTAGGGACTACTAACCACTCGGGATATGTTACCTCCCGAATGGACCCTATCTTTAAAAGTTTAGTTACCTCATCCTTTATGAATGCATGCTTCACCTCGGACTGGGGCCTCCTTTTTTGCTTTACTGGTTTGAACCTGGGGTCGAGGCTTAGCCGGTGTGTTGTTATTTCCGGTGGGATCCCTGTCCTGTCTAAATGGGACCAAGCAAAACAATCCATGTTATCAATAAGAAATTGAATGAGTTTTTTCCTGAGTTCGGGGGTTAACCCCGTTCCCAGGTATACCTTTGTCTCGGGCATATACTCGATCAGTATGACCTGTTCCTGCTCCTCGACTGTTGACTTGGTTGCATCTGACTCTTTGGGAACAACGAAAGTTCGAGGAGTAAGGAAATCCTTTTCTTCTTCGATTACCTGTTTCTCCGATTCAGTCGAGGCTGAGGACGGTGATTGCTATTTGGCCGTCTGCTTATCTTTGGTGCTTGATTTTTCCAAGGTCGAAGGCGCTGGTATCGGTTTCACCTCATCGACTTCAAAAATTTCGTTTGCAGTGTGTTGTTCCCCGTAAACTGTTTTCACACCATCTATTGTTGGGAATTTCATCATCTGATGAAGGGTTGAAGGTACTTCCCTTATGTTGTGGATCCACGGCCTCCCAGGTAGTGCATTATATCTCATGTCGCCTTCGATGACATGGAATTTTGTATCTTGAATGGTCCTGACCACGTTCACTGGTATGATTATCTCCCCCTTTGTTGTTTCGCTCGCCATGTTGAAGCCATTTAGGACTCGAGATGCAGGTACAATTTGGTCTTGTAGGCCGAGCTTCTCTACGACCCTTGATCTGATTATGTTTGCTGAGCTTCCTAATCCACTAGAACACGTTTAACTTGAATTTTATTTAACAAAATAGAAATTACCAGGGCGTCATTGTGCGGCTGAGATATGCCCTCCGCTTCCTCGTCATTGAAGGATAGGACGCCCTCGGACACATATCTCTGAGTCCGTTTTTCTCTAGTGATTGACACCTTGGTACGTTTGAATATAGGCCCTTGTGGAACATCGACACCGCCAACGATCATATGAGTTACATGTTGTGGTTCTTCCTGCTTATTTTTTCTGTTTGCGTCTCTTTCCCTGAAGTGATTCTTAGCTCGATCACTGAGAAACTCTCGAAGATGACCCTTGTTGAACAATCAAGCTACCTCCTCTCTCAGCTGCCTGCAGTCTTTGGTCCTATGGACATATGTGCCATGATATTTACACAGCAAGTTTCGATTCCTTTGAGAAGGATCGGTTTGTATAGGTCTGGGCCACCTGGTGTCTTTGATCCTTCCGATGGCCGATACGATGTCCGATGCGTCAACACTAAAAATTGTACTCCGATAACTGAGGCGCTTCCGCGGGATCGGTATGTTTATCAAAACCATTCGTACTCCTAAGTCACCGAGAGCTTTGACCTCGATCATTTCTTCGATCGTTCCGAGGAGGGTTACGCCCCGAATCATTGTTTCTCCGATCCGCGACATATGGCTGATACCGTTCCCTGTTTGATCTTGGTTCCCTGTCCGTATCCCTCGGGGCCTTAACTGCTAATCTATTTGGATGAACTGAACCTGAGGGGGCTCCCAGCTGGTCGTCCTCGACCGCGATCTTCGATTGGTAACGATTATGTACATCTGCCCAAGTCACAGCTGGATACTCGATCAAATATTGCCTCAGATATCGTGACGCGATCAAACTCCGCTCATTCAACCCTTATGTAAAAGCTTGCACGGCCTAATCATTCGAGACCAGTGCTAATTCCATTCGCTCCATTTGAAATCGGGATGCGAACTCCCTTAGCATCTCATCATTCCTCTGTCTTATCTTAAAAACGTCCGATTTCCTTGTCGCAACCTTTATGGCCCGGGCATGTGCTTTCACAAAAGCGTCTGCTAATATAGCAAACGAATCAATAGAATTCGGTGGCAAGTTGTGATACCAAATCATTGCTCTTTTCGACAAAGTTTACCTAAATTTTTTCAACAAAACCGACTCGATCTCATCATCATTTAAGTCGTTTCATTAATCCCGCAAGTGTACGAATAATGTGTTCATTAGGATCACTCGTCCCGTTGTACTTAGGTATATCGGGCATACGAAACTTTTTAGGAATGGGCTTCGGAGCCGCACTCGGAGGGAATGGCTTTTGTACAAATTTCTTGGCATCCAAACCTTTCAAGATCGGAGGTGCTCCCGATATTTGATCAACACGGGAGTTATACGTCTCAACCTTTTTGTCATTATCCTCAATCTTTTTCTCCCCCGACTCGACTCTTTTGGTGAGTTCCTCGAGCATCCTCATAATCGTGGGGGTCAGCCTCCGAGCCATTACCATTTGATCTTTCAGGCACCGGCTTAGTACGGCGAGTGATTTCTGGTTCAAACACACTTGGAGTTTTATGCTGACTCTGAAGCTGAGCGATAGCAACCTGTTGAGCTTGTAGCTTCTCGAATATTACTTGGGAGGCTAACTCCCCCATCTCCTATACCCTGCGTCCTTTGGCCACTTGATCAGACTTCCCTGTGTACACTTCCTCCGGGGTCTGCATCGAAATCCGCATTCAAAGCAATGTGTGAACTAACATCAACTGGTTCCATATTTGGCACTTCCAGGGTTAATCGGTGGTATATCGACTCCCGGAGCGGCTGCATTGTTGTTTTCGCCATGAAATCCAAGACCATCATCGCCTTGTACGGGTGTGTTTTGTGAGTTTGACATGTTTTAACCTGAGAACAAAAATTATTGACAAGAACAAGTGTGAAAATAACGTGTGTTATCAGAATCAGAACTGAAATAACCACTATTCTCTTTAGCCCCACGGTGGGCGCCAAACTGTTTACCTCGAAAATACAAGTAACAATTAAACTTGTTTGTCGTTTTAAAGATACGTGATTTAATTCAATACTAATTAATAACTAAGAAATCAAACGTATAAACCAAAGAAGATAGTTGAATCAAACCAGAGCTTAAGCAAGTTTTGACCTCGAGATAGACGGCCTCGAGGTTGGTCAGCAAGAACAATAAAATAAGAACAATAAAGTTAAGAGATAATTCTGATGAGTAATGAGCAAGAAAGTAAGAGAGTATATTCTTTTGCCAATGATTGACTATCGTTACAAATGATTGGGGTCCCTTTTATATAGTAGGGGAACCCTAAATAAGGTACATTTCTATTTACAGTAAAGAATCTTATTGGGACAGTTTTCTAACCGCCTAGTACGGATTCGTACTAACTCGTACATATCTATTCGGAAATTTGCGCCATGATCTTGGGGACGCGGCGGCAATCTTGCTTTTTCTGTTACTAACCCATAATGGCATCATCTTGGGGTTGGTCATACTCGGCTTCGGTGCTCATCGTGTACTTCGATCTTCGAGCCTTATGTTTTGCCCTCGGGCTCGAACCCGGCCCATATTGAGTTCGTTCTTCGATGCGAGCCCTCGAGCCCACAAAATTGGGGACACATGATTTTACTGTATACACATACTTCAATTACAAAGCGAGACTAATCCAAAGATGTATATTTATTAATTTTTAAATAAAGAGAAATATATACATTCATGTGCTCCACATTCACAATGTGGCTCCACTTACAAGATAGACTCCTCATAGAGAAAGACTATCCAAATGGGGTATCCATACATGTTGATTCTAGGTGTGTTTTCTGTCAAAACCAAGAGGTAACCAATAGCCATATCTTCAGTGAGTGTGCATTTGTGAAGAGCCTATGGAGCAGATTAATGATCTGGCATAAAAAATGGACCTATGCAGCAACTAACTGGGAACAACATCTACTTTGGGCCACTAAATATGGCAAAGGTAGATCACAATAGGCTAAAGTGTTCAGGCTTGTCTATGCGGAAATTGTCCATGCTATTTAGTTAGAAAGGAACCAGAGGATCTTTGAAAACAAATACAAAGATGGAGAAAGGTTGGCGAGAGAAATTGCATATACCTGCAATGTTCGAGCCTCTAATGAAACAACCAAACTTCTTCAACTATGAGTTTTTGATAATACATTTGTACTATGAGGAAGTGTGTCAGTTTTTTGCTATAGTTCAACTAGGTCCTTATGAAACACTAACAGAGGAAAATTTATGAAGGCTGTCTTTATCCTTTACTAGATTTACTCCCTCTGTTAGGAGTTAGGTTGGCTTTTATTTTTTGGACAGTTAGCTGTGTTTTAGCTAAACCGTGAATTTGTAAAGCTTCTCCTTGGTGATTAATAAAATAATCTTAATGACCAAAAAAGAAATTGAGGTGTAAAAAGAGATGACATGTTACCACTCTTAAGCTACCAAAGTCATTTTTTTCTCTTTAGTTTCTACATTTGTCTTAGTTGAAAAATTCCATATCCATAACCACACATCATTTGTTTCATAAATTGTACTCTTAGTTATATTCGTATCTCTCATGTCTTTTAAGTCCATATCGTCCAAATGTTTAATGTGTATGTTTAGAGTAAATTTTATGGGTGGTCATTCAATTTTGTATTCATTACCCAAAAGTCACTTGATTTTGTTACGTAAAAGTCATTCAATTTTGTGTTTATTGCTCAAAAGTAACTGTTCTTTCTTTTGTTACACAAAAATTATTTTACTTTGCTCTGGGGATCACAAAAGTCACCTTGGCTAGATTTTATATTATTTTTACTTAAAAAGTCTATTACGCCCCTATATAAATTGTCCCATTTATATAATACCTTCTATATTATATATTACATAATATATTTTACCTAGGTATTTTACTTATAATTAAAATAATTTTAATATTATTTTTATAATATAATCGTATATCTAATTTTTCTTTAACGTTAATTTTCAAGATAAAGCTTTATTAAATTTGTCGATAATAAAACTGTGGGGAAATCTCAAGTCACGTTCTTAACCTTGCGCCTAATGAAATATTTTTCATAAACACTATAAAATTAAAGCTCACAGATTTATCAGCCAAGCAGTGTTCGTTAATTCAATAAATAAAATACCCACATTTAGCATATCGATAAATCACATTAACACTTTCAAATAATAATATTAACAGATAAAGCTTTAAGAAACTAAATATTAAACACAAGTATCTTTGAATTTTTTAAAAAGTTACACTGACTATAAAAAACTATAATTTGTTAAACAAATCTATTTTGTTATTTCAAACAAATATGTTTTGTTGTTTTTATATTTTAAAATATGTTCATGGTTGAATATGATCAAACAAAATTAATGCCATGGGAAAATTAAATGTATGAATATATTATAAAAATAATAAATAAAGTAAATTTAAAGTTATTTAATTATAAGAAAATACCTAGGTAAAATATATTATGTAGTATATATATATATATATATATATAGAAGGTTTTACATAATGAGAGTATTTATATGATGTCAAGGGCATAATAGACTGTTTAAGTAAAAGTATTATAAAATCAGGCCAAGGTGACTTTTGTGATACCTAGAGCAAAGTAAAATAATTTTTGTGTAAAAAAAGAAAGAAAAGTGACATTTAAGTGATGAACAGAAACTTCAATAACTTTTACCTAACAAAAGAAAGAAAAATAATTTTTTGGTAATAAATCCAAAGCTAAATGACCATCCCTGAAATTTACTCGTATATTTATGAGACCTTATGCCTTATTGTCTTCCTCTGTATATTCTCTATAATAAATCCATATTTTGGTTTCATGAAGACCCCTTAGGCATGTTTATCCCTTCCTTTCCAAATTTGGAGGAGAATGTCGCGAAAGAATAAGAGTCCGTTTGGATTAGCTGATTTGAAGTAGCTGATAAATATTAGGTGCTGAAAAGCACTTTAAGTGTTGAAACTGATTTAATAAAAAAGCAGTTACGTGTTTGGATACAAGTGCTGAAATTGATAATAAACTGCTGCAGTATTTGATAAAAAAGTGCTGATAAGCTCTTTTTCTGTTAAAATGACTTAAATAACCTTAGAACTGTTTACACGTATAAGGGCGTAATTTTTAAAATTTTAGATTCCAGATCGATTCAAATACAAAATACTCTGAGGGTGTTTGGCTAAGCTTATAAGCTGGTCAAACTGGCTTATAAGCACTTTTTGGCTTATCTACGTGTTTGGTAAAATTAAAGGTGCTTATAAGTCAAGTGCTTATAAGCCAAAAATAAGCCAAAAGCCATAAGTTGGTCTCCCCCAACTTATCAAATTTCAGCTTATAAGCACTTTAAGTTTGACCAAAATATTTACTATTTTATCCCTAAAATAATTCTTTTCAAAACAAAACTCCTCGTATAATTATACTCTCTCCAGTTCTTCAAAAACCTAAAAAGCATGTGCCTCTGCAATTCTTCAGATTTCTGTCGGCAATTTGAGGTTACGAAATTCACTTGTCTTCTTCGTATTGTTATACCTATGTGACTTTATTAACTGTTATCCTCAAGTAAGAGATTCCTACTCTTTTAGTTGTATATTTTTACGTGGACTTGGTACAACAAATAGTTGTATAAAAACAAAAGAGTATTGTACAAGGTTAATTTGAATGCTTTCTCTCCACCTGTTCTAATTTATGATTGTATACTTATCATAACATAAATTATATTTATAAAAAAAGATATTATTTAATTATTTTTATAATTAAAATAACATGATAAATAGGTTATTTTGTATTTGAATCTATTTAGAATCTAAAAATTTTGAANATCAAACAGTTTCAGCTACTTATTATTAATTTCAACACCTTTATCCAAACATGTAACTGCTTATTTATTAAATCAGCTTCAGCACTTAAAAGTGCTTTTCAGCACCTAATGCTTATCAGCTATTCTAAATCAGCTAAGCCAAACGGGCTCTCTATTTGTCATTTTATTTTAAATAAAACTGTACTTAGATAAGATAATTTTTATGATAAATATAATTTATTTTATGATAAGCATATAATCATAAGTTATAATAATTAATATATTGACAAAAGTTTCTCAATAAAAAATAAACCTAAATAGGACCAAATATTTGAAGAGAAACAAACATCACGCAACACTTAGAAAGCAATACACCAAAAATTTGATATTTCGTTATTTATTACATACATTTCAAAAATTAATACTCAATCACATAGATATAAATATGCAAAAGAATAAAGAATTTGCTTGTCTTAAATAGTCAATGAGAATTGTAAACTTGAAGAGGCCGGGGGGGGGGGGGGGGGGGGGGAGGTAGGTTAAATAGTCAATCATGTGGGAGTTTTGTTCTAAAAAGGAATTTTAAGGATGAAATAGTAAAAATCTTGGTCAAACTTAAAAGTGCTTATAAGCTAAAAAAGCATAAGCTAGGGGTGACCAGTTTATGGCTTTTGGCTTATTTTTGACTTATAAGGACTTGGCTTATAAGCACTTTTAACTTTACCAAACACCTAGATAACCCAAAAAGTGCTTATAAGCTAGTTTGACCAGCTTATAAGCTTAGCCAAACACCCTCTAAGTGGATAAACAAATATCAGAGAAATCGTTAACCTTATGCCTTATTATCCCTTGCGTGTGTTTATAATCCCAAAAGTAATTTTTCTTTTTTCTTTGTAATTCTCATTATTGTCGATTAGCTTAGTGCGACCCAAAAATGCAGGTGTTTTTTTGTTTTTGCCGTTTTGATTTTTTGTAATGATTAAAAAGTAGAATGATTATTTTAAAGAAAATCACGCGCTCATATCAGTGTCTTTTTCAACCCAAAATCATTCAGAGATGTCTGTCGAATTTCACATGAAGTGTGTTTTAACTCTAATCATATGCCTATATAAATAGTACGAACTAAGGTTGAGGAAATGAGCTATTTGCAACGTACCTACTACGTACGCTCATACCCCCACCCCTTCCCCCTTGTTTAACTTTCCTATAGTAGAAAGGAATGAGCTCTTTGTTAGTCATGTGCCAGGCCCAGCTCCTCACATCCAAGAGCTCTAATTTGGGTCTTCGATCATCATCTCCATCTCCATTGAATTCATCATTATTTTGCAAGATTTCAAACTCATTGAACCTGGAAAAGCATAATATCGATGATGATCGTCGTATCCAACTAATTATCCCTAAACATGTTGCTTTGATAATGGATGGAAACAGGAGATGGGCTAAGGCTCGAGGTTTACCTGTGCAAGAGGGCCACAAATTTCTTACTCCAAATCTCAAAAATATTTGCAACATTTCTTCCAAACTGGGAATACAAGTTATCACTGCTTTTGCTTTCTCTACTGAAAACTGGACCCGTTCCCAGGTACTCATCCTACGTTGCAACTCCAAGATTAATTTGTTAGCTTAATTTTGAACTTTAAAATGGACCTATACGCATTCATATGTACGATATTAATTGTTTGATTATATATTTTCCCTTATCATGATGGCAAGCATGTTCTGACTAAATATATGAAGCTTCTTTCTAAATCGATTTAGTTGCCAATCGATAATAGTAGTAACGAGTTATTTGCTATTTGTATTTTACATGATTTTAATAACAATTTGAGTTTGAGCAGGAGGAGGTTGATTTCTTAATGCAACTGTTCGAGGAGTTCTTTGAAGAATTTATGAGGTACCTTCTTTGGTTAAACTATACTCCACTATATATATATCTTGATCCAGTTTGGTGGCTTCCCTACTTATTTTTCATGTATAAATTCTGCACGATCTTTAAAGTCTTCCTGGGAGGAAGCTTTCACTATTATTGCTTAAATTTTTAAGAACTTAAGAAACAAAGAAAAAAATTCTCTTAAAACTTCTGCTCTAAAACATGTCATAGATATTTCTATGGTTATAAATTGTCTCATTAATGATAAAAAGAGAAGTTTAAAATCAAATTGCTTCTTATTATATAAGTGTGTCATTCTTTTGAACCGACTAAAGTATCATATAAATTGGGACATAGAAATTCCGACATTCCAATTTTCTCATAACTTTAAATCAACAGGGTTGGAGTACAAGTGTCTGTTATTGGCGGTAGATCCAAACTTCCCATCACGTTACAGAAACGCATAGAGTTAACAGAGGAGACCACAAAAGACAACACAAGACTTCATCTTATGTTGGCACTAAACTATGGAGGACATTATGACATTCTAGAAGCAACCAAGAGCATTGCCAGTAAAGTAAAGGATGGTCTTCTACAGTTAGAGGATATCGACAACAAATTATTTGATGAAGAACTCGCCACCAAGTGTGCCAAGTATGCTAAACCTGATTTACTCATAAGGACTGGTGGAGAACAGAGAATCAGTAACTTCTTATTGTGGCAGCTCGCTTACTCTGAACTGTATTTTACAAATACTCTATTTCCTGACTTTGGCGAACAACATCTGAAGGAGGCCATACATTCCTTTCAACAAAGGCACAGACGTTTTGGTGGACACACATATTGAAACGCATTACTTCCCGTCCTTGTATCTCTTACTTTATGTGTTTTAGCATTTCGTGATCGCATAGTTTACCACCTCACTCACAAGTACCTCAAAGATTCCCAATCAACCACAATCAAAACCTTCATATTGATTCTGAATTAACAATAACTAGTATATATATAAATGAATAAGCAAACTATTTTTGGAATCATCGCATCCAATACATCATATATATCTTTTGACTCTGTGAATGCAATTTATCCCCTACACTGAATCAAAGGATTTGGCCACCAACATAAATAGAACTCATTCCAAGCACTTTTCTTATGCATATATTTCCAGGAACTACTCGAATAGAATCTGCGTCATTTTTCCAGCTAAAGAGTACGTATTGAAGGGGAAAAAAAAGACATGCTACTTGGTATTATTAGGATACTTTCTATTTTTATCATGCGCTCACCGCTCCTAGCAGTTTCTTCTTTTGGTCTCTCTTCTGATTTGCACAACTACTTGCTGCATCCTCTCCTCTTCACCATTTATTGTTAATTCTTTCCGTTGTTACTGAATTGAGGGTGGCTTCCTACTGGGTGCGCAACTACTTGAGGCTAAATTACTTATTTCCTTTATTATATCCTTGAATCCATTTTTTTTTTTTTTTTTTTTTTTTTTTTTGGTTTTCGATATCCATTACAACATTACAATTACTCGATTTGATCGAGTGAGAGATACGAGTTGTTCCTGATTTATGATTGAAGCATTGATTTATATGCATTTCAATTTTAGGATAAGGAATGCTTAGGTTCCTTTCCTATTAAATTTTAAACAAAAAGAGGAATTTACTTTCTTCTTTGTTTTACTGCTCTGGTGTTTTTGGTTATTTTGGAGAAATTTTGATGAGTAAGGAATTATCTACCGGACAAAAAGTATCTAATATTTTGCGATTTACACGTACGATTTGTTGGGCTTTTTAAGCTTGAGTTAGCTTAAAGAGGGTGAATGGGAAATTGAGCGAAAATGAAATATTTGAATTTCCCTCCTTGGCAAATAACTATATATTAAATAATATATAGTTATTTAATTATATTTAAAATTAATATCTAGGTAAAATATATTATATAGTATAATATAGAAGGTATTACATAAATAAGAGTATTTATATAATGCCAAGGGCATAATAGACTTTTTAAGTAAAAGCATTATAAAATCTGGCCAAGGTGACTTTTTGTGATACACCTAGAGCAAAGTAAAATAATTTTCTTGTAACTATTTACCTCGAAAATACGAGTAATAATAAAATTTGATTTGTGGTTTTAAAGATATGTGATTCAATTCAATACCAATTAATAATCAAGAATTATAAAGTATAAATGAAAGAAATGAGTGAAATCAAACCAGTGTTTACTAAGTAGTATCAACCTCGAGCTCAGTGACCACGAGATGAATCAAGAACAATAAAGCTAAAGGATAATTCTGATGAACAATGAGCGAAAAGTAGAGAGTATACTCTTTGCCAATGATTAGATAATGTTTACAAATGACTGAGGTCCCCTTTATATAACAGGGGAACCCTAAATAAGGTACATTTCCATTTACAGCAAGGAATCTTATTGTGACAGATGTCTAACCGCCTAGTACGGAATCATACAATTCTATTCCGGAATTTGTACCATGATTTTAGGGATGTGGCAGGAATCTCGCTCATTCTATTACAAATTCATAACGGCATTATTTCGGGGTCGAGCATACTTGGCTTCGATATCCATCGTACTTCAATCTTCGGGCATTGCACTCTGTCTTCGAGCTCGAGTCTGGTCCATCAATCTCAAACTCGACCTTACCTGAACTCGGGCCTAAGGCGACCCCTCGAGCCTGGGAGATCGGGCATACCTAATGTCACGACCCAATTTAGGATCATGACCGGCACCTAGGAGCAAGTGCCCCCAAGTAAGCCTCATCGGTATTTTACAGAAAATTGGACAGAGTTTCCCCTATTTTTGGACTATCCCAAAAATTTCCCTGTCTCAAATCAGCAACCAAACATCCTAATATTATACCAAACAATTGACAACTTGTCAATTAACCAATACAAGTCTCCATCATAACAAAACCACCAAGTAACCACTAGAAATATTAATTTATCTCCAACTTTGATAAATGAGAACGATACTCAACATAAGACTAATAGCAAAATAATACTCATGACACTAAAAGAATGACTATGGAGCGACTCTAAGAATTCAAAGAAAAGAGTATAACAATATAATAAAATCTCCGCCCACGCGAACAAGTGCGAGGCTCACCAAGAACTATCAACCTGTGCGCTCTAATTAACGAAATCCTCGCCCGCGTCTACCGCTGTCTTTGTAAAAAAAAAATTAGCGGGGAATGAGTCGCTAGCTCAGTGAGTAATAACACTTAACCAAAATCGTTTTTATTTGGGGACAAGTCAGAAACATGCTAGTATCTCAAAGAGAAAATACATAAAAATGCCCTTTCAGAAATAATAAAAAAAATTTTAGTCTCATCACACTTTTCTTGTAGTATAATATAATTAACAATTCAGTAATAAGCTTGGTAACCACTGTATAATATCAGTATTCACATTTTGGGAGGCTTCAATGAACGATGGACTTCTTCGCAAGAAGTCAAATATAACGGTAATCCCTACTCAAGGAAAATCAGTAACGGTATGCTAGTTCTACCTTCCCACTAGCGAGGGCTATAACGGTAATCAGTAATTACAAGGTGCACCAGGTCTAACGAACCCGCCATTAGCTACGGGATCCTTCAATGTCTACTCCCATTTATACTTGTCTCTATAATCCGTATATACTCGTAGAAACTATTTTAAAATAATATAGGGCATTTCGGTTTTTATCAAATCATATAATTTCCTTTCGATAACAGTAAATTCAAGTAACGGTCAAACAGATCCAATGACAACGAAAATATTTAAAACCACGGTATTCATCTCAAATAACTATTTCGGTATCATATCGAGTAAAAGACTTGTCCCACATGCAACTCAAAATAGTCGGTAACATATTCATATTAAAAATTATGTGTAAATCATGCAAGTTATGAAAACACAAATTGCGGTAAGACTACTACTCACAGTACTCGTGCCGAAATACCAACTGCTTCATCTTCAAGCAACTCGTACAAATTCCTCCAATCAATCTAAAATTACATAATATCGATCTCATGTTAATTTCCTTGTTTAGGCTAATTCATAGCTAATTTACAATACCCAATCATCGGGGTTATATATTTGACTCTCAATTAGTCAAATTATTATTCTTATTTTACCCAAGTTATGAGTAATTCTACTTCTTCATAATCTATCACAAATTTGCTTTTTTTTTTTTTTTCAAATCTCAAACCTTTTTTTTTTCAACTTCTTTTCTAAATATATTGAAAATTTTGCAAGGAATAAAATTAATAGTTTACATCATATATCCTCTTTGGTTTTACAGAAGCTCAACAGGTTAAGTAAGCATTTTGATTATATACTTAAATTATTAAAAATATTAATTTGATACGGTTCGCCTTGTTTGCTACTTAGCCTATTTCACAATAAAGATTCTAGTTATTCATGGGTATTCTCATATCTATATGAGTTGAATCAAACTACTTTTGAGTTGCAAATATTACTGTTTACCTCAACCTATGAAAATTTATATCTACTCATGCTACAATTAACCTAAACCAGTTCATTATCTTCTAATTAAAGCGCATTCGTATTGTCTATTCATTATACCCTTCAATCTCATTAATCATGTGAATCAGAAGAAACTTGACTAATATTGTGGCTTATAATATTTCTTGCCGGTATTAAACTTTTGATATCCAATTTAATCTCATAAACAGCGTGATCAAAATTAAAAGAAATTGCTACAAACCCAAGTAGAATCAAAGGAAGGGAAAATTTGACCTTTAAGTCGAACAATGCTTTCACGGGTAGCAATTATGAGGTGAAATTTCCTTCTTCAGTTGCTTTGTCGTGGTTCGTTCTTTTGAAACTTTGATTGACGGATACTACTGTTTATTTTCTTTTTTCTTGAAGCCTTTGGCTTCATTCCTCTAAACCCTTTTGAATGTTGCAAGATTGTTTCTGGTGGGCTTCGGCCCTTTTTGTTCCTTTTTTTTTAATTTTTTTTGTTAGCTAAATGATCAATTTGTCCTCGGGTTAAGTTATGGGGTATTACACCTGATCTCGAGCGTATACAGATAGTCCCCGCGTTTCTTAGAATAAGATGATAAGAAATAATTTTAACCTCGATCTTCCGGAGTCTCTGACGATGGCGTCATTCCCGTGATGTAGGCGCTCGAAGTGACCGAAAAGTCCCGTCGGTTCGCTTCCCCAAAATATTAAATGCATGCCAGTAATGGTCGGCCACTAGCGCTGCCGAACCGTCACCGCTTATCTATAAATACGGGGCTCCATCCTTGAATTAAAAACTTTACTTCTTCATCACTTTTTCTCTGATAACCTTTTCATCTTCACCTCTTTCTCTCACCATCCGCTTTCACCGCTCCTTTAAGTGCCAGAAAATGCCAAGCTCTCAGAAAACAACATGCTCCACCACCATGTGCATTTTTTAGCTCAAAACTATGGCTAAAACTTCCAAAACAATCCCTCAAAAGGAGAAGGCACCATCTTCTTCTTCTTCTTCCCGGCTAGCCAAACCAGTGGTGCCACCGGCTCTTCACGAAATCACTCCCGGTTGTGTGATTAAAAAGGATTTCAATATTGAAAATCCCCTCGATATCCAGGTCGATGCGAACATGTATCTCGATATATCAGTTCGATATCGAAGAAGTACCTCAAGGCCATGAAGAAGGATTGCGGCTGGGGAGACAAGTCGTGGTACAGATCCCAAACCCCGAGGAAAGCATCACTACCCATGTGGAGGGGTTCTTAAGTGTTTAAACTTACACTTTCACACTGGGTACCCTTGATCCGGTAGTGATCGACTTCTACAAAAGGTACGAGGTTACCCTCGGCCAGATCCATCCCTCCTTTTGGTGCATCGTAATTATGTTGCGATATTTCTCCAGCAAGGCCGAGGGATTGGAGTTTACCCTCAACCATCTCATTCGGCTGTATCGGCCTCAGTTGTTTCGAGGGCTCATCAAGCTGCAACGTCGATCAAAAAAGGCCTTCTTTGCTAGTAACGATGAAGACAAAGATCGAGGCTGGATGAGCCGATTTATTAGAGTGAGGACCTCGGATGTCATACCTAGGGAAAAAATGCCATTCCCGGAGAGATGGAACTTTAATGGTGAGTGAAGTTCTTTTCCAAATACCTACTCACATCCTGCTTTCGTGTTTCGTAATGCATTTACCTTGTCTGTAGCTGTCGCTTGGACGCCCCATGCTATCCCTGACCTCGAGGACTAGGTCCAAAAGTTAGCTGCGACCTCCTCGTAAGAGGAGCGCAAATGGCGCGATTTATCGAGGGGCAAATGGGAGGCCAAACATCATGGTAAGTTCTCTTCCCAGGTTTTGATACTTTTCTTTTATCAGTAATGCCACCCCATTCATGTTTATTTGTGTAGGCATCGGAGATGTTTCCGAAATGAGGCAACCCCTGCTTGGGAAAAGAGTGAGTCCCCGACTCCGAAATCGGGGAAAGACAACAAGAGAAAGAGGGCTTCGAAACCCGAAGATCCCCAGGATGAGGGGACCCCTACTCGAAAGCCAAGGAGGAAACTTATCCACGTGGACTTGGATTCAGCCATCCAACATCTGGAAGATGAAGAGGACGAGGTCGAAGAGTAGGCACTGGTGCCCCGAACTAGGAAACAAGTCGAGGCCGCCAAGTCCTCCGAACCTGAGACCTTGCCTCATGATGAAGGAACTCCGAAGAAAGACTCGGGAAAAGCCCACGAGTCCCCCGAGATCGAGATCATTCCCCCTCCTTCAACAAGTACACCGGAGGGGGCAAGTGCCGAGAGGGCCGAAGCTAATCAGAGCGCCCCGAGTGAGGAGCTTGGGGCTGTGACAATGGGTTATTCACCTTCTCTACCGTCTTACTCCGAAGAGGCAATAAAGGATGATCGGGCTCTGGGAACCCCCGAGCCGAGCAAGGTTCTCGAAGAAGATCCTTTTCAGGATTGTTTCACCGGGGTTGACGATGCTGTTGACCTTAATGATGCATCCACCCTCTTCGAAGAGGCTCAACATCTCTTCTCTCAGGTAAACACTAACTTTCATTGTTGTAATTTTCTTTTTTCCTCCCCTTCTTTTGACTGACGCGTCTTCATTTCGTGTGTAGGCCATCAACAAGTTCAGGGCCGAGCTGAGACAATGTGAGGCCGAGCTCAGGAAGGCTTTGGGTGAAGAGAAGGCCCTGAGGCTCCTCTGTAGCGAAAACGAGGAGGAGCTCAAGGACCTTCGGACTGAATTGGCCAAAGCTTAGAAAAATGAGGCCGAGCTAGATAAGCAGGTAGCTGTGATTTTAACAGAGTATGGTCTTCTTGGCCTGACTGCGGAGGCTAACACTTCGATGTCTCAGCTGCAGCAAAAGTTGGAGATGATTGGGCAGCTCTGGGGCGAGGTCGATCGGGTTAAGGCTGACTACCACCGATGGAATGAGAACATGGATCGGCTCACTGCTGATAAAGAAGCTACTCTAGCCCAACTGGCCTCGCCTGAGACTCAGCTCCGAGGTATAGAAGTGAAGAATCTAGCCAAGGCCAAGAAAATCGAGGAGCTGGAGGCAAGTCTTGCCAAAGCCGGGGCCGAGGTTGCAGAGGCCAAGGCTGAAGTTGAGAGACGAAGGCTACGGCTGATAAGACTATGGCCATATACTTAAGGGATGCCGAGGCTGTTCAAGCGGAGCTAAGGGAGGCCTCCGACCGGGAAAAAGGAAGTAATGATTTGGCCAAGTGCCAGGCCCGGAGGGAAACTCTTAAAGAAATCCACGCTCGAGGATTCGACCTCACTGAGGAAATAGCCCAAGCAAAGGCGCTGGAAACCGATGCCAGGTTTCTCGTTTCTTTTGATGATGAAGATTCCATTAGTGGTTCCGAGGGCGGGGAAGATGAAGATGGAGTCCTGGAGGAGGAGGTTCCTGAAGATGCGGCTCTCAAGGATGCAACACCCGAGGATGTGGTTACCGGGGATATGGCCCCCAAAGTAGATTAGGTTCTTGCCTTTTTGTTTTTGTTTCTTTTGTGTAAGGGCCCCTCATGGGTGCTGCAAATATCTTTTGTAAATATCTTCTATAAATATAAAGAATTCATTTGCTTCATCTTCGACTCTGTATTGTCTTTATTTTGTGAACAATATGATAACTTCAATGGTCAAGTGAACCTTGGCTCGGATTCTGAATATAACAACCCTTAGGTTTTTTTTAAGTTACCAACGGGCGATCTTCGAACTAAGAATAGAACACCTCTTTAGGTTTTTGTTATTCTTCGAGGTATGCCCCAGTTAATTTGATACGGGCTTGGGATGACGGGACTTTTGAATCCGAGTTGAGTGAGAGCAAGGTCTCAAACCCTATATGTTTCGGCCCTTAGGCTCTTTTATATCGTCCCTTAGGCTCTTTCAGGTTGGCCCTTAGGCTCTTTTAGGTTGGCCCTTAGGCTCTTTTAGGTTGGGCCAATTAGGCTTCTAAAGCGGCTATAATTTTTCCCTCTTTTTGGATAAAAGACTTGGTGGAAATTTTTCTATGCCTTAACATGTGTTTTTTTTACCCGTTGGGTTTTTCGAAGGTTCGGCAGATCAGAACCTTATTTGTAATTTGTTTGTGTAAATATAATCGAATACCTCTTGAGGTTTTTTTTTTCTCGAAGGCTGATGTTATCGAAACCTTTAAATTATTCGAGGGCTGATTTTATCGAAGCCCCTTATCATTTGATTTTGTCGAGGGTAGCCTGATTTAACCGATTTTTTAAAGTGTTTGAAGGCCTTTAATTTGATGGCGGAAGTTGGACGTCTCCGAGCCGCATTATTTCGGCCATAGCCTTTTTATATGACCGTATTCTTTAATATGGCCGTAGCCTTTAATATGGCCATAGCCTTTGGAGTATGTCTTTTGGACTTGTTCTCGATAACTTTTCGAACTTGTTCGAAAGGTTAGTCCCCAAGTATGATGGCCTTGGTCTTTATATCGAGGGGATGCCTCTTTGAGGTCTTATGAGTTCGAGTTTTCGATGACTCGGATGTGTTGACTGTCGATGACAGTCCCCGAGGTTTCGGGGTGTATTTGTGTTCTGGCCCTTGGGCCGTTTCTCGTAGAATTATAAGTGTAAAGCTCGTATAATAGTAGACTTCTTTGGGACACAAAGTGTTTTGATATAGAATGAATGCTTCTTTGAGTAATTGATACATGCGTACATATTTTTGCCGTCGGGGCTCGACTATTCTACATGGACATGGTTCATCTGACCATTTGGCCCATTACAAAGTTCTCCTATCGAGGCCCTTTTTGGCGTGATATATTTTCCTCGAAAATATAACCTCCGAGGGTGATGCCCCCCAATATTCGAGGTTGATTGAAAAGAAGTCTTGGATACTGTTGAGCTCTCCTTAGGTAGCACATAGTTGTTGCCTCGTTAAAAACCTTGCCGGTAAAACCCATTTGGGACAAAATCCGATCTAAGGAAAAAAGAGTGCAATGCATGCTTTAAAACCTAAGGCCTTCGTGTAAAAAGGTGCCTTCGATAGCTTTGATCGAACACCTGCAATGGGTTAGTTTTAAATTCAAATGGACAAAAAGAGAAAGTCATACCTTAGTAATTGTATCTTTTGAGTAGTGATACGTTCCAATTGTTTGACAATTGCTCGCCTTCCATCGTGCCAAGTTTGTAAGACCCTTTGCCGACAACTCCAAGGACTCGGTACGTTCCCTCCCAATTCGGTCCTAGTTTCCCTTCATTCGGGTCTCGAGTATTGAGGGTGATTTTTCGTAGACTTAAGTCCCCGATTCCAAAGTGTCGAAGGTTGGTCCTCCTATTGTATTATCTTTTGATTCTTTGCTTCTACGCGGCCATCCGAACAAGTGCTATCTCCCGTTTTTCATATAATAGCTCGAGGCTAGTATTCATAGCCTCGTGATTTGACTCTTCCTATGGATGTCGAAACCTGGCGCTTGTTCATACCCAATTTTTCCCTGTATATTTTTATATGCATAATAATTTCAAAATAGTATATATATGCATATATAAGTGTGTCCACGTGTTTTAGTATTTTCCCTAATTTTTAAAGGATTTTTAAATCAATTTATTGCCCATTTTAGCAGTACAAAAACCAATAATTATTCCCAAAATTATCATTTTTGGTGAATAACTTATTTTATTCTCATATTTATACCAAAATGTAGCTAGGGTAATTTCTATACATTTGTACAAATTTATTTGGTATTTTAAAACCCAAATTGCATATAATTGTAATTTTAGACTATTTTTAGAATTAACAGCATTTTATAATTATGAAATTGGTTCCAATATTTTTAAATTAATATTTGTATATTATTAACTGATCCAGTACTTTTGATTTGTTTTCGAAATTATTTTTTACTATTTTTATAAATTAAAAGAGAAAAACTGGATATTTAAAATATGGCCCCATTTTGTTTCAATTATGGCCCAAATTGATCCCCCTAATTGACCCAATTTCAAACCCTTAACAGACCAACCCAATTTCAATCCAACCCACCTCCGACCCAACCAATTAACCCGCACGACCCTCTCTTCTAATCTAGGCCGTTGATTATTTTGATCAACGGCCACGATCATTCCTTGCCTCTTAGTCCCCAAAGACTACCCTAATCCCCCTCATTCTCTTCTATCAGCCGCCTCTGAAATCTCTCTCCTCTCAAACTCTCTCGAAACCCTAGCCTCTCTCATCATCTTCAACCTCAAAACCCACCGGAAACCATGGCTTCTCCGGCCATGGTAACCTTATACTCACCCCTTGTTACTCCTGTGTGATCGACATTTGATGAATCGAGGCCAGACCTCGAAGGTCTTCATCCAGACCTGTGCCAGCTCGAAGTTTCACGGCCATCGCCGGCCTTGCTCCACCGTATCTTGGTCTTATGAGCCTATCTCTGACCTTATCCGACTCAGATCGGACCTTTTCCAAGCCTTTCTCATTCTAGGGTTCTTCTGAAACCCTAACTATTCGAGGTTCTCTCCGATTTTTCTTAGATCTGTCACGTATCTATGCTCTACTTGGGGTTTTAAGCGATTTCCTCAATTTTTCTTTCAAAAATTACTTTTAAAATCACTTCTCTTCGATTTAGGGTTTTCTGAAATGCTTAAAATGTTTCTCCGATTTTTCGTTTCCTTTTCTTTTTGTGTATTTGTCTCCACTATGCTCTTATGTTTTCTTTTCTACCACACATGTTCTCCAACTATGTTATGTTTTTTCATGTTATCACGCATGTTTTTCTACTGTGTTTTCGATATTCCGTTCGTTCTTCTACTGTGTTTCTATGCTATGTTTTCACATGCTTTCCCACTATGTTCTGCTATTTGCCTTCCACTATGACCTGCTATGCTTCGCCTACTGTATCCTTCTACCATGTTCTTAAGTGTTTACTGTTTCACTTCTACTTTACCTTGTTTTAAGAGACCCGTTTAAGCATGTTTTCTCTACTGTTTCTTCTACTCTTATTGTGTTTCGAATAAGTTTCTTCACTCTGTTTGCTTTGAACTTTCAACTGTATTTGCTTGCTTTCTCATGAGTTTTTGAAAGAAATCTCTGAGCCTGTTTGACTACCTACTTCCTCGTCTCTGTACTTGACTCGAGGTGGAAACCCTAGAATTTGGGGGTTCTGCCGAGGTTTAATCATGTGATTGAACTAGGGTTCTGTTTGAGAACCCTTGACTCTTTCGGACTAATTTCTGAGTCTATGAACTAAGTTTGAACTTCTTTGTTTGCATACAATTCTGAACCTTTTTTCAATTTCTTCTATGCTAGACTCTTCTACTGATTGGCATGCTAGTTCTTCGTGTGTAAGCGTGTCTGTATGCTTTTATATGTGTGATGAATCTTTCTCCAAAAAGGTTTTCCAACTTATGATGGATTCAGAATCTTTTTTTAGGGTCTGATTGATTGATACTGATTTTCCTTAAGTAAAACCTTTTTCCCCCTTCTCTGACTAGATTCATTCATATCAAATTCAGACCTTGTGATTTACTGGCCATTAATTGATTGCCTTTCCTTAATTTGTACAACCGTGTACTGTCAAGACCTTGTCCTTAAATAAACCTCTATGTATTTATCTCTCTTGTACTGCTTTGAAAAGTGTTTGATTAATCTCTTTCCTTAATTAGTTTTACCCGTTTGAAATCAGAATCCCTTAATTAAAGGGAAACCTTATGTAATTGATTTTCAAACTATTTTCTTATCTATTTCTGCTTGCTTTCTACACTATAAATGGCACGACCCTTTCTACACAATAGACACGGTTAATTCAACATTTTTACACTTTAGATTTCACACTTCTAATCTCACAAAACTCATACTTGGGGTATTCTTGCTTCTTGTCTGCACTTTGGCTTTACAAGACTACTGCTTTCTTTTGCTTGATTACTTGAGACTGGTATGTTCTAGTTTTGGTTTCAGTATCACCCCAATGTGTTTTACTTACAGCCTTTACATCCATGTTTACTTTACTGTCTGTATGGAGTTAAATGTCAACTAGCATGTTAATTTCCTTTCATCTATTTCTGCTGTGAATCCCTACACCCCTGATTCCCTCTATGTGCTTTGAGTTGTAGTTCAGAACATGACAATATGCAAGTTATTGTTCATGTTTTGACCTGATCCCTTTGGGGATCCTAACTCCCAAAACAATGTGTTCTAACGGGCTGGTGGGGTGTGCCAGCATTTCCTATTGCTAGGTATGCCCACTAGCCTGTCTTTGTCACTCCCCTTTTCCCCTTTTCAGAATTCCTTCTATGCACTTACACTCACTCCTAGTTTCTAAGTTCTGCCACCCTCCTGTGAGCCATGCCTTGGGACCTTGAGTTCCATCTGAACTTGGACACTTGAGGGCTGGCCTTTCCACACTGCACTATGACTCAATCTTGCAATGTATTTGGGTGTGAGCACTGCCCGGAGTCCATGAGGCTTTGGATCTTGGTCTTTGGAGTTGGTTTACTTCATGCTTCAGGCAGGAAACCTGAATCAGGCTTTCCTTGGTTGTAGTTTTATTTTTTATGATGTAATTTCTTTATTTTATTTTGGTCTGTAACAATTTTATAATAAACTTCTGGGATGATTAGTGAAATAGGGAAGGGTAACCATGCATGCAAAGGGGTAGATATCATGTTCATTGGGAATATTTACACTTCTACACTCATGTATCCTGTTTTCAGCTTTCACTTCTGCATCTCATATAGAGACCATGTCTATAGGTTTCTGCAGTTTTGCACCTCATATAGAGACCATGTCTATAGGTCATTTTTGAAATGCTGCATATCATATAGATAATATGTCTATAGGACTTCCTGAATTTTGCATCTGCATCTGTCACTAGGCAAACTTGTTTATAGGTTTAAATAACTAACAACATTTTAGATACCATGCCTATAGGACTTCTGCACTCTTGTTTCAATTAAAAAAAATGTTTTAAATCAGTAACGCTTAGAAAGCATCCCTATAGGAACCATCAACTAAATCTGAATCGTCCAATCGCTTATGAGTCTAAAATCAGTAGCAACAATAACGACTGCAGAATTTATATTCCTGTAATTGACAACTTCTTTTCCTAAATCAGCATACTTCTTTTTTTGAAACTAATAGATATCATGCCTATAGGTTTTCGTTTAATACTTAGGCAAGCCATAAGGTAAACTTATAAATTGAATCAGATTTTATTAACTACAACCAGCAGACAGGCCTGATTCGGGCTTCTTATCTAAAATATGTAATAGATCAGTCTACCACAACTCTTAAGTTTAATCAGACCCTAATCAGTACGTGTAAGATATGCTAAACTATATGCTTCTTATGTTTGAGCCTTTCTATCTGTTATGTGCTTCTCCCCAAATTTGCTATATATGTGTTTTGATTGTCGCCTTAGAATTTTGTCCTTTGAAACTATAAAACCTCAGACCCCTTCCCTTTAGGATTAGTAGTCCTAAATACCTCCGGGACTGACAGGATTGGGGCGGGTAATAGCATGCAATAATTAAAATGAGACCATTCCGCGTTTAATACCTTAACTGGGTGGGAAAGGGTAGATATGGACATGATGACCACGCGATAACACCACGTGTATAAACGGTTACCGGGTGTTGTGTGGGGTGATCCATATCATTTATAAACCTAGGACCCTCCTCCCTTTACTCGTTTATTTTATTTCAAAACTGCTTTTTTTTCTCAAATTCCAGCTTCTTTGACTGCTTTTAACTTCAATTACTCGCAACAATTATGTGAAAATTCCCCTCTTTTACTTGTTTATTCTGATTTTTTTTTAAAACTGCTTCTTCTCAAATTTCAGTTTCTTTGACTTCGTTTAACTGCAGTTACTTGCAACAATTATGTGAAAACCCCTCCCCCCCTCATATTTGTAACTCTTATTTGTCTATTTGTTGTTTGCACTTAAAGTCACAATTATAGTATGGCCGGGAACCACATTAGTGGATCTCGAGGGGTGCCTAACACCTTCCCCTCGGGATAAGTTCAAGCCCTTACCCGATCTCTGGTTTTGTAAATCAAAATTCTTCTTAGTGTCCTAATGCACTTAATCATTAGGTGGCGGCTCTTCAATTCAAACCCAATTCCCAAAAGGAAACGAGTTGTCCTCCCAAATGTCATAAACCCGATTTCGCAAGAAAAAGGGGGCGTCGACAGCATGGCGACTCTGCTGGGGATTTCTTTAAGGCTTTTACCATTTCATGCTATTTGTGACTTTATGCTTCTTTATATGTCTTTATTTGTTTAAATGCCTTTAAGTATTTTTCTTCTTCTACCTCAAAACTGACTTGGCTCTTTGTTTCTTTCCTTTATTTCTCTTAATGCTTTCCTTTATCGCTTTCCTTCAATACTGTTGTAAATTATGAGAAACTGTTGTAATTATTACTTTATGAACGTGCAAATACGTGACAACTTGTTTGATTATTGTAACTGCATATTCAACGACCATATCAACGCTTATAATGAGTGGTTGCGCTCTTCCGATATCATCACCCCTAAATCCGGCAAAGGCATATTTGCGGTAAAACCAGTCGATTAACGGTGTAGTCGACGGTTCCGCGCCTTTCCCTCTTGAGTTGTTCGCTCAAGGGTACCAGTCTAATACCACATAGAAACCTTACTCTGTTTAATTGTACATGCTTCATGGTCAAACCTAGCCGAGTCAGTTATGCTGTCCGCATAATGACTCTTTAAGATAGCCTTGTCCAAAGTCCACTGGGTTTCCTTGAAACCCAAACGGACCATATCACGTTCTGTGCATTTATTTGGAGAACTAAAGTGCTTTTATGCCAATTATTGATATTTAGTAGTCGAGTCTGGAGGGGGTAAGGTCCTAACCTTTTTCTTGCAGGAATATGAGGCACGAAGTTCCTCCGATTAAGCATGGTCACCAACATCCACCCCAAACTGCTAAAATGGTGGGGAGATCTTCATTCCAGTGATCAAGCTCTTCTCAGGAAATATCTAGGAAATCTACCTTCTCTCCTTGAAATTCAACCCAACAACAAAATCATAGAAGCTGCCACTCTATTCTGGGATTATGATAGGTCTGTGTTTCGCTTTGGAGACATTGAGATGACACCCTTGCTTGAGAAAATAGGAGGACTGGCTGGAATACCGTGGGAAACTCCGGATTGTTAATGCCGGAAAACCGCAAGGGTAGAAAAATCCAGAATTGACATGTTTGAAGGAGTCATACATTCCCTTTGGCTACTTGTACGAGAGGTACGTTCACAGCAAATCTTACCGTACTTATCCTGACGAATTCGCCCTTACATCATTGGGGCATATTCATCGAAGGGTCTTTGTCTTCATGTTCTGTTTCTTGGGGATGATAGTGTTTCCAATGAAGAAAGCAAGAATCCATATCAGGCTAGCTATGGTCACCAAAACTCTAATGGAAGGAATTGACAGACAACCATTCAGTCTTGTGCCGATGATCATTGCAGAAATGAACCGAGCCCTAGAAAGGTGTCAACAAGGGGCCAAACACTTTGAGGGTTGTAATCTGCTACTTCAACTATGGCTCATGGAACATCTCCAAAGGGGTGAGTACCGACAGGAAATTCATCGAAGGGACTGGGACGATCATATCGCCTTTCATCACCCAAAGCGAATGAATTACATGCCCAACATGTTCGCCCAACCGGAGAATGCTAGAGACTGGGTCGAACTCTTTGATAATTTGACTGAAGACCGAGTACAATGGATGTTCGAGTGGTTCCCTACTGAAGAATTCATCGTTCGATCCAAGGATGTGCCATTTCTGATACTGATCGGTTTGAGGGGGACCTACCCTTATGTCCCTCTCCGAGTTATGAGATAGGCTGGCAGGAAGCAGGTTATACCAAGGGTCGACAATATGAATCACTTCCGAGCTGACTTCCAGAATGACGATAGTCCGCATAGGTGCCAAGCTCAGCATATGTGGCACTGCAAAATTGTCTTGGGAAAGGACACCATCGAACCAGATCGCTACCATGCTGGTTGTACCCCACACTATTCGGGCTGGCTGGAGGACAATCACAACGGTTTGGGTCAACCCGGGTTTGTTCGAGGTCACAGGATCATCGATGAAAAGGCTGAGGCACAGGTCAAGTACAACCAATTGCGCAAGAGGATTCGGGAATGTGAAAATGAGCACCGTGAAATACAAGAAGCCAATCAAAAGCTAATTGAAGAATGGAAGGATATGGCTGTCAACGCCAACAAACGACTGGTCTGTTTAGAGCGGGGTATAGTGGAACTGGAAAAGAAGTTTCTGAAGAGGATCGAGGACTGCCAGAATGCTGAAGGAAATGAAGGTGGACACCTGGCCAGAGCCTACTTGCTGCTAGGACTTCGTGAGCTGGTGAAGCTGTTCGACGGAGCCAACAATGCCGAGTCTGGGGAAGGTCCTTCCGGGACCAAAGAGATAGGAATTTCCATTTTTCGCTTTATAAGATGTAATAAGGCCAATGGCCATTAGTGAATTTTTCTTTCTTATTATTTAGTGTCGTTTTGGGATTCGTCTACCTTTTTATCAATAAAATGAGGCATTCAGCATTCTAAGTTCTCCAAATTAACTTGTCGCTAGGCCTACCTCGGGCACAACGAGGTCCCCAAAATTAGGACACGCTTCATATTTCCTGCACTACGTGTTTAAATATTGCAACATTTCCTTACGATCCTTACTAACTTATCACCTTTTGTTTTTACTTTTTTTTATTCCCCTCCCCTAAGGTTAGTTCGTGAACTCTGGCAATATCAACATATTTTACAAGATCCAGGGGCCCTCCACCCACTCCTCCTCCTAGTCCTATCAGAAACAGGATCAAAGGAAAGATGGAAGATTTGAGCAACACCAGAAAAGAGAACTCAGTTGAGCGGGTAGAGATCACTCAGGGTACTCAGGTTTCTAAGGAAAGCGCATCCCAACTCGAGCAGAAACTGTTGAAATTTCAGGAGGAACTTAATCAAGTTCGGAACTTGGCAAGCTTGTCATTCTCCCTCACCAGCCCAGATGTCAATTTTCCAAGCACTCAGAACCCCACACCTCCACAAAAACCACAAAACCATCCCGCTCCTCACTACCACTGCAATACTTGCCACACTTCCAACAATACTCCACTACTCATCCCGGAACCTTTGAACTCCACAAATGACCACTGTCACACCCAATACAACACCCCCATATATATGGAGACTGTACTGCACTCCACCCAGCCCATCTCGAGCACACCCGAGTCCAATGATAAGGACTCGCTCATCAGAAATTTGGCCGAAGAGCTTAAAAGGTTGACCACCAGGATTCAAGGCGTTGAAGGAAGTAAGGGAATTGAGGGGCTAAACTATGAAGATCTATGCATACAGCCCGATGTCGAGCTGCCTGAGGGGTACAAACCTCCCAAGTTCGAAATGTTTGATGGTGCAGGGGATCCCAGGGTTCATTTGAGAACATACTGCGACAAGCTGGTCGGGGTAGGAAGAGACGAAAGGATTCGCATGAAGCTTTTCATGAGGAGCCTGAAAGGAGATGCTCTGTCTTGGTACATTAGCCAGGACCCGAGGAAGTGGTCGAACTGGGTAAGTATGGCGTCCGACTTCATGGATAGATTCAGGTTCAATACGGAAAATGCACCGGATGTGTTTTACATTCAGAATTTAAAGAAGAAACCCACAGAAACATTCCGCGAGTATGCCACTCGTTGGAGATCAGAGGCTGCTAAGGTCCGACCTGCTTTAGAGGAAGAACAAATGAACAAGTTTTTCGTCCGGGCTCAGGATCTGCAATACTATGAAAGACTAATGTTGATCGAGAATCATAAATTTTCCGACATCATCAAGCTAGGAGAAAGGATCGAGGAAGGTATCAAGAGTGGTATGGTTACGAACTTTAAAGCCTTGCAAGCTACCAATAAGGCTCTACAATCTGGTGGTGCGTCCAAGAAAAGGGACGTAGGCGCTGTGATGGTTGCACAGAGAACCAAATCACCTGTCAAATACCAGACCTATCCAATGCCTCCACTTACATATCAGCCCACTCCAAATTACGAAGCACCCTCACCCACTTACCAAACTCCACCGCCTACTTATCAATCAGCTCCACCTCCTGCATATCAGCCTGCTTCACCTAAATATTTCCAGCCGGCACATGTTTACCAAGCCTACAACACCCAACCATCTCACTATCAATCACCTGCCTTGCGTCAAAACTTTCCTGACCACGACCAAATTTTGATTGCAGACCTCGCAAACAGTATACCGCCATTGCTGAACCAATTGACCAGTTGTACGAAAGGCTCAAAGTTGCTGGTTATGTCACCCTTATATAACCCCTGGAAACCCTTCTCAGTGGGTCAATCCAAATAAATCCTGTGCATACCATTCTGGCATGAAAGGGCATACCATTGATGAATGCCGCTCCTTGAAGGATAAGATCCAGGCTTTGATTGACAACAAGATCATCGTGGCAAATGAACCTACTTCGAATGTCCGCAATAACCCTCTACCAGACCACAAGGGTGGAGGTGTTCACATGATTGAAATAGAGGATGATTGGGATCCCAAGGGATCGATCGGCTTAATCGCAGAAGGCGACAATCCAAAGAAACCAACAGTCACCCTTAATCCGGTTGTATTCCAGATTCAGCCTTCTGGAGATGCCGAGGTGAACATTTCCATACCACTTGAGCTTGAAACACCATCCTCTGTGAAGACGCCAACACCAATTGAGGTCGAGTTTGGGTCCCCGAAGGCACCTGTACCATTTGAAGTTGCTGTATTACTTTCCAAAGCAAAGGTGCCCATTCCGGTAGCAATGACAGCTGTAACACCATTCCACACAAAAGCCATACCATGGGACTACACAGCCGAGGCAAGAAGGAAAAGAAAAGCCAAGTTCGGGGAAGCAGTTGCAGCACAAGGTATGACAAGAACCGGCAGGGTTTATACCCCGGAACACTTGGCTGAGTCGAGTAAGCAGACCTCCGGTCAACAAACCATCACTGAAACTGGGCCCGATGACCTCTGGAGAAAGATACAAGCAAAGGAATACTCAGTCATTGATCAGCTGAACAAAATGCCGGCGCAGATTTCTATCCTTGCTTTGCTACAGAGTTCCGATGCACACATGCCTTGTTAAGAGTGCTGAGTGAAGCATATGTACCAAACAACATCATCGGTGGAGAGATGGCTAACATGGTGGGTCGGATATTGGAAAGTCACAAGATCACTTTTCACGAAGATGAGCTGCCACCAGAAGGGTTGAGTCACAACAAGGTATTGCACATCACCGTGCAGTGAGAAGATTATTTTATCACCAGAATCTTGGTCGATGGGGGGTCCAGCCTCAACATTTGTCCATTGGTAACACTCAGGACATTGGGAAAAGGGTTGCATGAAATCAAGGACGGGGCCATCAAACGTTAAAGCTTTCGACGGTTCTCAAAGGTCTACTATTGGGAAGATTAGCTTATGTTTGCAAATGGGGCCTACTTGGTTTGATGTTGATTTTCAAGTAATAGACGTGCCGGCGTCCTACAACCTGCTATTGGGACGGCCGTGGATTCATGCCGCTGGGGCTGTGGCATCAACATTACATCAGGCAGTGAAGTTTGAATGGAATCACCAGGAGGTGATCATTCACGGCGACGGTAGCAATCCCATATACAATCGCAGACCATCCCAGCGATCGGAGGAAGAAGAAAGATATGCGGGGAAACTTACCACCACATCGAGCGAGTCAACGCTGTCGATAAGGATAAGTGGTGGGATAACAAAATTGAAAGCATGTTGAACTGGAGCTGGTATGAACTTGGCAAGGGACTTGGCAAGAATCTCCAAGAAATCACTAAGCCCATCAAGCTCAAGAAACACGGCACCACCTTTGGATTGGGGTATGAGTATACCTGGAAAGAATTCAACGAATGGTCGCCACCCTGGCGCAGTCCTTACTATCCGCTGGAGCAGCCAATACCTCGTTTGGAGCAGACCTTCCAACCGGCCGAGGTCATCTACGGGTCAGAAGAAGAAGAAGCCCTGGCAGCAATGAGGAATTTGTTTTTAGAAGACGAGGATATGGATTGCTGTGTCATTTTTGAGGAGGAGGGGGAGGAAGGCCCTTCCATACAGGCTGTAAGCAGAGGAGCGCGCCTCGATAATTGGGCCATCAGAACTACCAGAGCTCGGCATGCCTCGGGGTAGCAAGGCTGAACAAGCATCATGCACTATTTTATTTTACTAGTTCACTTTCTTTCCGCATTTTATTTTCTGCAAAAAGGGCTCCAATGTTCAAAACACATGGAATTTATCAAAGCATTTCAATTTTATTAAATCTTACTCTTATTATCTTCTCTCATTACTTTACTTATACAGCATTACTATTACTTATCTTGATGAACCAATGACTGTAACATGCAACGAGACAACGCAACAAACGGACATAGATTCAGAAGAAGATGACATACCAGAAGAGATTGTCAAAGAAGTTGAGAATTTTGAGAACAGACCTAAGTCCATCCTGGACGAGACTGAGATTGTTAACCTGGGAGATGCAGAAAACATCAAAGAAACACGAATCAACGTTCATTTGTCACCATCAGTAAAGGAAGAATACATAGAGTTTCTAAAAGAGTGTGAAGACATATTTTCCTGGTCGTACAAAGACATGACTGGTCTAAGTACATCTATTGTGGCGCACAAACTACCAACCAATCCAGCCTGACCGCCAGTAAAATAGAAGCTCAGAAAGTTCAAGCCAGACATGAGTTTGAAAATCAAGGAAGAGGTCACTAAGCAGGTCAAAGCTAAGGTTCTCAGGGTAGTGGAGTATCCAACATGGTTAGCCAACATTGTGCCAGTATCGAAGAAGGACGGGAAGGTTAGAGTCTGTGTCGACTACCGGGATCTCAACCGGGCCAGTCCAAAAGACGACTTCCCCTTGCCAAACATACACATCCTGATTGAGAATTGCGCCAAGCATGAGTTGCAATCATTTGTAGATTGTTTCGCTGGTTATCATCAGATCTGGATGGATGAAGAAGATGCCGAGAAAATGGCTTTCATTACGCCATGGGAAATGTACTGCTACAAGATGATGCCATTCGGGTTAAAGAATGCAGGGGCCACCTACATGAGGGCCATGACCCCATTTTCCATGATATGATACATAACGGAGATCGAAGTATATGTAGATGACATCATCATCAAGTCCAAGAAAGACGCTGATCACATGGAAGATTGAGAGTTATCATAGCT
>NC_031994.1:66145559-66146517 GCF_001879085.1 Nicotiana attenuata
GGGCAGAATTTTGAGGAGGACCCTCGAAATTCCGAAGTAACTTCAGTCGTTCATCGCAAGCAACCGTCAGAAGTATCAACCCATTAACTGGGGCAGAATTTTGAGGAGGACCCTCAAAATTCCAAAGCAAGAGAGGTTTCAATGTCCTGAACCACGTCACAGTCGTCGGTTCATCTAAAAACTATTTCTTGAATATATACATATGTCATATCTTAACAAACTCATGCATATTTATTATCGATATTGCCCCTATGATACATACCGTGTCATCAGATCAGAGCCGAACATGGCAAACAAAGTCAGCGGGGACACGAACTAACCTTTCCCCTTTACAAAACTCACAATTTTTCTTTAGATGCAGGCACCCAAGTCACCAAATTATATATTATACGCTCACACTGTTCAAGAACACAACCCTCAGAACCGTCGCACCTATTCGCATTCGCCATCCACACACAATATCCCCAGCATTCGCAATATCATAATCAGCTACCGGCTATCAGCTAAGAATTTTATTACTATTCATCTTTCATCTCTTGCATAAGGCTACCATTCTGCCTTCCGAGGTTAAGCTCTACCTCCATCTGCATTTTCTACATTGCATAAGGCTACCATTCTGCCTTCCGAGGTTAAGCTCTACCTCCATCTGCATTTCTTGCATTGCATAAGGCTACCATTCTGCCTTCCAAGACTAAGCTCTATCTCTATCTGCATTGCATAAGGCTACCATTCTGCCTTCCGAGACTAAGCTCTGTCTCCATCTGCATCGGCTGAAAAATCGCCACTTCATTTAAATCCTGCATCAGCTGAAAGATCGCCATTGTACTTACATTTTGCATGGCTGAAATATCGCCACCTTTATTTACATCTGCATCGGCTAAAAAATCACCGCTTCATTTAAATCCCGCATCCGCTGAAAGATCGCCATTTTACTTACATTTTGCATGGCTGAAAGACT
>NC_031994.1:66146617-66152223 GCF_001879085.1 Nicotiana attenuata
TTATTTTACTCTAAAGCTAAGTCTTTCAAAAACTGCCTTGATTTGTCATTAGATATTATNGTCCATAGGATTCAAGAGTCCGCTTTAAAAAAAACCCTGCCTTGTTTCACTATATAAAATTTAGTCATCTGTATTCCGCTCCTAGGCAAGCCTTAGGCAATCAACTTTAAATAAAACCGGAACCGTCTTTGTGATTAGTGTTTAACTGTTAACGTGTTAAAATCAGTAAGCAAGCCTGATTCGGACTTCTTTCCGAGTCATGTAATAAATCTGGTCCCACTGTTATCACTTAAATACCTTGTTAGGATCTGAATTTAGACCTTAATTGCGTATGAGTCGTGCTGCCTATGTGTATTACTTGTGGAGGTATATCTGAGCCTTCTATCTGATTTCTGTGTTTTACCCCCTAAATGCAGTCCTATGTGTTTTTATTTGTTGCCTAGTATTTTGCCCCTTTAAACCTAATGGTCTGCCTAGAACCCCCCCCCCCCCCCTTATAGGATAGGAGTCCTAAATTCCTCTAGGACTGTAGGAATAGACGGGTAACAACATGCAATAGGCGTCGAGACCAACCCTCGCTTTAATTACCTTCACGGGGTGGAAAAGGGTAGATATGGATATGATGACCGGTGCGCTAATGCCACGCGTAGCCCCATTTTAAGGAGTGATTACCGGGCATTGTACTGATGTGATCCTATAGGCTAACCAACCTAGGACACTCCTTTACATTCACAAATACGCTTAGATTGTACTTCTTTTCATTAACTGTTATTTTTTTCAAGCATTTGTGTATTTAAACTTAAATCCCCTACTATTTGAGCCATGCTTGTTTACTTGCTAATTGTACAAATTCACACAAAAATTGTCTGGCCGGGAACCACACTAGTGGATCCTGAGGGGTGCCTAACACCTTCCCCTTAGGATAATTTCAAGCCCTTACCCTGTCTCTGGTTATCAAACGTAGTTATATATGAACCCTATAGGTGCCCTAACGCACCTTAAATCGTTAGGTGGCGACTCTTCAAAAAAGTGCAAACCCCTTTCCTAAAAGGAACGAGTTGTCTCAACCAAAAATGTCATAAACCCGATTTCGCGATAAAAAGAGGGCGCGGCAACATGGCGACTCTGCTGGGGATTTTTAGGCTTTTACCATTTCATACCATTTTTGTGAATTTGTACCCTCCTTATGTGCAATTATTTGTTTAATTCCTTTAAGCGTTTAATTTCTTCTTCAAAAGCAAAAGTGACATGTCTTTCTTGTTTCCTCCCTTTATAACTGCTTTAAATTTTTAAAACTGCTGTATTTATCGCTTTCTTAACGTGAAAATACATGTCAACATGCTTTTAATTATTGCATAATCATGCTCAACATCATACTTCACTTGTACCAAACAAATACTATAGCAACGCTTGATGAGTGGTTGCGCCCTTCCTTTATCATTACCCCCTAAATTCGGAAAGGCTTATTTGCGGTAAAACTAGTTGATCAGCAGTGCAGTCGACGGTTCCGTGCCTTCGCCCTTGAGTTGTCCGCTCAAGGGTACCAATCTAAAACCCCATAGAAACCTCACCTAGCCGGGTCAGTTATGTTGTCCACATAATGATCCTTTAAGATAGCGTTGTCCAAAAGTCCACTGGGTTTCCCTAAACCCAAATAGACATCATCACGTTTTGTGCATTCATTTGGAGAACTAAATGCTTCATGCTAATTGTTGATGTTAAATTGTCGAGTCTGGTGGGGGTAAGGGCCTAACCTTGTTTGCCTTGCAAAAATATGAGGCACGAAGTCCCCAGATTCGGCATGGTCACCAATATCCACCCAAGATTGCTGAGTTGGTGGGAAGATTTGCATTCTAGTGACAAAACCCTCGTCAGAAAATATCGGGGCAATCTACTATCCCTCTTGGAGATCCAACCCAAAAACATGATAATAGAAGCTGCTACCTTATTTTGGGATTGTGAAAGGGCCGTATTCCGCTTTGGGGACATAGAAATGACACCTTTGCTAGAGGAGATAGGAGGACTGGCCGGTCTAGTGTGGGAAACCCCGGGTTTGCTATTGCCTGAGTACCGCACAGGCAGGGGTTTCTTAAAAATGATGGGTTTGAAGAAGAACGCAGAATTGGTATGCCTAAAGGAATCTTACATCCCTTTTGACTACCTGTATGAAAGGTACGGTCATAGCAAATCATACCGTACCTACCATGACGAGTTTGCCATCACGTCCTTGGGACATATCCATCGTAGGGTTTTCATCTTCATGTTTTGCTTCCTAGGTCTGATCGTGTTTCCAATGAAGAAAAGGAGAATCCATACTAGGCTGGCTATGGTAACCAAGACCCTAATGGAGGGGATTGGTGGGCACACATTCAGCATTGTACCCATGATCATTGCAGACATATACCGAACCTTAGAAAAGTGTCATCGGGGAGCGAGACACTTCGAAGGCTGCAATCTACCACTTCAGCTTTGGCTCGTGGAACATCTTCAAAAGGGCGAATACCGACAAGAAATTCAGCAAAGGTCCTGGGATGATCACATTGCTTTCCACCATCCAAAGCGAATGAATTACATTCCCGACATGTTCGCTCAGCCTGAGAATGCCAAAGGATGGGTTGAGCTCTTTGATAATCTGACTGAAGAACAAGTTCAATGGATGTTCGAGTGGTTTCCGACAGAGGAGTTCAACGCCCAATCCAGAGATGCACCTTTCCTGATACTGATAAGTCTAAAAGGAACATACCCTTACGTCCCTCTTCGAGTTATGAGGCAAGCAGGTAGGAAGCAAGTCATACCCAGGGTCGACAAGATGAGCCATCTTTGAGCTGACTTCCAAAATGATGACAGTCCCCACAAGTGCCAAGCCCAGCACATGTGGCACTGCAAGATCGTAATGGGGAAAGACACCATCGAGCCAGACATATATCGTGCCGTTTGTACCCCTTTCTATTCTAGTTGGTTGGAAGACAATTGGGATGGAAAGACATGGCTATCAGTGCCAACAAAAAGCCGAGGCGCAAGTCAAATACAACCAGTTGCGCAAAAGGATCCGTGAATGCGAGAATGAACACCGCGAGATACAAGAGTCCAACAAGAAGCTGATTGAGGAATGGAAAGACATGGCTATCAGTGCCAACAAAAGGCTAGGATACTTGGAGCGAGGCATAGTAGAACTAGAGGGAAAATTTCTCAAAAGGGTTGAAGACTGTCAAAAGGCTGAAGGGACCGAAGGTGGACACCTAGCCAGAGCATACCTGTTGCTGGGACTTCGCGAATTGGGGAAGTTGTTCGACGGAGCCGAGGCTGCCGAATCTGGGGAAGGTCCTTTTGGGACCAAATAGATAGGAATTTACTTTTTTGCTTTATGAATGTAATAAGGCCGATGGCCATTAGTGACTTTTATTTCTTGCTTATTTAGTGTCGTTTTGGAATTCGCCTATTTTTTATCAATAAAATGAGACATTTAGCATTAAAAGTTCTCCAACTCTATTTGTCGCTAGGCCTACCTCGGGCACAAAGAGGTTCCCAAATTAGGACACGCTTTACATTCCCACACTATGTGTTTAAATATTGCAATACTTTTTATAATCCTCACTGACTTGATTACCTTTTGTTTTTATTGTTTTCTTTCTTTTTATTATTCCCCTCCCCAAAGGTTAGTTCGTGCACTCTAGCATCATCATCTTATTTCATAAGATCCAGGGGCCCTCCACCCACTCCTCCTCTTAGTCCCATTAAAGGTAAGAACAAAGGCAAATGGAAGATTTAAACAACATCAGGAAGGAGAACACAGCTGGACGGGTAGAGGCCACTGATGGCTAGGGTATTCGAGTTCCTAATGAGAATGTGTCATATCTTGAAGAGAAACTGTTGAAATTCCAGGAAGAGCTCGATCAGGTTCGAAATCTGGCAAACCTGTAATTTTCCCTCAACACCCCAGATATCAACTTCCCCAACGCTCAAAACCCTACACCTCCTCAAAATATCCTAAAACAGCATAATCATCCCGCACCTCACCATCACGCTGCTCCACCAAAGAACCAATGTAATACCTGCCATACCCCAAACAACGCTCCACTACTCATCCCAGAACCTCAGAACTCCACAAACGACCATTTCCACACCCATACACCAGGCGACCACAACAATCCTATCTACGTGGAGACCATGACACACTCCACCCAACCTATCTCATACACAACTGAGTCTGATGAAAAGGATCTGATTATCAGGAACTTGGCCGAGGAACTTAAGAAAATGACCAGCCGGATTCAAGGCGTCGAGGGAAGCAAAGGAATCGAGGGGCTGAACTATGAGGACCTTTGCATACAGCCTGATGTCGAACTGCCTGAGGGGTACAAACCTCCTAAATTCGAAATGTTTGATGGTACGGGTGATTCAAGGGTCCATCTGAGGACATATTGCGACAAGCTGGTTCGAGTAGGGAAGGATGAAAGGATCCGCATGAAGTTGTTCATGAGGAGTTTGAAAGGAGATGCACTATCTTGGTACATCAACCAAGATCCCAAGAAGTGGTCAAGCTGGGTGGGCATGGCATCTGACTTTATGGACAGATTCATGTTTAATACAGAGAACGCGCCAGACGTGTTCTATATCCAGAATTTGAAGAAGAAGCCCACGAAGACATTTCGCGAGTATGCTACCTGCTGGAGGTCCGAAGCTGCTAAGATCAGACCCGCGTTAGAAGAGGAGCAAATGAACAAGTTCTTTGTTCGGGCTCAAGACCCGCAGTACTACGAACGACTGATGATGATTGAGAACCACAAGTTCTCTGACATTATCAAATTAGGTGAGAGAATTGAAGAGGGTATTAAAAGTGGTATGGTCACAAATTTTGAAGCCTTGCAAGCTACAAATAAGGCTTTAAAGTCCGATGGTGTGTCAAAGAAAAGGGACGTAGGGGCCGTGATGGTTGCACAAAGGACCAAGTCTCCCCTCAAATACCAAACTTACCCGACACCTCCACTCACATACCAGCCAACCCCAAATTACCAAGCACCTTCACCCTCGTACCAAGCTCCGCCACCAACTTATCAATCATCTCCACCTCCTACATATCAACCTACTTCACCCAGATACTCCCAACCCACTCATGTCTACCAAACTTATAATGCTCAACCATCCCATTATCAATCACCCCCCGCACGCCAAAATTTCCCTAGACCCCGATCTAATTTTGATCGCAGACCTCCAAAACAATATACCGCTATCGCCGAACCCATCGACCAGATGTATGAGAGGCTCAAAGCTGCTGGTTACGTCACCCCCATCCCTGCTGAAACCCCTGAGAATCCTTCTCAATGGGTTAACCGAAACAAGTCCTGTGCATACTACTCCGGCATGAAAGGGCATACCATCGATGAATGCTGCTCTTTGAAAGACAAGATACAGTCTTTGATTGATAACAAGATCATTGTGGCAAAGGAACCCACTCCAAACGTCTGCAACAATCCTCTGCTAGACCATAAGGGTGGAGGTATCCACACGATTGAAGTAGAAGATGACTGGGATCCCGAGGGATCAATCGGGTTGATCGCAGAAGGTGATGACCCAAAGAAACCGGCAATTACTCTCAAACCAATCAT